>NC_086179.1:24628945-25253945 GCF_023053635.1 Elgaria multicarinata webbii | reverse complement strand
ATAAGGGACAGGGTTGTTGTTTTTTCCAAGTCAGAAAGGGTTTTGTCAGAAAGTGTTGGGTAGTTGGCTGAGTGCCTTTGCATCTGTGTGTAGCTTACGGCTTCCCTTCTGGGGTTTAGAGACCAATGTAAAGGACTCATTATGTGAAACTTTTCTCTGTCTAGCTTCTATGTACTGACTTAGACCCTTGTGTGAGAACAGCTGTAGGCTGAATGCTTATTCCTAATGAATATGAAACCTGTGTGTACAGCCTCATCCAATTTATACTCATTTAGAGACAAGAATGAGTGAGTTCAGTGGGGCTTATTCCCAAATAAAGATACACAGAATGCCAATCTTAATATCCTAGCCTTGTTCCTGAGCCTCTTCAGGGGTATCGTTTTCTCTCCCCCACACATTTTATTTAACGTGTCCCACCCTTTAAGACAGCCTAAAAGTCAAGTTAGATAAAACAATATTTTTTAATGAGGGTGTCCTCACACCCCACCCCAATATTTATTTATTTATTTACATACTGTATTTCTATACCCTACAATAGCTGAAGCTCTCTGGGCAGTTCACAAAAATCAAAACCATAAAGTACAACTTAAGTATAAAAATTAAACCACAGTATAAAACTACAACCTGAATAAAACTGAGCAGCAATGCAGAGACTTAAAATACAGATTTGAAACAGCCAAGTTAGAAGACTAGGATGGTAAAATGTTAAAGTACTGGGAAAATCAAAAGGTCTTCACCTGGTGTTGGAAAGAGTATAACGTAGGTGCCAGGCAAACCTCTCTAGGGAGCTCATTCTGCAGCCGGGGTGCCACAGCAGAAAAGGCCCTCCTCCTGGTAGCCACCTGCCTCACTTCCTTTGGCAGGGGATCATGGAGAAGGACCCCTGAAGATGATCTTAGGGACTCTGGGCAGGTACATATGGAAGGAGGCGACTTATGTAAGGGGACTGTTCAAAGTGGACATTTGTGTGTATTGTGTAAACGTTGAAAGCTAGCTCTTTACACCTAGTGTAGGTCAGAAATCAAGGTAATCTACTTGACCTTTTGCTACATGAAAACTAGTAATTGGGATGGTTGGAAGGCAAGCGCTTTAAGAATTGGGTTTGTTTTGAAAAATATGTTCTAGGAACCAGGGCTTAGTATGACTTCCAAGGTCATGGTTGAGGTAGACACTGGAATAGGCTAGTATCTAGTCTCACTATATGTTTTCTGTCTCTTCCTAGCTGCAATGGATGACTGGAACAGCAGTAATAAACTTATCCAGAGGCTGGATTTTTCTAGCTGTGGCGAAGACACTGAGTTGGAAGAGGACAGTAGCATGCAAGAGGAACAGTTAAAATGTGGCACCCCACAGAAAAACTGGGCATCTCAGAGCTGGCGAATGCACTGTCCTGTCCCGGTTACCCCACAGAGGCAAATGGATGACCTCTCTCAGACTCTCCCAAAGTCGTGGCCAAGTCCTGTGAGGGAATACAAAGAATCTCTGAGAAAGAAAACTGTCCCTTTGATGGATTACCCTGGGACTCCTTTGCACTATGTCACTTGGCAAAAGCTGCAACTATGTGATACCCCAAACACCCCAAAGGTAAGGTGGTGGTAGTGGTGGTGGTGGTGAAGAGAATTCACGTGTATCCCTTTCTTCCACTAAAATACAAAGTGCTGCGTACAGCATAATCCTGAGTTTCAACATGCTTGAAATTTTGATGTTGGTTATTGCTTTAAGGGTTATCTATGTTTACTGTTTCAAATGTGGAACTTTTCTAGTCCTAGTGGTCCGGCCCCACTGCTGATCTTGGACTCAGGGCCAGCCCATAACATTTTCCTGGCTGAGGCAAAGGACCAGATGGCGCCTTCCCCCACCCACCTCCATTCCATCTACAACAGCTGACCAGTAGTCCAGTAGTCATGTGCTGTAACAAGAGCACAAGTGTGCCTTTAAACCAGTGGTTCCCAAACATTTTCTGGTCACCGCCCCCTTGGTTCCACACTCATGCCCAGTGCCCCCTACCCTACACTATAAAAATCATTATTCAGAATACCGGTTTTCAATGACCCACTAAGGAAGATAATAGCAATAAAATTCAAAACCGTAACAATTAATTGAATACCTTATTCAAAATCCAATTGGTGTGCCCCGCCATGCTGGCTGCAAACAGATGTTGGCTCTCTTTTCCCTCCCTCCCTTGGCAAGCCTGGGGCGGGTGCTTCCCATTTAGAGGGGATTCTAGGAGTTGAAGGACTTTTTTCTGTCTAAACATGCATAAAATTGTGCCTTTAACTTATCATGTCACACTAGCATGAATACAGGAATCAAATAGGATTTCCTTCTTCAGTGGAACACACTTACTTAGGAGTAAGTACCATTTTGTTATAGGAAAGGATAATGTATTTTAATTAAAATTTTAAAATAATTATCTGCCACTTGGTACAGTGTTTTCCTATGGAAAACCTGGCTTGGACTGAAGTAGAGGGGTGCTAATTTTACTGTACTTATTGTCTTTAAATATGGTTAAATATCCCAGTTACCTTGCTATTCTATTTCTACAATTCATTTTCTCCTGTCTTTTCTTCAACCTCTCTTCGTTTTCAGGTTGCATCCTATGCACATTTACCTCAGAGTAAGTTCTATTGATCTCAGTGGGGCTTACTTCTGAGTAGACATACTTAGGATTGTGCTGCAGCTCTGTTTTTATGGTGACACAAGATACACACATACCATGTTTACCAAAAGAACACTTGAAAAAAGGGGGTTGGACACCCTGAAATAAGCAAGGGCAGATAGCAATGGTTTCAGCAAGCATTCTGGAAAAAGGTGCTGCTGAATCTTCTTTAGCCAGGAAGGACCTGGGGAATTGCAATTCTCTCTCCCTCCCCCTTTTCTTTTCTCTCCAAATCCTGTTGTAGTCCAGATTTTTTAGGGGGTGGGAGCACACACACAGATACACAGCATCTCTCTCTCTCTCTCTCTCTCTCTCCAACCCCCACTCCCTCCAAGCCCCCCTCTCTCTCCATCCCCCCTCCCCCCCAAGTCTCACAATAGCTGCCGGGCTGATTATGACAGGGGGGCAGCAGCTCAGAGGGGAGATGGCCCCAACCTGTAACTCCTGATGGGGGAAGGGAGCCTGGTGATACCTTGCAGCAGCACAAGCAGCTCCCCACCCAGTTGGACGGCCGCTGTTCTTGGCAGCTGCTCTGCCGCCCGCCATCCTCCACGTGCTCCTTCCTCTCCGCCACATGGCTGCTGCTCCCGCCTTGTGCAGCAACTATCGCGAGAGGTCTGCCTGGGCAGCTTGTAGGAGGGAGCAGCTCTGGCCAAGGGAGGGAGCGAGCAAGCGGGCGCCAGTGGCTCCAGCAGGAAAGAAGCCCTGGGCCCTCCTAGGCAGGAGAAGAGTGGGCAGAGCAGCTGAATCCGCCGCTGTTTCCTGCTCTGCTGCCTCCTGTGGGTGCTTCCCCCACCCCCTACTTCTGGTGGGGCCGCTGTGGGCTTGAGATAGGAGGAGAGAGCGGCTGCGTGAGTGAGAAAGTCCTTCCTGAGCAGGAGTGGTGTGGGGAGAGCAGCTGAATTTGCCGCTCTTTGTCCCTGGACCTTCTGGAGAGACCACCTCGAGCGCCCCCCTGCCGCCCCTTTGCCTGTTAGTGCCCCCCCGCCGTCCCTTTGCCTCTTAACGCCCCCTATGCAAACCCACCACCCCCAAGGGGGCAGTACTGCCCACTTTGGGAACCACTGCTTTAAACCAAGGGTGGGCAACATGAGGCCCACAAGGCACATTTGGCATCTGCTGCCCCCACCACCCACCCACCCACCCAAAATAAGGAAAAAATAGCATCTGGAGGACTGCAGAGTGCTGGAAAAGTAAAATCTAGCTTGTTTGTGAGCTAGATTTGACCCTTCTAGGGCTCCGTAGCTGCTACAAAGCCCTAAAAGAGTCAAATTTAGCTTGCAATCAAGCTATATGCCATTTTTTTTTCATTAAAAAATCATGATGAATTTTTCAGAAGACTGTAGCCCATGGAGAAAGGGGATCCAGGGGGTGAAAATTCCCCCTGGACCTCTTGAAGTTGCCCACCCCTTCTTTAAACTATGTTGCCATGATGGATGCATTTCGCATTCCATCAGGGAAGCCCAGTGCGTTGCTGGGCAGCCTCCCACACCAATATAGGGTCAATGACCTTGTCCTGCAGGAGGACAGTCTGGGTTCCCTGGTGCCACCTGAGCTATAGCATGGGAGCCGGTCCGGCCTCAGCAGGGGTCTCACTGCTGACCACTGGACCCACACAACCCTGTTGTTGCTCCTGTTATGGCTACCTGCTCTCTTCCTTCGGCCTGGAGAGGGAGGCAGCTGCTGCTTCCTGCTCCATCTCCTGACTTTTCCCTCTGGACAGTAGTGGGGATTCTGCCCAGGAGTAGAGGGCAAGTGAGTGGGCGATAGTGGAGGAGAGGAAGAGGGAGCCCCTGTGGTATTCCTACCTAATACAAGTGAGAATTCTTATTCACATAGGCCTTTCCCACAGCAGGCAACACCTTACCTGCACACAGTAACGCTGCCACCAGAACCTTTAGGCTCAGGTTCAACCGTTTTACTTTGTCCTCATGCTGTGAGGACACACTGGCTTTATCGTAACCTGTATTATTCCCTTTATTACTTTACCGTTTTGCAGCCAAGAGCAGAAGACATAGGATTTTATAAAACAAAGACATCTTTATTAACGATAGCATTGAAATGTTATACCGTAAATCAGTAACATTTAAAGCTTTTATCTATTAAATCCTCTCATACGCATAAATCCTTCTCTCTCTCTCTCCAGACTCTCTTCAGTTTAACTCTTCTCAGTCAATCTCTTCTCAGACCCCACACAAATCCCATCTGTTACAAACCCTCTTCCACTCTGATCTATTCCCTGAGGTTCTCTATACAAGCAGTTTATGGCACGCTCGTGATTGGCCACTCACGGAAGTTTGCTGGTCCTTTACAAGACAGTGTCAACCACCAGGATGTCTCCTCAACTTTCCCCCAGTAATCTTGCTTTTTTTTAAAAAAATGGAGATTATACAGTATTTAAAATTATTGTGGGATATCCCCAGTGTCCCTATTCAGACAACACGCTAAGCCACGGTGGTTAAGCATTTTGTGCTAAACCTTATCGTTTAGTGTGTCATGTCAACTATGACTTAGTGTGTCATGTGAACCATTCTTAACCATAACCATGTTTTAAACTCGCTCACTAACTATTTGCTGTGAAAGGGTTAGCGGCCTAACCATGGCATGTTGTCCGAACAGGACCAGTGTGTAAAGACAGTGTAGTGCTGTTTCATTGAACATAATAGCATTATTGAGTGGTGAAGTTTTCAAAATTATGTGGCCGCCATCTAAAGATGCCAGTTGTAAATGTGGAAAGACTCCAGAAGAAGAAACCCCAGTAAGGATGCAGGTTTTTTCCCTTAATGTAGAGACACCCCTTATCTCTGTTCTGAACCTTATCTGTCTAACGCAAGCACAGCACCCAGGTTATATTTCACATACACTTCACACACACTCACACCTTCACTCACTCAGCCAATCATCTCACATATGCTAATGCACGATTCATCCTGTCACTCATCCCACTCTCACTCTGGATATACTCAGCCTAAAACCCAGAGATATAATATGAATACACATCTATAACCACAGGTTCATAATATACATATGTGTAACATCACTGCCCCTGCTGAGATTATCTTGAACGTAGGAAGCTGTCTTTTACCAAGTCAGATGGCTGGTCCATCTAGCTCAGTATTGTCTACACTGATTGGCAGGGTATTAGGCAGGGGTCTTTTCTAGCCCTACCTGAAGATGTTGGAGCCGGAGCCTGGGACCTCGTGCAGACAAAGATACCATCACTAAGCTACGCCAAAAACAAAACCACAATTGGAGCAGGCACTGTACGGAAATCATAGAAAGCCCTGGCAGTTGCAAGGAATATTTTCTGATCATTCTAGAGGTGATTGGTTTTTTAGGTACAGGTGCATGATATAACAAAAACCTCAGTAAGTGGAATGTGCCTTTAGTACAGCAGCAATAAGAACCCAAACCCAACTAATAATAGTATTTGAGAGCACTAGTTTGGGGCGCAATTCTATTCACATTTAGACAGAAAATGTCTTACAGGTCTCAGCATTTCCCAGCCAGTGTGCTGGGACTTGTCTAAACAGGCAAAGGATTGCACCCTTAGTGTCAAAGTATTTGCTACTGTAATATCAGCAAAGTAGTACTTTTCTCTGTATCTCCATCACACTTGATGGAACGGTTATAGCCAGTGTGATGCAGTGGCTAAAGTGTCGGACTGGGAGTCGGGAGATCCGGGTTCTAGTCCCCACTCAGCCATGAAAACCCACTGGGTGACTTTGGGCCAGTCACAGACTCTCAGCCCAACCCACCTCACAGGATGGTTGTTGTGAGGATAAAGGGGAGAGGAGGAGGAGGATTATATATGTCGCCTTGGGTTCCTTGGAAGAAAAAAGGCGGGATATAAATGCAATTATAAAATATATTAATAAATAAATGCCCTGCTAGATCAGACCAAGGGTCCATCTAGTCCAGCACTCTGTTCACACAGTGGCTAACCAGCTGTTGACCAACAACCAACAAAGCAGAACATGGTGCGACAGCACCCTCCCACCCATGTTCCCCAGCAATTGGTGCACACAGGATCAATGCCTCAGATACTGGAGGTAGCACATAGCCATCAGGGCTAGTAGACATTGAGAGCCTTCTCTTCCAGGTTATGGAGGACTGGCACCATGAACTCCTGCTGGTCAAAATTTCCCACTGCACCATGGGATACGTTACATCCATTACACTTTTCCTGAAATGGAAAGCAATTCCAAAAAGTGGGCATGTGGATTCTGTGTTGGAAAAACGGAATGTGAGACACTGCCCTGTAGGAGAGAAGATCTATTTTCTCCCCTGAGTTGTGCCAGCTCCAGGTTTTGGAGGGCAAGGTGGCCTCAGGGACATCCTCCTTCTCATCACTGTCACCACTGCCCATTCACTTGCCCTCTCCCTCTGGGCCTGATCCTCATGACTGCCCCAGACCAAGAAAGCAAGACTCCCTCTCCTCACTCTGGTATGTTATTGTTTGAGCACTTGTCGTTGTGTGTACTTGCCTTTGCTTTTGTGCTGTGACTGGGCAGGTGAAGAGGTAGGGACAGGTTGAAAGAGCAGGGCCAGGAGGCTTCGGAAAACAGAGAGCGAGGGAAAGAGAGAGAAATATGGTTTGAACTGTTGTAGGCCAGGAGTCGATAGTTCAGGATCCACTGGTAGATCTCTGGTTGATTTGGAGGAGACAGGCAAGGATTTCTGAATTCCAATGATTTAAAAATAGCAGCAACAATTGCTATTTATCTTCCCGCTCCCTCCGGCCATTAGATTTCTGAAATGAGAAATTGATTTTTGTGTGGAAGAACCATGAGCCCAGCTCACTTATGTTACTGCAAACTTATCCCTCTGTTCAGCAGCTGATCGGAGAGACCCGTGTACTTTAATTCTAAATGTATGTATTTTGCACCTGGATGGCTATTAAGTAAGATTGTCAGTCATTCTGGCCCCATTAATTCTTTTGTCCAATTCCCAGTCTCACAACAGAATTGTACAGCTGAGACCCGGTATGGTGCTTAGAGTATAGGATGAGGACTGGAGAGGAGTGGGTTCGAATCTCCTTTCAGTCACTCACGAAGCTCGCTCGGTGACTGGGACAATTGCTATCACTTGGCTGAGGCTACGTCAGGATAAAATGTGAGGATAAAATGGAGGAGGAGAGAAGCATATGCATTGCCTTCCTGTCCTTGGAGGAAAGCATGGGGGTATATATGAAATGAATGAGGTCTTGTCTGCCTTCTCAAGGGATGATGCTAGGCTAGGTACCAACATGCTTCGATGATTCTGCTCCCTCTAGTGTTGTGAAAGCCACACTTCCTGTTTTCTCAGATGAATAGCAGAGTGTCAAGTGACTACGCTGAACGTCTTTCTGTCATATATACCAGCCTTCCCCAAGCTGGTGCCCACCAGATGTGTTGCACCACAAGGCCCAACATCCCCATGGGATGCTGGGCCTTGTAGTACAACACATCTGGTGGGCACCAGCTTGGGGAAGGCTGGTATGATATATTTTTAACCATCAGAGGCAGCATTGCTTCAAAGTGGCTTCTGTCACTTTCTCATCCCAGGCCTGGATGTCGAGTCCCTGCAGGCTATAAAGACACAATCCTGATTGATTCTTTAATTGTGTTTTGCTCTCTTAAAATTTGAAATGGAGCAATTTAGAAAATCCTCTTCATCTTCCTGCTTGTCAAGATGGATGACTGAGGACTTGGCTAGCATCTTTAGCTCTCTGTTAGGCCTTGCTGCCAAAAATACCTTAATGTGATAGTAACGTAGCTAAAAGAAGAGCCTCTACTCCCTCCACCTCCACTCCCTCCCACCTCTGATCTTTAAATCTGTATGGTTGACAAAGATCTTCCTTGACAGGAAGCTGGGTCTGGTGGTTTAACTCCTGGTGTTCCAGTTGCAATTTGAATAGATCTCTCTATACTGTGAGAGGTTAGTGCAGGGGTGGGCAATTTGTGGCCCTCCAGTTGCTTTGGCCTAGGACTCCCATCAGCTCTAGCTGGCACAGCCAGTGGCGAGGGATCATGGGAACTGTAGGTCATAAGCTGCCCATCCCTGGCTTAGCAGTAGGTAGGGTCCCAGGTTCAATCTGTGACCACATGGCAGGGGATGGGGAAAGACCTTGGAAAGTCACTGGCTGGCTAAATGCATGAATAGTACAACTTGGCATAAAGCATGGGCCCGCGTCAGAAGTTGGCATGGTTGGGCAACTACCAAGGACCTTAAATCCAATTGGGGGGAGTTATGGACAAGAGTCCTCTGGACCGGCTGGTCCTGTTCAGCATTGCAGCCTGCTTGTTCACCTGGCTCTCGCTCTGACCCAGACAACAGTGGTGGTGAGGAGGAGAAGCAGGAGATGCCACAGCCTCCTTGCTCACTGGCTCTCTTCTTGTCAAGCAAGCAAATGGCAGCAACAATGAGAAAGAGGAGGAGGAGGAGCAACAGCAGCAGGTGACCATGTGGGTGAGAAGGTGGACTCACTGACGGAGGAGGAGGGGGGCTATTGGGAGGTTCTTGCATGAGGGCCCTCAAAATCCCAAAGCTTCCACTGCCCAGCACTACATTTATTTATTTATTATTGCATTTATATCCCACCTTTTTTCCTCCAAGGAACCCAAGGCGTCGTACATAATCCTCCTCTTCCTCCTCCTCTCCATTTTATCCTCACAACAACAACCCTGTGAGGTGGGTTGGGCTGAGAGTCTGTGACTGGCTGAGTGGGGACTAGAACTCGGATCTCCTGACTCCCAGTCCAGCACTTTAGCCACTACACTACACTGCTCTCACCATGCCGTTGGCCCTCTTCCTTGCCCTCCGCTGAACCCATTTCAACCTTGCTTATATCCTCCTTAAAGTGCAGTGCCCAGAACTGGACACAGGACTTCAGATGAAGTCTGACTAGTGGAACATATATTACAGAAACAAACAAAAGGAAGTACTATTTCACAGCGCACCTTATGACATTCACTGCTACAGGATGTGGTCACCGTCACTGGCTTATCCTTAGGGCTAGCTTCAAAGATAGGCATGACTGGGGATGCTGGGAATTGTAGTCCAACATCTGGAAGGTGCCAGATTAGGGAAGGGGGCTATCCAGGGCTGCTATCTAAACACATGCCGGCCCTCTCTCCACTGCACTGTGGTCTAGTTGAGCCGTTGCACAGAATCGAACACCGAGTAATGCTTTTTGCCAGACTGTTCCTCTTCAAGGATGTTTCATGTTTAAAACATAGCTGAAGTTCATTTGAAACATCAAACATAGATGTTTCATGTTTAAAAGCTCTACTGTATGTGGGAGGCAGCTTCTTCTTGGTATGCTGATCGTTTTGGTCTTCTCCCTCAAATTGAACCTCCACTTTCAAAGGGAAGGGACCTCTGACTCTCAGGAGATGTGTCCATCAATGGCTAGCTGGCTATCAGCTTCTTCCCCTGCTTGTGTGCTTTCAGGGGCATTTAGCTGGCTGGACGGCAGAGAGATTCTGTACACCTTCGCAAATGGAATGCTGATTTAGATAGACCTTGGCCTAAGTTAGGCAAATTCTTATATTTGTAACGTAATATTACAGGGCTAATCTAATTAGTAATCCGATAGGTAGATTACTGCAATTTGCTCTATGTGGGGCTCCCCTTGAAGACGGTCCAAAAGCAGCAGCTAGTGGGGAATGTAGTGGTCTAGGAGGTGCTAAGAGGGATCCTACTACATTTATCCTGAAAGTACTGCAACGGCTGCCAGTAAACTTCCAAGCCCAATTTAAGGTCTTGTTTTTTGCATATAAAGTTTTTAACGATTTGTGACTGGGGTACCTCTCCCATTACCAGCCAACAAGGGCACTCCCATCTGCAGAAGATGTCCTACTCATGGTTCCTCCCATGCTATAAATAAGGTGAGGAGGATGGGGAATCCAGAGATGGCATTCTCAGTGCCTCCCTCGCCATTTATTTATTTATTACATTTTTATACTGCCCAGTAGCCGAGGCTGTCTGGGCATTGCACAATTAAAACCATAAAATACAATAAGTATACAATAAATTTAAAACATTAACAGTTTAAAGATGCAATTTAAAATCAGATAAAATCAGTCTGGGGAAAGCTGGCGTGAAAAGGTGTATTTTCAGGATGCGTTTACAAGATGTTACATTTTCTGCCTCCCGAACTGGAGTTTTCCAGAGGGTGGGTGCTGCTACAGAGAAGGCCCACTGTCAAGGTTCTTCATGGTGGAATTCTCCTTGTTTCGGAATGGCCCGCAGCACCTCCCAGGAGAAGTATAATTTGTGGAACTTACTCCCAGGAGAGGTGCGAATAATGCCCCCCCCGAACTATTTTTAAACATAAATGTAATAAATAAATAAATGTAATAAATAATAAATCTTCTTTGTGTTTTTGCTCTAGAGTCTCCTAAGCAAGACAGCTTTCCCTTCACCTGTGGCCAAATTCCCCTCCAAAGGGATGAGAAATTTGAGATTCACATCATGCCCTGATCCGGAGGAGCCCACCCCGGCTTCTTTGGTTAACATTAACCCGTTCACACCCGATTCATACCGGCAGATGGTGTTCCACCCCAGTGGCAAGAGGAAAGCCAGAGGGGAGCTGTGAGTGTTTTCTTATTAAGATATCTTATTACAGGGGTAGAAAAATAAAAAGTATCTTAGGAATTACTGACAGATTTCTGGATGACTATTTAATTATTATCCATAGATTTATACACTGCTTACCATAGATTAGCAAGGATTTTTTACTCCAGATTGTCTAACAATAGCAACAGTTCGGAAGCCTTTTCCCCAAATTACGTTGCTGAAAAAATGCTTGGAGGAATAAGCAGGGGTGGATTTTTGTGCAGAAGGAGTTGTGAGCTTGGTTCTGATACTTATACTGGTACTGAGCCAGTATTTTGTATCTATCCCTACCTGGTGGACCTTGGGAGCCTAGTAAAAAGCAAAGTAGATCCTGCAAGCCTAAAATCTGCCTCCATCTTAATACATCAGGGGTGTACAACCTCAGGATGGTGGGCCAAATCCGGCCCACCTGGGGTCCCAGTCTGGCCCTCCAGGGGTCCCCACAGTCCCTTTGTCTTTCACACAAAAGCTGGTTTCTCAGCTTTTGCATGATTTCTCCCCTTTCTAAAAGGTTGAAATGCCTCTCCTAAGACATAGACGTTCCCTACATGAGCGATTCATGACACGCTCATGACTGGCCACTCGTGGAAGTTTGCGAGTCTGTTACATGATGCTGTTAACCTCCAGGACATCTCTCACACTTTGTCCTGGAAAGCTCACTAACACCCCTCTTCCTCCTCAGAGATAATCTGGTACCTAAAGTAATTGTGGGATTAATTCTGCCACCAGATGGCAATGTTTCATTGAGCTTTATGGAACATTGCTCAGAGGGGGAGGTTTCAGTTACAAGTCACTTGGTTGCATCTGAAAGAGCTGTAGCAAATGCGAAAAGGCCCGAGGGGAGGGGGGAAAGGAGCCTGGTAAGGGGATGGGTTTTTTCCTTAATGTAGAGACGCTTTTAGTTACTGGCAGGAAAAACTTTAAGCTAAAATATACTGGCATTTCTAGCCCTCCTTGCTGCTGGAATGCAGCTCCTGAAAGCTCTGGAATTCATTTTAGTCCTCAGGCTGAAAGAGGTTAGACAGCCCTGCACTTCATCTTTCATAGGATTGTAGTGTAGCCATCTTGTAAACCCTGTGGTTTTGAAAACCTACGTTCCACTGAGAAGGTTAGTAACAGCAGACGTTCTTCTCCTGGCTGCTTGCCTGCTCATTCTCACCCTCCGTTGCAAGGCACAGCCGGAGTAGCGGGTGTTCCCAAAGATGCACTCCCATGGGGTGAGGGAAGAAGCCCCACAGGGCTAGTCAGTGTGACACGTGAACTGAGCATGTGTCCCATAACCTCCACCCGAAATCCTTTGGAGGGGCTGGGCAGCCATCTCTTGGGGACACTCTTGCTCTGGGTTTCCTGCATCAACCAGGGGGGTGGACGTTGGACGTGTTGACTTACAAAGCCTCCTCTGACTTGATGATTCTATGAGTTCTTGACAGACAAGTCAACATGAGAACGTTCTGGGGACATTTAGCAAGTACTGTGTTGATCTATGAAGACTTCTCTGTATGACTGCATTCACACAATATGCTAACCCATGATGGTTTATTTTCTGGAACAACCCATGATGGGTTAAGCATGTTGACCATGGGATGTCCCCACCCTCCAATGATACACTATTTCTTCCAAATAAGCCACCCTGGGAACCCACGGTCTGCAGTAAGGTTATTTAACCTATGTGTGTTACGGAGATCGCCTACAGAGCTGCTCAGCAAGAGCGTCCAAAAATACTGCCTCCGTTCTGCCCTTCTCAAGAGATCTTTATTCCTGCCACAAAGGAAGCTGGGATACTTGCCCAGCTGGGTGGGAGGACTACAGGAGGAGGGGGGTTGTGGGGAGGTGAAATAAATTACTCTGTGTAGCTTGTTTGCCTGATCATCTAACCGGAGCACAGAAGGTTGTTTGCATCACCACCTCCCCAGCATAGCTTGCCACCTAGCCTGTGTCTATTATAAAGACTTGGCTCATCCTCCAAACCTGATTCCCCAATTGTATAGAGATTAGGATTGGGATATAGTGCGAGCCCTATATCATTGCCATTCCTTTGTATTAAAATAATAGGAAGAACATTCCACCCTCTATTCCACAGGGTGGAATATTGTAGGAGTTACGTAGGACAGTATACATATTCAACAGTAAGCGGTGGAACACTGTCAATGGGTAATGGCACATTGAATCCGCTCACCTACCATGGAAAGATGGATTTAGCCATTGCTGGTCCACCTGACTTCCACTGTTGGTAGGAGATCAACATTGCACCAATATATGACCTGGGGTGTCAAAGGCCAATTGAGAAGGTTGATCCCCCCACCCCACCCCCTCAGTTCTTCCTGCATCTGCATTTACAAGATAGAAAAGGTGACGTTTGAATTGATCTATGTGGGTCTGTTGGAGTTGGATAAGTGCTTCTTTCCAGGCCGGCTTAAGAGTTTTGGATTTCACAACTCTGGAATCAAATTTCATAAGCTTAAAATGCCACGTCGCTGCTCCCCGTGTCTCCAAATGTCGGGGAATTAGGCATTAATGAGAAATCTGAATTGATCCTGGACTAGAAAGTGAACCTCATGATCTGAGTGCTGTGGCCTCTGCGGTCTTAGAGTGAATTTCGTTGTGGTTTCTGTATGCTTGCATGCAGAAAGGCCTGTATAAATACTTTATCAGGCTTGAATAGTTCCTGAGGCTGAGGCTTAAATATTTAAATGTTTGCACTAGGATCCTACCTCATGTGATTAAACTTCTCATTTTAGGGATGATCCTAGCCAAAAAGGGAGCCCAATGGAACTGGGGTTGCCAGCCAAGGTAAGTAGTTGATGTCTGCATAGATGTATAAATGCCATCATGCTCAGTAGTTCTTTGTTTGAAGGGGACAAACAAGGTGCTAACCTGGAGCAGTAGACAAAGGAAGTGTTATTATAGCACAAGACGTAGGGCTTCCTCACACCAGGCTTTTTATCCTGCAACTTTACAGGGGCTTCTGCTTCCGTATTCTTTGGGGGATTAAGGTTGCCCCTTTTCACACACTTCGCTTCCCCACCTCAAGGGAGTTCCTTTATCTGCAAGCTCTATATGTTTCATTATACAGCCACTAGAGAGTGCTGTGTTATAGTGCCACTTCCTCTTTCTACAAAGAAATTCAACTTGTGGTATTTACATAGTTCATTATCCATAATCTTTTTTTTTAAGGGATAAAGGTTAGAAAGAACAGTAGTAGCCCTAGAGCTTCACAACATCATGTAAAGGACCCACAAACCTCCATGAGTAACCAATCTTGATTGCAGGATAACAGACTCATGTAGAGAGGCTTATTATCTTAAGAGATATCTGTCATTTAATTTTAAAATTTTAAGGAAACCCCAGAATAAAGTGTATCATAGGGAGAGAAAACAAGACAACAGTAGTGTGATAGTTATTACAACACTAAATAGTTACTTACAGACTCAGTAGTAACACAATTCAAAATACACACACACACACACAAGACAGCGTTCAAAAAATTAACAAACCAATCTTAAATTATGAGGGATGTTCTTTATTTGCTTGCTTCAAGCCTCCCTTGAATCTAATATAATGTGCTATTCACATTATGAATTATCTAATATAATTCACATTATCTAATATAATTCAGCTATTCTTTTCAATGAAATGCCGCGAACACCCTTTTCTATATTTTTGGCTTTCTTTACCTTGAGTTGCTATAATCAAATTATAGATCAATTCTGAGGATACTTTGTAAGAGTCAATAATATTTCATCAAAGGTGTGGATTCTATGTGGGTCCTATTATTATTATTATTATTATTATTATTATTATTATTATTATCATCTGATTATTATTATTTACATTTATATACCGCCCCATAACCAAAGCTCATCCATCCCTAGAGAAGTAAGGCCTCTGTAACATAATATCTTGAAGGCGGAAATATGCAATGATGAGTTGGCATGCATATTCAGGACGTATTTCTATACCAATCCCAGGGCAATGTACATAAAATTATAAAAACAATAAAATCTAACTAAAAATTAAACAGAGGCATAAAAAGACATAAAACCAGATAAAAGTGTCTGTTGCAGTCCTAAAGTTCTCTGCTCAGGAGTAACTCCTTTTGAACTTCGTGGAGCTCTGAGTCAACCAAAGTACTCGAACGTTGGTTTCGGTTGAACTTATTTCTGAGTAAACATCCGTACAGATCTGCTCTTAGGGTGCAATCCTGTGCACCTTTACTGGTGAGTAAGCATCATCTAATAGTTTGGAACTTGCAGCCTGATCCTATGCATGTTTTGTCAGAAGTCCCACCTAGTTCAATAGAACTTACTCGCAGGGAAATGTGCCTGCGCTTTTAAACCCACTTACTACAGAGTAAGTCCCATTGAAAAGAATAACGCTACATCTAAGGAGAAAGGATCTAATAAGCTGGGAAGAAAGCTAATCTCCTAGAACCCTTTCCCCCACATGTAGCTTTCCATATGTAGGGATTTATATATGTAGGGGTGGGTGGGTGTGAAAACTCTACCCCCTCTGACTGGCATTCTGCAGAGAGATAATCCTAGGTGAGATTGGACAATTTCTTGTGCTTTTCCTCCTTGTGTAGATCAGTCCCAAATGCTTTCCTCTTATTCTTATTGCAACTGACTGTGTTTGTTATCGGGGGAGAAATTAAGCAAATTGAAAAACCCCTAATTGAAAAGCTAATTAAGATAAAGCTCTTTGTAGAGGTGGTTTTTTTGTGGGGGAGAGGAAGCAGCGAACCTTACTGAGCAGTAGACAAATATCTCCCGTCTGTCCTTGGTGTGCTCCTGCACGAATCTCTCCTCTGCCTCCGTCCCCCTTCAGCCACTGTGCACAATTACTAGTATTTACAAGTTGAATCTTCTGTAGGATTTTTTTCCAGGGATAAAGCAGCATTGCCCTCTTCTGGAGAGAAACCAGGCTGATTTGAAAGTATGTTTTGTCTCTGGCATCATTTTTTTTTCCCCCTTGGAAAGAGCTGGCAGACCATGGGTGGGAATCTATAACTTTAAACCGGAGATGCAGAACCGCTTTCGGTCTGAGGGCCGAATTTAATTTTGGAGAAGCTCTCAGGGGTTAGGATTAGGGTGGGGCCAAAAATACCCCAAACACCAGCATATTTTAATTTAAAGCTCCTATTGCCAGTAACTAAGCTGTCGGAGCGGCATTTCAACCCTATAGAATGGGAAAAACCTGGACGTAAGCTGTGAAACCACCAAATGACTGGTGGTTGAGAGAAAGAGGATGGGGTCAAGGAAGGAATGTGGCCTTTTGGGGCTTGAGGTTCACGAGTTGCTGGGGAACATGGGTGGGAGGGTGCTGTTGCTTGTGGGTTCCTGGTTGACAGCTGGTTGGAGACTGTGAACAAAGTGTAGGACTAGATGGACCCTTGGTCTGATCCAGCATGGCTCTTCTTATGTTCTGCACCTGTTTTAAACCGTGATACCAAGTTCTTTCTTTCTTTTCCAAAATTCAGCCCTTGGACTGAAAGAGGTTCTTCACCCCAGTCTTAAAGGGTGGGAAGTGGGGGAAGAATGAAAAAAACCCAAATCACTGTGTGAGCCCAAGCCATTATGCTCATCTAAACTTATCCTTTGGATTGCGGTCCTGGTTAATAACTCTTTGCGAGTGGAGAAGGAAGCATAGAATAAAGACACAGACATCAGAACTTGGGTTAAACTAAGGGCCTCTTTATTTGAATTATATGGGTAGTTCACCCATCTTTGGATCTGCATGTGAAAGTGTGGGAATCCATGGGTCCTTCCTCAGGCCACTTGCCTGGCTTTATGGGGGAGCGTTCTCCAAAGCCAGGAGTCGGGGAAACCTGGGCCCTGTCTTACATCACACCCTGCAAGTGTGGGGAGACCAGCCCACGTCACCCCCACCCAAAGCCTCACAGCTCAGAGTAGATGAAGCAGGAGAGTCTCCAAAGGGAATGGATTTTCTTCCAAAGGTAAATATTCTAGAGATCATCAAGCAGAAAAATGGTAGGAAGCTTTCTGAGCAAACTAAATGCATTTCTGGGTTTGTCTGAGTCTGTCTAAAAAAATAATAATGGACACAAACTGCAAAAGAATCTGAACGTAGGCTTTGCATTGCAGGGTCTGTCCCATGCCCTGCTCCAGCACTGATGTACAGTCTGTCCTTAACTTACGTGGGTTCCTCTCGTCCACCCCTAGAGATTCCTCTTACGTGAGAGCAACATGGTTTCCCGCTACAAGAAGGAATTCCTGGAGCTGGAGAAAATTGGTGTGGGGGAATTTGGATCTGTGTACAAGTGCATCAAACGGCTGGATGGGTGTGTCTACGCCATCAAGCGCTCAAAGAGACCCCTGGCTGGATCCTCGGATGAGTAAGCAAACAGTGTAAAACAAAAATCCACCACCCTTCAATATGTGCATACACGTATACACCCTGATGGGTGATGACATGGGTTGCATCCAGCCCTCGCGTGAGTGGAAGTCCGCTTGCGCTTAGAGACTTTGGCTTGTGCAGTGGGACTTTCCCATACTCTCTGTGTCCCCATCCCCCCACATGCGCCAAACTTAATCCAAAGGATCCTCCAGCCTTCCAGAACAAATATGGGATGAGGATGTGGCAAGTAGTTCTGCCAGCAGTTCCCTTCTGCTGGTGGAATGACATGACACCATTGGATTCAACCCCATTCATCTTCCCAGTATAGGTTTAGAGGCAACATTTGCTTCTGAATTCCTCAAACTATATTGCACATCCTCTGATCATTAATAATAATAAATAAGGGTATCTGTCTACTTGTCACATTACCTTTTTCAAGACCTAGCGAAGTACCACTAATCTACATAATGAGCTTCATCACACCAGCGTTATACTGTGCATTCACTGTGAATTACATGCAAAGGGCTCTGATGTTTTCTACTGTGAATCAGCACAGTAATAGATATTAAGGAAGGCTTTCAGCATACCAAATTTGAATCGGATTGGGTTATCTGTTGATTTTTATGATGTTTTACATTCCCCCCCCCCTTAAACCCTTTTCCTGGTATGCAAAGGATCTTAGGAGCGCCACCGCCCGGGGTGTGATTTAGCTAACAACAACAACAACAGCTTTACGCTATGGGGATAATTCGAGGGAAACGGGTATGTGGGATGAAGCTCAATGTCTCATGTGCTTTCTAAGCCAGTGTGTATATGAGACAGATACCATTATCTCAACCCAGTAAGCGTCCTCCTTCTCCTTGTCCCTCCAAGATGCCCTCTCTTGAGTCTGTGTCCAATGTCGTAAACCTTGCCTTGATTCGAGACATTTTGCTCATCCCCCCCCTTCTCTCTCCAGGCAAATGGCTTTGCGGGAAGTCTATGCCCATGCGGTGCTCGGCCATCATCCGCATGTTGTGCGCTATTACTCTGCTTGGGCCGAAGATGATCACATGATTATTCAGAATGAGCACTGCAATGGTAAGGACATGTGGCCTCTTAAGGACTTTGCTGCTCCACAGTGGCTGAACCTTGAAATCCATGGAAACTCTGTGAATTCCTTCATGGAGTTAATCATGTATAGCTGGGGGCTCCACTATGGTACCCATAAGCACCAGGCTCCCTGCCCCTCCTCATTTTAATTTTATTTCTTAGATGATGATGATGATGATGATGATTATCTGTGAAGCTGGCATGCTGCAAAGCCAAGGGCTGCCCTTTAAGGCTATCTTTACTTGGGTTCAAAAGAATGCTTTTGTATTTTGGATCTCAGACCCCACCTTTGCCTTCTACTTTGGTTCTTGGGCAAGTTACTTTTCGCTTAGTCTCACCAGTTGCCTTCTGGGAAATGAGTGTTTGTGACTGGTAGCTATTTTGAGAATGGGTAACACCCATCCTACCCCACGGCAGCCATTTTATGAGAGTGTCCACAACACTCTTTCAAAATGCCAAATGTGCCCACTGACCCAAAAAGTTGGGTACCACTAATGTACAGTGAACATCCATGGAGTGTGGCTGTCCAAAAGAGCAGGGTAACTGGTCATTCAATTGCTTTCCAATCTCATGAACTGCCATAAGGAAAGGAAACCCAAAAATAGATGTGAAACTGAGCTCCTCTCCTCTCTCCGAAGGGCCTCTCTCCTCTCTCCTCTCTCCCCTCTCTCTCCTCTCTCCTCTCTCCGAAGGGCCATGCTTGAGGACTGGTCCAGTTAAGGATCACCCTTGCACAAGGTTTTGAGGCATGTGACAGCGTCATGTGCATTCATTGCACATGAGAAGGGATCTGCAAACCAGTTTCATATTCCCTTTACATATACAGAAGTGACTTCGGTTTAGGAAACTTAAGAACGTAACATAAGGAGAGCCATGCTGGAGCAGACCAAGGGCCCATCTAGTCCAGGATTCTGTTCACACAATGGCTGCCCAGCTGCCCACTTGTCTCAGGTGGCATCATTCTGAGTGCATGATGTAAAAGTGTTTCTATGGTTCCCCCTGGTCAGAATCCATATTGCGTTTGTTCCCTATGTTCAGTCAATAGCACAATTTGCAGTTCAGTGCTAGCAGAGCAGCATGTTTGCCAAGGCCCCAAACCTGCTCCTCACATGGCCTTAATAGATGTTTATCTGAAACCTCGCAAGGAGGGCGAATGTGATTACTTAATGCCATTCTCAGTGCACTGTGACCAGCATGGCTCCTAAGCGGCACTGGAGTGTGGAGTGGCATATCAAGAGCTAACCAATTTCATTTGGGTACGGAAGAGAGCCCTGCAACGCATCGTCGCTCTTCAGCATGTACCTCTGAAACAAATTATGTATGAGACAAATGGGTGTTTGGACATATATATTGTACACGTACACTGTGAAGAAGCGTACAAGGGTGGCACGGACTGGCGGCGTTCTGTGAGTGGAAGGGGAAACGGGCAAAATGGTGCGCCTGCCTGGGCTTCCACCCAGCAGCAGTGGAAAAGTCCACAGGAAGGGAAGATCGAAAAGGAGTGTGGGCCCACCGTTTTGAGCTTCCCTTTGTGTGGACTTTTCCACTGCCACTAGGAGGAAGCCTTTGTTTCTCTGACCGCCTCCACCAAACCAGCCTCAAAACTGCTTCGGTCTCAGAGGCAGTGTGGGGTTCAGCTTTTAGATGTGGGGTGTACCCCAAAAAGACAACAAAAATTTAAAGTCACAGAGATTAAAGTTACTAAAGAAAAAAGTCAATAGGTATTTTTTAAAAAACACACATCTGAATGAACACCCACACACCCACACCCACACACACCATATGAGCAGTAGGGTAATAAAAACCAACCAGGGATGAACCCGTTCAGCTAACCTAACTAGACTATGGCCCTATTTTATCCAGGTTCCTTATCCAAGCAATATCTTACTGTCAAGGGTCCTTTCTTCTATGATTCTGGCTTTCTTTTCTTCTCTGTCTCTCTCACTCTCTGTGTCCCCCCGCCCCCATTTTCTCTGTCCCTCTGCCTTTGGCTTATATCTTCTAAAACATTTTTCCTACCCAAATGCAACCAAGCAGGAGAGTAGTTTTCTTATACATTTCTGTCAACTAAGTTTCTGTTTCCTGGGTTAAAGCATGTTTCTCTCCCTTTGACCTTCTATTGAACTTCATAACCTCCTGCTAAACTTCCAGGCCTAAATAAAAATTTCACCTCCAAACTTTGAAACTGATTAGCATGCATCTCTCTCTTCTCTCTCTCTCTCTCTCTCTCAATATATATTATATTATATTATATTATATATATTATATTATATTATATCATATATACATATAAAAACACATACACACACGTGATCTAAACCCAAAATAATAGGACTGCAAACACACACACACACACACGGATTCGTCTTGGAGGCTGATTCAGAGCTTTGACATCAGCGCTGATTCAACTCCGGCTGCCTCAGAACCACCCTGTCCCACCGTGGATTTATTTATGTATTTATTTATTTAATTTTTTTATTGCATTTCTATACTGCCCAATAGCTGAAGCTCTCTGGGTGGTTCACAAAAATTGGTTCCAAATCCAAAGCAGGTCAGCTGATGTGGTTTCCTGGGCATGAGGCTGACTGGGAATCCATAGGACTCCCCTCCTGCTCACCCTCCCTCCTCTCCCACTCACCCCCCCAAACCCGGTGAACTGCTGCCCTCTGCCTGCAGTACTTACCTGAAGCCTCCGCTCACACCTGCGAGCCGTCCATCCTCCAGGAGAACCATTCTGGCCTGCCATAGATCTACTACTGTAAACAATGGCTGCTGGAAAAGGTAGATCTACGGCGGGTCAGAGTGGCTGTCCTGGAGAACAGGCAGCTTGCTGACATGAGTGGAAGCTTGAGGTAAGTCCATGGGTGGACGGGTGGGCCGGCAGGAAGCAGCAGTTGGCCATCAGGCCAAATCAGCCTGAAGCACTTCAGCCGCTTTGAGCTGAGACGGCCCAATCTGGTCTTGAACCAGATTTGGGTCAGGCAGACTGAATTGGCCCGCTTCGACTCGGATTCAGGACCGAGGCAGTGCACACCCCTAATAATAACATACAATCAATCTAAATGCCAAAAATGGAGGACAGCTCTTGTTACTTCATACTCTATGAAGTTCAGAAGCCTGAGTCTGTTGCCACACAATGTGCAGACTCTCTTCTTGAGACCTGTAGCCTGAAATGCATTCAAGAGAGCACTTCAGACACCATTGGCTCCCGAGAGGTGGAAGTAGAAAGTTACCATTTAAGTGCGAAAGTAAACAGATCTTTTAAACTCTCTTGTAAGATGAAACAAGCTACTTCAGGAGGAAGGGACTGTGAATAGATGAGCTTGGACAAATGAGCCTTTGCTGTTTGTGTTTGTGTGTGCGTGTGGGTCTGAACACTTGGTTTTCCACAGGTGGGAGCCTCCAAGATGTGCTTTTGGAAAATGTGAAGACGGCTGACTATTTTAAAGAATCTGAGCTGAAGGAAATCTTACTGCAAGTCTCCATGGGGCTGAAATATATCCATACTTCTGGCTTGGTTCACATGGATATTAAACCCAGTAAGCCTGATCTGTTCAGTAATGCTGAACACTCCTGGGAAAGGGCCTCAAGTCAAGGGAAGGGGACGCAGCTCAGTGGGTAGAGCACTGGCTTTGCACGCAGAAGGTCCCAGGTTCGATCCCTGGGCTCTCCAGGTAGGGCTAGAAAATCCTGCTGCCAGTCAGTGTTGACAGTACTAGGCTAGATGGACCAATGTTTCATTAAGGCAGCTTCTGGTGTTTTTATGCTCCTTTGGGTATCAAATATTTGTGGATGGTGTACTTACTGCGCTGCCATAACAGTTTGGGGGGAAAGTGAGTTGAACTGAAACCCTGGGGCGAGGGGGGGGATACTTCTCCCCATATTTAATTGGGAATTGCAGGCCTCCTGGTTACAGAGCTGGTTTCCTACTGAGCCTTCGCTGGAGCTGCATCAATAAGTTACTGAACTTAATTAGAATTGCAGGATGATTGCTTCAAAGCAGTCGGGAGGCACGGCCTTCACTTTTTTACTGACTCATTTCACGGATGGGGAACTTCCACAACATACAGAAAGCTGAAACAAGCCCTATGAAGAAAGGCTGAAGAAACAGTGTGTTTAGCCAGGAGAAGAGAAAATACCGTGGGGTGGGGTTGCGGGGTGGGAGACGTGACAGTGCTCTTCCAATAGCTGGAATTCGCCCGCTACCCTCAGTGGGCAGGACTAGCTTTAATGGGCTTAGGTTACAGGAAGGTACGTTTTGGTTGAACACAAGGAACAATATCTTGATGGTAACAATAGTTCAACAATGGGACCAGTTACCTAGTGGAGTGGCGGGCTCTCCCCCATGGAGGCTGGTGGCTCTGATGCTAGAGGGCAGTGAATCCACTCCATGTTTCAGTCAGAACTAGTCAGACCTCTAAAGGAGCAATCCAAGGTGTGGAGCTCCATGGATAGAGTTCTGGGTGAAACCCGGATTGGATTCACTGCCCCGCTGCCATCGGAGCCACCAGCCTCCGTTGGCTCTCCCTTACTGGAAGCCTTCAAGCAGAGGCTAGATGTTCACGTTGGGGGTGTTCTAGCTCTAGATTTCCTGCACTGAGCAGGGGGAGGGGGTTAAGCAGCCTACAAGGCTCTCTCCGACTCCACATTTCTGTGAAACCCAAGTGGCCGACAATATCCTGACTACTAGAAAGCTCTGAAAATTGGATTTCTGGCACTTCACTACTCTTGGGATGCGATGGCTACAGCCATAAAATTGGTCAGAGCTCCAGCAGAAAGCACGTTCGCTTTATATATTGTGCAATATGCAATTTTGTACAATATGCAGTTTTGTGCAATATGCTGTATTGTACAACATCCTATCAGTTCACAAGCAAGTGCACTGTCCATACTCCTTCACTCTCCTTCGCAGGGTGGGATCTCCAGGGATAGTAAGGAATGGGTAGATCAGGGGTGGGGAACCTCAGACCTGGGTACCAAGTCTGGCCCTCCTGAGGTCCCAATCTAGCATCCTGGGGATCCCCGAATGGCCACTTTTGCCTCTGGTCCCACCTACCACTGGAATAGGCCCCCCAAAAGCTTCTCCAAAACTGGATTTGGCCTTGGGCTGAAAGAGGTTCCCAACCCCCAGCATAGACAGATGCTTGTGGAATGTAAACTCTGTTGATGGTATAATTCCTCTGCATTGACATTACAGCCATCACTGTTTTACTTCTCGATTGCAGGCAATATTTTTATATGCCACAAGCTGATTGGGCCTGCTGGTCAGGAGGAGAGTGACAGCGAAGACGATGGGTTTGCTTCTTCTAATGTGGTGTATAAAATTGGTGCGTGGCTTAAATATTTCTTTGTCTCTGGACAGCTTGGTGTCAAATGCTTTTCAGCTTGTACTTTCCAATGGCTCCTAGGTTGTATATACACCAATCTGTCACCTCTGGAGCTGGCTGCTCCAAACTCTGCGCATGGGATGTGCTAAACAGATAGTCATGATCGCTGGAATGGGGTGGTGAAGTGGGGCGGTTTTGGGTTCTGTACAATGGCAGGAAAGTGATTGGTGGTCGTTTAGGGCTCAGCCTTACAGGACTGACACTCATTAGATGAAGGGCTTTGATCTCGGAGCCCTCTGTCTCTCCTAAGCCTTCTCAGTGGTGGCCCCCTGACTATGGAATGAGCTTCCCACAGAGGCCCACCTGGCACCAACATTGTGATCCTTTCGGCGCCAGGTTTAGATTGCCCTCTACTTCCAGGCATTTAATGGTATAAGATGGGGCATTTATGCCAGTCATCCAAACAGGGCTAGTGGTTCACTAAAATTGCTTTTAACTGTCTAAATTGTTTTCAATTTTGGAGACTTAAAATTTTATGCTGTATTTTTAGTGCTGTATTTTATTGTCTTATGAATTGTTGTAAACCACCCAGAGAGCTATTGAGAAGAATAGAAATGCAAATAATAATAATAACAACAACAACAGCAACAACAACTCCAGTCCTCTGGGAAGGGTTTACTCCAGTCAGCCACAACTGGGCTGACAACTGTTACCCAGAGGACCTTTTCTTCTGCCGCCTCCAGACTGTGGAATGGCCTGCCGGAGATTTGTCGCCTCTGAGTTCAAGACAGCCATAAAGACTAGTCTCTTCCGGCAGGCCTACCCAGATAAATTTTAAACCTAAGAATTTTAATATGTTGTGATTGTTATTTTAATATTGTATTGGTTTTATATGCTCTTTTAACTAGTTTTATGTATTATATTGTATTTAATGTCGATCCAGAGGGAGAAGCGGGTAAGAAATAAATATATTATTATTTATTATTAATAATAATCCCTGCTGGCAAGAGCCAGGTAACGCTACAGCCTGTTCATCCTCCATTTGTGCATTTTAATCTAGATGGGCCTCTGAGCTCATCTAGCTCACTCGCCTTCTGTGGCCGGGGATGGGAACTGAGAGGCTTATGGATCTGGTGGATCCATGTCCTCTTCCTTCCCTACCCATTCCTCTTCCAAGGCTGCCACACTGATCTCGGGAGAGGGGCCACCAGGGAGCTTTCTGAGATGGCTGGGAGGTGCAGCAGGTATCCCTGATTGAATTCCCCTTCCCCGAGATCTCTGGGCTCAGGGTTCTAGGATTGCTGTCTGAGATGCACTTTCAGTTCATGTGGGGCAATTCTTGGTCGCATGAACCTTACCAGATGTTGCAGCTAAGAACACATCCCAGAATCTTCCAACCTTAAGGGCTTCCATGGCAGACATGCTGGAGTTTTTCAGTGGACAAGTCCAAAATGTAGAAGGGACTCTTCAGAGGTAGAAAGCTTTGAACTCCTGGGCATGTTTGATGCATTCCATGGCTCATGCGTTTCTCTCTATTAGGGGACCTTGGACATGTGACATCCATAACCAATCCTCAAGTGGAGGAAGGAGACTGCCGCTTCTTGGCCAACGAAATCTTGCAAGAGGTAAAATGGTGATGAACTTTCTTTAGGACTTACACAGGGGGGATTCTGGCTGAACAGGAACTTCCATTCATACTTACAATAAAACTCCTTTTCATTGTGTTCAGATTTACCTACTTCACACTGGAATTTTGATTTTATGTAAATCCTACTAACATAAATTGTGCTTAGAATTGCATTGTTGGCAAGCCCATGCAAAATTACAGTGCTTATTGGCAAACATATGGCTATTCAAATCAAACGAATAAAGTTCAATAAGGAAACTAATCGTAATAGCTTGTAGTGAGAGCATACTAAAACTAGAGCAGAAGTTAGAAACTCTAACTCCCATCAGCCCTGGCCATTGGCATGTTGTATGGGCCTGATAGAGATTGTAGTCTAACATATAATGGTCTGCAGGTTTCTCACCTCTGAAGTAGATCAAACATTATAGAGGATGTTTGTATATGCCTGTAGAACAGGTGGACAACTTGTGGCCCTTCAGTTGTTTTGGCCTACAACTCCCATCACCCTCAGTCAATGGAGCCAATGTTGAGGGATTATGGGTAGGGTGACCATATGAAAAGGAGGACAGGGCTCCTGTAACTTTAACAGTTGCATAGAAAAGGGAATTTCAGCAGGTGTCATTTGTATATATGGAGAACCTGTTGAAATTCCCTCTTCATCAAAATAGTTAGAGTGTAGGAACTATATTAGAGTGACCAGATTTAAAAGAGGGCAGGGCACCTGCAGCTTTAACTGTGGTGATGAAGAGGAAATTTCACCAGGTTCTCCATATATACAAATTACACCTGCTGAAATTCCCTTTTCTATGCAACTGTTAAAGATACAGGAGCCCTGTCCTCCTTTTCATATGGTCACCATAATTATGGGAGATGTAGGCGAAAACATCTGGAGGACTACAAGTTGCTCACCCCTGCTGTAGAAGTTGAGACTGAGACTCTGAACCAATCCAGGCAAACCTTTTGCTGTATGTGGTTTATTGTGGGTTGGTATGTTGCGTGCCATTCTTTTGAAAAATTAGTTTTCAAGAAAAGGACCCTCTTCAGATGACATGCTAAGCCACGGTGGTTAAGCATTTTGAGCTAAACATTACGGCTTAGTGTGTTGTGTGAACCATTCTTAACCATAGTGGCTACATAACCATGGTTTAAACATGCTCACTAATCATTTACTGCAAAGGGGTTATTGGCTTAACTATGGTTTAGAGTGTTGTCTGAATAGGCCCAATGTTTCTTTAAACATGTCTCTTTCTGCTGTTAAGCATCAAATACATCTTGCAATCCATATATTGCCGGGACTGTTCTGATGAGGTTATTGACTTTGGGGCTGTGACTTATTATCTAGTTTTAACTAAGCTTGAATCTAATTGGGGAGGGTGGGTCGTGTTCAAAAAATGAACTGGGAAATCTTCCTGTCCTGACCCTGGATTTTTAAATTATGAAAACTTTAAAATTCAGACACTGTCAGTTTTAGAATATGTCCCCTTTTTTAATATGAGAGTTTCTAAACCAATGTTTATTTTATTTATTTATTTAAGTATTTTTATGCCGCCATTCAGCCAAAAAAGGCTCTCACGGCGGCTTACAAAAGTATTTCTTGACAGTCCCTGCCCACAGGCTTACAATCTAAAAGACATGACACAAAAGGAAAGGGGATTGGGAGGGAGGAGGAGGAGGGGAGTTCCCCAACCCTCTAGATGTGTTGGACTGCAACTCCCATCATTCCCAACTAGCATGTTTAAAACTGAACATGACCCAACTTGGGAGTCTTACAGGGCAGGCCGGTGACTCTGATGTCAATGGGGTGGTGAATCTGCTCCGGGTTTCTGTCAGAACTCTAAAGGAGCTATTCAAGGTGTGAAGTATTGACTGGTTCTGACTGAGACCTGGAGCAGATTCACTGCCCTAGTGACATTGGAGCAACCCACTGCCACGACACAGGCTCTGAACAACAGACCCGGCCGCGGCTACTCCCTGCTCAAGCCAAGCACCACCGCTTGATACTGCTTAGGTGAATGATTGTCAGAGTGGGTGTTAAATGTGTAAACTTAAGATGATAAATGCCAAACAGACACGTGGGATTTTTGTGGTAGTTTAAAAACAAAACAATCAAAATTTATTTTTAAAAGTTCACAAGCTTTGTTTCAAATAACAACATTTAAAAACCTTTTTGAAACCTTTCATACAATCCTGTCACTCATTCACATACACGCTTTCCTTTTTCTCACACAATCACTCTTGAACTTTCTTTATTCTCAGTATTGATTAATATACATCCACTACGTGCACACCACACTCTAAAGACACCACTCACTACACTGACTCTCAAATTTCCCAGAACTTAAGTACCATAAACACAGAGAGCACTACAGACACTAAGAGTACCTAACAAGTCTCCCTGAAAAGTTCTCTCAATCCCCTCAGTCATTCCCTTATATATCACTCCTCCCCACTCCCAAGACATTCTAACTCCGCCCACTCAGGCCAACATTCTAAAAACCACAGACTTACAAACTGCAGACATACATTTGTAATTGACTTGTGGGGTGTAACGCCACACCCACCTCCACTGATGTATTTACTTCTTTGATTATGTTTTAAAATCTCTAGTGTTCTTCTTTGCTTCCATAGCAATATTGCTATCTGCCCAAGGCAGACATCTTTGCCCTTGCGTTAACGATTGCTCTAGCAGCAGGCTGTGGGCCATTGCCCTCCAACGATACCATGTGGCACCACATCCGTCAAGGCAACCTTCCACTAATCCCTCAGCCACTGTCACGTGGCTTTACAGAACTGCTTGAGGTGAGCTTCCTTGGGAAGAGAGTGGGCATTTCAATGCTTCAGTCATATAAAACCTCATTTCTTTTTTTCTTTACCTCAGCTAATGATTCATCCCGATCCGGTCGCGAGGCCGGCGGCCACTGTGCTAACCAAACACCCTGTCCTTCGACCTTCTCTTGGGAAAGCTGCCCAACTCCAGAAGCAGCTGAATGTAGAAAGGTTCAAAACTGCTATGCTAGAAAGGTAATGTCCACCATTCTTCAAAAGCTGAGGAAGAGTTGCAAGTAACAAAGGCACTGGACTACTTGGCTTAGAAGTCAACCCCTCCCTTGAAGGAGAATGTATTGTAGATGCAACTCAGGCTTATGACTAGACTCTGCTTCTGAGGGGACTGTGGCTATTCATGTTGCTTTGGAGAGGATTGGGTGAAACAGGGGTCATCAACCTTTTTGGATCATTGGGCAAATTTAGAATATTGAGAGAGATTCTCAATATTCCAAATATTGAGAAAACTCTCATAAAATGGCTACCATGGAGTGGTTTTTTTTTTACCCATTCACAAAATGGCTGCCATGGTGGACGTGGCCAATCACAAAACATTCAATCCCCAGAAGGAAAACTGGTGAGACGAGAAGAACATTAGCTTGTACAAGGCAAAGATGGGGTAAATAAAACCGGCAGCTTCTAAAGTTGCCCTCAGGTGCAGTCGAGGCAGACAGTGTTGAAGTAAGATTCAATTGCCAGTTTGATCAGCTTCTGTGCGTGGGGTGGGTTGCTTGTGGAAAGGGTATGAAGGGTCCATAGGTTGCTCCACTTCCTCGCTGCATCTGTTTCCCTAAACTTGAAAGTACTCTGCCATCGGTGGCAAGCTCAGTCTTGGGGAAACGTTCCTTACCCTCCTTTGTAATCCGCGGGGTGTTATTGTTATCACCTCTCCACTCTTCCTCAGGGAGTTGAGAGCAGCCCGTCTTGCCCAGACCTTCAGAAAGAACCCGTCTTTGGAATGTGCCCGACTACGAGAATCTGGATTCAGTGCAAAGCATCAGAACAGCAAGAAGCGCTTGGTGGGAGGCAAAAATGCCCGGTCATTTAGCTTTACTTCTGGCGCCTATTGAGAACCAGGCTGTTCAAGTTATTGAAGGCATATTATCCCAGAGCAACAAGTGCCTGTGGAGAATAAGAGATCATAATTGTTTTTATCTGTTCCATCATGACTGCCGAATCTCTATCGCTACGAGATCATTGTGGTCCATGACATTGCAACATCATGTCTCTTGTTTGACCAGACTGTCCCACCCACTCGGCCTCTGGACTCAAGGGCCATAGCTGGCACTGCTGTGAGGTCAATAAAGCCTGAAGTTCATAGGCAGAGGGGACTCTTGGTGGCAACTATTGGCATAATCTCTCTTTCAACCAGAGGTGGACAAGTTGTGGCCCTCCAGATGTTTTGGCCTACAACTCCCATCATCTCTCACCATTGGTTATGCTGGCTAGGCCTGATGGGAGTTGTAGGCCAAAACATCTGGAGAGCCACAACTTGCCTGCTGCTGCTTTAAACTAAGAAGTCAATTTTCTCCCCTGGGTTCTCAGAACAGCTTATAACTTTCTTTCCTTCCTCTAGCTTTTATATTGGCCTATTTTAAGGACCTCTGTGTACATCACGGGGGTAAAAATAAAAGTTAGAAATGCTGAGTGTTTCGAAGGAAAACTTCTTAAGCTTGTTCTTCTTGCAATTGGGGAAGGGGCTGGATAAGGCTATGCCATCATGCTAAACTTTTACGTCCTGCCGAAAGAGCCAGAGAGAGTAACCAGAGCAAAATATATTTACTGTAAAAGTCCTAAGAAATAGGGACATTTTGAATAGCTTTGTTGCTCACAGGTATGGAGGAAAATATAACCTGATTTAGAAACAGGTTATCTCTCTGTTTGCATATGCAACAGAAGGTAAGATATAGCCTGGCCTTGATGGCTGTGTTTTTCTATGTCCAGAATAGAGCACTGGCTTTATTCTTAATGTGGTGGGTGGTGGATGATGTACAGACATGTAAAAGATCTGTCTTCTTGCAACGGGGTGGGGTGGGATTTACGTGCACTGGAAGGGAGGTAAACATGCTTTTAGAAAGCCTCGATTTTGGGGGGGCTCCATTATGTAAAGTGTTATGTAATAAAATAAAGCAAATCTTATGCCCCTATCAAAGTGTTAACTTCTGACGTTGTTTCATGAATAAAAACCACGATTCCATTTGACTAGCCCAGTCACAAAGACTTGACCATTAGAGCAGTGTCTTTAAGGAGCTTCCAACGTTTCCTTTATGTATGAATTCCCCCCAACTTTTCTAGCTGCTGGACAGCACTGACGTTTTTAGCTGTTGGAACTATTCTCCCTTTCCTTTATATATATATTTAAAAAGTGACACCTCTGTGAATAAAGCTTTTAACCTTGTTTATGTAAAAGTGTACGTGTAGGGGAATTTCTTTCAGATCATATAAAGGAGGGATGACAACTTTTGCCATGTCCACACATCTGTTGGGGCTAATTTGTAGATACATCTTCTAACTTGTGGAGTTGTTCCAGGCATTGGCTAACTCATGTCTACTAGGAAGAAAATGCCATGGGGTGCAGTGTTAGGTCTGCACAACGGTACTCAGTCCTTCAGAAGGCCACACCATGGTATGTGATGCTATAGTCGTAAGTAAATCTGGGCACCTATAAGAGTCAAAGGATGAAGTGTAGTGAAAACATCAGTTAAAATATTTTAATTGCTGACCTGCTGCTTGAGGCAGTTGCCTCATTCTACCTAATGGTAGGGTCAGCCCTGTTGATAGAACTGTGAGCCAGTGTGGTGTAGTGGCTAAAGTGTTGGACTAGGAGCTGGGGGATCCGGGTTCTAGTCCCCCCTCAGCTGTGGAAACCCACTGGGTGACCTTGGGCCAGTCACAGACTCTCAGCCCAACCTACCTCATAGGGTTGTTGTTGTGACGATAAAATGGAGAGGAGGAGGAGGATTATGTATGCCACCTTGAGTTCCTTGGAGGAAAAAAGGTGGGATAGAAAAATTATATATATGTATGTATGTGTGTGTGTATATATATATATATATATATATATATATATATATATATTAGTTTGAATCTATCTGGCACTTAGATAAATATAAATATTAGATAAATATTTGTGTTGGTTATGATAATGAGATATACAACTTCTCTGCTTCCTCCTTTCTGCCACTATTCCTACTTTGGTTTATTTTTATTTTATTTTACACTAAATCTCAGTTGTGGGTGTTTTCCCCCTGGTGTCAAACAGCAACTCAGTAAATTTGAAAAGATCAGAAAGGCCGTACCATGATAGATGTTTTTAAAAATAATTAAAGTCCTGCAGTTCATATATGAAATTCAATCACCAAGTTTCAAACAGAGCCCTATAACTAAGTCTATACAGTTTTCCTTTTTAAAATGCTAAGATGATTATAGTGATTTTTTTTTAGGTATGTTTCTTAGGGCACAGTCTTATCGATGGCACTGTCAGCGCTTGTAAGCCTATGAACTCAGAGGCTTAAAAGTATCCAATGCAGAGCGAGAGATGTGGCAGAGAGATCCGCACTTCCTGTTCTGCATTTTGGCTAGATGGTTTTTTTTGCTTCGGATACTGCGTAACCCGGGCTCTGCAGTCCCCTCCCCACCCAACCAGAATGCCCCCTTGACCTCTCCAAAGTTGTATTTTTGACTTCGGATAGGCAAAGTCAGATCCCTTAGGCCCTGTTCAGAAGACACCTTAAACCATGGCTTTAACCATGGTGAATAAAGTAAAAGGCCTTATTCGCTGTGGTTAAAGCCATGATTTAAGGTGTGTTCTGAACATGGCTTGGCTTTCTGTCTTAACCACCATGGTTGAGCCATGGTTTAATGTATCTTCTGAATGGGGCCTTCCAACCTCTGATCCAGGAATCCAAAGTATCCTATCCCCTACCCCACCCCAAATGCTATCTATGGTTCATGGGATTGCTTCCTTAATGTCTGGTGATTTCCAGGATCTTATTCTAAAAATAGTGGCGCCCTCCCTCAGGAACACCCTCACCTATGCAGTTCAGGAGGCAGAAAACATGGTATAATGCCTCCTAAAATGCACTTATTGATGCTGGATTTCTCTTAATCATGATGCTGCCCCATTTTATTTTTTTTGTATTCCTTTTATTGTTGCTGAAATTGTCTTTAGTAGTGCATTTTAAACTGTGATTTTGACATTATTTGTAATTTGTTTATAATAAAAGCCCTAAGAGAGAGATATAAGTGTGGTATGCCAGTGTGACATAGTGCCAGACTGGGACTTGGGAGATCTGGGTTCTAGTCTCTCCTTGGCCATGAAGCTCACTGGGTGACTTTGGGCCAGTCACTGACTCTCAGTCTAGCCTACCTCACAAGGTTGTTGTGAGGATAAAATAGAAAGGATGAGACCCATGTAAGCCGCCTTGGGTTCCTTGCAAGAGGAAGAAAAGCAGGATATAAATGTAGTAACAACAGCAACAAAATAAATAGCTGGTCTGCCATCACATCTGGAGGGCACGAGGTTGGGAATGGCTGGAGTAATCCAAGATTTTATTGCAGCTGTGAACATCTGGGTATGACTCAGCTCTCATAAAGAAATGGTGCCAGCAAAGATGTTCTGCTTTTCTTAACCAGAAAAACCTTAGAGAGCTTCAGCTATTGAGTGGAATCGAAACATAATAAATGAATAAATTAGTGTGAAATTTACATTTTTCAAGAGACGTCTTAACGTTTAAAGACCAGCCCGGCCCATGCCTGTCTCAGGGTCAAGTCTCCTATCGTAGGCTGGCTGAGCAAGTGGCTTCCACGAGTTCTGCAATCAATCTAGTCCAGTGTTTTTAATTGCAGGATAGAGGAGCTGAGCCTGCTTTGCATTTCCAGCCGAATATTTCCCATCAGAACAATTCCCAGCTTGCAGCAATCGAGTTAAATTGCACCCCAGCTCGAAGAAAGTGCTCAATTGCAAACAGGAGTCCTGCGCTTTATTCATCTGCCTGAAGTCGCCTTGCACTTTTAACGCGCCGTCCTATGCATGTTTAGACAGGGAAAAGTCCTACAACTCCCAGCATTCCCCAGCCAGATAGGCTGGCTAAGGCATGCTGGGAGTTGTAGGACGTATAGAATCATGCTCTATTCATTATTCAGTTGTTTACTAGGAAAATGTCTAGAAATTGTAGGACTTATTTCTGTCATAACTATGCAAGGATCTCGCCCTAAATTTCGAAAGACACCGAATTTATACTTAAATGCTCATACAAAATAGGACCCGGATGCGAAAGAGCAGGAACTTGTTTATTTTGGAAGGGGAGGTATTGATGTGCCATCACAGCAATCCGGAATATTCTCCAAAGATTTCTGTGAGCAGCTTTCGCTTCCCAGGGTAGGGGAAAACAATAGTTCTATTGCAGCAGGAAACTACCAGTCTAATCAAAAGTCTGTAGAGATGGAAAATACCGGGTTTGGGGGGCGGGGGGCGGGAAGAGAGAGCTGAGGCAGAGCCAAAACTTCCGGTTCTCTACGAGAGCGGAATGGCGTCGCTCTGTCATTGGCATCTCTATGGTGAACCTCTTCCCTTATCGCCCTTGAAAGGTGTGGGGGGGGTAACGGTTCGATGCGAGACCGGAAGTGTAGGTAGGGCTTGCGTCGATGCGTGCTTTGGAACTTTGCTTATCTCTATGATCGCTGCTGGGGCAGGGGAGGAAATCTACGCAGCGCCACGTGGGAGCCCGATCGGAGGTGCTTGTTAGGTAAGCTCCGTTTGGGTGGAGGGCGGAGGAGCCGGCGGCGAAGCTGTGAGTAAGTTGGCAGATGCCTTCCTACTAGCATCTCCTGCATCTTCCTAACACTTCCCTTACACTGCCGTGCCTGCCTGCAAATTTTTCCAAAGGAGCCCCAAGGCGCAGTCAGAAGTCCTTAGCTCAGCGTTGCCCGCAACCCGGTGTCTTCCAAAAGCGTTGGACTACAAGTCCCACCATCCCCAGCAAGCCTAGTCTAATATGGTTGAGGGAGGCGGGGTGGCGGAGGCTGCTTCAGGCAATTCTACTTGGTGCTGACCTTTTGCATCTCCGGCCTGAGCTTCGTGGAGCGCGTGCGGCCTGTTTACCGACAAGCAACGGAGAGATTTGTGGCACCGTTAATCCCATGCATGTTTTGGCAGAGAAAAGTGCTACAGCTCCCAAGCGTTCTCCTGCCGGCCATGCTTGCTAGGGAATGCTGGGAGTTGTAGGACTTCTTTTCCCATGTAAACATGCATACGATTGTGCCCTGATTGCTCCTTCGGGCCCTCCTCCTGGCGGGAGCAGTTTCATGAACGAGGAACTTCCCAAGAGGAAAAAGCTGAATGTTGCATCTGAATTAGGACTCTTGGTCTGTCACTCCCCTAACAAGCCAGGGTTTAGCATTGACTTAGAACTTCTGGATTGTTTGGGAGCAGCAAGCCAGGAGTTTGGTTCGGATGCAACATTAAGCATTTTTTTCTTTGCTGGTGAGATGAGCCAGGATTCTGGCTTCCTGTTTTGTGTGACTGTGGCACTATGTTTCGTGTGCCACTTAACACTCATGGAAGAAAGAGCAGTTTCAAATGAAACATATTTGTGCCATACCCTGGGCACTCTTGCTCATGAACAATACGTTAGGATTCTGGCTCGCTGTTTTGTGTGAAGGCAGCCACCCCTGTATGTAACGTCTTCTTTGGAAAGTTGCACTATTTCTTGCCACTATTCCTTCTTTCAACTTTTTGTTTCTTTTCCCCACTCAATCCCTATGCTTTGTTTTTGTTTCCAAGTTTCTGTTCTGTGGAACAACATGCAAAAATGAAAGTCACATGCCATCGGACAGCTGGTAACTACGGATTGTTTTAATAGTGGTGTTTTCTCTTTCAGAGCAACTAGAAAAGCTCCCTAAACAGAATTGAAAGAAAACAGCCAGAATGTTGTGCAGGCCGCTACTGCAGGTAACAATCTATTTCCTTTAGCTACAGTTTTTTTTAAACAGTGGATTCTGCTGGTGTATTAATGAGGAGTTGAAGTCGCTTGTGATTATCTTTACGTTATTGGGCTATCTGTAGCCTTCCCATCCTGGTTGTTCTCCAGATGTGTTGAATTACAACTCAGATCAGCCCCAGTCAGCACAGGCCATCCTGTTTGGGGATTATGGGAGTTGTAGTCCAACACATCTGGAAGGTGCCAAGTTGGGCAAGGCTGGATTAGGTTCCCTCTAATGTACTTTGGGGAAAAATAGTAGAGAAATTTGGAAAAGGGATCTGGACAGCAAGGAGGAGAATGGAAATGAAAGATTGACTTTGGGTTCAAAGGGGTCACCATAGAGTTCTGTGCCTTTCTCAGTAAACCTAGAAATGCTTTTCTTTTTTGTGGTCGGAAGCTCTGTCTTTTAAACCAACTGCATGACAGGCAGAAATCAACAGGTGAAGCTTTTTCCATCCATTCTTCGCCCCGCTTGACTTGTTTTGCCTCTTATGTAGTTATTAAAAGACATATAACTTCTGGCTGTTTTTTTTTCAAGTATACGTACTGGGTGAAAGAAAAGTAAAGTTTTTTTTTTAAAAAAATTGACAACTCAGGTGTACAACTTTGTACTTTTATACACAAGTCATTCCAGCGTGCAGCTCGTGGGGGATGCAGTACATAATCGGATCCACTCTTTGAGCCGCCATTTTGCACCTGACTCATATTGGTGGCTCTCAGGATTCATGTAAAGAAAAAAGGAACCCAAGCAACATGGTAGTGTCTAAAGGCTGTTCTAAAATATATTTGGGACTGGAGGGAATCAAATGAGAGGGAATGGCAGGAATTATGTTTTTAAAAAAGGAAAAAAAGAAATGGGACAGAAGATATTCTCGAGTGCCTGAAAATGCCTTAATAAGCCTGTTGCATTCTGGAAAGAACTTACCTTTCACAGGAGCCTCTCTGCAAATAATTTGGAGAATCTTACCGGTAACTTCCTCTGTTCTGGGCTACTTAAGAAAAGAGTAGTACATCAAGTAGTTTGAAACAGAGATAACATTGATAAGATGTTTCAAAATATTCATAGAGAAAGATGAATGGCCCCTCAGGAAGGAAATACCATTCCAAAATGTGTTGGACTTAATGAAGCATTTTCAGGCACTTGGGAATATTCTCCCTCCTGTTTTTTTACTAAAATGTATTTGGTCTCTGAGGGAGACTTTTGCTTATTGGGCTGCTGCCCTCCACCTCCTGCCTCCTTCTCTTCAACTGAGCTTTTCTAGTCAATGGGAAAGGCAGGATTGCCCAGACTCTCCCAGAGGGAACGGGGCCTGTGGAATGACAGGGATCTGAGAAGTCAACTGACCAACAGAAGCAGGGAACCTTGGGAAATGAGGTGTGAAACTTGAAAGAGGCCCAGAGGAATGGGGGGAAAAGTCCTCTGCTGAACCAAAGCTCTGAGGTTGGTGTGCGTGCGCTTTGCAGTGTTCAACTCACTGATGTGCACCATTTTGTGTGAAGATGTGAGTTTCGGCCTACTTTCATGTTTACAAAAGCAGTCAGCTCGTTGCTCTGTTTTTATGACCTTGGGAGCTGAAGTGCTGCTGGCAAAAGAGTTCTATGCGCAACCTGATGGAAACATGGAGGAGGTGGTTTGGACCTTGCATCTCAGAAAGCATGGGTGCTCTAAAGTCTCTGCCTTCCTGCCTGGCTGCCTCTCAGCAGGCCCTTGCCCTTCCTGCCATTTTAGAGGCTGGCTTCCCCATATTCTGAGAGTCCCTGTTGGAGCTGAGCCTTTCTGGAATCTTGTTTGTTGGCGATTGTAAACGTACGTAGCTGTTAGTGCAGCTGGTGCTTGGCAGCGAACATCTGACTATGCAAACAGCTAGGCCAGCTGTCTTTAACCCAGGGCCTTCCAGATGCTTTGGATTACAACTCCCAGGATTCCTGGCTATTGGCTGTGCTGGCTGGGGCTGATGGGAATTTGAGTCCAAAACATCTGGAAGGTGCCAGGGTGGGGAAAGCAGAGTGAGAGCAAAGATATACTCCGGACCATTTGCACCCCCAGTTTGTTCTCCGGCGAAGGGGCAGTTCCTACTAGAAAGACTGTTCTGTAGGGATTACAGATATTCTCGAAGCCTGAGGAACATTCTGTGAAGACCAGCCAAGATGGCTGCAGTCTTGCTCAGATTTGGTCAGACCTCCTAATGGGGAGGGAGGGGGGAAGTTGGTGAGAACAGCCTTCAAGGTCCAGCTCTGGGAAAACAGCTTGTTAAGTCGAACACTCTCCCCCTGACAACAACACCTGGGAAGTTATCAGACTGGCTCAAGGTCGGGCTAATAGGGAGTTGAGTTGACTCGTGGGAAAATGGCCTGATGGGGAAGGCACCCTTCGCAAGGGAGGAGGGAGCTGGACATCTGAGTGGCTGCGCTGTGGAAAGGATCCAAGCATCAAAGAACTGTCTGAGTGTAATGAATAAGTCAATAAACGGTTCTACAATGATGTAAATGAATGTGTATTCAAATACAATGACACCATTAGATTTAGCAACTCCTCTTTAACAAATACATGATCAGAGTATCATTAACACTTCAGAAAGGTGCAGATAAGTGTAACACCACAATTAACATATCATCCAGGTTAAACAATCAGGTTCACCACCTGTATAGCACAACTATTGAATGCTGACTTACATTGCATATGTTGTGGGTGTGTGGTATATGTTGTAGAGTGTAGGATTTTTGTGATTTATTTTTTAGGATTTATGTGTTTTATTTTTTCTATGCAGTATTGATAGTATGTGATCATTGTTTCATATTGTTGTATCTTCATCGACTGTATACAGTAAGATATATGATGGAAGCTCTGGCATGGGCTGGTCCATGAAGTCACGAAGGAACAACAACATCTCTATGTTAATTGTGGTGTTACACTTATCTGCACCTTTCTGAAGTGTTAATGATACTCTGATCATGTATTTGTAAAGGAGGAATTGCTAAATCTAATGGTGTCATTGCATGGCCCCTCTTCCTTTTGCTTTCCACTTTCCCTAGCATCAGCCTCTTCTCCAGGGTATCCTGTCTTCTCATTATGTGGCCAAAGTACTTCAGTTTTGCCTTTAATACCGTAGTAGAACTTTTTATTGACCTATTCATTACACTCAGACAGTTCCACAGCGTTTTCACAGTACGGTTCCTCTCCTTTTTTTGGACATCTGAGTGGGGCTGGGGATTGATTGGTTGACACGGGTCATGGTACTGCCAGATGCAAAAAGTGATAAAGGAGTGGGTAACCAGGGGCCAGCCATCTTCTCTGGAACTACACGTGTGTGGAACGGGAGATCCCCAGTGAGCTGGGTTATGGCTCGGTTTTAGAAAGGGTTTTTTTGTGTTTTAAGTGCCTGGACACTCCAGGGAAGGCCAGTCGCCTTTGTGGCATGATTTATGGTGGGTTAATGTTTTAAGTGGTTGATTGGTGTTTGACTGCACTTAAATTCTACCTCAAACCCTCTTTCCCCATTCCCCCCTTCTCTTTTCCTTCCATCTGCATTCCCTGGGGCATTACGTGTTAGATTTAGTGTGTGTAAATAAACTGCTTCAGTCCTTAGCTTGTGGTGTGTGTGGTTATTCTTCAAAGGGCTGGCTAATACTGTCTTGGTACGGGGTTAGGGAGGTAAGGATCTGGGTTACCTGGTGTTTGGTCCAGAGCCTACCTTGCAGGGAGGTTGGGTGGACCCCACCCTTCCTTCACACATTCCATTTCAGAGTAGCACATTCCAGTGATGGTCGGGGTAAAGGCAAAAGGATGGAGCCAAAGGCAAAAGGAGTCAGGCCCAAAATACCAATAGGATCAGCATATTGTTCCTTAAAACCCTTACTGCCAGTAATGAAGCCTTAGGAGAGTCATTTCAGCCTTTTAGAATAGGGGAAAACAAAACAGCGCAAAAGCTGGGATGCCACCAAGTGATCCGCGTGTGCAACAGTAGAAGCTGGTGGCTCCGATGTCAGTGGGCCGGTGAATCCATTCCTGGTTTTAGTCAGAAGTCTAAAGGAGCTATCCAAAGTGTGAAGCATTATAGTATGACAATGGAACCAATGACCTTGGGAGGTCGTGGGCTCTCCCACACCAGAGGCCTTCAAGAGGCAGCTGGACAGCTGTCTGTCAGGCAGACTTTAAGCCTTTAAGGTGGATTCCTGCATTGAACAGGGAGTTGGACTCAATGGCCTTATAGGCCCCTTCCAATTCTACTATTCTATGATTTAGAATTCTGACTGAAACCTGGCGTGGATTCACTGCCTCACTGACATTGGAGCTGCTAGCCTCCACTGATGTGTGAATGTGGCGGGGGAAGGTGGTGAGGCCTTCTGGGGATCCCCACCCATCCACCCCTGAGCCTCTCAGCACCATTGCTGTTATTGGAATGATGCAGGCAGGCAAGGCCTACCTGACTGCTTTCGCCCTCTGTTTTCTTTCTCTAGATATTGCGTCAGTCCGTGAGGCATCAGTCTGAGTCAGTGATGCCCAGCGTCCTCGAAAGATGTAAGTAGCTTTTCTGGAGACAGGGCGGGCAGCTTCCAAAGGCCACGCACAGTCCATGCCGGATCAACCTGTCAGTCGATTTCACTGTCTTTAGCGCTGATGAAATTTGGTCACCTTTGACCATGAATGGATAACCTACGGTCTGGGGAAGGCGGGGAAATTTAGCCTGCTTGGGATCTCCATGCAGCCTCCTGGGGTTCCCTGGATAGGCACACAGATCTTCCCCTGGCCCCACCCCACCCAAGCTGCAGTAGCCCTGCCCTCTTTTGTATCTGGTCACTCTAGTATAACTCCTGCAGCTTTAACTACTGTGATGAAGAAGGGATTTCACCAGGCACTGCATGCATACAAATGGCACCTGCTGCAATTCGCTTTTCTCTACAACAGTTAAAGATACAGGACCCCTGTCTTCCTTTCCATAAATAAGTGCTTTCAGCTGAAATATCCTGGTATTTTTTGTGTTTTCCCCACTGCCTCCTTTGCCTTCAGCCCCACCAGCCACTAAAATGCCTCCCCCCCCCGAACCTCTCCGAAATTTCCCGCCTCTGCCTTTGATCAAATTGGCTTCTAATTTACCTCACACAAATATGTTGTCTCTGTCGGGTGTTCTTTTCTTCTCATTTTTAAGCGTTGAACCGTATCCAGCTGCTCGGCCGTGTAGGACAGGATCCTGTCATGAGGCAAGTGGAAGGGAAAAATCCTGTCACCATTTTCAGCCTTGCAACCAATGAGATGTGGCGGTCGGGAGAAAGTGAAGCACTCCAAGCAGGTGAGCGGGTATGGCTGTGGGGGAGGGGGGCGTAATAGTGTAAATGCGATACGTTTGGGGTGTGTCCTGGCACTAAATTGACTTAGGCAAGTGTCTCGTCCCCTTCGGTGCTGCGTAGTTTAAGCAAAGTCTATGTTATAGCGAGAACCAGTGTGGTGTAGCGGTTAGAGGGTTGGACTGGATCTTGGGAGATCCAGGTTCTAGTCCCCACTTGGCCATGGAAGCTCACTGGGTGACTTCCAGCCAGTCATTGGCTCTCAACTTCTCCTACCTCACAGGGTTGTTGTGAGGATAAAATGGAGAGGAGGAGGACCGTGTAAGCCGTCTTGGGTTCCTTGGAAGATATAAATGTAATCACAAAAGTTAAAATAAATAAATAATGCCAATGTCTTACATGTATCATGTCTTACCTCTCACACTTCCACTCCAAGTGTAGTCCCCCAAGCTCACTGGAGCAGACGGGTAAGGAGAAAGGGTTCCGTTTCTTCTGCTTTGGAATTGGGAGCGAACTGGCCCAGGCAGGGGTGTTCTTTGGCATTTTGAGAGGGTCCTACAAGTTCCATTGGATTCCGAGGCCCCAGGTTACACTTTGTTTGTTGCATTTATATCCCGCCTTTTTTCCTCCAAGGAACCTAAGGCAGCACACATAATCCTCCTCCTCTCCGTTACTATCCTCACAGCAACAACAACCCTGTGAGGTACGTTGGGCTGAGAGTCAGTTCCCTGACTCCTCCTCCTTCCCTGTCTCCCTCTTTGCTCTTCACTGCCTTTGGCCCCTCTTATCCTATTCCTGCCTCTGTGACTGCTGCCATTGCTGCTTCCTGTGTTGAAGATCAGCTTCCTGTTCTCTGAGTCTTGGTGTCCTTGCTCATGATGTGCTATTTTAGCCATGCCTTCTCCAGGCCAGACTTCCCCTTTCCCCATCACCTGACAACTCCATGCCCACCAACCCAGTGCATGCGCTGGTAGCCACTCCCTCCCCCCAGCAGCCACCCGCCTGGTAGCCTTAAGAAGGCTCTACGCACACACTGATTCGTGTTCATAGAACTCCTCCATGCGAAGAGGGAACCTGCACCCCCATTGCCTGGAGTAGCTCTGTGCATCAACGTCAGTGCTAACCTACAACCCCTTCCTGTGGCTGCTGAATGCAAGGCCAGTGGGAGAGCATGACCTCACAGCCCCCTCGTGCGTTGCAAGAGAGTGTGATAGGATTTTGGCCACACACCACTTGTGAGAAGCTTTAAGCCACTCTCTGGATAAGACCAGGAGCCTATGGGAGCTCTTGTCACCTATTCTGTTTTCATTGGACCCAGGTGATATTACGCAGAAGACCACATGGCACCGGATCTCTGTGTTCAGGCCAGGGCTGAGAGATGTGGCTTATCAATACGTGAAGAAAGGGTGAGTGGAATCGGGGCTTGCCTGTGGGCAGAACTCTCTAATAGTACCAGGCCCTTCACACATGTGAGAGCTTGTTAGAAATTTTGGTTATCCGAAGCAATGCCGAATGGTAGTTTCCTGTATGGCATTGCCTTGTGTCAGCTGATCTCTACACGAAACCAATTTGTCTGCCAACACGTTGGTTGGCCAAAATAGGGGATTATTACTTTGTTTGCATTTCCTGCTCTGTGTAGTTTTGTACTGTCAATGGGCTGGTTTCTAGTTAAACTCGTGGCGATGCCTGTAGATTCCCAATAGTGCTGCTGACGTAGCATCACTCAAAGGCCTGAGTGTCTGCCTTACCAGTAGTCTCTCAAAACCTTCCTTTCCCTCTAACCGTCTGTGATTTGATGAATGAACCAACGAGCAGCATCTGTTAATGGCAGCACTTAAAGCCCTGATTTAATCATAAGGCCGTAAGCTCAGAATTGAAAGCAAATGGTGCCATGAGTCTGCTCCTTGTCTGTGCTTGACTCCCGGCAGCGCTCGGATCTACGTGGAAGGGAAGATCGACTACGGCGAATACGTAGATAAAAACAACGTGAGGCGGCAAGCCACAACAGTCATCGCAGGTAAAAAGCTTTTGGGTGCCAAAGCTGGCAGGGTTGTGAGGGGGAGAGGGATATAGCACTGCCCAGACGTCCGCGCTTGTTTTTCTGCTCTGAGCCATGTGCTGGATTTAGATAGAACTGTGTAAACACCTTCCATTCATAGAATCATAGAATAGCAGAGTTGGAAGGGGCCTATAAGGCCATCGAGTCCAACCCCCTGCTCAATGCAGGAATCCACCCTAAAGCATCCCTGACAGATGGTTGTCCAACTGCCTCTTGAATGCCTCTAGTGTGGGAGAGCCCACAACCTCCCTAGGTAACTGATTCCACCGTCGCACTGCTCTAACAGTCAGGAAGTTTTTCCTGATGTCCAGCCGGAATCTGGCTTCCTTTAACTTGAGCCCGTTATTCCGTGTCCTGCACTCTGGGAGGATCGAGAAGAGATCCTGGCCCTCCTCTGTGTGACAACCTTTTAAGTATTTGAAGAGTGCTTTCATGTCTCCCCTCAATCTTCTCTTCTCCAGGCTAAACATGCCCAGTTCTTTCAGTCTCTCTTCATAGGGCTTCATTCTTAGCCTGGGCCACTAGGTGTCACTGCTGGGCACCATTCACAAAAAGAGCTGGGTGGGGTGGGGGAGCACAGACTTCCTAAGACTGGTTCCCCAACCTCCCTCCTGATTTGTTGGCCTACAATCTCCATCATCCCCAGTCAGAATGGCCATGCCGGCTAGGAATGGTGGGTGTTGTAGTCCAGCATGTAGGGAGATGCACCAGGCTGCCCTAACATATGCTTGTAAGCTATAGCTGGTGAGCGTTTGCTTGCTTCCTCTGTTCTGGCAGAGGCCAATCAGGTTGTTGTGTTTGCTCTCTGGATGAATGGGAGCTATGCCTCAACGTTCCGATTCAAGAATTCAGCAGGAAATACTTGCCTGTCTGGCTGGGCCACTGATGACAGGTTTTCTGCATTCTGTATCCGCAGTCTTGTTACAAGAGACTTTTGAAAACATCTTGGGGAGGAGAAGGAGTTGGTTTAAAAATAATAATGAAATAAAGCGGAGGGGAAAGGAGAAATAACACACTGGCAAAGGGCAGTAACATGAGAAGAGCCCTGATGCTGGATCAAACAGAGGGTCCATGTAGTCCAGCACTCTGTTCACACAGTGGCCAACCAGCTGTTGACTAGGGACCAGCAAAGTAGGACATGGTATAACAGCATCTTCCCACCCGTGTTCCCCAGCAACTGGTGCACACAGGCTTACTGCCTCGGATACTGGAGGTGGCACATATCCATCAGGGCTAGTAGCCATTTGATAGCCTTCTGGAGTGTTAATCCAATAAGTACGGTATGGTAATGCCTTCAATGAAAGAATGTTGAACTTCCTTCAATCCGAGGCCACGTTCAGTTTTGGAGAAGCTCTTAGGTTCTCCATTCCAGGGGTGGGTGGAGCCAGGGTAAAGGGGCGGAGCCATCTGGGGCACTCCAGTGGACTGGATCCAGCCCCTGGTCCTGGGTTTCAACACCCCTGCTTTATTAGGACTAACCAAAATGTCACAAAGCTATGAGCAAGCTTTTGGGCCTGTTCAGACAACACGGTAAGCTATTGTTAGGTTGCTAACCCTTTTGCAGCAAATGGTGAGTATGCTTAAACCATGGTTATGTAGCCACCATGGTTAGGATTGGTTCACATGACACGCTAAGCCATAATATTTAGCTCAAGAGCCTTAACCACCATGCCTTTGCGTGTCGTCTGAACAGGGTCTTTGAGATCTTTGGGACTGTTCTTCAGGCTGAATGCTAAATGAAACAAAGCAGGGAGGGAGGGAGGGAGGGAGGGAGAGAGAGAGAGAGCCGGGTAATAATGTCAATGCCCGTAAATTTACCATTCGTAGCAGCCTTAAGATGGAGTGCAGAAGTGCAAGAGGCTGCAAGGCAGATGGCCCCAGAGCTACTGGGACAGAAGAGCAATAATGACTGTTCCCCATTTGTTGAACAGATACAGTCTAGTAGCTACTCAGTTCTGTCTCTGTAACCATATTGGGAATGCACGGGGCCCCTTGAGATGCAGAGAGCGGAAGGAAAAGAGGGACGTGCTTGTCTTTATGCTAGCAGAGCTGGAGATGAATGGCATTAATAACATCCTTGCAGATACGAACAATAAATATTACAGTCCCCTGCTCAGACATGTAGCCAAACTTCAGGAGGGAGGCAGAAAGGAATAGTTAATGGTCTTCAGGCAAGAGGTTAATGTCCTGATCCCATGAAGAGGTAGGCACAGCTCAGCCTGTGGATTTCAGTGGATTCAGCACAGAGTACCTGTGAATCTTTTCCCCTGCTTCAAATTTAGACTTATAGCTTGTCTTACACCCTAAAAGACACACACACACACACACACACACACACTTCCTACATACAGAAGATAGCCACAGTATTAGTCAAAACGATGAGATAGTATTTATCCCCACACACCACACCACAGCTAGATAGCTTCAGAGGTACAGGGGAGGCTGTTTAAGATCTCTAGCTCTGTCCTCCCAACGTCTCAGTGCCACTCCCTCAGCATCTATCGCCCGAGGCCTCTGCTTTGCTTTGCCCAACGGTAGGGCTGTCCCTGCAGAGCTCACGCCTGCCTTGCGGACGGTTCCAGGTTCATTTCAGGCATCTCCAGCTAAAATGATCTCAAGGCTGGGAAAAAGCCTCTGTCTGTGAGCTTGGAGAATCACTGCCAACCAGACTACAGGGAACGATGAAGCCATAATAGTCTCATTCGCGGCCAATCTAATCGTGCATAGTGTATCTACATGTGATAGTTTTGCTTCATGTGGCCCCAGTTCAGATCAGGACCGTGGCACTCTGAGGGTGTGTGTTAAACTTTCCCAACACCTGTCTCCCCCCCACCCCCGAAATTCCACCCTCCTGGGGGTAAAAAAAGAAAAGAAATGGAGCCTCCATACACTCCTTGGTTTCTTGTGTCTGTTTACGTTCAAATGTGTGACTACTTCCTTCTTCTCTTTCTCTGTCCCTCCCCCATTTCCCCCCCTTCCAGATAACATTATTTTCCTGAGCGACTTTCCAAGAGAAAAGGAATGAGTTTTTGAAGTCTGGCTTCGTCTGTTGCTTCTCGTTTTTGTAGTGATTCCTAATTCTGCAATCATGTCTCTGCCTATAGTTTCTTTACCAAGATTAAAACTACCCTTTTGTACACATTTGGGAAAACGTGTGAGTGTTGTGGGCTTATTTTGAGGTGTGTGTGTGTGTATGTGTGTGTCTTTTTATTTTGGCTTTTGTCACCTGTGTGTTTCACTTCCTAAGCAAAGCCGGAGTTACTTTGCAAGGGGGGGGCGGGAGAAATGTGACTTATTTTTCACTTCTCTATCATGGCTACTCCTTAATGCTGTGTGAGTGGTTTATATGAGGGGTGTGGCTATGAAGAACGAGCAGGGCTTAGAGCCACATTTGATAGCACCGTTGTTGTAAAGTCCACTGGTGTTGTAAATAGTCACTTCTATGTACTAGGTGGGCTCTTGGTTTTGTGGCCAGAATCTGGCACTGGGGAAAGCAGAGAACGGTTGTAGACTCTTAAAAGTGTTGTTGTGTTGGGTTTGTGAATAGAGGTGAAATATTTCCCTTAATTTGCTCCGGCTGGAACCATTGCCTTCACTCTGAGTTGACTTTATGATGGTGTCTCAAAGCCAAGTGAGAGTGAGAGCTTCCTGCTCTCACTCTAGCATTTGTGTTGTGCAAAACAAAATGGAAAAGAGCACCAAGCAGCATGGTTACCGCCACTGCCAGGAAAACAAATGGGTAACAAAGAAGAGATAATGAAGGTGACCAGGGGTGAGGTGTTGTGAAACCTTTTGCTCCTGCCCAAAGATCCTCTTTCAAGCTGGAAAAAAAATGCTGTCAAATATTCAGCTTCATTTATTTATTTGTTGTTTTCAGTATAACTAAAGCTCTCGGGACCCATACTTAATGAAAGCAAATACAATTAAAACCAATGGGAAAAACACATCAAAAGAATTACATTAAAAGCAGCAACAATAAAAGGATATGGCAGCACAACTGGGAAAGTTTTCTCTCTTCCTGAAGCCTTGGAGAGCTGCTGCCAGTCGGTGCAAACTGCAGTGGGATAGGTGGGCCAGTGGTCTCTCTCTGTATAAGGCAGCTTCCTATGTCCAAGGACTGTGCCCCATTCCCCCCTCCCCCCAATCAAGTGCTTGCCTGATCAGTACTCTGTGCTTTGCACAACCTGAACCGTTGAAAACCTAGCATGTTCTCTAAATTTGCTGGGGAACATGGGTGGGAGGGTGCTGTTGCACCATGTCCTGCTTGTTCATCCCTGGCCGATGGCTGGTTGGCCACTGTGTGAACAGAGTGCTGGACTACATGGACCCTCGGTCTGATCCAGCAGGGCTGCACTTCTTTTGTTCTTACATTTTTAAATTGGGAAGCTGTCTTATACAGTCAGGACATTGCTCTGCAAGGCCTAGGATTGGATACTGTGATTGGCAGTGGCCTTCCTTTAAGTGATGCTGGGCCTTCTGCCCCGAACGATCCTCTTCCACATGCATTATGTGACAAATGTGGAGATTGCAGCCCACACTTCTCCCCAAACTGCATTCTTCTAGAAGCGTGTTCTGTTTTGTGACCTTTTAACTTCCTGTCAGTTCTCCGTTCAATATTTGTTTTAAGCCTGAATTGTATCACCCTTCCCTTATTGCCCCATGGTCTCCTGGCCCCTGGCTCTTGCCAGTCGAAGTGTGGCTGCCCTGGGAAACGATACGTGCTTGAAGCTCAGCTAATAAACCCCTGAGGAGTTGCACAGGGCGTGGGATGATGGGTTTGTCAAGGTGATGGTGGCTGAATGGGAGCAAAACAGGCCAGCCGGGTGACTCAAAGCACACTCCGGCCAATGTTTGCGCAGCATTGTTGGGACTGTCAGGTTGTTTTTTCTTACGTCAAGGTTTCTCCACCATTTCAGCAAAGTGAAAATCTTTTGACAGGTTACAATTTACAAATAACAGGAGCTGCATTTGCTACATTGAAGGAAAAGCCACTGAGCCTAGCACGCTGTCCCCAGCAGAGGACAGCCCAAGGTTCCTCGGAAGTTCACCAGCAGGGTGTGAAGGGGTTGATAGCTGTTCCTGGTTTGCCCCCAGCTAGTGTAGCACAGTGAGTACGAGACTGAGGTGCTTATCAAGAAGTCCCTGGTTTGAATCTTGCCTCTGCCAGGAACTCACCAGGCAAGCTGTACTCTCCCAGCCTCAGTCCCTCCCACAAGCTCCAAGATGGGAAATAATAATGCTGACCCTGTTCTGATGACACACTGAGCCACGGTGGTTAAGGCTTTTGAGCTAAACATTATGGCTTAGTGTGTCGTGTGAACCATTACTAACCATGGTGGGTACATAACCATGGTTGAAGCACGGTCACTAACCATGGCTTAGCGTGTTGTCTGAACAGGCCCATTCAGTTTACAACAGGTACACTGTATCTGGTCCCAGATAGGAGATGGGGACACACATGTGCAAATGTGCACACACACACACACACACACACACACATATATACATTTCACACGCACACAGAGAGATGGTTTTCCCTTCCCCTGTCTCCAGTCAGAGATGGGAGATCAGGGAAGGATTTCTGTAGCTGCCATTAACAAGGGGAACCCTGACCCTTTCTCCGATCTCTGGGTGGAGTCCCTGCAGCTCTCCATTGGCTGCAGGTTGCACACCCTGCCTTACAGGGTTGTGGTAACAATACCCACTTACATCATTCATAGGAAGTGCTTTGAATATTTAAAAGCATGCCTGCGTTTGGGGAACCTTTGACACTCCTGTTGTTGGATCCCATTTCCCATCAGCCTCAGCCAACCTGGCCAATGGTTAAAGATCATGGGAGTAGTAGTTCAGCAATATCTTTAAGGCCACCGATTTCCCATCTCTGCAGTATACTATGGTTTAGTATTATCTGGCATTTGGACATATAATCCCCTGATGTTGGCTTCATTTTGGGCTGTCACGGCTAATAAAGCAATTGGCAGTTCTGTTCTCCCCCAACTCCCAGGTTAGGATAAGTTACTGTCTCCCAGCCTCATACATATCATTGCAGGCAAAACTGCGTTGTTTTAAAAATTCTTGCCCCTGATGAGTTTTGTACGTGTAAGAGAGTGTTTTGATCTCTCTCTTTTTCTTTCATTTTAACAGGGAAAGATCCAAACATGCAACCCATGGCCTCAGCCATTGCTGCATGCTGCCTCATTACTGAAATCAGGCAAGGGTGGATTTGGTTGAGTCCCTTGGAGGGGAGGCGCCTGGGAGCTCCACCCCAAAGAGCAGTTATGGGTAGGAGGCAGTGGCAATGATACTGCCTTTATCCATCTGCGTTCTGAAATGCTACAGCAAGGCAAAATCGCCCCCAGTGAGTGGTCCGGTTGTTCCTGTGCCTTTATAGACTCCCTCGTACTTCCGAAAGAATAATGCTAATGGCCCAAGACGTTGTCATTGTTTTTAGCCATCTTCTGATGGGGAATGAGGGATGGAAAGGAAAACTCATTGATACTCTTCAAAATGTGTGTATGTGTGCGTGGAATATACATTACCCGGGCTGTTGGCTTTTATTATATCCCTCCTGCGTCGCCTTCTGCATTGTTGTACGGGAAATAGCTTTTTCAGATATGCATCTCTACATGGCCTGCTGTGCTTGAAAATATTTACTCAGTCCTGTTATTCAGATCCTTGGGGCAAGGCAAAGGATCAGCTGTTCCGTCAACAAAAATGGGAATGAGTGAGCCTGTGTTTTGCTGTGGCGTGGTGGCAGGGGCTACGTATGTGTGTTGAGCATGTCTGACTTCAAGGTTTTCTAGACTGCAAATCATAAGAACATAAAAGAGCCCTGCTGGATCAGACCAGGAGTCCATCTAGTCCAGCACTCTGTTCACACAGTGGCCCACCAGCTGTCGACCAGGAACCGACAAAGCAGGACATGGTGCAACAGCACCCTCCCAGCCATGTTCCTCAGCAACCGGTGCACACAGGCTTACTGCGTCTGATATGGAGGTAGCACATAGCCATCAGGGCTAGTAGCCATTGATAGCCTTCTCCTCCAGGAATTTATCCAACCCTGTTTTAAAGCCATCCAAATTGGTGGCCATCACTACATCCTGCGGTAGTGAGTTCCATAATTTAACTGTGCGCTGGGTAAAGCACAGGATTTGTATCCCATGCTTCCCCAAATAGGGCTAGGAAAGATCCTGGATAACTGCAGCCAGGTAGGGTAGAGTAGACCAGAGATAGTCTTGTGAGGTGTTTTTTTAACCCCCCCCCAAAAAAAAACCCCCCTAAAACGATGCAAATGAGGCCACAAATGTGCAAGCTTTTGAGATGGCCAGATCTCATCATCAGGCAGGATGCTATACAAAGCAGGGGGTGGAATAGGGGAGAAGGGGAACTCTGATTTGGGACTCTGTATATGCAGCCATACTGGACCTGTTCAGACAACACACTATCTTGGTTGTGCTTTTATATTGTATTTTATATTATGGTTTTATACTGTTGTTTTATACTTTGAATTGTCTTAATTTCGTAAACTGCCCAGAGAGCTTCAGCTATTGGGCGGTATAGAAATGCAATAAATAAAAAATAAATAAAATAAATAAGCCATGATGGTTAAGTATTTTGAGCTAACCATGATGGCTTAGCATGACGTGTGAACAGTGTTTTTCCTCACTATAGTGGCTACTTAACCACGGTTTTACCATGCTCACTAACCAATTGCTGCAAAAGGGTTAGCAGCCCTAACCATGGCTTAGCATGTTGTCTGAACAGGACCACTGACTTCACAATCAAGTTAGTTCCCCCCCCTTCCTCCCATATTCCATTCCCCCCCCCAATACACACACAAATACTTTTTGTTTGTTTTTTGCAATACCTTGCCTAATAAAAAGATCTCTTTTATGACTCTGCCCAGTGGGCTGGCAAAGGAGGAACAGACTAATCTTGCCAGACATCTGAACTGATTGCTTACAGAATCCTTATAAAATTAGGCTGAGTGCTGCAGGTTGCTCACCCCTGTAGGTTAGAGAACGGTGCCGCCACACTCCCATTTTGTGTAATCCAGTATGGACTTGAATGTTTGGAAGGAGGCTTCCTTGAGTGAAAGATGGAGCAGATGCAAGGTACATACGGTATCCACAGCTTTAAAGCCTACATTCAGATTTAGCTCAAATGTTGGAGAGACTAGGGTTTCGGTTTGTTCTTTAAATACTACTACTACATTTCTAGGCTTTTGATTTTATGCTGTGTAGACCTTTTAATGGAGTTACAAAAATCTAAATAATAAAGTATTTCCCCAATCCTCTTGCTTGCTGTCTTATGCCTCACTTGCCAGTCATTTTTACTCTTCCTCCCCACAACCATATGCCCACTTTCTTAGCTACCTGCTTCCCCCGCCCCTCATTGCTCTTCTTCTGCCAAAAGTGGTTCATGAATGCATCCCTTCATAACCTCACTCAATCCAGGGTCTCACGTAGCTGCAGCAGTATCTCCATACGATAATATGGTAACTGGAGTAACTTTCCAGCTTGTCATGTGAGGCTTTTATGATGCATGTGATTAAACTCATAAGAGCTCTATTAGATCAGGCCAATGTCCATCAAATTCCACAGTTGCTTCCTAAGAGCAGCCTGATAGATGCTTCAGGGAAGCCGACAAGCAAACCAAGATGGCCTTATTCCTCCATTCTCCCCCCACTCCAGCAGCATCTTGTGAGATAACTGCAATAGGACATGGAGTTTCATGCAGCTCCTCTTTAATTAGAACGGCTGATCGATGTTGGCGGCTCTATCCTCCGTAAGTTTGATCTCATTCTCTCCTTTTTAAAATGACATTTTAAACTTCCTACTTTAGTCTGGGCTGGAAGAACGGCCACTGCAGGCATCCAGCAAAACGAAGCCTGGGTTGTGTTCGCAACAAGGAGGCTGAAGAATGGAAGCAGAAAATGTCCTCCACAAAACTTCGTGGTGTGTTCCTCTTTTGTTCCGGCTCCGGTCTTAAGCCTGGTTCCCCAGGCCATCTATATCAATGGGTCTATGCAGACATTACTGGGTGAGTGCAGGATTGCACTGTAAGCTGATACCTAACCAGGGGACTTTAGTCTGATAAGAGAAGATGCTCAGCAGGTTCATGTGATTGCTCTCATCATTATTTATTGTTGTGCTGTTCCAGTTCAGTTGTGAACAAGAACAGAGGCAGCGATGTCCGTCTCTATTCAGAGGTGCAACAAGCAGCGTATTTCCTCCCTTGCTGTTATCTTTCCCTCGAGGGCATTCAAGAGTCAAAGTCTCCCCCCCCCCCCACCACCAGCCTGTTGCTTGAGGCAAACCAGTTTCTGCAACAGGCTGTGTACCTGGGGCAGCTGTCCAGGAGGAGATTGGATGACGTGCGAACCTGCTACCTTGAAATAGTGTGCGTAAGGGCAGCTGAGGCTGGTGGCTATGATGTCGGTGGGACGGTGAATCCACTCCGGGTTTCAGTCCGGTCCGGTCTGAACTCTAAAGGAGCTATCCAAGGTGCGAAGTGGGCAGTTGAATCTTTTCCGGGTTTCAGTCAGAACTCTAAAGGAACTATCCAAGGTGTCTTGCACTTTTGGACAGCTCCCTTAGAGTTCTGACTGGTTTTGACGGAAAACCAGCATGGATTTACCACCCCACTGACATCGGAGCCACCAGCCTCCACTGCATACAGGATATAATTAACATCCTTTACAATTTCAAGAGAGGAAGCCCTGCTAGTCCGTTGCAGCAGAAACAGTAACCAGGATCTTCCATTTTATCTCTGGCCTGACACAATCTTGTAGTATTGAGGGCAGTGTCTCGTATTCCGTTTTTCCAACACAGAAGCCACATGCCCACTTTTTGGAATTGCTTTCCATTTCAGGAAAAGTGTAATGGATGTAACGTATCCCATGGTGCAGTGGGAAATTTTGACCAGCAGGAGTTCATGGTGCCAGTCCTCCATAACCTGGAAGAGAAGGCTCTCAATGTTACTAGCCCTGATGGCTATGTGCTACCTCCAGTATCTGAGGCATTGATCCTGTGTGCACCAATTGCTGGGGAACATGGGTGGGAGGGTGCTGTCGCACCATGTCCTGCTTTGTTGGTTGTTGGTCAACAGCTGGTTAGCCACTGTGTGAACAGAGTGCTGGACTAGATGGACCCTTGGTCTGATCTAGCAGGGCATTTATTTATTAATATATTTTATAATTGCATTTATATCCCGCCTTTTTTCATCCAAGGAACACAAGGCGACATATATAATCCTCCTCCTCCTCTCCCCTTTATTCTCACAACAATAACCCTGTGAGGTGGGTTGGGCTGAGTGTGTGTGACTGGCCCAAAGTCACCCACTGGGTTTCTATGGCTGAGTGGGGACTAGAATCTGGATCTCCCAACACTTTAGCCACCACACCACACTGGCTCTCACACACCACACTGGCTCCCACTTACTTTATTTATTTATTTATTTATTACATTTCTATACCGCCCAATAGCCAAAGCTCTCTGGGCGGTTCACAAAAGTTAAAATCATAGCAAGACAATCAACAGGTTAAAAGCACAAATACACAATACAATATAAAAAGCACAACCAGAATAAAAACCACACAGCAAAATTGATATAAAATTAAAATACAGAGTTAAAACAGTAAAATTTAAATTTAAGTTAAAATTAAGTGTTAAAATACTGGGAGAATAAAAAGGTCTTCAGCTGGTGACGAAAGGAGTACAGTGTAGGCGCCAGGCGGACCTTTCAGGGTAGCTCATTCCACAACCGGGGTGCCACAGCGGAGAAAGCCCTCATCCTAGTAGCCACCTGCCTCACTTCCTTTGGCAGGGGCTCACGGAGAAGGGCCCCTGTAGATGATCTTAAGATCCGGGCAGGTACATATGGGAGGAGGCGTTCCTTCAAATAACCTCTTATGTTCTTACAGTCAGGCCCCCAAGGAGAGTCCAAAATAGGAAGGGGCTGTGTTGAACCGTATCAACAAGCCAGTTCTAGCAGTTTTCATATCCCCTGGGAACAGGTCTTTCCCTAATGTAAGTGGGTCTTAATTGCCTGTTTGAGACCAAACCACCTCCAAAATTATATCACATTGTGACAAGGAAGGAACAATAAACAGCTGTTGGGAAAATTCATTTCCCCCCAGCTATTGTGAGGATTGCATCTAGGCTCAGAGGGAACAGGGAATTGTGATGAGCAGCGGATGGCGTCACTGACCTTGCTAATAAAAAAGTTCCAGGGCTGCATCCCTTAGAGCCCTGATTCCACTACACCACTGGGTGTGTTTTAGCCTTCAGTTCCTGTCCCTTTGTACAAGCTATGTCAAAGATATATTGTCTTGTGGAAGATGCTATCTCTGGACACGATGCATCAGTTGGCAGGGCTGTGAAAACTTGTGGGAAACGGTTGCGCTGGAAGTAGGGAGGTAGTATGGGAAGAATGATAAACACATGGACACAAAGACGTTTCGCTTGACTGCAATTCCTCCTTATCTACAGCAGGGGTCCCCAAGCTTTTTTGGATCCATGGGCACCTTTGGGAATTTGAGAAACTGCTGAGGGCACCACTACAAAATGGCTCCCATGGAGGATGTGGCTAGTCACTTAATGGCTGCTGGGGCGGGTGGGGGGAGGTCTGGCTAGTCAAAAGAGGTGGAAGGAGAGAAATAGCAATTATAGAGGCTGGGAGGGAGGGAGTGGGAAATAATGGCAAAGGGACAGAGAAAGAGCAAGGTTGGAGGCTAGGATGGGGAGAGAAACAGTGAGCTAAAGAGATGGGGGAAAGAGCAAGGCTAGAGGCTGGAAGGAAGGGGAAACAGCAAGGGAAAAGAGTAGAAGGGAGAGAAAGAGCAAGGCTAGAGACTAGAAAGAGAGAGAGGGAAGACCAATGTTTTCCAAGGGTCTTATTTTTTTATTTTTTTGAAGGGGGCAAGGAGCAGAGTTTTGCTGGTGCCATTGGAGGTGTCTGTTGGTGTCATGGCACCTAAGGGTGCCATGTTGGGAACCCCTGGTTAAAAATGCTAGAGAAATCCACAACAGAACCAAATGAGTTTGGATTGGTGTAAATCTGACCTGCGGATTCAGCGGTGGACCGGTTTCTCCCTTGTTGGGTGGATTCTGCGGAATGTTTTTTAACCTTCAGGAATTTTGTGTAAATTTTGTCGTAGGAAAATCCTCGCAGAAAAGACACAGTGAAAAATGCACACTTCTCCCATTAGCTAACTCATGCAAATGCACATTTGGGGCAGAATTTGTGCATTTGGGGCAGAATTGAATTTGCACATCTTCACACATGTAAATTTGCGCAAATCCGGAAAAAAAAATCCAGTTCCATCAGTGGGTGGACGATGGAATGAATGGTGCCTGCTGCAAAACATGGACAGAACGGGGTTTACACAACCCATACATCCCTACCTGGTCTACAAGGTTGTTGCTTAGGGCATCTTGGTATTGCTTTCTTGGATTTGGAGAGTTCTAAGCTTTGCTCAGATTGGTTTTAAGGTAACCGTTTCTTTTCTCGTATATGTATCCTCCAAGGGCTCAAGGTGGTGTTCAAGGGGTTATCCCGCTTTGTCCTCCCAAATTCTGCACAGTAGATTGAAAAAGAGCAATTGGTCACAAGTCACCCAATGACCTGAGTAGGTATTTGAACCCAGATCTCCTTGATGGACACCTTCCACCATGAGGCTGAATACTACTGCAGATCGGGGATATTGTTGTTGTTGGTTGCTAGCCTTATTATGGAACTTACTCCCTTCAGAAATAAGCCAGACTTGCATTGGGCTATAAACGGCAATGGTGGCTGCTGTTTCAGTTGCTCTTTATTTAAGGTGACGTTCTGTGATTAAGAATGTAAGAACTATTCTAGATCAGACCAAAGTCCTAGCATTTCATTTGCACAGTGGGCAACTTGATGCTCATGGGAAGTCCAGAAGGAGGACAAGAGTGCAATGACCCCCCCTCTCCTCCTTATGCTTCCAGTACTGGAAGTAATATATAACCACCATGACTAATAGCTATCGATTGCCTTAATCTCACGGATTTGTTTCATTCCCCTTTAAAGCCATCCAAGTTGACGGTCGTCACTACCTATTGTATTTTGAATATTGATCTTTGGGTTTTGTTCATATTTTCTGTTGTTCTACTCTATCTGTGCCATGGCCCACTTGAGGACTTTTGGCACACAGCAGGCTATGGATCTGCAAATAAAGGAACGTTCTGTGTCCATCACGCTGTGCTTGTGGTATGGTGGAATTCAGTCCAGCAGTATTTTTGTGTGTCTATCTTTGTCGCTATTATGTCTGGGCCATCTGTAAAGGCTAAGATTAGAAGTCATGCATGCCACAAGAAATACATCACATCGAGCCCTCTCAGAGACACCCCGAAGCTGCTGTGGTTTTTCTAAAAAGCATGTTGCTAGAACGTCTCACATGTCCAAAAAACCACTTCTTAGGCAAATGGATCCAGGTCATTTCCATAATTTGCAGAGCGCCACAGATGATGTCCGCAGGGCAAGGTCTTTCTATGGGGTATAATGTTGCTCTTCAGCCACATAATTGAGCAGTATGAGTTACTGAGGCTCATGGTTAAAAAGAAGAAAGACTGGAGTGATCTCCTGCAGATAGAATTACTATGGCCCTCACCATCTCCTAAAGCAGAAGTGGAGAAGCTCAGGTTCTGCGGTTCCAATCTGCCCCCTCCAGGGTTCACCCCTTTCCCCTAGTCCCACCCCTTTTAACCCAACAGTAATCGTTTGGTGCTTTCCCAGTTTTTATGCAGCTTTACCCCACTCCAAGAGCTTGAAATGCTTCCCCTAGACCAGCCTTCCTCAACCTGGGGCGCTCCAGATGTGTTGGACTGCATCTCCCAGAATGCCCCAGCCAGCTGGCTGGGGCATTCTGGGAGTTGTAGTCCAACACATCTGGAGCGCCCCAGGTTGAGGAAGGCTGCCCTAGACGTACTTACTAGCAGTAGGCTAGAATATGCTGGTACTTTGGTTCCCAACTTTTGCCTTTGGCCACGTCCACCTCTGCAATGGGGCCTCCAAGAGCTTCTCTGAAACTGAATCTAGCCCTCGGAATGAAAGGGGTTTGGGATTGTTGTAGGGTGACCATATAGAAAGGAGGACAGGGCTTCTGTATCTTTAACAGCTGTAGAGAAAAGGGAATTTCAGTAGGTGTCTCTTGTATGCATGCAGCACCTGGTGACATGTCCTCTTCATCACTACAATTAAAGCTGCAGGAGCCCTGCCCTCTTTTGTATCTGGTCACTCTAGTATAGCAAAAGTAACCAGATACAAAAGAGGGCAGAGATCCTGCAGCTTTAACTGTTGTGATGAAGAGGGCATGTCACTAGGTGCTGCATGCATACAAATGACACCTGCTGAAATTCCCTTTTCTCTACAGCTGTTAAAGATACAGGACCCCTGTCCTCCTTTCCATAGGGCCACCCTACATTGTTGCATGGTCCAGCCCTACTATTAGGTACAGCGATGCAGCTGCATCAGGCTATGGATTTTAGGTGTTGTGGAAGGGCAGTAAAATAGTGACTGCTTTAATTGATTATAATTGTGTTTCTGCTGCCAGGGAAGGGAGAAGAGCTTGTGGGATTTTCTGCCTCAGGTGCCCAAATAACGTGGCTTGCCTTGAAGTCTGCAACTTGACTAGCAGGGTGGCCTTGAGTGGCCATGTGTCCTGATTTACAAAGAACAGTCCTCTATTTTGAAGGCGTGTGCTATTTGAAGGGTTGTCCTGTCCATGTCTGGTTTGAAGTCATAAGCACTGTGAGCTCCAGGTTCTTCAAGGCTATTGAGGAAGACCCACTCAATGCCCCCCCTCCTTCAGTGAGTCTACCTTCTCACCACCATTGTCACCAGTTGCTATTGCTGCTCATCATCTTCTGTATCATTGCTACCACCTCCTTGGTTGGCAGGCAGTGACTCAATAGGCTGTGGCATCTACTGCTCCTCCGTCCCATCACCACCATTCTCTGGGCCACAGTGAGAGTCAGGTGAACAAGCAGGTTGTAATGTCAGTGGGCTGCTGCTGGGCTATGTGCCCTGGGCAGGTGCAAACCACGTCTTCTCTTCACCACAGCTCTGACCATAAGGAGGGGACATGCAGTTGTCCATCCACACCTAGCAGGACCTGGTCAGCGGACTGAATAGAAGGCCCACAGGTCACCTGGTCACCATCTCCCTCACCATGGAGAGATGCATTATATTTCAATTTACATAATATTTGTTACTTCAAAATGTGCACTTATACAATAGGGATGTCCGTTGCTGATCTGTTCCTTTTTTTTTTTTTGACTCAGTGGAGTTCCACGGCATGTAGGACTCACTTTATATCTGTGAACTGAATCACAGGCTCTTCCCTGAACTCCAGGAATTTTTTGGTGTATCTTTTTTTTTGGGGGGGGGGGGTAGCGGTAAAGGTTCCACAGTTTGCACAAATTATGGCCGAATTTGTGCAAATTACGCAAGTTTGGCTGTAAATTGTGCAAATTGCTCAGAAATTTGTGCAGATTGCAGGTTCCCCTGAAACATTCCTGAGAAATCCACAAATTGGTCGAACTCGGGTGCTGCTGCAGGAACCAAAATGAAGTCTGGGGTTGGGTGGGGGGCGAGCCTAGCAAAACTCATCAAACTCCACCCCACAAATGGATTTCTCCAACATCCCTTCTAGGCATATACATTACTAGCTGTACCCGGCATAACATACGCCATTGTAGCATACCTTAAAGTTTATTCACTAAATATCATCGCGGGGGCACGGGCTGCTTGGAGGCTCCCGATACAGCACCGTCTGGCAGACCTGAGGGGCAGGGAGGTCGGGGGGAGGGGGAGCAGGTGTCCTCACTCCCCAGGGTTCCTGTCAGCATTGGGCCGCCCACCCAGCTCGCATGAGATTAGACCTGGGCTGGGGCTCGCAGCAGGTGAGCGGCCTCCCACCCAGCCACACCTCGCTCATGATCCAGACCCTTTCCCTGGGGTTCCTGTCAGCCTTGGGCCGCCCGCCCTGCTTGCATGATGTTGTTTGGACTCTATACTGATGTTGTTTGGACTCTATACTGTTAGTTTTACCCTACCCTGTGCCTGTTTACCCTACCCAGTGCCTGTTTGCATTCTCTTCCCCTCCTTATTGCTTTACTATGATTTTATTAGAATGTAAGCCTATGCGGCAGGGTCTTGCTATGTACTGTTTTACTCTGTACAGCACCATGCACATTGATGGTGCTATATAAATAAAATAATAATAATAATAATAATAATAATAATAATAATAATAATAATAATAATAATAATGAGATTCGGCCGGGGCCTGGGCTCGCAGCAGGTGAGCGGCCTCCCACCCAGCCATGCCTCGCTCATGATCCAGACCCTTTCCCCAGGGTTCCTGTCAGCCTTGGGCTGCTCATCCAGCTCGCATGAGATTAGGCCGGGGCCTTGGCTCGCAGCAGGTGAGCGGCCTCCCACCCGGCCACCAAGGGCCCCGGCCGTGCCTCGCTCATGCTCTGGACCGTGGCGCTGCCCCCTTCGGGGGGGGGGTGTCGGCGGCATGAAGAGGCAGAAAGGGGCGTAGGATTACCCAGGAAAGCCCAGAGGAGTAAGGTGAGAGGCTTAGCAACCTGTATCAGCTGATGTTACACGTTGATGCTATTGCGTAGCAACCTGTATCAGCTGAAGCCTTTACGGAAACATACCTAACCATTATATAGAGAGAGATACTATACAAACCTGCGTTCTCCTTTGTCCCCATTTTGGTGATGCATTCCCTGCTTCTTTCTTTTTTGTGTGTGATGTGCAAATGGCCACCCTAGGAGAGGTGCCAATTGATGCTCCACCTCAGGCAGCAAACTGTCCTGAGCCAGCCCTGTGTGTGTTGGGACACCTCTGCCAAAACTCTCAATGGCCTAATAGTAGTTTGATGGTGGTGGTGGTGGATATTTTTTGTTGTAGCAGCAAGGAAGAAAGAGTTAACCCTCATCCCAGAGTGCTCATTACCCCCTCTCCAGCAGTCATTTAAAAATAATTAAAACGTGCATGCTAATTGCCTACATACGATTAACATCACCTAGAATTGGACCTGTATTTATACGACATGTCTGTCCCATGGGGGGAGGCGTAGGGCGATGTGGTGTGTACAAAACTAGTTCTTGCAAAACAACACGCTGGATTTTGCAACCGTTTCCTCAGAAAGTACGGTGGGGCATGGAGCCAATTTGGCCTCTGTCCAGATGTTCTCTGCCCTTTCCAGTCTGACTTATGAGGGAAAACCCTCGCCTCTTGCGCTTGACTGGAATGCTACAATTAAAGGCAAGCTGCAGGCATTCTGCCCAGTGTAACCTTCTGGACCGTCCAAATAATGCATTTGGCTTTTGCCGATTGAGTAGAGCTTTGCTCTGCAATACACTGCTGTGCTGAACTCTATGTACAGGATGACGGCTTGAGCTATTCATCGAAGGGGAAGCACATTTGTTCCGTATCTGCTTTCCAAGTTCTCATTTTAGAGAATGAAGTGCCGATTCAGCCGGGGATTATTTATTTTATTTATTATTGCATTTTTATATCTCACCTTTCTTCCTCCAAGGAACCCAAGGCGGTGTATACAATCCTCCTTCTCTCCATTTTATCCTCACAACAACAACCCTGTGAGGTAGGTTGGGCTGAGAGTCTGTGACTGGCCCAAAGTCCCAGTGGGTCTCCCTGGCTGAGTGGGGACTAGAACCCGGATCTCCCGACTGTTGAGTCCCACACTTTAGCCACTACACCATACTGGATTAGAAGGGGACTTCGTTATTGTGAACTCGTAACACTCAGGCAGCCTGGGCTAACGGCTGGCAGGAAGTTTCTTTGGCTTTTGTACCTTATGGTAGAGTTTGTCTATTCGAAAGACAAGTAGTTTTATACTGACCACTTGGGTAGGCTGCGTTCTGGAGAATTAGTCATGAAGGGGCATCCAGCCCTGTGGCAAAGTGTGTGCTTCAGCAGCCTTCTGAAACATGGCGTCCTCCAGAGCTGTCGGACTACAACTTCCATCAACCCCATACTGTTGGCTGGGGATGATGGGCTGCAACTCCCCACACCTCTGAGCAGCACTGGGTTGGGAAAGACTGCTTTACATGTAGAAGTCCCCCAGAGTGTTGGACTGGGACTTGGGGGACCCAAGTTCAAATCCCCACTCAGCCATGAAGATTTTGGGCCAGTCACTGACTGTCAGACTAAGCTATCTCACAGGGTTATTTTGAGGATAAAATGGAGAGGAGGAAGACCATGTAAAACACCTCTAGATCCTTGGAGGAAAGGCAGGATATAAATGTAAATAAGACACTAAAATAAAAAATCTCCAATTCAGAGATTTCTGAGAAACAGGGCTGAAGAACTTAAGAAGAGCCCTGCTGGATCAGACTGAGGGTCCACCTAGTCCAGGACTCTATTCACACAGTGGCCAACCAGCTGTTGACAAGGAACCAACAAAGCCCCTGCACTGAGCAGGAGGTTAGACTTGATGGCCTTATAGGCCCCTTCCAACACTACTATCCTTTGATTCTATGACATGGTGCAACAGCACCCTCCCATCCATGTTCCCCAGCAACTGGTGCACACATGCTTACTGCCTCGGATACTGGAAGTAGCACACAACCATCAGAGCTAGTAGCCCTTGATAGCCTTCTTCTCCAGGAATTTATCCAACCGCCTTTTAAAGCCATCCAACTTGGTGGCCATCACCACATCTTGTGGCCGTGAATTCCATAGTTTAACTATGCGCTGTGTGAAGAAGTCCTTCATTTTGTCTGTCCTGGATCTCCCACCAATCAACTTCATGGGATGACCCCATTGAGTTCTAGTATTTTGAGAGAGGGAGAAAAATGGCCGGGGAGGGCTTCTGTTTTGGGATGTTCTGGCACTAAATGACACTGGGTTGGTTTTTTTATATATATATATCCTTCAACTTCATATAGAAGTAGCAGTTTGGCTCTTTACCAAAGGGATGTGCAGACAGTAGATTAGCATCTACTGATAGACCACTGGGTGATTTGCAGTAGATTGTAAATCTGCCCAGCCCTGCTCTTTCCTATCACTCTTGGTGTATATTTGTTTGTTTATTCATTACATTTCTATACCACCCAATAGCTGAGGCTCTCTGGGCAGTTCACAACAAATAAAAACCATAAAATATAACGTAAGATACAAGTTTAAAAGAACAGTAGAAAATAAAACTAGCAGCAAGGATTTCAGCTACAGTAATAGATTTAAAACAAAAACTGCAAGACTAAAATGCAGGGGGAATAAATAAAAAGGTCTTTATCTGGCCCTGGAAAGAGTGCAGAGTAAGTGTCAGTTAAGAGTCTCTGGGAAGTTATATCTGAACACTGCCACAGTGTAGACATGTTCAGTTGGGGATTCTACACAGACACACACACGCACCAAAAAGAGGAAGAATACTTTAAAAACTCCCAAGAAATCTTTTTGTTTGTTTGTGATCATTGGGTGCTTTCCTAAAACTTTTGTACAGTCTTCCTCTAAGCTTACTCTTATTGATTTGGATGTCATACTTGCAATGTATGGAATACATACATCGTATCAGTGTTTATTGTGGGCATTGAAGTCCAACCAGTTTGGAGGGTGCCACGTTGGGGAATAATAATAACAACAATAATAATTATTATTATTTATATAGCGCCATCAATGTACATGGTGCTGTACAGAGTAAAACAATAAAATAGCAAGACCCTGCCGCATAGGCTTACATTCTAATAAAATCATAATAAAACAAGAAGGGGAAGAGAATGCACCAAACAGGCACAGGGTAGAGTAAAACTAACAGCTTCTCCACTTGGATCGAGGCGGGGAACAACAATGAATATAAAATACATATAAACTGATTAAAAACGTAGTATATATGATTAAAACATCCCAAAAACATTCTAAAATTCCATTGGATAGGCTGTGGTATATTCAAATATATATATATATATATATATATATATATATATATATATATATTCATATGAACTTCATATGTAGCCAACTTGTACAACCTTTGTTTTTCTGATTTTACAATGGAAGGAGTGGGGAGCATTTTCCCAGTGGCTCTTCCTTCCAAGTAAGCATGCATAGGATTGCAACTTTCGTGAATGCTCCGTAGCTTTAGTAGAAGGGTAAATCCCTTCTCTTGGGGGAAAATTGCCAACTTTAAATATTTTCAAGATATATTTTTAGTTATGCTGGTGTTGTGACTAAATTCAGTGACTAAAGATACAATCTTATGCATGTTCAGGTGGGGAAAAAAATCCTACAACTCCCAGCATGCCCTAGCTAGCAAAGCTGGCTGGGGTATGCTGGGAGTTGTAGGACTTTTCCCCCACCTAAACATGCATAGGATTATGCCTTAACAGTACAATCTTATACATGTCTACTCAGAATTAACTCCCCTCCCTTCCCTTGAGTTCAATGGTTGGTATTTACTCCCTGGCAAGTGAGTGCACAATTGCACAGTAAGTCTCTGTCTTAATCCCTGATCATGTGAAGTTTTATTTATTTATTGCATTTTAAAGCCGCCCATTAACCAAAGTTTTCTGAGTGATGAACAGATTAAAACAGGTTGGACTGGGGAATGCTGCCAACACAAAACTGTCCATTACACAATTAATGTACACAGTTAATGCTGTGGAATACAAACCAAATAAAAGGTAATGTCCGTATGATTTAAACATTGTTTGCAAAAGAATGGGAAATGCAAACTCTCTTATACATGTAGGCCTAAGATTTTCAAAAGATGTTCTGTGACTTGAAATTCAGCCTCCAGCTGGCTGTTGTAATCTCGCCTTTGCTAAAATATAGCCCAGGATTCATTTTGGCACTTTGTCCTCCTCTTAAGATAGGAAATGTCACTTCAGCACTTTTGAGGAGGCAGCCCTTCTGCTGTTGAATAAGTAAAACCAGCCCTACCATTAGACAGAGTGAGGTCGTTACCTCAGTCAGCACATTCAGGACAGATAAAAGGAAGGATTTCTTCACACAGCGCATAGTTAAATTATGGAATTCACTACCACATGATGTAGTGATGGCCACCAATTTGGATGGCTTTAAAAGGGGGTTGGATAAATTCCTGGAGGAGAAGGCTATCAATGGCTATTAGCCCTGGTGATTGTGTGCTACCTCCAGTATTTGAGGGAGTAAGCCCGGGTGCACCAGTTGCTGGGGAATATGAGTGGGAGGGTGCCATTGCACCATATCCTGCTTTGTTGGTACCTGCTCAATCTGCTGTTCGGAGGCTCACTGTTAATGGCTCCCACTGACTGTTCTTATGGTTCTTGATTGTTAAGCTGGATGTGGACTGGATACCTCTTCGAAAAGAGCTGGGGTGGGCAACTTGCAGCCCTCTAGATGTTTGGCCTACAGCTCCCTCCTTTCCTCTCCATTGGCTATGCTGGCTAGGGCAGATCATAGAATAGTTGAGTTGGAAGGGGCTTATAAGTCCATCAAGTTCAACCCCCTACTCAATCCAAGTATCCAGATGGGATGGCCCTCCAGATGTTTGGCCTACAACGTCCTTCCTTCCTCTCCGTTGGCTATGCTGGCAAATGGGAGTTGTAGCCCAAAACATCTGGAGGGTCCATCCTTGCAATAGTGGATAGGAGACATGGCCACCGTAACTCCAGCAGGCATTGTGGGTCTGCATGTGTTGCTCTGTTCATGTGGAGCACACAGGTGCCACCGCTGCTGCATTGCAGTGCTGATTTGTACAAGGAGTTGGAGCAATGAGTGAGGGGCTGCAACATGCATCCCTTTTGTTAGGCCCAAGTCAATGGTTTCCAGGAAATAGAAATACTTTAAACTTAATGATAGAAGTGGGAGTATTGAGAAAAAAAGAGAATCCAATCAGTCTCCTTCAGAGTGTGTTCAATGCCCTTTTCTAAAGAGCATAGGCTGAAATCCTAAAATGGTGGTCTGACAGGGATTTCCTTCCCTTGTTCTAGACAGAGAGGGGAGAGGGAATCCCTGCTGGCCAGCTGGATGACTCTGCAAAGCCAGGACATGTGGACAATAATCTTCTTCCACACTGTCATTCTGTAACTGCTAATTCAGAGGCCTGCTGCTTCTGAACCTAGAGGTAGCAAGTCGCTACATAGCTAGTAGCCAATCTCGGAATGGGGGCAGGGAGGGGTAAGGTAGGTTGGTGATGTTATAAGCACCCGCCAATCTGTGCTATCCACAGCTGTTTTTTGTTTTGTTTTTCTCATTTAAGCTGCACACTATTGAAAGCAAGACTGGGATTTTGTTTTGTTTGTGTACTACATTTATATAGCCCATTTCTGCCTGTGCATTCAAGGGAGATTACAATTCAAACCCACACTTTATCTAATAGGCACGATCCTGAAGGAATAAAAGATGGGGAGGGAAGGAGGAAGTAGAAAAACAAGCAAATGTTGGCACCCCCTCTTGCATAACGGTTATTTAATGACCCAGCAGGTCATTATCTACTGCTGTTGGATGCACCTTTTAGAGCTCACCTGGGGACAGATGCTGTCGTGGATGACAACAGCATCTGTTCCCAGGTCATCCACTTGTTACGTGATGTGCTCTCATTAGACCCGTGTACAAACTTGCACACGTTCTAATGAGACTTACACTTGCTTATAAGGAATTTTTTGACATTGGCAACAGAGCATCTGTGGCTAAGTAAGGCGATTCTTACTCAAGAAACTTACAGCACTGAAGGGGATAATGCCACAATGGCGCATTTATTGAGGTTGAAACAAATACAAATGCACAAGCCAGTTTTGGGGAAATTAGCTGAGCAAGTGGAGGCTTAGAAGCAGTTTCAAGACTGAGAAATAGACTTTTTGAGACTTAAGAGCATACACACAGCAGGGGAAAGAGTAGAGGGAATCTTTAAAGGCAATATACCTTTCCCTGGGCTGCAGCCGTTTCCTGTAGACCGGAACTGGGGAGCGTTGCAACTCCTGGTTTTAGGTGAAGAGGAAAATACAGGGAGGCAAAGCACTCGCACAAGCTGGATTGGGTAGTATGCTCTGTGCTTCTGGTTCAAGAGAGAGAGGGAACTAGCCTCCTTCTTGCCCCAAACCTGAGGGTTTTGTATGATCTTAACTGAAGAGAAACAGTCTTCACTGCCCATACACTGGAGCAATTCCTACTTGCTATAGGATAGACAGGCATAACAAAAGAGGGTGATTGGGGAATGTTAGCTGTACTTGCTGAGAACATTTTCTTTTTACAAAAGATTGCTTTCAGCCTGTTCAGCAACAGGGCTGCATTAGCATGTATATGACCAGGGTTCACTCTTGCCATGCAGCATTTATATTCTGCTTAATTTTACCCCCACACCCACACCCACTTTTGTCTCTGGGGAACACATTTGAAGAAGCCTAACAGAAACTGAGTACTTGATCTTATCTTTATGTGAAGGCTCTAAGTCTGCAGGTGGGGTTTTGGGCTGCTTCAAAATGGAGTCAGTACTGCTCACAGAAGCTACTTTGTAACACACTGTTACCATTGCCTGTGCTGGCTGTGGCTGATGGGAGTTGAAGTAGTCCAACACAGCTGTAGGGCATCAGATAGGGGAAGGCTAGTATATATTTATGTGTATATGACTGTGTGTGCGTGTGTACAACTGCAATCTATCCTAATCCTCAAATGGCAACCATTCAATCCAGGGTGTTATACCTCTTTCAGCCAGAGCACTGAAATCCATTTTGGAGAAGGTCTTGAGGGCTGCATTCTAGCGGTGGGGCAGGTTGAAAGGCAAAAGGGACACAGCCAAAATACCAGCATATTGGAGGTTAAAGCTCTTACCGCCAGTTACTAAGCCTTACGAGAGGCATTTAAAACCCTTTAGAATGGATAGAAAACGGCACAAACCAACCAAATAGTAGATGAAAAGGGAGCCGAGTCAGGGGAAGCCCACCAATGGTAGGTGGAAAGGGGGCAGAGTCAGCAGAAGGTTGTGTGGCCATCTGGGGAACCCCAAATGCCTGGATTGGGACCCTCATGTGGGCCAGATTTTCCCCACAAGCTGAAGTTCTCTCTCTTTCAGTCAAAAGACTGGATACAAATCTTTTGAATTTAGTAAATAATGAATTAGCTGGGATTTAATCCCAGTCTTCATGGCTTATTGGTGGGAGATTCAGGACAAATAAAAGGAAGGGCTTCTTCCCACAGTACATAAATTGTGGAATTCACTACAAGATGTAGTGATGGTCACCAATTTGGCTTTGAAAGGGGGTTGGAGAAATTCCTGGAGGAGAAGGCTATCAATGGCTACTAGCCCTGATGGCTGTGTGCTATTTATTATTTATTTATTGCATTTTTATGCTGCCCAATAGCTGAAGCTCCCTGGTACCTCCAGTATTTGGGGCAGTATGCCTGTGTGCACCAGTTGCTGGGGAACATGGGTGGGAGGGTGCTGTTGCACCATGTCCTGCTTGTGGTTCCCTGGTCGACAGCTGGTTGGCCACCGTGTGAACAGAGTGCTGGACTAGATGGACAGTGGTCTGACCCAGCTTGGCACTTATGTTCTTAAACACTGTCGCTGTCTAGATCCTATATCCAATCACATTAGCTGAGCCCTGCTGTCTCTTCGCTCCGTCTGCCAGGAACAAACATATCCTCCTCCGCCCCCAATGTTTGCTTTCTGAAGAAAGGACTTTGTTCCCAATTGCCTCTGGAGGGATTAATCAATCCGGAACCACTCCGGGAAACTAACTAACACCACCGGGCGTTTAATTGAAAGACGGACGCAACAGCCATTTGCTTGGATTAGCTTCCTTTTCTCTCTCCCCCGCCCACGGTGAAATGTTAGCCCACATCTCCTGCTTTAAAGGTTAGCAGCGCGGCTTCCTCGTTCCTCCGGCTCTGCCTCCCGTGCTTTATTTTGATTTTCCTTCCCTCCTCAGCAGGCGGGGCTTCCCCCAAAGCTGTATTCTTGTCGCTAAGTCATTGGTTGCAGCGCGCGCCCGTCGCCGAACGTCGCAGGTCCGGCGGAGCGGCTGGGAAGGGCAGCGCCGGGAGGCTATTGGCCAGCGGGGACAAAGCCCAGCGCCCCCACGAGGGCCTTTCCCCCTCGGTGACGTAGAGGGCATTCCCCGCCCACATTCCACAGCTGGAGAGCTGTAGCAAGAGGCGATGGGTGGAAGCGCGAGAGAGCGCAGGGAATCGGGTTCTGGACTTTTGATTGGGCAAGGCGCGTTCGGCTCCGGCGATTGGCCCGGGGGGGCGGAGTCGAGCCGAGCCCGAGTTTTGGTGGGGGCTGGAGGGGAGGCGGCAGCAGCTGGTGTCAGTCTGGGGCTGTGGGGAGGGTCTCTGGCAGCTGGGAGAGAGCGCAGCGCCCGAGCCCGAGGCTGACACTTCGCTCCGGGATACAGATAGATGCAAAACTCCCCGGCTGTTGCAGGCTTGGAGGGTAGTGAGCCGCTGAAAATTGGGAGCTGTTGGCTTCTGGAAGTTTTCAAATTCATTCTCTATTTTCAACCCCTTTTCAAAGAGAATACAGAGAGGGGTGTCTCTATTATTATTATTATTATTATTATTATTATTATTATTATTATTATTATTATTATTATTATTATTTCCTTATGGAACAAGGGTGTTTCCTGTGCCTGTAATTGAGGTGTCCCCCCACCAAGAGTGCGTCTTTCTCCCCCTCCCTGCCCCCTTGCTGTGCTTCGAGCTGGCCATGGAGGTGCTGGAAAGTGGGGAGCCCAGCCTCTTACACTGGGATCGGAAGCTGAGCGAGCTGTCGGAACCGGTGGACTCCGATGCCCTGCTCTACAACACGGTGAGAAAACAGGCATCGCTGGAGGGGTGGGTAGAGAGGAGCAAGGCACAGCGGCCTGGGGGTGCAGAATATTATTTGTTCAGAGGATCGATCCCTTTTCGGAGCAAGGAGGCAGAGTGCTTTAAATAAGTTTTTTGGGGGGAGGCGGGGGGAGGTTTACTCCTTCTGGACGGGGCAACTGCAAGTTTTGGTTAGTGCACATCTGGATTCAAAAAGTTACCCTGCTATTAGCCGTCCCTGGGCTTTCATTACGTAGGTGGAGTCTTTTTTGGGATTTAACTCAACTGATCTGGAATCGGCAATTCTTGTACTGTATCTTTCCCCCCTTTACTTCCTTCCTTTTGTGACTTAAGTTCCCCTGCCCCATGTTTAAATGCTCACCTACTCACTCTGCTTGTTGGCATTCGAATAAGTGCTCGTTGTTTACCCGGTGTTTGAGTAGTGTGGAGTTCTTAAAACAGTTTTAAAGTTAAAAATGGAGGGGAGCCTGAGGTTTGGAATTTCAGCAGAAGGGAAATGGAGCTGCTGACGCAAGGAGGAAATTACTTGAATGTTTCTCTGTTTCTCCAAGGTCTCTGTATGAATCTAATGGTTCTTGGGCAGCAGAAGCCTCACACTGTCCTCCCCCAACGATTCCTACTCAAAAGAGGCTGTTGTGCAACTTTTGATTGGACTTTTTCCCTTTCTGTTTCTGCAAATTTAGGGGTTCTTATTAAGTTCTCAGCAAGAAAAGATTAGGCTCTGGGAGAGCTTTAGTACCAGCCTCATTCTTTGGATAAGACTCCAAAGCCTTGACATTTTTTGCAGACTTGGCTTCCCCGTTTTTCCTCTTTCTATCCCATCTGCTTCTAGTTCACTATCATTATGACAACCAGTTTGGAAGGGAGATGGTGGCCCATGTCTCCAAAAAATATTTATGGTGGTTCGTTCCATAAAAACAGTTATGAAGGAAACGGTGAAGAAAATGAACATCAGCAGTTTAGCCGGCTGTGTGGCCGGGCCGACCAGTGAGTTTTAACCTAATGAAGTCTCAGTATAGAACTGCCCCCATCCCACCCTCCACCCCAGATTGCCAGCAAAAGAGGAATGAGAAGTAAATCGACTCAAGCAACAAGGTGGCACATCACTTCTTCTCTGTTTTTTGGTACTTTTAACATTCCTAATGTGAAGGCAAGCATAACTTGGAGCATGTGCAGAGTGGCTTACCCTCTTGTAAGAAATCAAGCTTTTTTTGTTTTTGTTTTCGAAAAAGTGGCTTGAAATTGCCAAAAGAACTTTCTCTATGAAGAGAACTAACTTTTTATCGACTTAATCCAAGGGAAAAGTGCTTCCTGCTTTCTCCATTGTAAAATCAGAAAAACAAAGGCTGTACAAGTTGGCTACATATGAAGTTCATATGGATATATATTTGAATATACCAGCCTTTCCCGATGTCGCACCCTCCAAATGGGTTGGACTTCAATGCCCATCATGCTGGCTGGGGATGATGGTAGTTGATGGCAAACACCTCTGGAGGGCACCTGCTTTCTGAAAGCTGGCATATAAGAATGCACGTCTGCGCAACATGCAACCATCCAGACTAGTGTGCCTTAAGCAGAGATCAACAAACGACTTTGTGCCAAAAGATCCTGCCTAATTTCTAGAAGCACCATAAAGGGAGACGTTTTCCAGCTCTGTAGCACAAGACGCTACCTCTACACATCCAGGCATGGGGGCGATGGCATTCATAATGTTAGGAGAAAGTAAACCTTCCTGGCCTAGTTATTTGTCCTGCCTGATGAAGAAATCTGTTTCACCCCAAAGCTAGCATGTCCTCACACCAAATTAATGTAGGTGTTCCAACAAAAGTGATTACTTCATCTTAGCTCTTGGGACCAAGTGGTATGCTAGTCATGCAGAGAGTGCTGGGAAGGAACACCCTCCGTTTGGCTGTTCTTCCACACTGGAGCAACAAACTCTTAACAAAGCACACAACGTAAGGAAGTTCTGCACCAGTCCTGCACGTTCCTGGCAGCCCCTGGCAATAGCACAGATGCTCTCTATCCAATTAAAACAAAGTACCTGATGAGTGGTTCTAGATGTGATAGTCCCACTAGAGCAGCCTTTGGGCCGCTGTTTTAGGGTGCAATCCTTGATGCGTGTTTAGACTGAAAAAAGTCCTACAACTCCCAGCATTCCCCAGCCAGCCATGGGGAATATTGGGAGTTGGAGGACTGCTTTTTGGTCTAACCCTGCAAAGGATTGTGCCCTTAATCGCTTTCAAAGTGTTGGGTGTAGCATTAATTCTCCTGGCCTGATGTATCATCAACCCACCCTGTCCAAGGCCTTGCAAGATGGGGCATATTTCAGAACAGCGATAAACAACTTTATTCCAGGGCGGTTTATCATTAGAACTCCCTTTCAGAGCATCCCTGCTTTGTATATTTGCCACTTGCTAGAATGACCAAGAATGGGACCCAGGATCTGTCTCTTTTCTTAGTGGTTCCCATTGAGTTCTATGGGGCAAAATAAGCAGGCTGCAATTTGAGATACGCTGGGGAGGATGGGGTGGGGGACCCATTTCTATTCATAAATGCTCACATCACTATTGTGTGCTTAGCACTCACACAGTGATCTCCTGGAATTCACCACTTCAATTTCCCCCATATAACTGAATAGCCATTGGCCACCATTCATTCCTACGGAGAAAAGTGAAGTGCTGTCCCCAAGGACAACATTGCAGTGAATGCAAAAGTTGCCCACAATTCCAGACACTGGATGTCCTTTACTGTAGAATTAATCTCCATCAGGGGAAAACAAATCTCTCTCTCTCTCTCTCTCTCTGAAAGGTGGTCCTCCACAGTCTCTGAAATACAAGCCCTCCTTCTGCACACATTTCACCCATTATAATTTAAATTGATCTGCCAGCTGTTACTTTCGTTTGTAGGGTTTGCTGCTGCTTTTAGTGTCTTGATGTCTTTTCATAGTTGCTGTGGTTCCCATGCTTTTATATTTTGTACGCCGCTTTGAGCAGCTCCTCTGTTGGGAGGGGAAAACAGAGGTAACAATTTGTTACATACATGGTAATGGTACATCCCTCTTATATTTATACCTTGTGTATATTTATACCTCGTAGGACACACAATGACATTTGTTGCGTTATTTTGGATGATGTGGTGGTGGGGGGAAAGCAGTAAATAACACTATGAATGTGTTACATGGAATGTAATGTGCCCCAATACCACAATATCAGAACACTTCAATGCCGCTATAAAGCAGCAAGTGTAGATCTACCTTGCTTGTGAGTTTCTGGTTGACAGCTGGTTGGCCACTGTGTGAACAGAGTGCTTGACTAGATGGACCCTTGGTCTGATCCACCATGGCTCTTCTGATGTTATCATCTCTCTGGGCCTATGGGGCAGGACCATAGCTCAGTCCCCTAGCACAGCCTTCCCCAGTCTGGTGCCTTCCCGATGTGATGGACTACAACTCCCAGCATGTCCCAGTCCAACACATCGGGAGGGCACCAGGCTGGGGAAGGCTGCCTTAACCTCTCCAGTTAAAAGGATCTTGAAGACCAGATGATGGCTAAGATCCCTGTTTGGGACCCTGGAGAGCTGCTGCCTGCCAGTGTAGCCAATATTGGACTAGATGGATGAATAATCTATCTCGGTATTAGGCTGCTTCCTATGGTCCTGATGCAAAGGTCAAGGATGTGTTGCTAACCTGATACATCCTGTTGTACAGAATTCTCTAGCATGTGCAAAGGAGAAGGCACAAGTTAAGGGGGAAAATGTACGTAAAGAAATAACATAATCGCCTGGATGACTTCTTATCAAGTAAGTAGGTATCTATTTTATTTTATTTTATTTGCACCTCACAGTCAAAGCAGCACTCAAAACAGCTTACAATTGAAAATAACCCTTCATTAAAACAATAATAAAAACAAATCCATTCAAATGCAATTAAAAATGCAGCACCCCCAGAATAAACACTGCCTCCAACCCAATGGATCCACTTACATGTCAAGAGCCTGTTTGAGTAATGCAGTCTTTGCCTGCCGGTGGAGCGACAACAGAGTGGGAGCAAACCTAGGCTAGAGCTACACTATTGCTTTATAGCAGTATTGAAGTGCTCTGATAACTGTTGAGGCACAGGACACATTCCATATACTGCTTACACAGTGTTATTTCCTGCTTTTTATTCCACATTCGTAATGGTTTGACCCAATGTGTAGATCTGGCTCAAGTCTCCCTCAGCAATGAATTCCATAGCCTGGGAGCAGCCACAAAGAAGGCCCTCTTTTGAATTGCAACAATGCACCTCTGTAGTTGGGGGTCTCAAAAGAAGGGCCTCTCCTGAAGATCTTAAGACTCAGGCTTGTATGGGAGAAGGCAGCCTTTCAGGGAGTTTGAACCCAAGCCATATGGGGCAGGGGTCTGCAACCTTTTTGGATCTGTGAGCACTTGTGGGAATTTGAGAAACTACTGTGGGCACCACCACAAAATGGCTCCAATGGAAGATGTGGTTAGTCACAGAATGGCTGCCATGGGGGCCTGGGTAGTCAAAGAGGTGGAGGGAGAGAAATAGCAAGGGGTAGAGGTTGGGAGGGAGGGGGAATAATGGGGTGGAGGGGAGATAAAGAATGAGGCGAAAGGTTAATAGGGGAGAAAGAAAGATAAAGAGGTGTAGGGAGAGAAATAGTGAGTCTAGAAGCTGGGAGTGAAGAGAGATAGTGTGGTGCAGTGGCTAGAGTGTTGGACAGGGAGTCTGGAGATCTGGGTTCTAGTCCCTACTCAGCCATGGAAGCTCACTGGGTGACTTTGGGCCCCTCACAGACTCTCAGACCAGCTTACCTCACAGGGTTGTTGTGAGGACAACATGGAGAGGAGGAGGATCGTGTACGCCGCCTTGGGTTCCTTGGAGGACAAAAGGCGGGATATAAATGCAATAATAAACGATAAATAAACAGTAAGATAAAGGGATGAGGGAGAGAAAGAGCAAGCCTAGGGGCAAGAAAGGGAGAGAAAGAAGAAAGCTTAAGATGGGGGATGGGGGAGAAACGGGGAGGAAAGGGGTTGGATAGAGAGAAAGAGCAGGTCTGGAAGCTGGGAGAGAGAGAAAGGAAAAGGGAAAGTTCTATGTGGGTGGAAGAAAACTGGGTGGAGCCAGGAAGCAACTCTTTCCTTCTCTTCTTGCCCACTGATCAAGAAAAGGAATGAGAACTCCCTGCCCTAATGTTTTTCAGGTTGTTTTTTTAATTAATAATAATTTTTTTTGAATGGGGCAGGGAGTGGAGAGCTTCATGGGCGCTCTCGGAGCTGTCCATAGGCAGCGCATTGGGAACTCCCGGCATAGGGCTTTATAGGTCATAAACAGGGCTTTTAATCCTGTCCAGAAACAGACTGGTAGCTGGTTCAAGTGCTGCAACAAGGGAGTCACATGCTTCCTGTAACCGTCCCGGTCATTAGTATGGCCACAGACTGAAGTTTCTGAACAGTTGTGCTAGGGATTGAGTCTGGGGTCTTGGGCTTTGGCGGGCTAGCCCTTTGCTTTGCAGGATGTTGGCCTCCCAATTAAATAATAACCATTAAAAAAAATCTACTGTAAAATAAAACCAGGAGAGGCAGGGAGCCTCCCAGAGTAGGCTGACTTACCAATGCTGTGGATCACTCTTGTGATGTACAAACATGCTAGCTAGACTATGGAAACAAAGACTTCACCTTGTTTGTCAGGAGCTTTGGTTCTTTTTTTCTGTTTTCCTCCCCTTTGGAAGAGTAGCTGATGTCAGCGGAATAAAGAGCTCTTTATACTAAGTTACAGTCTCGGCTGCTGCAGAGAGGCATGCTGGTCCCCGAGGAGGTGAATCCAGGTGCAGAAAGTTAGAATGTTGCTTAAGTAATGGAGGTGGGCTCAGCAGAATGCACATAACTTTTCGAAGTGCAAACTTTTAATCTCCCAGGCATTTGAATTATTTTGCAGTTTGCCTTTACGTACTGCTATGTGTGAGGGATACGTTTTGTTGCTGTTGAAATAACAGTGTAATCCTAAATGTGGCTACTCAGAAGTAAGTCCCATTAAGTTCAATGACCCTTATTCTGTGGCTGTTGTGTATAGGATGAATATGGGTTCTGTCTCAAACCCCCCCCCCCCCATTTAAAGATACGTTTATCTGAGAAACTTCGCTTTGGTAGCTTGTGCATTCAATCATAAAATCGTAGAATGGCTGAACTGGAAGGCGCCTGTAAGGCCATCAAGTCCACCCTCCTGCTCAATGCAGGAATCCACCTTAAAGCATTCCTGACAGATGTCTGTCCAGCTGCCTCTTGAATGCCTGTAGTGTGGGAGAGCCCACAACCTGCCTAGGTCATTGGTTCCATTATCGGACTGCTCTAACTGTCAGGAAGGTTTTCCTGATGTCCAGCCAGAATCTGGCTTCCTGTAACTTGAGCCCATTATTCCGTGTCCTGCACTCTTGGATGAGCAAGAAGCGATCCTGGGCCCTCCTCTGTGTGATAGCCTTTCAAGTACTTGAAGAGTGCTGTCATGGCTCCCTGCAGTCTTCTCTTCTCCAGGCTAATCATGCTGTCCTATTGTCATCTTACTCATCTCTGATTATTTATTTATTTATTTATTACATTTCTATACCGCCCAATAGCTGGAGCTCTCTGGGAGGTTCACAAAAATTAAAACCATTCAAAGTATAAAACAACAGTATAAAACCATAATATAAAATACAATTTAAAATAAAAATTGGATCAGCCTGCTCAGGTTCGTGGCATTGCTCTGGCTTTGGGTACAAATTCTGTGTGCCTTGTGAATGGGCATATTTCACAAATGGTAAACTTTGGAAGGTGGAAGAAAGGAGAAATGCACCTGCATGTGTGCTTGGTAGGGTAGTAACTCAACTGTGGGGGGTGGTGGTGGTGGAGGGATATGATGGAACCAGCCATTCCAGACCCAGTCCCTCACCATTGCATACCTCTGTCCAGGATCTGTCAGAGTTTCTGACCCTTCCCCTGATACTGCTGTTTCACTTTCAAACTTCCCTCCCACCTTGTAAACATGAGGACTAGTCACATTATTATTAAACTACAAATGTTGCATCCATTTCTGCAATAACAAACCATTTTGTTACTGTCTACCTATGATTATTTCTGTGGCCTGACCTAATTTCATGGACAGTTTATCTGTTTAAAACCCTGCTTATTAACTTGGCAAATGTTCAGGCATGCCATCTTGATAATTAGCCTTTACAGAAGCAAAAATTGTTTGTTTGTTTGTTTTTAATTGAGAGACCTTCCCGGTTTAAGATGAGGCAAGAAATCCTGGATTTACTAGTTGGGTTAAAACAAAAATATTTTATTCGTGTTAATTTTTTGCCTATAATTTTTAAGAACTGAGGTTTTTTTTAATACCCAGGTAGGATACAGGGAAGCCTTCCCCAGTTTAGCACCCTCCATTTTTATTTATTTATTTGGAATATTTATGTACTGCTAAATATAATAACGTTCCAAAGCAGTTCACATATAAACATTAAAATCTTATTTCAAGTGCAATACTAAAAACAGAACGTTAAAAACAATTACAATAAAAGCAATACAAGGGGCAGTAAGACGGAGCAGCGTGACTAGTTTAATTACAACCCAGGGAAAGCAGGTGTGAACAAGTGTGTTTTCAGGAGGCTTTTTCTGTGGAACTCAAATGGAGCTGGGGCTCAAAGCGATAATTTAAAGCCATATCTCTATTCAGTGCGAATTTCCCTCCATTGATTCCAAAGGATCTGGTCCAATTCTAATACCGCTAGCTGACTTGAGAAAGTTTCAATCACAATGTCTTTTGAACATTGTGCACTGGAGACTGAGCAAAATCACACGAGTTATTAACTTGCCTATGTCTACGCTGCCAACGTATAGTGGTTTTTAACTAGTTTAATTGAAATGTTTTCCCAGAAAGAATCTTGGAAACACTAGTTTGGTAAGTGTGCAGAGTTCTGAGAGTCCCACTGTTAGAGAGTCCCAGTTCTCCAGAGAACTGCAGGTTTCAGGAGTCTCTGAAAAACTGCTTAAACCAGTTTTATGTTTGTGGTGTGGATACATGCCATGTGGGCTGGCAAAGTTGGCCAGTGCAAAAATGCTGGTGGTGCCTTTTGTTCCTGCTTATGCAAGTAAAATACAGGAGCAACTTGCCTTTAAATCCTGTTATCTGCTACAGGGTTGATCTTGAGTTTGACCGCTATACTTGGCCAACCAATGTCAACATATTGATACAGATGGGAACATCTGTTGCATAATTGCGTGAAGGCAATCAGAAAGCCAGGTTACTCTTAACCAGGAACTAGTAAATGTCAAAGGATTGCCTGAGCATCTCAGTCAAACCTTTTCCATGTGGTGTAGTTTTTTTTTTTTTTTTTTAAAAAAGAATTAAACCTCTCCTTAAGCACAGCTGTTGTTCTGCAATTTATAGCCAAGTGCTGCTGACTCACTGGATACACTGGGCTAATAATCACCAAGCCTGTACATAGTTTTAATTGTTTTAATTGGTTTTACTGCTTTTAAATTTTGTACTGGTTTTAGCTTATTAATGCTTTAATTTGTTTTTAGCCATGTATATTTATTTTATATTGGTTGTATGATCTGTATGCTGCCCTGATATCTTTGTGATATAGGGCAGGATACAAATGTCTAAATAAATGAGTGCACAGCAGAGGGCAGGGACTCAAGGGGATATATTAACCAAAGAAGCCAGAGTATAATAATAATTCTTACCATTTAGATGCTACTTGATATTTCTAAAGTGTTTTGAATGCTCCTGTCTCAGAACTTACTTCAAACAACGTGCAAATAGGCCGATCTTGGGAATGATGGTGGTAGTGAGGCTGAGAGGATAGTGGCTATACAACTGGGATAGGCAATCTAGTACCCTCCAGATGTTTTGGACTTCAACTCCCAGAATCCTCAGCCAGCATGGCCCAAAGTCAGAGAGTACGGGAATTGCAGTCTGAAACATCTGGAGGACACCAGGTTCCCTACTCCTTGTATGGTGAACCATGCATATTTTCTCTTGCAGAGCAAGATTTGGGGATCCCTTGATGGGGCCATGTGTTTGTCTGGAAATGTTTTTTTTATTATTAATCATCAACAACAATAATAGAGGGTGTCTGTCTGTCTGTCCATCCATCCATCATTGTCATAGTGCCAATACCATGAAACCTGGTGTGCTTACTAAAGAGACCCTAGGAGTGTGCATCTTTGGGTTATTTTGTTTTTGAAATGCATGAATTCATTTGAATTAATATAATTATGTCTCCTTGGTCGGAGCCTGAAGTAACACCTTCAGCCAGTCGGGGCAGACTTCCTACGGGCACATTGCTTTGTGGTCCACAGAGTTTAATAGGAGCAGAGTTATACACCTACCCAGTGCTGTGGGGCACCCCGCTTCAGGGGAATGGAGTGGACAGGCCCCTCCCTCATAGGGTTATAGGAGTGTGCCATGGCAAGAGCCGTGGTTAGTGGTGCTGATGAGCGTGGCTTCACTCAGACAGGGAGGGCACAATGTGATAGCTGTGTATGTTTGCTTGAAGGCTTTACTGTATCACACTAAGTGCTATTCCAACCTGTGCAAAGCTAGGTCCATTCACTAGTAAATAAAACAATCCATAGAAGGAATGTATGCAAGTCAGAAGGCATGTGACGAGGAGTCCATGGTTCAGCTTCCATCACAGACTTATGGCATTTCTTGTCGTAAGATTTTTGTCACCTAAAGTTCAGGACAGAACTTGGTCTTTTGGATGTGCTGGGCAAACTTTGAGCTTTCCTTATCTCTACAGATAAGTTACTCAGAAAGAGCAGGTAAACTTAACCACCAACTTGCAGTGACATGCTTTTCTGGATTTAGATAAAGTCTATCAGAGCTTTTCTTGTCAGTTGATTTCCTTGGTTTTTTAATGACTTTCTGAAATCACTGTTTAGAATCTTATGTGAGGTTTGGCCCTGCTAAGCAGAACATTCATTTTTTAAAAAATATGTGCAGTGCACTTAAAAATGCAAGTGTAATGATACCCTAGTGTCTTATGTTCAAGTCTTTAGGAATAGGACATGGATCTCTAAAGTTTGTATGACATTAGCCCACCTTTTATGATCTTCCCAGTTATGTGCCCCCTAAGCTAATCTGCTGTATTCATGACAGTGGAGGATGCTGTTCCATTGTCAGTGTTGAAGAAACAATCTAGTTGGTGTTTGTACATGGAATGGGAGAAGATACCATCTTTTTGTTTTGCCTCAGGCAACAAAATGTCTTAAGAACATAAGACGTGCCGTGCTGGATCAGATCAAAGGTCCACCTAGTCCAGCACTCTGTTCACACAGTGGCCAACCAGCTGTCAACTAGAGACCCATAAGCAGAACACAGTGCAACAACACCCTCCCACCCATGTTCCCCAGCAACTGGTGTATATAGGCTTACTGCCTCTGATACTATATGTAGCACATAGCCTTCAGCACTAGTAGCCCTTGGGCTGGCCATGAGCTAGTCTTACTTTTTGATTACCGCGGGAGGGTCAGGATATGGCCACAAAGGAAGACCAGCCTTAAGCTATTTTGAACCCAGCCTTCCCCAACCTGGTGCCATCTAGACGTTTGAACTACAATTCATTGGCCATGCTGGCTGGGGCTGATGGGAGTTGAAGTATAAAACATCTAGAGGGTACCAAGTTGGGGAAGACTGTGACCAATGAGGACTACCTACTCAACAGTGCTGTTTCTTTCCCAGTGGCATTGCCAACTGTGGTAGTGAGATGTCCCCACCCGTAATGGGAAGAGAGAAGCCATTCTGCGCAGCAGAGAAGAGCAAGGCCAAATCCAAACACTGATACTTTTTATCTGTAAAATGTCATTAATTTATTTGGCAGTTTCAGAAGCTCTTCCTCTCTCTTGCAGGAAAGTCTCTGGGTGACTTGAGGTGCATGTCACATTCAAAACCACTCTGCAATGACTCATTAATGAATGTAGGTTGCTGCAGCTTAATGTTGGCCTCAAACTTGGGGTGTTTCCTCCTATCTAATCTCCTTATACTGAAACACACAAACATTTCATGGGTTCCCACAGTCAGGACTAAAACCGATATGGTTCTATGGACACCTTCCTTATTGAGTCTAGGTGGATTCCCATCCCAAATCATGGTGTACCTCTCCTCTGTCATATCAAGAGTCCTCTGCTCCCACTTGGAAAAAAGAAGGGGAAATGGTGATGTTGGGAGAAATTGCCAAGGGCTTTAGGCTTCCTGTACATTGATCATCATTTAGCATCAACACCGGAGTTCAGTTTAATTTGGAAATTTCTGGAGAAATATGGAAACAGTTTCTCGTTCAGGAGTAGACAAAAATCTCAGCCTCAGGGCCACATCTGGGTATTGAGATTGTATGATTGGGTGTCTGTGTGGGATCCATCCTCTTGCGAAACATCTGGGCTCCCTACTAGATGAGATCGTGGCCCTGTTGACTTGATGATAGGGCTGTGAATCATCCTGCTCTTGGGCAGTGGCTGGTTTGTGAAAGGGTGCCATCTTGTTCCTCACCTCTGGCAAGAAAACATCTTGGGCTGGCCCTGGTCTTCCCATCCCTGCTCTTGATTCTTAGTGTTCTAATGCTGATATTGTTGTTTGGCTTTATTTAAAGAACTGGAGGCTTGAAACCCAATAAAGGTTTTTTTCCACCTAGATATTCTCAGAAAAGAGGCCTCGGGGTGGGGCAAGGATGCTCTGGGTATATATTATTTCACTAATATGCTGCATTTTTTATATTAATGGAGCAGGCATTGACTTTCTGAGGAACATCTGTTCCTCTCGTCTTGAGGTAATTCTAGCTGCCTGGGCCACAGTTACCTGTATCAGTTGTGTTTCTCTCTCTGGTTTCTCGTGTCTAAAGTTTCCTTTTTCTGTCACATGCTGTGTGTGCGTATATGTCATCTTGCAGATTCCCCACACAGCTGTGTTTGTAATCCAAACTGTTTGAAAGCAAGCTTTTTGGTGTTGAGGAATGACTCGTGTTCTGAGATTGGGGGAGGGGGAGGGGGAAAGGCTTTCTTTGAAAACTATGCGGCATGTGGCTCTATGCTTTTCATCTCTCACCACCGATTCTCTTACAAAAAGACGAAAAAGCCCTGAAGAACAAGGATAAAGATGCATGTGTCTGTACTCCTTCTGTCTCTCTCCCTCCCTTCTCTCGACAAGATTTATGAGATTCCAGCCTCCTTGGTTAAATATTAGAGAATAAGTTTGCTTCTGACTTAAAACGTCCTAACTCCCCAGACCCTTCCTGCGTAAAAGCAAAGACCACCACTAGACGTGGAAAATGCTACATTCATAAGTTATACTCAACAAGTCACAAAAGGCCTTTTCACGGAGCGAGGGAGAGCAAGCAATCATGGCGCCTGCCGGCCCTCCAGATGTGAGATTCCATTGTGTGCGAATGCCAGACGCTGGCCTTGCCTGGTAGATTTCTCTATCTGCAGCTGGAAAGTTTTACTCACTTGTAACTCACTAAAGGCAAAACACACACACACACACACACACACACACACACACACACACACACACACACTCCTCCACAGCAGAAAAATAAGCCTGGCTGCTTTGGTAAGAGAAATGCTTTCATGTGAACAAGTGTGTTGGGATTTGGTGAGGCCTGGGCAGGCCCAGAATCAGAAATGTTGTGGAAAGAGGGCTTTTTGTGTGTGTGGGTAGGGAGGAACTGCCAGAACATTTTTTTTAAAAAAAAATCTCCAAGTCTAAATATGTAAACTTATTAAATGTCTGTATAACTGCTCAGTGGGCAGTTGGGTAGAATATGACATACACACTCCCCTCCACCACATTTTTTAAATAGAAGAATGAAAATTAAATAATTTTCTCAATGAAAGCTCTACATTCAGAGAGGAAACCTGGAATATTCCCGAGGAGGGTAGGACTCCGAGGCACCATGTGGTTAAAGCAATGGGCATGGGGTTTAGTCCTCCTCTCAGCTGTGAATTCTCTTTAGGCCCACCATTTGGAGGGCACCAGGTTGGGGAAGTCTGCTTTAGGGCAAATCATACCACCACTGCCAGATTTAAGAACAAGCCAAATAAGCCATAGCTTAGGACCTGAGGGGCCTCTAAAGATGTTGGAGATAACTCAAATGCATTCTAATTGAAATCACTTTGGTTTAAATATGTTGGAAAGTCTGGTTTGACTTACAGCAGAGGTTGCTTTTAGATAGAGAGAGTGCAGAAACACAGCATTTAGTATTGGAGGCAAGAAGGACAGACTACAGCCAGTTTAAAAGAAGTTCAAATCAACTTCCTTAATTAGTGCTTTTATACGCATCTTTAGAGCAGGTTGCTTACACTGTATATCTACAAACACCCCCTAATGCTGGGTGTTACCCTTTCATTGCCCTTTCTATTATAATGTAATACCCCTTTTTCCTCTTTATTTTTAAGTTATGGAGCTATGAATCTTGTCATGGCTTAGGGCCTCAACAAATCTCAATCTGGCTCTGCATATCACCTTCACCCTGATCAGCCTGCCTGCATTTTAAAATCATCAACAGAGGTCCTTCTCACTTGCCCACCTTTGAGGACAGTTTGGTGGACAAATACAAGAGAGAGACTTTTCCGCAGTGGCCCCCCACATCTGGAATGCATTGCCATTGGAGGCCTGCCAGGCCCCATCATTGCAGGCTTTTAGGTAGGCCCCACCTCGATCCAAACGGAGAGGCGGGTTGTTGTTGTTGTTGTTATTATTATTAGGCCCTGAAGACTTGCTTGCTTGTTTTGTTCTTTCCCTGATTATGTTTTTTATTACCTTTTCTGGGTTGTAGCTGCAATTGCACTGTAGGATTTTTAGTACTGTCTGCGCTGGTGTTCATTTTTTTAAAGAATGTTGGCTATTTATAACTGTATCTGTTTTTATTATTTTTTAAAAAAATGACCTGAAAGGCGGCCTAGAAAGACTCTCTACTACTATGTTGACATTTACACAGCTTTGGGGCCAATCATATTGGTGGGCATGATTGTAGTCCAACGTATATGGAAGGTGCCAGGTTGGAGAAGGCTGTTTTAGGGCAATCATTCTGGCGGCAATCACATGTAAAGCATGGTTTAGCATCTGAGATGAGCCATAGTGGGCTCAGGCTTTTGTGCTCATTCCCCACCTCACTTGCAGTGAGGAGGAGTTTGAGAGCTTCCGTTTTGGATTAACCACATTGCCCAGCCTAGTTTTTTTTGGAAGAAATGACTGAGCTAGTTTAATCTTTGTTTTTGTTTTGTTATGACATAGAAGGGTCACTGTTTTGATGTACTCAACCATCTAGTCGCAAAGAATCTCATAATTCTTAGAAACAAACTTGATGTCAATTGGATTCATTCCTCTAGAACTGTGTGCGTTTATTAGCTGTGGAATGTGGAAGGAAGGCAGAAAGCAATTCCACGCAGTAATTGTTTTTCACGACAAAAGGGACTGGAAATACAGGCCAATGATCCAAATGGACCAGGCATGCAAAACTAATGTTGAACCTGTGTGTGTGTGTGTGATGATTAAGTAGAGAAGAGGAACCTGGAAAATAGCACTGAAAGAAATACAAAGCTGACGATGGATTGCACATAAACTTCTATAACAGGAAAATATGTCTGAAAAGAGAACACTGAGAAATTGCATACATACCTCGATCCCTGATTTCCATGCTATCGAGAGATAACAGACTTACGCTTCCATCCATTAAGTCTGGGCTAGGTTATTGTGCAACTGCATGAATAAGATATTGTGCAACTATATTGCCATTGGGGGTGGCCACTTTGGGTTTATTTTGGGCAAGCCTTGTGCAGTCATTCAAATTTGGGGAAACCATATGGGACAATCTGGAAGATTATGACAAATCCTCTCCAATTAGTTGACTATTGTATTCAGCTGGAGGTGTAAATGCCTGATCAAGCTTCTAACCCCAAAGGAACAAAATCCTAAATCAGCGTCTTTAAAATCAGGAGAGGCCATGTCATGAAAACTAAAAATACACCTACTACAACACTAAGTGGCCAAGCCTTCAGTTTAACCAACCTGTTTGTAACAAGTTATCTCCCTTGAACATTGAGAGATCAGAATAAAATGCCACATGCCTACTCAGAACACCGTTCCACCTCTACTCCTTCACCCTATTTCAAAGAAGATGTATAATACACTCTAGTGTAATATCTCCTGTGAGCATTACAATGTTGCAATGAAACTTTGGATTGTGCTTTAACAATTCAACTCTTCATTTGAAGCCTGAATTCCTGTTTGATCCTTGCACCCAGTTTCAGGCGGAAGAAATATGTTGAATTTGAGCTGTCCCAAGTTGACAATGTAAACGTTATTAACTTGGTCATAACCAGTTCCCTTGCAGGGCACTCCACACACACCTGCAACAGGGTTTCTCCAATGGAATGGGGTGGAGGGAGAGTGTTTTGGACTACAGTTCCCATAATCCCTGAACATTGGTAAGGCTGTCTGGGGCAGATGGGTGTTGAAGTCCAAAACATCTGGAGGGCACCAGGTTGACTACCCCTGCCTTAAGGACAGCCTAGCCATATGACTCTTTCCCCACCCCCAAATTCCTCTGGATTGAGAGAAACTCTGTTGCAGGCCTGTGTTTAGAGCCTTACCAGGGAGCAGTATATAAACAAGTCAGAATTCAACAAGGCAATACAGCAAAGATGCAGAACAAACAACGTGGTATCTCTCTTGAGAACTGTCACATGGATGCTTGGTTTGACAGTGTCAGCTCAAGCACTGCAGCCAATCTGAGTGCAACTGTGAAGCAAGGCCTCTCAAATACATTACTACTTATTGTTTGGTCATCTGGATATTGAAGCTTTCAACTAGGCTCCACTTAAATATAATTATTGCCACAATCACAAAGCTAGCAAACTTTTTATTTTGGGGAAGATGGAGGGTGATATTAGTAGAGTTTTATGGAACGAATCAGAGTTGTGTACTGTGCCTAAGATTGTATTCCTTTGTGCACTTACCTTGGAGTAAGCTCTATTGAACACTGTGGGGCTTCCTTGTGGGTAGGCATGCGTAAAAATCTGAAGTGCTATTCTTGTTCTCTCTGGAACTGTAAATATTTGTGAATTTGAATCCAAGTCATCTGACATTTTGCAAATGAAGGATTAATTTGGAAATCAGTTGAAGTGCTGCGGTGGTGTAAGGGAAACATTAAAGATGGATTGTTCTGTCAGGTCTTCCAAAAGCACACATGGAAATAAAATGAATGCATCAAGGGTTCGTTGTTGAGGTAAAGGAAGTGGGGGGAGGGGGAGGCGCTACCCTGGTTAGCAGCACAACAATGTTTTTCAGTTTCAAATTTCTGCTAATTATATACCATGCGATTTTCAGTATTGGTAATAAAATAAACCTGAGCTTCTGCTTCCACTTTCCTGACATTGCAAAAATAGCCGGAGACAATCACATCCTAACTCACTGTTAGTGTGAACTTGTGTATGCACTATACCAGGGTTGCATAACTTCGGGGCCGGGGGCAGTTCCAGCCCTCCTGAGGTCATCATCTGGCCCAGCCAGGATCTCCAATTGAAACCCCCTGGCTCCACCCCCATTCCCCTGGCCCCACCCCCTTTCCCTCCAACCACTGATCGCTTGATGGCTTCCTGGAGTTTGCGTGGATTTTCCCCTGCTCTGAAAAGTCAAAATGCCTCTCCTAAGCCTTGCTTGCTGGCAGTAAGAGCTTTAAGCTAAAATAGGCTGGTATTTTTACACCCCTTTTACATCTGTCCCTGCCCTCTTTTGCCTTCAGCTCCACACACCCCTGGAATGTGGCCCGAGGACCTTCCCCAAGATGGAATTTGGCCCTCGGAATGAAATGGGTTCTGCACCCCCGTGTTACACTACTTCAGACACTAGGGGAGGCTCAGTTGATGGAATGCTCCACTACAAAGCTCTTAATGCAGAAAACCAGTATTTGGGGCAGGGTGGAGGCGGTGGGGGGGGGGGAAGAAGGGTTCTAGCTAGCCTCCTTAACATGCTGGCTTTCTACATGTAGGGATGTTTACCCCTTCTGTATGGCCCAGAAACAGTTTCACCTAGGTAGAACTGGGCTCACTGCAGCAAAAAGTACGGTATTTATTGCCATTCCTGGTGGAACCTTTGGGGAAGCTATTCCTAGCAGCTAGGGTAATGATCTCTCTCTGCCCCCCACCCCAATAAGTCTTCTGAGTCTTAACAGCAGGACAGGCAGAAATTCTCAGGTACAGCCCCTCCTATCATTTAATCTATCCGAGGTAAAGCTGAACCAGCTGAATTTATCCTGCAACTGATGTTTCTTTAAACACTCGTGTGAGATACCTCAGGATTCCACTTTGCCCCAGAATTCCACATCCGGCTCCACTGGAAGAAGGCAGCTTTTAAATTTCATGCAGGCTTTATTTAGATCATCGTCGCTGGCATTGTTTCAAAATTGGTGTAGGGGAAAAAACGTGAAGTACTGTGACTCATAGCATTTAATAAAAAGCCGAATTGTGGAACTCGCTGACTTCTAACAGAGGCTGCTTTAAGAGGCTAAATGACTGGCACCACCCACCGCCAACCAAATGGCCAATCAAAATGGGCTTTTTTTGCAAAGCCCCTGCTATGCTCCACTGTGTCCCCTTTCTTCTGCAGGTCTGAGGATCAAAAGGTTTCACCTTCATCGGAATGTGGTGCTGCCAGTTAGAATTAAAACACCTGTGCACATAAACCCATTATTTGCATCCTGTTCTTTTCCGGTTTGGAGAGGAGACGCGTGTGACTGTGTTTCTCATCCAAGAGTTTAGTTGGGCACTGCGTGCAGTCAGTTCTGTTTGCAGTTAATGATGTGATTCTCCATGGAGACCGGGCCAAATGGGACAAGAGGAAATGCCTTTAAAAAAGAAGAAACATTTAGAGGTGGGGATCTGCATTTGCAGTTTGTGTAGACTAGCAGTATTAAGAGCCAATAGGACAATTTATTTCTTTATTTTTGCAGGCGTGTGTATTGCCTCTTTTTGTGGTGCATCTTGTTCAGATAGCTGTATGACCCTTGTTCTTTGATCTGCCTACTCCTGGCACAGGGTGAGAGGAAGTTTCACTATTGAAGGTACTGTCTTTATTGTGTATGTCTTAGATATCATTCTAAGACATACACATCTGGTGCATCATTGGATGCTTCTGCCTTCAATTAATGGAGGCCATAGAATAATAGAGTTGGAAGGGGCCTATAAGGCTGTTGTGGGCTGGACATCAGGAAAAACATCCCGACTGTTAGAGTAGTTTGACAATGGAACCAATTACCCAGGGAAGTGGTGGGCTCCCCCCCCCCACAAAAGGCATTCAAGAGGCAGCTGGACAGCTGTCAGGGATGCTTTAAGGTGGATTCCTGCATTGAGCAGGGGGTTGGACACAATGACCCATTATTCCGTGGGCCAGTTTGAGAAGACTTGCCTTTTTCTAGATGTCTCAGTTAATAGGATAAATAACGCAAAAAAGATAGATTTTACTGAGCAATGCCCTTTTAATTATTTTTAACTCTTTACATATTTTAAGGTGGATATATAAATATTGGGAACTGCCCAGAGAAATTCAGCTATTGGGTGGTATAGAAATGCAATAAATAAAATAAATAAATAAACATTAGAACAAGGCTAAAGAATAAATAGTACCATCTTTATAAGAGTGAGCAATTGTTCTCAAATACCTTAATTCCTTGACTCATTCAAAGCTAAGGAAGGCATTTAGGGAATTATACTTCTGTATGTTTGGACAGGAGGTATACAACTGTTCCCATGTTTCAACATCTTTGTATATGTGGGGTTCCATAAATAGAGGATATTATTCATTATATGTTTTTCTGTGGACTGGACGCCAGCACCCGGAAAGGATTTCTTGCACCTTTGTTGGGACAAGTGTCCGAAAGAACTTTGGCTGAGTAGATGTGTGAGCTACTTGTAGATATGGATCCTTATGTAACTAATCAAGTAGTTTTATTTGCAGCAGCTTCTAAAAAGATTAGAACGAAGGTCCTAACAGCTGTTGCTGTAGGTTATGCACACAATGAACTGAGTGGATTATTTAACCTTTTTCTTTTTTGTGACTGTGTCTCCTTTTGGGGCAGGGTGGGCAAAAGTATAAAAACCGAAGGTCTTGTGCTTCAGGGATGGGAAACTTCTTGTTGTTGTTGTTGATAAGGCCTTCTTTCAGGGTTATTCTGTTGGGGGCAGCATGCTACTGGTGGTGGTCAGGGCAGAAGCCAAACATGGGCTAAGGCACCCTTTTCTCTGTCTCTTTTGCTGCCCACCCAGTGGGTTTCTAGAGGAGAAGCAGATTTCTCTCGCTAGAAATCTGAATTGATTGCATTTAGTGGGCTATATAAAATTAGGCTGTGAGGGCTCTAAGCTCATACCTGCTCTATTTTATCATAGATTTCTGTACCTGACAGAAGAAAGGCCATTTTTACTTGGAGTGAATTGCATATGTATCTCAACTGCCTGACATTGACTTCATTCAGACATAATGATAAGCTATGATTTAGCATTACAGAAATGAGCTTCCCTTTGTTCAGCATAGTTAGTGTTATGTCTGAATCCTAAACCTGGTTAATCTTAACTATCATTTATTGATATGTGATCATGAACCAAGATTTGAAGTTGGGATGTTTCAGTAAATGAAACATTCAGTAAATCATAGTTAGGACTAACCACAGTTTGACTGGGTTTGGATGTATTGTTAAATTGGAGTTAAAATGAAAGCAAAAGCTTCCAATTTCCTCTTCATGGCTGTGCTATAGGAGGACAACGGGAGCAGTGAGGAATGCATAAGCTTGAGGTTCATTCATGTAATTATAAACCCACAGCTTGTTATGTCCAAATGCAGCCATTAAGTGAACATGAATGATAGTTGAGCAGGATACTAGAAGTGAACTAGAGAGTCGGGTGCTGTAGCTCACCCAAAACGACTTGAAATGTGAGCTTCAGGAAGTGCATTTATAAGATGGCCTAAATTAGCTGCACATGTTTACTGCCATCCAACCTCCCACTCTAAAAAAACCCCAAAGATTAAACATTACAAACTTTCCAAGTGGGTTGCATGGCAGTAGAGCTGTCCCTTTCTATTCCCAAAGTCAGACACAGAGTTTTATTTGCTTATTTTGCCCTCCCAAGAGCTCACAGTGGCTACTATAAGTTTGGTCTTCCATTCAGGCAAGGTTTATAGTGCAAGACATGCTTACCTTCATAAACACAGCTGAGTTGTGGGCCTTCAAACCATTGTCTGACAGGATCCCCTATGCATATTTACTCTGAAATAACTCCCACAGACCTGGTTTGCACATAATGCCAATTAAAGGGTTGTTTAGCTCAGGAATTGGTGGAACTGTGCTGGAGTGAGTGAGTCTGCTACCTCCCCTATGCTTGTTACTTCTGCTTTGCATCAGTTTTCATAAACCACCCTGGAATACTCATTCATGTGTTGTTTGAGGTGACATTTGCACTATGAACTCTGGGTTATTGAAGGACAAACAGTCTAGAGTTTAACCCAACAACAAACCCTGGGTTTGTCCCTCAATGACCCAGGCTTCTGATTTTGGATGTAACATCAGACAACATAGGAATGGGACTTTCCCGGGTTGTTTGCGAAACTGGATGCAAAGCGGAAGCAGCGGGAGGGAGGCAATGAGCTCCCATGTGGCCCAGATAAACCATGGTTTAAACAACCCGTGGGTTGTCATTAAGTGTGAACCAGGACACTGTGTTCCAATGTTTACTATTGCAGTATCTATTCCTTTTTACCTATAAGTTGTTTTGGGTATTACAAGTGAACTTCAGCATTGGGCATGACCTTATGCAGCATACCAGCAACCTGTTCACAATGCAAGAAAATGGAAGACATATTGTGGAAGATATAATCAGGCATCAAAATTGCAAATGCGGTTCATAGTAAGCAAGTGTCAAGTGATGCATGTTGGGGTAAAACCCCACAACTTCACATATAAGCTGGTGAAATCTAAATGAGTGGTGATTGACCAAGAAAGAGATGTTGGGGTTGTGGTGGACTGCTCGATAAAAATGTGACCCAGTGTGTAGCTGCTGTAGAAGAAGAAGAAGAGGAGGAGGAGGGGAGGGGAAAAAAGGCAAATTCTATATTAGGCATGATTAGGAAAGGAATAAAAATATTTGTCTTATACAAATCTATGCTGAGACCACACGGATTACTGTGTACAGTTCTGGTCACTGGACCTAAAATAAGGATATAGTGTTAGAAAAAGTGCAGAAAAGGGCAACTAAAGCAATTAAGGGGCTGGATCAGCTGCCCTATGAGGAAGGATGACAAAATCTGGGATTCTTAAGCTTAGAGAAAAGGAGAATGAGGGAACACATGATAGAGGTGTACACAATTATGCATGATGTGGCAAATAGGTAGGGAGACATTTCTTTGTCTTATAATACTAGAACTTGGGAGTCATCCCATGAACCTGATTGGTGGTTCAGGCTAGAGAAAAGGAAGGACTTCTTCACACAGCACACAGTGAAACTGTGTAATTTGCTACAACCAAGATGTAGTGATGGTCAACAGTTTTGTTGGGTTAATAAGGGGATCAGACAAATTCAGGGAGCATAAGGCTATCAATGGCTACTAGTCCTGATGGCTATATATTACCTCCAGTATCAGACATAGTTTTTCCATGTATGCCAGTTGCTGGAGAACATGAGTGGGAGGGTTGCGTCATGTTGCATCATGTCCTACTTGTGGTTTTTGCACAGGCGGCTGTGTGAACAGAATGCTGAACTAGATGGACCTTTGGTCTGATCCAGCAGGGCTCTTCTTATGTCCTTATGCTTCTGTTCCTTTTTCTGGCAAATACTTGAGCCTGCCGTTTACACAGTGACTATTCCTGTCACCTTTAATGGAACAGTATTGAGAAATGGAGTGAGTAAATGGAATCTTACATGCCAGAGAAAATAAAAAAGGGCCATGTGCCCATCCAGAATAATAAAGCTTGCAGTTGTGTATCTTTAGAGAATGAGTTGGGACTTTATTCTGAATTTACATCCTCTCCCCTATACCAATCTCAAATCTCACTCTCTTTCAGCCTCCAATGCAGGCAGTTTGAAAGGTGTTATTTCAGGAAGCAAAGCATGCGTTACAAGTTTAACAGGTACAGAGAAGCCTGAGAATCCCATTTCCTTCCCTTCCATCTCTGCAAGAGATTAGGTGAAACTTTTAGTTAAAGCTTGTTCTTCTGGCTAAGAATCTGCCCTAAGCAAGGAGGATTCAGGAGGCTTAATGGATATAAGGGGAGGCATGAGCCCTATCTCCACCCTTGTCTGGCAATTGAACAAATGACATCCATCCAGGCAATTGGTATGTTTGCACATGGGGTTCAGGAAAGATCTGCATCCTTCATGGACTAGATATGCAAAACTCAGAGAGGCCTGAAGAAAGGTGTTCCAACCCTACAGCAGTTAGCAGCCTTGAACGTAGGGAATGTGATGTTTAAAATTGGACTGTTTTTACAGGCAACAGAGAATTCTGTAGTTTGTCAGTGGCTGTTCAGGTTCATGGGCAGAGGTCTTTCCACAGGGCCACGGGCAGAGGTCTTTCCCTTAACTTACACCTGGTCCTTTTAACTGGGGATGCCAGGGATTGAATTTGGAAACTTCAGCCTGCAGAGCAAGTGCTGTAAAACTGAGTTGAGGCTTAAGGTTTCCACCATACCTTCTTCCCCTTAGCTCTTTTGCACCTGTGATTTAAGAAAGCAACTTTGATAATATTATCTCCTCCTTTCCTCTCAAGCTCTGTCCCAGTCCCATTGCTGGCTTCATGGAGGACCTGACTTCTGGGGTATGTGGGTGAGCATAAGAAGACCCACGCTGGTTCAGACCAAAGGCCTGTCTAATTCAGCACTCTATCCCCCCAGTAGCCAACTAGATGCCTTGGGGAAGGCCATGAGCTGAACAGGAGCACAATCGCACCCTGCCATTAGTGTTCCCTAGCAGCTGGTGTCAAGAGGCCATGCTGCCCCTGAGCCTTAGGAGGTCACTTGGATTCTCCTGTCCTGAATACCATCACTGGTCAGTACACAACATTGTGTGCTTATATATAGAACGGCTTCCCGTTCTTCCTGGTGAGAAGGAAGCCTACTAGCATGGAAGCAGGGCAAACAGGAAAGCTGCAAAGATGTTTACACTTGCAACTGCCTCCCAACATTTCCCAGACCAATGCAATGCTTGCTATAACTGTTTGGTTAAATAGCTATGGAAGGCAGACGTTGCTGTAACTGCATGCAAAAATCATAGGTTGCTGTGTTCGTCCATACAAAGAAAGGAAAAAACATAGGGCTTGTTTCCAGGGATCTGGAAACAAAGCCCTATGAAGAGAGACTGAAAGAACTGGGCATGTTTAGCCTGGAGAAGAGAAGATGGAGGGGAGACATGAGAGCACTCTTCAAATACTTGAAAGGTTGTCACACAGAGGAGGGCCAGGATCTCTTCTCGATCATCCCAGTATGTAGGACACAGAATAATGGGCTCAAGTTACAGGAAGGCAGATTCCGGCTGGACATCAGGAAAAACAGCACTGGAACCAATGACCTAGGGAGGTTGTGGGCTCTCCCACACGAGAGGCCTTCAAGAGGCAGCTGGACAGCCATCTGTCGGGTAGGCTTGAAGGTGGAATCCTGCATTGAGCAGGGGGTTGGACTCGATGGCTTTATAGGCCCCTTCCAACTCTATGATTCTATGAAAAGAAACCAAAACAATAACAAAAAACAATCAAACAGCAGTGTAATACCTGTAGAAAATGTGATCACCAAGGCAGCTGAAGTAGGAGCTCCATGCCTAATGAAAGTAAGAATGGAAGATACACCATATATAAAAGGAGTGTGAGCGAGTGTATGACATTTTGTGTGCATGTGTGTATTAATCAGAAAAAAATATAGGCAACTATACTTGGCTGGAATTGCACCCTGGTTGCGAAGGGACAGATTCCTCTGTCCCTCCTCCATCTGCCTTTTCAGTAGAAGGCTTCTTCTTCTTTTTTTTACTAACCTGCGAAGAGGCTAGTAGCCTGCATTTCTATGCTCGCCATAGAGGAGGTGGATTCTCCTGTAGCTAGCATGGAAATGCAGATTACTAGGTTCTTAGTAAGCTAGTAATTTTCTTATTTGCAGGCTTATTTACAAGGCTGCTTTAAAAATGCTGCTGCTTTACAGTTTTAGAGTATAAACTTTAAAATGTTTCATTACCTACTGTTGCTGTTCCTTCCATTTTGCCCATATGTTACACATAAGATCCTAAACAAAAATGGAAGTCTAGTTTAAAAATAATCTGATTGCACTTGCAGAACGGTATCATTAGAGTCTTAAAAAAAAATAAACCCCACAAAACTGTGCTATACAGATGGCTGAATAAGCAAAGTTTCTGGGTCATCCAAGTTGGTTATTTTTTTAAAAAAAAATCAGTCAGAAGAGTCATAAGAATCTCCTAGCTGTCTGGGAAAGGTCTAGTCTCACTCGGTAGTTTTATAAAACTTTCCCCATCAGCGGTGTTTTTTTCTTCTTCCTCTAATTTAAAAAATCACACGCAGCCTGAAATACTGGAAGGGAGAATGTACAGTTATAAGGAGGTATGTTATGAGACATTCCTTTTTGCTGGAGGATACAAGCATTGTTTTATGTTCCTTCTGGAGACCCGCCAAGCCTCCCTCTCCATGGAATGTGTCCTGTCTAGTCTAACAGACCAATAACAGGAGGTGGAGTCAGGAAGGCATTCTATGACTTAGGGTCCAATTTATTTTTCTTTCCGGGCAAGGGGAGTGCGATTTTTTTTTTTAGAACCCTAATTCTTTTTTTGCCATCTCTCCTTTCCCCTTGTTAGTGATTTTCAGGCAGGTAAAAATGACTCCCTGCCTCTCAAGTGGAGTTCATTGTGGGCTTGCCATGAACAACTGAGGTAAACTGCATCAAGTCATCTAGGTCAGCAGGGCTGGCCCAAGACACCACACTTCAAGAAGGATGCAGACAAGCTGGAGGGGTTTGGAGGAGGGCAATGAGGATGATCAGGGGTCTGGAAACAAAGCCTTATGAGTAGAGACTGAAAGAACTGGGCATAGAATCATAGAATAACAGAGTTGGAAGGGGCCTACAAGGCCATCAAGTCCAAACCCCTGCTCAATGCAGGAATCCACCCTAAAGCATCCCTGACAGATGGTTGTCCAGCTGCTTCTTGAAGGCCTCTAGTGTGGGAGAGCCCACAACCTCCCTAGGTAACTAATTCCATTGTTTACCCTTGAGAAGAGAAGACATGATGGCACTCTTCAAATACTTAAAAGGTTGTCACACAGAGGAGGGCCAGGATCTCTTCTCGATCATCCCAGTATGTAGGACACAGAATAATGGGCTCAAGTTACAGGAAGCCAGATTCCGGCTGGACATCAGAAAAAACTTCCTGACTGTTAGAGCAGTACAAACAATGGAACCAATGACCTAGCAAGGTTGTGGACTCTCCCACACTAGAGGCATTCAAGAGGCAGCTGGACAGCTACCAGTCAGGCATGCTTTAATGTGGATTCCTGCATTCAGCAGGGGGTTGGACTCTATGGCTGTATAAGTCCCTTCCAGCTCAAGCATTCTATGATTGTGGTGCCAGAGGTGAAGAACAAAATGGCGCCCCCTTCCATTCCATGAGCAAAACTGGACTTGACTGGCAATTGAATATTTTTTAAGCACTGGTGATGTGTCAGGTTCTTCCATCGCACCTAAAGGCAGTAGGCTAGCACACAACTCTCCCTTCCAACATCTTGCTGCCACCTCTTAGCATCTGGTGCCTAATCCTCATTATGCCTAATAGTATGGCCAGTTCTGTAGCCCAAGGGTGGACAGACTTCAGGCTTACAGGAACTACTTGGTGTGTTTTTGTTATTACTAGAACACTGGGATCCATCAAACACAGTCTAGGACAAAAGACATTAAAGAATTCTGAGCCCAGGGCTTTATTTTGAGTCTCAGAACTGAATAGAGCCCACAGCAATACCTTTTTTGGGAATTTGAAAAACTGCTGTGGACACCACCACAAAATGGCTCCCTTGGAAGATGTGGTTAGTCACTTAATGGCTGCTATGATGGTCTGGCTTGTCAAAAGTGAGCTAAAGAGGTGGCAGTGGGGGGAGAGGAAAAAATAGCAAGGCTAGAACCTGATAGGAGGGGGAAACAATAAGGCAAGGGGGTAGAGCAAGATGCTAGGAGGGGGCAAAATAGTGAAGCTGAGAGGGAGGAGGAAATGGGGTTAGACAGGTGAGAAAGAACAAGGCTAGAAAGGTGGAGAAAGAAAGTTGCCCTAATATTTTCCAAGCTTTTTATTTTAAAACATATTTTTGAAGGGCAAGGAGCAGAGAGTTTCACGGTCGCCGCTGGAGGTCCCCATGGGCACCATGTTGGGGGCCTCTGACTTAAATGTGCTTCATTTCAGCAGTATAAATAGTGTGTATGTGGGAGGCATTTTGTTGTGCTACTGCTAAACAATTGGGAGCATATTCTTAATATTGAGCTACCGTTCTCTGTTTACGATGATTCCTACTTATGGCTCAGGTTCTTTATTTTTTATATATTTATCAGAAACTTGAATTTTATGTGTTCGGACTGTCTGGTATAATCACTGCCGATAATGTAAGTTATAAGCATGTTCCCACAGTTAAACTTTGTCCCGTGCAACCTTGATAATATACCATCGCTCCCAGGATTATCTTGGGTGAAATGCAAACTCCTTTTTTTTTAATACTCTTGATTTAGTCACACTGGAAGTAGAAAATCAAGAAGCCTTTAAATTTCAGATCGCAGTGGTGTGTGTTTTCTGTACTGGAGACAAAGTTCCTCCTTTGTGCTTCAGCATGAGGGGTATTTTAAAACCAATGTTGCAGTACTTGCATTTTTGGTATGGGGGAGGGAAGATCAACTTCACTGAAAGGCCTAGAATCAACCCAAGCATTCAAAAATGGTTGGGTGTGCTTCTGTGGTAATCCAGTCTGATACTAGTCTCAAATTAGCAGTTGGACCATGATGGTTTCCCTCCTTGGCGGGGATTGGGAAACCTGCAGTGACTTGAGCAGGTAAACAGAGGGGCAAAGTTTATGAGTTGGAGGAGGCCGTTCTCTCTCCAGCAAGCGTGACTAATCATGATATCACAGTGATTCTAACGCATGCACACTCCAGTGGTTTTTCTTCTAGCCAGCTGTGTATGAAATCTGAAGTTTTTTTCTAGCCATGTCATGGAGAAAGGTAAAGACTTGTTTACTGAGCTGCCTTAAGGGGAAAAAAGAGAGAAGAGAACATGAGCTGTGGTGTTGGGCTTGTTTGGCCCTACCTTTTGGCAGGCTGAGGAAGCCGCCTCGGGCGACAGATTCCAGGGAGGCGGTGGACAGTGGCGAGGTGTTGGAGGTGTGTGTGCTGCATTGCATGCCTTGTGACCCCCTCAACTGTCTTCAAGTGAAGGGTTGTGTCCCATCAATAGTTTTGAAATAAATTTCAGCTGCCACTCCGTTCAGCTTTTATATTGGTCAGCCTTTTTATCCTTCACTTCAGGCTGCAAAATGTCTTGTTTACTCCAGCAGTTAACCACTTTCTTCACAGTCTGGCTCTTACCATTATACACGAACCGAGTCTTACCTCGGTTCGTGTATAATGGATGAATCATGGTGTGGCCATTAAGACAGTCCTCCCGTTCCACACATTCCCTCCTTGTGTGTTAGGGTTCCTTCCCTCACTTCCTGAAATGGGCAAATCTCAGTTTACCCAATTTTGAAGCAATTGCTATTATTATTCATTACATTTCTATACTGCCCCATAGCTGAAGCTCTCTGGGTGGTTTACAAAGATTAGGATGGTAAAAACAATATGCAAAAATTTAAAAACCCACAGTGGACAGTACACAGAGACATCATACATCTAAAAACATCTTTGAGTAATCAACCAAACCATAAAAACAAATCTGGGGTAGATTAAAACCCATCACATGCTGCTAAATGCCTAGGGAAAAAAAGAGAAAAGTCTTGACTTTTGTGTTGATGGTATGGTTATCTCATGGAGTCGGGGAGAAATACAATATTTGTACAGTGGATAGGAAGCTGGAATTAGGTCAAACTACATGTTCATTAAAAGACAGCTAGTAGACTGCTTTTTCTTTTTCTTCTTTTTACTCAAAAGTGCAGGGGACCTGATTTGGTTTGGGCCACTAGTGGAGGAGGTGTAAGGAGGCTTTTAACCCTTTGTCCCCAATGCGGTCCCCGTCTGAATTAGGGCTCTCACACCGGCAGTTTGCATTGCCAGAAATGATCCATTTGTTTCAAAACAGATCAAATGCTCTTTTACATCATTTCAGTGTTTTCCCTCACTGGCTTTTGAACTGTCCTTGCCGGTGGAGCTACCACCAAAAAGGACTTATTTGCCCTTGTTTATTTTGTTACTATGTTTTGAAATTGCTTTTCCAAATCCGCTCAAATAATCAGTGAACAATAAAATCGTCTTATATTTATAAACCAGTAGAATTATAATCCAGTAGAATTACAAACAGCAAAATTGTGATTGAGTCTTGCTGTTCCCTTCTGTCCTAGTGAAGTGTGAATATAGCTGGTCAGGAACAAATGACAATTATTGGGGGTGAACCCAATCGATCTATACTGTGCCACAGCTTGGTACACCAGATAAGAGGTAGGTAACCTCGTGCCCTCCAGATGTGTTAGATTACAACTTCTGTGAGCTCCGGCCAGCATGGCCAATGGTAGGAACCCTGGGAATTCTAGTCCAAAACATCTGGAATGCACCAGGTTGTCCATTCGCTGCACTAGATGCACGCGGATGAGCTGTGGAGTTGTGTAAGCGCCTCTGCAGACTTGAAGTGATTTTGACACCGTGCATGCAGTCAGGAGTTGTCAACACTTGGTCATTCCACACCATGTTCTTTTTTTATTTAAGAGGTGTAATAACATATGTCTTCTTCCTGCCACTCTGTATTTGTGGATCCTGATGGCATGGCTTTAATCCATAGTATTTAAATACAAATCACCCTACCACATGATGGTAGCACAACAAAATAGGACCCAATGGAGAGCTTGCTCCTTGGGATGAGCCTAGTATTTTATGCAAAATACTCTGCAGAATGGAGTTTCAGCTAAACAGGTTGGGGAAGTCTTCATAATGCCAACCATTTACTTAGCCTGGCTAAGTCATTTTCAGCTAATGTGTCCTGCGACTTTAGGAGCAATGGCCATTTTCTTAGCTGTATGTAACTCTTTAAATTCCAGTAATATCTCTAAGTTTAGGAAAAGACCATGCTTTTTGTTAGGGTGACCATATGAAAAGGAACACAGGGCACCTGTATCTTTAAAAGTTGCATAGAAGAGGGAATTTCAGCAGGTGTCATTTGTATCCATGCAGCACCTGGTGAAATGCCCTCTTCATCACAACAGTTAAAGCTGCAGGAGCCCTGCCCTCTTTTGTATCTGGTCACATTAGGCAGGGCTCCTGCAGCTTTAACTGTTGCGATGAAGAAGGTATTTCAGCAGGTGCTGCATGCATACAAATGAAACCTGCTGAAATGCCCTTTTCTATAAAACTCTTAAAGATACAGGAGCCTCCTGTCCTCCTTTCCATATTTTTGTCACCCTATTTTTGTACCAAGGTAGATTTCAGGAGTTTGATAATCAGCACAGGGTGAAGTAAGGAGAGTCAGAGATCGGAATGTGCTGCAGAAGTCAGAGATAAAATGGACCCACAAGATATAATTTTACGCCTGGGCCTGATATCATTGTAACCTAGTATCATTTAACCATAAAATAAAACTATTTGTGACTGTACCCTTTTTTATGATTCTGGCAATAATTGCGTCTTTATTTTCAATTCTGCCTCTCCTTCTTGGATCCTGTCCTGCTGGGCTGTGCAGTGTGTTTACAGTTTGTGTGATGGACTGGTATTCTTTAAGAATTATACATGCATATCTCTGCTTTGCAGTCAGCAGATTTGAGGTTAAAGGCTGCTCTGAGTTCCAAACATCTCTGCAAAACTCCTCAGTTGAATGTTCTGTCTTTTGCCAGTCCAGATGGTTTGTAACAGATGCTTGCTGTAACTGTATTCATAAATACACGCAAAAGGAGGCAAAAGCTATCCTAGTTTTAAATCGAAAGAAGAGGGCATAGCAAAAGGCCTTGCCATGGGAATTAGGCACAAACAACCAGCTGTCTCCTGATCTTGCTTCTCTCCTGCTTCTGCTGCTTTGGCCCTTACCTGAAGCCTGTTCTGAAAGTTGGATGGAGGAAGAGACAAAACACTGGTTGCTTGGCAACGGCTGTGTGCTTACCTGGATTGAGAAGGTCCACCTTGGCCTGGTACATGTCAAAAGCCTTCTTTAAAAAAGAAGAAAAAAGAAGAAGGGAGCAACACTCTTCCTAAAATTCTCCAGGGAATCAGTTCGCCATTTTTTTCCGGTGGGAGAAATTCTCCTACTGTTTGTTTGGAATCGGGCTTCTCCATTAGCTGCTGCAGTAACACAGCTTCTTCCTTTCCCCCTGGGGTTTGTTTGTTTTCTGCTGCTGCTACAAAAGCACTAGTAACAACTGTGTAGCCTGTCTGGCCACCATCTTCCACAGTGCCCCAGACCAGGCATAGTTCCTGGCCATTGAGAGGGAGAAATGGAAGCCTCTAAAAAGAACGTTAGAGCATATTCAGAGAAAATTCTACAAAGTGAGTTTCCTTTTTCTACAGGGGATGACAAAAATAAGAATCTCACTTTCACCCCTAAAGAAATGTTTTCCGAGAAATTTCAGCTCAGCTCTAATTAAAACCCTGCAAGCATGTGTGTGCTTTTTCTGTCCCCACTTCACTGCAAGTTTAAGTAAATGTTATCATCTCAAAGAATCTTCTGTGTCTGTACTTGCTACAAGAACAGTTTTGAGTAGGAAGGTGTCCCCTCCCTTGTGTAAAAGAAACCAGGGCTAAAGACAGTGTTGGTTGATAGGGAGCTGGGACTGATGTGTTGTGTTAGAGAAAGCCAATGATGCTTAGTGATTGGCAGTGCGAAGAGGGGAAGGTTGGAGGTGTTACTGCTAAATAGGTTCACCTATATAAAAACAGACCTTTTTTGTGAGTGTGGAAGTAATTTGCTTTCATTTACAAGCTGTTAGTGCAATTCCACGCTGGAGGCTCCCTGCTGACTGTAGTGTCAAAGCAGCAGTCAATGACCCTGTTCAGACAACACAAGTGATTAAGCATTTTGAGTAAACATGGTTTAGCGTGTCATGTGAACCATCGTAACCATGGTGGCTACATAATCTCAGTTTAAACATGCTTACTAACCATTTGGTGCAAAAGGAGCTAGCAGAAGAACTCTCAGAACCACTGCCTATTATTTTTGCACAATTATGGAAGACGGGTGAGGAGCTGGATGACTGAAGAAGGGCTAACGTTATCCGTATCTTCAAAAAGGGCAAAAAGGAGGAATCTGGGAACTACAGACCAGTCAGTCATCCATCCCTGGGAAATTTTTGGAGCAGATTATAAATAAGTCAATCTGTAAGCACCTTGAAAACAATACAGTGATTACTAGATGCCAACATGGATTTGTCAAGAACAAATCCTGTCAGACTAATCTGATCTCATTTTGATCCCTTGTGGACTGTGGGAATGCTGTGGACATAATATATCTTGACTTTAGCAAAGCTTTTGACAAAGTGCCCCATGATATTCTGATTAGGGAACTAGCTAAAAGTGGGCTAGATGGAACAACTATTAGGTGGATCCACAGTTGGCTGCAGAAACAGACTCAAAGAGTGCTTATCAACGGTGCCTTCTCAAACTGGGGGAGGTAATGAGTGGGGTACTGCAGGGCTCAGTCCTGGGCCCAGTGCTCTTCAACATTTTTATTAAAGATTTGGACAAGGAGGTGCAGGGAACGCTTACTAAATTTGCAGATGACACAAAATTGGGTGGGATAGCTAATACCCTGGAAGACAGAAACAAACTTCAAAGTGATCTTGATAGGCTGGAGTGCTGGGCTGAAAACAACAGAATGAAATTTAATAGGGATAAATACCAAGTTCTACATCTAGGAAATAGAAACCAAATTCACAGTTACAAGATGGGGGATATTTGGCTCAGCAATACTACAAACGAGAAGGATCTTGGAATTGTTGTAGATCGCAAGCTGAATATGAGCCAACAGTGTGATATGGCTGCAAAAATAAGCAAATGCTATTTTGGGCTGCATTAATAGAAGTATAGCTTCCAAATTGCGCGAGGTACTGTTTCCCCTCTATTCGGAACTGGTTAGGCCTCATCTTGAGTATTGCATCCAGTTCTGGGCACCACACTTCAAGAAGGATGCAGACAAGCTGAGCGTGTTCAGAGGAGGGCAACGAGGATTATCAGGGGTCTGGAAACAAAGCCTTATGAAGGAGAGACTGAAAGAACTGGGCATGTTTAGTCTGGAAAAGAGAAGATTGAGCGGAGACATGATAGCACTCTTCAAATACTTGAAATGTTGTCACACAGAGGAGGGCCAGGATATCTTCTCGATTATCCCGGAGTGCAGGACACGGAATAATGGGCTCAAGTTACAGGAAGCCAGATTCTGGCTGGACATCAGGAAAAACTTTCTGACTATTAGAGCAGTACAACAATGGAACCAGTTACCTAGGGAGGTTGTGGGATCTTCCACACTAGAGGCATTCAAGAGGCAGCTGGACAACCATCTGTCAGGGATGCTTTAAGGTAGATTCCTATATTGAGTAGGGGGTTGGATTCCAACTCTACTATTTTATGATTCTATGATTAGCAGCCTAACCATGGCTTAGCGTGTTGTCTGAACAGGCCCATAATAGCAAATGCCTCAAAAAAGAGGTAATAAAAGTTTGCATATAGTACATGAGAATATTCATTGTGTTCTGCATAATCAGGGAAGTTGTACAACAACCCTGTCAGTTAGGTCGGTGTTATTCTACGGAAGGAGTTGATTCCCCCAGTTCTGCTCATTATTATTCTGCGCTTCCATTATAAATGACATTCCACTCTGGTTATCTTCTGAGAGTCTTCTACAAAATTGATGACATTCCCTCCGCACCTATTCAATTACCTGTGAATGGATGGTCAAATGGGGGAGGGGGTATTTCATCTCAGCTCTGCCTGTGGCATTTGGGTAGCACAGGGGTTCGCTGCTATGGTTACCAGTTTTGTACCACAGTAGTACTTCTGTGCATCCATTTGGGCTAGCGGCAATCAGCACTGGATGGGTCTAGGTTGTGAGTGACTTGAATGTTGATTCAACATGTCTGGGGTAAACAGCGTCACTTCCAAATACTGGGTGAAGTAATCCTATGCTGAGTAAATAACCAAGTACACACTTGGTAAAGAAGCAAGTACACACCCAATCCAAATTGAATATATTTTAGCAAATATTTTAAATGAATTTTGTTATGTTTTCATGGGTGCACTGGAAACAGGTCTAAAGGGACCAGAAATTCAATCACATGTACATATAGATACACCCCCACACCCACCCACCCACCCACGCTAAAGCGAAACCATCATAATCCAGACTATAATGTGCCATAAATAGAGAGAAGGAAAAAAGTGGATTTAGAATTTAGGGCTAGTTTTAAGGACAAGCAATCCAGGTGATCTCTAGGAGCATTGAGTTTGGGGGTGCCTGTCAGTGGTTATTTACTCAGCTATTTACCCTATTCAGCTATCTACATACAGCTGTGTGCCCAACATAGTGAATGTTTGTTTTTTAAATTTCATTTATTTGTGGGAAAATGTACAACCTCAGTGCCCATTCAACAAATGGTGAACATGTGAGTAATTTTGGTATCACTGATATGGAAACAGTCCAGGGTCCTGTGATTAGTAACAATCAAGGTTATGAAATGGAGTCCAAATGTAATAACAGAAGACGTTTAAAAACTGAACAGCTGGAAAGGGGGGCGCTTGGTCTAGGGCCTCGTAGCACCACTGCTTTTGTTGTTGTTGGTGAATAGTTTCTTAATTCATGGCCCTAATTGTTCTGGCGTTCTGGCTGCAAACCTTAATGTATTGTGTGTGGAGGGAAAACTTACCTTCTGAGTTGTTATCCCCACAATTAGCCTTAGATTTAATATTCTGTTACCAAAGTCATAATTGCTACAGCAGTATGGGCAAAGAAACACTGGAGGATCTTATTCTTTGAATTGTAATTGAATTGAATTGTAAATTGCAATTGATTTTATTGTCTTGTGCTGGAGTGCTTGGCAAACACACTAATGTGGTTGTTGAGATGTGTAAAAAAAGCCCCAGAAAAGGTCTGGGGCATCCTTCTCTGTATATAAAAACCATAAGTCTGAGTTTCCACGTATCTAGGTTATGAGTTATTCAATATTCATATTCAATATGATTATGAGTTATTACATATTATATACATACACCCACCATGGTCCTGATCAGAATGGGGGGGGGTTTATTACTTTTATTTTCAATGGGAGAAAAGCACCAAATTGCACCCTCCCCAGTCCATGTCTGCTATTTATTTTAAAGAGATTCGCAGCCATGGAAGAGCTAAAGTGATGAATAACCATATATTTACTTTGGCCCTGATTGACCTTTCCTTTGCAGAATGATGCAGTTCAAGAATTACTTGTGAGTGTAATTGCAAAGCTTGAGTTTTAATTTAAAGATAGTAATTGCTAGGTGTGTGCCTTCAGAAAGAATTGGGTGAGAAATTTATGGGGTTCACATCCAAATGCAAATTTAAAGGAAGATAGACACCAAAATCCATACGATTCTGAAGTTTGCAATATGGGTCTGAAAAAAACCATTCAAATGCATACATTTGAAATGGTAAAAAAATCTGTATGTTTAGAAAAACACAGAGACATTAATTCCGTGGAAAAATCACTTGAAAAAAATGTGTACTTCTGTAAAATGCAGATAAAAATGTGTATAGTTTGAAAATGTGCATGAAAATACAAATGGATTTTGTGTTTCTCGATCCTCCCAGATTACAGGACATGGAATAATGGGCTGAAGTTACAGGAAGCCAGATTCCGGCTGGACATCAGGAAAAACTTCCTGACTGTTAGAGCAGTATGACAATGGAACCAGTTACCTAGGGAGGTTGTGGGCTCTCCCACACTAGAGGCATGCAAAAGGGAGCTGGACAACCATCTGTCAGGGATGCTTTAGGGTGGATTCCTGCATTGAGCAGGGGGTTGGACTCGATGGCCTTACAGGCCCCTTCCAACTCTACTATTCTATGATTCTATGTGAACTAATAACAATTTACAATCTAATGTGGAAATGCGACAGATTGAATTTAGCTGTTGAAAAATGTGAATCTGAGTGAAATCAAGCTTGACTGATTCTTGCTAAATTAAAATACAATTCCAAAGTTGAGAAGCATCTTCCCCCCACTTCTAAGAGCAGAGTTTTTCCAAGAAGAAATCCAGTTTCTCAACCCGCAGCCTTCCCACCTGCAGCCTGGGCCATCCTATTCCTGGAAATAACAGCATATTTTTTCTCAGCAAGTAGTGTTTCCCACGCAAAGCAAACATTGGTTAAACAAACAATTCACCTTGGATGTATACTGAGGCAAACTCCATCTTGCAGCAATACTGTGTAAAGCCGTTTGGCAAGCAAAACTAAAGAGGGGGTGGAATCAGGAAGGTCACACAGCCCTCTTATATTAAATGTCAATCCAGATCAACTTGATAAACTTCTCAAAGTTGCCTGGGTTAATTGAGAGTAAATGATTTGAGAGTGTAGCGATTTAGCAGAAAAATAGGATCACGATGATGTAGTTGGTCATGAATGCTGGTGTGGATTCCAATATAAATAGCGTTTTATTATATTTAGTGTGTTTTCAGATAGCCGAGTGGAAACAGTTCAAATTTAAATGGTTGGGAATTCATGACCTTCCCACCCTTGCAACATTGAGGCTGCCTGTACACATTTACCTTGGAGTAAGCCCCATTGAACTAAATGTGTCTTACTTATAAATAAACATGTGTGGGAGTATACTGCATGAATTAGATCTGTGGATGAGGGAGAAAAATCCGCAAGGGATTATTCCTGAAGGGATTCAGTTCAACCCTTTAGTTACTGGGAAGTTTAGTTCTTCATGATTCATACATTCCCCCACCCCATTGGCTCTTGTGGGAAGAAGGTGGGTGGTGCCTGGAATCCCATCAAGACGAAACAGTAGATGACATTAGCTAACTGATTAGCTATGCAGTGGATAAAAGCCAGCTAGGACTCTCTCTCTTTCTCTGTGTATATGTGTTTGTATGTTTGTATACGTAGAAATAGATAAAAAATAATTGACTGATATCCATTTGATGATACCTGGATTGTAATGAAAAACATAGTTTGCAATCAGCCAGCAAGCCAGAATCAGAAATTTAGAACTGGAGAGGGAAGCAGAGATGGTTGCCCCCCCCCCCCCGCCCCAGTGTGGAAAGAGGCAAGGGTCCTGCAGCCACAAGTTTTGGCTTGGCTACCCAGTCCACCCCAAAATTGTGGACTCCAGCAGACCAGTCTAGCAAGTAGGGATTGCATCCAGCATTCAGGCAGATGGTGTGCTGAAGCTCAGTCATGGAAATGATGGTGGTGTAGCCAAATGCTATTTATAAGAGTGGTGTGAGAGTGCAGACTCAGAAAGGGAGGGGCTGGTACACACTTGGGTCCTTGTGAGGGTTCCTAGAGTATTGGTGTCAACCTGTGTCACAGGCCACGTGGCCATGAGGCTGTTGACACAATACCCTACTCAGTGGTTGAGTGTGGGTAGTTGTTGAACTGTCAGTTCTTAGTTGAATTGTGGGTTAGCATCTTGTCTGAACCCAGTACATTTTCCACAGGGTGGCTTGATAACAATGCAATGTGCCTTGTTATCCTCCCTGAATAACTCAGCAACACGCCATGGGTTCTCAAGATGGCTTATTCAAGAAATATAAGCCATACTGCATTGTTAACAAATTAACCGCCCAGAGAGCTTCGGCTGTGGGGCGGTATATAAATGTAATTAAATAAATAAATAAATAAATACCCTGTGGGAAATGGTCCTTGGTTCAGACAACACGCTAACCCACAATTCAACAAACAACCAAAAAAGAAGGCCTCACTGGTTGAAAGTTTGTCTGAAATACCTACACTACTGCTTTAAAGTGCATTATAACAGTTTTGACAACTGTTGGGGCACAGGACTATACCGTGTTCAAAACTGTTATAAAGCGCTTTAAAGCAGTAGTGTAGATCCGGCTGTGCAGGAAAACTTTTTTTTATTGCAAACAACCAAGGTAGTTATTGGTCATGCTCACTATTCTACACAACTCTATAAATGGCTGGAAATCAGTGGAGGCTGGGGGCTCCAATGTCAGTGGGCTAGTGAATCTGCTCCGGGTTTCAGTCAGAATTCTAGTGGAGCTGTCTGCTGACATTGACATCAGAGTCACCAGCTTCCACTGCTGGTAATGATGTTTGGGGATTTTTTTTAATTATCACTATCCTTTAGGAAGGATAACGTAGATGAGGTTCATCCCCTCCCCGATGCCCCCTTGGCTTCTTCACAATCCCAGGCAGGCTGGTATCATACCAGCTTTTCTTTTCTTATAAAACGGCTTATGCTCTGCTCTGAAATGCACTTGGGATTTTGTGTGCTGAAGTCAAGAGTTGTGGGTTAACTGAAGTGTGGGCCCTGGCGTACTCCAGAGGGAGTCTTGCAATCAGACATAAAAGGCTATTTATGCCAAAGGCAGGCTCAAAGAAAGGAATGTTTTGTCTGAAAGCCATGGTATGTGGCTGGATAGACAGGGCTGCTGCTGTAGGTCTCCAGCTGGTACTCAGCCAAAGTGTACTTTCTAAGGACACTCCCACCCCCACTTTTCATTTCTAGCTATTCCAAGGATTGGAATTACTTTTTCTGCATGGTCAATAGGTTTTTGGGAGGCAAAACTCTCCAATCATAGCTAATTAACAAGAATATAATCTATTGGGAGGGCTTCTGCCCTGAAAGACAGCCACAAAATATTTTAAATGTTTTTAAATGAATACATCTATTTCTCCTATGCATACTGAACTGGTACTTTCTAACAGAGTGTATTGTCTAACACAGCCTTCTCCATAGGAAGCCCTCCAGAAGTTTTAGACTACAACTTCCAGGATTCTTGGCCATTGGCTATCGTGGCTTGGGCTGATGGGAGTTGAGGTCCAAAACATCTAGAGGGCACAAGGTTGGGGAAGGCTGCTCTAATGCAGGGCCAGTGTCAAAGATAGGCCTGTCTGGGCATCTGCTGAGGGCCCACACACCCCCGTAGGGGCCCACTGACAAGAACCCCCTGGAGTTGTTCATCCTTTTCACCATTGCAACCTGTTTGTTCACCTGCCTCTCGCTCTGGCCCAGACAACAGTGGTCGTCAGAAGGTGGATGATCAAGGGGCTGCAGCATCCTGCCAATGAGGGAAGGTTACAACAGCTGAGATGGTTTAGCTTGGAGAAAAGGCAGGTCAGGGGAGACATGACAAAGGTGTACAAAATTATGGATGATGTAGAGAATGTGGATAGGGAGACGTGTTATTAAGATTACTCACCCAATTGCTGTCAGAGGCATTGCCACCAAATTCCTTATACAGTAGTACTTTCAGTATAGCCTGGGTGTTTTTCTAAGTCAAGATTTTTTGGAGTTGGCAGTCCCTGTCTAGAATTGACCTGGACTTTAACTTTGCTTTTGTGTAAATAGTGACTTGAGGTGATCGAGACCTTTATCCTGGGGTATTAAAGTGACACTGGAGTTTGCTTAGCCCTGTCACCTTTTATTTAAAGCTGGACATGGATGCATCTACCACGCTCTTAACTTGTTTTTAGAAGAACTTGCACCTAGCTAGCTTGTTGCTTCATTTTAGTTGATGTGTGTATGTGTGTTTATATGCGTGTCCTTCCTCCCTAGAACACATTAGAGGTATTCACAGGATCTACTTTTTCTTTTGCCAGAACTCCCAAGATCCCAGTAAAAATATTGGCTCAGGGGCTGTTCACACAACATGCTAAGCCGCACTCAGGAGTTGAGTTTCAGTTGTTTTGAACTATGGGCTGTTTGTTGAACCATGGGTTAGCATGTTGTCTGAATGCAGCATGTTTTCCGAAGGGTGGATCAACATGTTGTGGATTACCAATGTGACTTCTTAATCACGCACTTTGGCTTGTTAACCATCCTGAACAATCCAACAACAAACCATGGGTTCTCAAGTTGGTATGTTCAAGAAAATGAGCCACACTGCATGGTTAACAAGCCGCCCTGGCTGCGTTCAGACATCACGCTAATCCATTGTTCAAAACAGCCCACATTCAACCACTGAGAGTGGGTTAGCGTGTTGTGTGAACAGCCCCATAGTTGTAATTAATGAACAGGGTGCTTCTCAGCACATGCTCTGCACTGGAATTTATGTTCAGTACCAGAAATGAACTCACAAACTTCTTTTACAAACCTGGTCCTTCGTTCCTCCTAAGCATTCTTAATTTCAGTGGGCTAATTGGGGGAGGAGGAGCCTTTTTCATCTGGAGTCAGAAACCCTTGTCAATCTACTGCAAATCATCCAGAGAACTAACAGTAGATCCTGATCATATACTAAGAGAACAGGTGCTGTATCAATGAAATAGGTAACATTAGGCTTCTCCTGATCAGAGAAGTCCAGGCAAAGGTGGGGCATGCAGCAAGGGAGTTTTCAGGAGTGGCCGTCTAAATTCTTAACAATCCATCGAAGAAGGTCTGACTCTGTTCCTTTCCCTGCAAAGCATTCAGATGCCACTGTAAGGCGTTGTTCAGTTGATGTTTAAGGGTTTGTTCTAATCTGATAACTGGTGTTTTTTTAAAGTCTGGATTTATTAGGGCTGTTCTTGTATTGATCCTCTCCCTATTGGATATCCACCGATGTCTCCTAACAATACCCCATGTTTTAAATTGTGTTACATTTGATCTTATGTGTTCTTCTACTTGCATGTGATCTTGCATATCAGCTGCTTGAAACAGACTGTTAGAAAAATGGCACAGGAGTTTGTAAAAATAAATAAACGAAGGTCCCCTGATTCTCCTGCCATTGATTTAGCAGCACAGATGTCATCGAAGCTCCTAACTGTGTAGATGCCACATGGGAAGTTTGTTGGCATGAAATGCGTTTACACCAGTTTCAACCATCCCAGCAAATCTCGGAGTTACCATAGCCTCATACTGAAATACTGTGGAAGTCATTACACACACAAACAGCTTCCTGTGTGGATAGGGTGACCATATGAAAAGGAGGACAGGGCTCTTGTATCTTTAACAGTTGCATAGAAAAGGGAATTTCAGCAGGTGTCATTTGTATATATGGACAACCTGCTGAAATTCCCTTTTCATCACAGCAGTTAAAGCTTCAGGAGCTATACTAGAGTGACCAGATTTAAAAGAGGGCAGGGTACCTGCAGCTTTAACTGTGATGAAGAGAGAATTTCACCAGGTTCTCCATATATACAAATGGCACCTGCTGAAAATTCCTTTTCAATACAATGGTTAAAGATACAGGAGCCCTGTCCTCCTTTCAATATGGTCACCCTATGTGTGGAACACAGGCGTGGTGAGCTTGTTGCTGTCCAGATGTTGTTGGACTCTAACTCCCATAAGCTTCAGCCAGCATGGCCCATGGTCAGAGATGATGGGTGTTGTAGTCATGCATTTTGATTTCCCCATCCGTGATGGAATGGAAGTCATGCATTTTGATTTGGAGCAGGTATGCTGCTGCTGCTGAATTATCCTATGAATTAGGCCAGACTGTAAACAAAGGAGGCTGAAGCGTGAACATGTAGGCCAGCAAGATGTGAGGGACTCAGCATGTGCTACAGCAGAAATCCCTAGGAACTTATATCTACTGCTGGGGAAGTGGTGTCTGCATATTGAGAACAGCTATTCATGTCACTGGTGATGATGCCATCAAATGTTTTCCCCCCACTGAGCCACGGAGAGGCAATAATACTGATGCTGCTTTCTTCCAGGGGGTTGAAGTGTGTGTGTGTGCGTGGATCATGGATAGGACCCAAGCCTGTCCTTCAAGTTCTGCTGCTGTTGTCTGCTCCTCTGTTTCATTCTGTCCCACCCACCCCCAAACTTCTGTCTGTCCTTTTATTGGCAGCTTTCTCTGGAGCTTTGCACATCTGTCTTTCAGCTCAATGTTATTGCTGCATATCTCATCTGTGCACAATCCTTCCACGTCTCTCCCTACTTTAATAATAATAATATTTATTTTTTTATTTTTTCATTTATTTCTTACCTGCCTCTCCCTCTGGATCGAGGCAGGGAACATTAAATACAATATAATACTTGTGCCTCCTGCCTGGGTGTAGCCTGACGGTGCCACCCTTCCCTACAAGTGTAGACTACTTACAGTTCTATAAGCACCAATTAATAAAATGAACATGTAGGCAAGAGCTCTGTCTGCATCCAAATAATGGCGCTTCAGACTAAACTAAGCAAAAACAAAACAAAACATACCCAAACCCATATGGTTTCTGGCCTCAAGGAGCTGATAAAAACCTAATTTTCAATAAAGGGGGAAACAACATGGGCTAAGTGGAGGGGAGAGAAGGAAAGACGCGCAAAGAGTAACTGGAATAGTCACTACACGGATGCAGTTATTCATCCTTAGGCTTGGTTGGAGCAAAGACTTTGTTGATGCCTAACATGTGGCATTTTATTTTTCCGGAGTATTTGAATGGTTGCTTATGAGCGTGTTGTGCGGGTGGAATTGCCCCTTTCTGATTTGTTTTCAGTATAAACCAGCCTTCCCTAACCTGGTCCCTGCCAGATGTTTTGGACTGCAACTCCCATCATTCCCAGTCAGCATGGCCATGGGCCGTGGGAGTTGCAATCCCACACATTTGGAGAGCATCACATTAGAGTAAGCTGTTCTAGGCTACTATGGCAGACATGTTCCCTTTTACTGGGAGTTCGGCTAAGAAAAAACTGGCAAAAACAAGCTTTCCTCTACCGCTGAAGATCTGAACATCCACTCTGCTGCTGCTCAGAGAGCGTCAGCCCTATGATACAGAGTGCATATGTGGGAGGATGTGGTGTTTTGACAGCATATCCTGTAGGATTTTGAATCGCTTGGTTGGGTGAAATATGCTCGTTCATTCATTTTGACTCTCCTCGGAGCCTTTTGGCAACTTCAGAATGTGCTTCATAATATTGCTGTGGACTTCGCTCTTTTGGTGGGGAGGGAAGGGGTTGGTGTGAGTTTGACTGTGGGCATTTCTGTTTGTTCTTTGGCAATCTATGCATTTCAAGCACTGTTTCATGGTTTTTTTTTAAGGGCCAGCTAATAATAAAATCATGGAATTTAATAGTAACTTGGAGAGGACCTTGGAGGTCATTTAGTCCAACCCCCATCCTGTTCAACGTTCCAATGCAGGAACGTTCGAACTGCCACATTCCTAAATGCTGTCCATCCAACCTCTGCTTAAAAGGCTCTGGAGAAGGTGAATGCTGAGACAATTTGTTCCACTGTTGAGCAGCTCTTACCCTTGGGAAGCTCTTCCTAATGTTTTGCTGAAATCTGCTTCCTGGCAATTTCTACCCGTTAGTTCTAGTCCTGCCCTCTGGAACAACAGAAAATAAGTCTGTCCTATCTTCTATTTGTTTTGTGGAAAGCCAAGGCAGTGCACGCTCAATGGTTTTTGGTAAATAGACTTAACTAAATACTAGAATTCGTTGTTTTCTGGTAGCTGGGGCAAAGTTGCAAGCAACTTTATACAACATGCAGTTTGTCTCTGAAATTCCACCCGTGGGACTTTTTGTGGCCCATTCACACATGATGTTGCAGTCCTAGAGTGGTAAACATGCTTATGTGAACATGAAGGGAACAATAACCAAGTTTAGAGAACAAAAGTGCGTGCATGTATGAACCAGCCCAGAATATACAAGTTGACATAATCAAAGGGTTCAGCAGGTAGTAAAATGATGGAGCAATTGCTTCTGTTTGCAAGTTAACTTATGTTTACTGCATCAGTTTGGACCTATCCAATGTAGCGAAGTAAAAGTCTGAAGTGAAAAGAGCGAGTGGAGACTGGTGCATTCTCTTCCCCCACCCCCAAATACCAGAACTGTGGCTAATCCAGTTAAACAGGCCATAGGATCAGAACTGACAAAAGGAAATACTCCACTTCACATCCAATTAATGTATGGATCTAATTGCTCTAAGATGTGGCAATTGACCACTGACATAAAGTGACTTTGAAGCAAGATGAATTAATGAAGCCCCATTCACATGCTCAAAGCGCATCGGCTGAGTGTGCACATGGAAGGAGCATGATATCAGTGGCTATGTTCCCTGACATATTTTCATTCAGTGGAGTGCGAATTGCATGCGTATGAACTGTAAGTGCAGCCAGAACTCTGCCAAAGAGGCTCCTGCATATAGTTCATATGTGCACTTTCCCCTGCATGTATTCACCCAATGTGATTTTATTTGGACAGTTCTGGCCCAAGGCATTTTCTGCATGAGGGAAAGCTTAAAATGGCTGCCCTAAGTGTCCCTGGGAGAGGCAGGGCAGATCTGTATGGTTCACATGCATGTCTGACCTGATACACCTTGCCATTCCTCCCTGCTTACCCAGAACCTGCCACCCGAGTTAGCCGCTTCACTCCACCTAATGACAGAGATGTGTGAAGAGGTCTGTAGTATATGTCTATCAGTCTTGTATATTTCAGAGTTGCGAGTTAATTGGTCATTACTTTTTGACTGCCTTCCCATCCACCGATTGTCATGAAACATACTTCATTGGCAAACTGTTGACATGCAGATTCCACAAATAACATTTTTTAAAAGTTTTTTTTTATTACTATAATTCAAACTTGAGAGTTTTTTTGTGTCCACAAAGGTGTCGTCATTGTTGTTTTTTGTGTGGTGTTTTTTTAAAAAAAGTGTATTACAATGTATTATAAAGTCTTATTTTTAATAGCAAAAAGTCAAGTATAATTAAACAGACATACTTACTGAAAATTGGAGCAAAATGAAATATGAACACAAAAATGTCTCTGTACACCATTATAAACACAGGTGCAGGCCAAAGTACAATGTTATGCCAAAAACATCTGGCCTTAAACAAATCATGAAGGGATTAAGAAACACCTACAGTTAAAAGTAACCCACTCAAAGTTTAGTTAAACCTTTCATTAGATTTGATTTTTCTCCATGAGTAACCAACTGGTAGTTATCAATTTAAGTTACTAAGAATGGAGATTTGAAGTTGAAGGAGTATAAGTCTATTTACTTAGGTACTGCTTATATTTTTATACTGCCTCCAAATTGCTCAAGATTGCATAGATGTTCCCCACCCCACCCCCACCCCATTTTATCCTCTCACCAATCCTGTGAGGTAGATCATAGAATCATAAAATAGTAGATTTGGAAGGGGCCTATAAGGCCATCGAGTCCAACCTCCTGCTCAATGCAGGAATCCACCTTAAAGCATCCCTGACAGATGGTTGCCCAGCTGCTTCTTGAATGCCTCTAGTGTGGGAGAGCCCACAACCTCCCTAGGTAACTGGTTCCACCGTCGCACTGCTCTAACAGTTAGGAAGTTTTTCCTGATGTCCAGCAGGAATCTGGCTTCCTGTAACTTCAGCCCATTATTCCATGTCCTGCACTCTGGGAGGATCAAGAAGAGATCCTGGCCCTCCTCTGTGTGACAACCTTTTAAGTATTTGAAGAGTGCTATCATCTCTCCCCTCAATCGTCTCTTCTCCAGGCTAAACATGCCCAGTTCTTTCAATCTCTCCTGATAGGTCTTTGTTTCCAGACCCCTGATCATCCACGTTGCCCTCCTTGATTAGATCAACTGGCTCAAGGTCACCCAGTAATCTTCATGGCTGGTTACCAAATGCTAGGGACAAACAGCAGAAGACTGTTTATGCCCTGCTTGTGTGTTTTCTGGCTGGGAGAGCAGGCGCCTGATCCTCCAAGGCAATCCGTATGTTTTTAAATGTGTCAAACTGTGAAGGAAAGCAAATGGTGAAGCAATGAGAACTTCTTCGCTCTGCCCGGATCCGCACAACCTTATTCTCAATGTACCAGTTTGGTTATATGAATGGGGCGCCAGTTTCCAGAGAACTGTAAATTACAAGATTGCCCAAGATTTGGCATTAAAGGACTATCAGATCAAAAAAAAAAATGCTCAGAAAACTTGAAATGCTAGCTGCTTAATCTCGCCTCCCTCCCTCTTTCTTGCAGCCCTTCACAGAACTCCTCGATGATTTTTCCCAGGATATTTTGGGGCAGCTCTTGAACGACCCCTTCCTGTCTGAGAAAAATGAGATGATGGAAGTGGAACTGTCACCGTCTTCTCCAGCTCCCCTCATCCAGGCAGAGCACAGCTACTCGCTTTGCGGAGACTCTCGGCCCCAGTCCCCGTTGACTCACATTTCGGCAGATGACAATTTCAACGAAGGTAAAATGATCATACTGGGTTTTGCTGTTGGGTTTCTGCGAGGAGAACAATTGCTGTGGCCTGCCTTGAGGCTGGGGTCTTTGATGTGGTTACCAGGATATCGGGGAAAGTTCTACTTTATTTAGGGCAGTATGTTGAGCAGAAGAGAGTTTCACTATTCTTTTGCATTTATATATAGTATCCTAGTCATTGTTCTCTCTGTCCAGTCTTTGCTCTCCAATGTGATGCCTGTAGCTCCAAAGTGCCTGCAGATATCTCTCTTGGTGTCCTCTGGGCTTCCTGCTACTCCTGATCTTTTTATTTCTCAAGATTTTGAAATTAAAACTTTTTCTTGCTGCAAAGTGAGGTTCTGCACACCAGTGTCATTTTTATTTGAGTTCAAAAGAGTGTTGTTGTTTTTTGCCTTGCACTTAGCTTGGTTAAATTCCTGGTGGAGAAGGCTATGCACTTCTTCCAGCATCAGAGACTGTGACGGGGAACATGGGCGGTAGGGTGCTCTTGCACCCGAGTCCTGCGTGTGGGCTCCTGATCAACAGCTGGTTGGCCACTGTGTGAACAGTGTGCTGGTCTAGATGGAGCCTCGGTCCAATTCAGCATGGCTCTTCTTATGTTCTTGGGTAAATTACATTTCTTTTAGCCTCACCTGCTCTGGGAAATGAGTGTTTTATGACCCGCCATGCCTGCCATGTTGTGTGAGCACCCACATCGCGCTCTCAAAATTCTAATTTCACCCAGCAACCCCAAAAAGATTGGAGACTTGTGCCTTGATGCAATACCTTATCTGGAGGCTTGAACTTATCTGGACCTCTGTTTATGCATTGTTTATATATTGTATTACACACACACACACACACACATATATGTAATTTAAAATGTTTTAAAACGTTTTCATATTGTAGCGTGTTTAAGTATTTTTTTTTAATTTTTGTATATCTCTTTCTATTTTAACTCTACATGTTTTAATTTGTAAAGCCTTCTTGAGTCCCAGTATTGGGAAAAAGGTGGGATGTAAATAAATATAATAAACAACAACTTAACAAAGGAATGTCAATAGCCTGGGAAATTCAGTGGCAGTGTTTCCATTACACACAGTTAACAGATCTTCCTCAACTCTTCTGAAGGGCTTGGAAATATCTGGAAGCGGGGTATGTCTTTCTTTCCCTCCCCGTTCCTAGCTAGTTATGATGTAATATACATCTGTTTAGGTCAGGGCTGGCCCAAGACTTTTTGCTGCCTGAGGCTAAGTACAAAAGCAAACTGGTAATGGGACAATGCCCTCCAATATACCTGAATGCAGCAGGAATGTGCTTAGGAAGTGTAGGGCAGGCCACACGACTCACAACTTTCTCCTGCAAAACCTTGCTGTTACCTCCCAGCGTGTGTCACCTAAGGCGATCACCTCACTCTGCCTACAGCAGGGCAGTCTCTGGGGTAGAAAAACACAAGAAACTGCCATTTGAGTCTGAAAAAGTGGTTTTTGAGATAGACTGAGGGCATAGCTAGACCAGCCGATATCCCGGGTATCAACCCGGTATCATCCCTGTGTGCCCACATGATGCACAGGGCATCCTGAGAGCAGGGAGAGATGATCCCTCCATTGCCCCAGGATATTGGCAGGCCCTTTTTTCCTGCTTTTTCTGCGGTCTCGGGATCGTGGAACATGTGGGCGGGTGTCGCGGGTTGTCCTGCCTCCTCACGAGTAACCACACAGAGTCGGGACCTGGGCATAGAGCTCCTCAGGACTATGTGCCCATTGGAGGTGGGGTGGGGGAAGCATGGGTTGTTGTTGTTGTTTTTTAAAAAAAACCATGCGTAAAATTTCGTTGGAGCGCTTGTGCACTCCTTTCCCTTTTAAGAAAAATGAATTCAAAATGGCGGCCATGATGTTGCATGCCGCATGTAGACCAGGGCGACGATCTCGCGATCATAAAATCGCAAGATTGTCACCGTACAACCCCTTCGCCTAGCCATGGCCTAGGCCACGGCTGAGTTTGTGTTCTGCAAGATAACATCAGAACTTCTTCAGAGAGGAATGCTGGCTCCCTTTCTGAAGATCCGATGTAGAGCACTGGATTTGGCTGTCCACCTGTGTTCTTCCTGTATGCTTGGAAATAGACTCAAATATTGCAAATATAAGCCTCCATCCAGAGGAAATGAGACCCTTGCAAACGCTGTGCCCCTGGAACATCTTCCCACTTAGAGACATGGGGATGAATGTAAAACGGAGGGTGAGTACATCTTGGAAACTGAGCCACATGCCTCTTCCATCTGTTCTGGCAAGGCCATTTGTGCATCTGGCTGTTTTACATATCTTCCAAATTGTTTTTCGTGTTGGAGATTCCGTGTGTGTGTACTGATGTTGAGCATGGTTTAATGGAGGGTGGGGAACCATTTTCCTGTTGAGCTCCACATTCCCTGAGTTGAAACGTGTTAAGGTCTACATTCCAAATGTCGGCGGGGGCAGAGCCAAAATTGGGCAGAGTTTGAAACTCGGCAGAGGTTCGCGTGTGATCCTTGGGATGCAGGGTTCTTGAATGCAGATTGAATTGCTGAACTAACTAGTTTTGGGGAGCTTAAGAACACCAGGTTGGCTCTGTGTGTGTTGGCTCATGACCTGTACAGCTATCATTGATCTCCACTGTGAAGTGATTTCAGGAGGGGCGGGGGCAGGCTGTAGTGTGCAAATTCAAATTCAGTCAAATTGAAGCCTGAGGTTATTTTTTGGCACCCACGGGCAGCGTGAATACTGAAAAATGCCTTGTGCAGCGCAGGTTTTAAAAGCCCGTGGGCAGGAAGAAGTTGATAGCCACATAAGGAAGGAGAACAACATGTAACAAGGGAGAAGGCTGCACAGAAATTTGCAGGCGGTCTGCTAGTTCCGTGGCCCTCAGGGGCACCCGTGAATTTGCATGTTGAGTGTGAAACTAGCCATATGTGCTGCCAAAAACCAGTGTAGCCTTATATAATGGGTTTGCTTTAAAAATAAATCATCATATGCACTTTCCCAACGGTAACTATCAGTTATTCTCCTTGCCAGGGGCTGTAGCTTAGTGGTAGAGAGCACCTGCTTTGCATGCAGAAGGTCTCAGGTTCAATCCTTGGCCTGTCCAGGTAGGACTGGGGGAAAATCCTGCCTGAAACCCTGGACCGTTATATTTATTTATTGCATTTATACCCCACCTTTTTCCTTCCAAGGAACCCAAGGAGGTGTACTCCTCCTCTCCATTTTATCCTCACAATAACAACCCTGTGAGGTAAGTTGAGCTGAGAGTCTGAGACTAGCCCAAAGTCACCCAGTGAGCTTCCATGGCTGAGTGGGGACTAGAACCCGGATCTTCCGACTCCCAGTCCAACACCTTAGCCACTACCCCACACAGTTGCTGCTAGCCAGTCTTGACAAGCTGGGGTAGATGGACCAATGGTCTGGCTCAGTATAGGGAAGCTTCCCATGTCCCTAGGTAGTAAGTCATGACTTGTATTTGATTTTTTGCCCTGCCCCCTGGGTCTTTGACTCCACCTACCAGAATCAGGACATGTGCGCAACAGCACCCTCGTATTTCTCAGCAGCTGGTATTGACAGGCGTGCTGCCTCTGATACCGGAGGTAATATGCAGCCATCACAGCAAGTAGCCACTGATAGCCTTTAGTTTTCTTTTAACTTCATGTGTTTTTAATAACACCACCCTTAGCTGGTTTTGCTATTACACATTCCATTACCGTTTTCACACTGCTCTCAGTAGGCAGGAGCTCTCAGCATCTGCGTAGAACACCCCCCACCCCATCCCAGGTCTTGTGGTGAGTCATACTTCGGGTGAATCATTAAACCCCCCTTTGCCTTTCCAGGGGAAGATGCCTGCGTGTCAGGCCTACTGAGCTGCAAGGGCTGGGGGGCAGTGTGTGTGTGTGTGTGTGTGTGTGTGTGTGTATGTGTTGGGGGGCAGGCAGAGAGGTGGATGAGGGTTTAAATACTGACATATGACTTTAGTATCCCCCCTTTCCTTCCCCATATAGATTCAATTTCCACTAAAGGACAAAGTTTCCCTTTAAAAATTAAAAATTAAATAAATTGGAAAACGAATCTTGTTCCTATAGCAACAGAGAGTCTAATTGATTTTTCATGCAGAAATTAGCTTGCCGTATATTAATGTTGACGGGCAAATTTTAAACCGGCCTGGGTTTCAGGCACACAAGGCTATTCTGCAGCAGGGAGAGTTTTGTGTTACCCCATCCCACCCACCCCGCAGGGCATATGTCTTGCTTCTGATGCTTTTTAATGGGTAGGAATCTGTAGGACAGTCTTCCCCAACCTGGTGCCCTCCTGATGTTTTGGGCTTCAACTCAGCCAGCACGGCCCTGAGTCAGAACGCTGGCATAGGGCATTGTGTTATCTTCAAGAACAGAAGTATCTAAATAAACTTGCAGAAGGGAGATTTGATCCCCCAACCCACCTCGCTCATTTGCCATTTGCTGGCAAAATGATTCATAAATAATGCTACGCCCCTCTTGGAAACCAATCCCTGAGTGCAAGTAGGGACATTTTGAAGTGCCCTTGACTTCTGCTGGCTGGGGCTAGCTGTGCTCTTCCTCTGTGTCATTCTGCTCTCCTGATAAGGATGTTGGAAGAGCCCTGTCGAGACCAAAGGTGCATCGAGACTGGCATTCAGTTTCCCATAGTAGCCGGGCAGATGCTTCTGGGAAGGTCCCCAAGAAAACATGAAGGCAGAAATCAGCCCTTGCTGTTTGCCCCACAGTAAATGGTATTTATTAACTAGTTCAAAATATGGCAGCCAGGCTGGTCACCAGTACACCTAGGGGTGACCACATTACACCAGGTTTAAAACCTTTTCACTGGCTGCCAATTAGTTTCTGGGTGAAGTATAAAGTGTTGGTTATCACCCTTAAAGCCCTACATGGTTTGGGTCCAGGCTACCTGTGGGATCGCCTTCTCCCATACAATCCACCCCGCACACTCAGGTCTTCTGGGAAAAATCTACTTCAGCTAGCAAAAACTAGATGAACAACTGTTACCCAGGGGACCTTCTCTTCTGCTGCTCCCAGATTGTGGAATGGCCTGCCGGAGGAGACTCGTCAACTTAACAGTCTACTAGCATTCAAGAAAACTATAAAGACTAATCTCTTCCGGCAGGCCTATCCAGTGGAATTTTAAGATGTTTTTAGAATGTTTTAGGATGGTTTTTAGGATGTTTTTAACAATGTATATTATGTTTTGATTCAGTTTTTTGTGTTTTGTTGCTTGTTGTTCCGCGCCTCAATCAAAATGGAGAGGCGGGCAAGAAATAAATGTATGATGATGAGGATGATGATGATGATGATGATGATATTTTCTATCCCTTGTTCTTCCCTTATGGGAGCACAAAGCAGTATGCATGGAGTTCCCATGTGATCTACCATCCAAGCACTAACCAGAGTTGTGTGTTGAACAGCTTGGGTTATCTTTTCATTTTTACTCTAGAGTAGGTGCAGGGCCCCCAATCTGGATCTTAAAAGTCCCCTCCCTCTCCTCCCCTGTGTTAGGGACTCGACTCAGATTGGGGGTCCTGCACCTACTCTAGAGTAAATATGAAAAAAATATAGGCACAGATTCTGGCTGGACATCAGGAAAAACTTCCTGACTGTTAGAGCAGTACGACAATAGAACCAATCAGCTAGGGAGGTTGTGGGCTCTCCCACACTAGGGGCATTCAAGAGGCAGCTGAGCAGCCATATGTCAGAGATGCTTTAAGGTGGATTCCTGCACTGAGTAGGGGGTTGGACATGATGGCCTTATAGGCCCCTTCCAACTCTACTATTCTATTATTCTAATGTCTGTTTTGGCTCTTATTTTCAGGAAGGGGGCTATTTGTCATGTGCCCTCAGATTGTGCTGCTGAACATGGAGGTTCCATTTATTTACCATGGCTAGTAGTCATTGATAGACATAACCTCTACTAATTTGTCTGGCTGCCTTTTAAAATTGAGTAAGTCCGTCAACATTACATCATTCTGCAGCAGTGAGTCCCGCAAATGAGCCCTCATTAATGCAATAGTACATCTTCTTTTTTTCTTTTTTGGTCAGGGCCTGGTATAATTTGCAAGGAGCGTATTATACCAGTATTACCATAGTCAACTGATAATAATCTTACCAATTTCCAGGTTAAATTCAAGGTGCTTCTTTCAAACTTTAAAAGCTGTATAACAACCTGAATGCAGGATGTTCGAAGGATTGCTACCCATGCACCCATATGAATGGTTCCCCCCCCCACACACACATGAGTTGCGAATAGGAAAAGAGTCCTTGTTGCGGATTTCGCCACATCAGAAATGAGCGTGACATCATCCGCTAGGACCAGGGTTTTTTTGGGGTGGTGACCCCTCATTTGTGAAATTCTCTCCCGAATGGGACCCATAAGTCCAATTTATTTATCTATTTCAAAAGGATTTATATAGTGCCCCTGAGCAATTCTTTCAGAGCAGCTTATAAAAACAAGCAGAAATAGAAAATCGAACAAAATATAATATCTTACTACTACACAGTTAAAATAACATTATATTAAAGCCTGGGAAAATAAAAATGCCTTTTGTCTGGCATCAGAAGGATAATAATGTTGGCACGAAGCAAAGAACTTTTTCTTTTTTTAGGCTTTTTAACAGATTGTTATTTTAATCATGTTGTAATCTATTACATTTTATTTTGATTACCATATTTTATCTTGTGTTTGTAATTTCATTGGCTTTTTTTCTAAAAGGCAATAAAAAATTGGGTATTTTTGTGGGGAGGGTCAGGCCTTACAGTTGAGTTATAAATTTTTACCTCTCGTTCTTAATTTTTTTTTTTTTACTTGATGGGTTTTTTACTTTTTAAAATGTCTTTTTAAAAGGAAAAAAAAGAGTTTTCTTGTTACCTTCTTTTGGGAACCTGTGGGTCAAACAGTCAGGTACAGATCGGAAAATCAATAATAAAACCATAACATAATAGTCAGGAAAGAGGAACAGGTGGCCCTCCACATGTTGTAACTGGACCCCATCAGGCCTAGCCGACAGAACCAATGGCGAGGGATGTGGGAGTTGCACTACAGCAACATCTGGAGGTGCAAACCTTCCCCATCTTTGTCCTATATGGTGAGTGTGTTTTGTAGATGAGCAAGCCAGTGTAGCTGTCATTCCAGTAGTGCTGATCCAATGATCCAATTCGCACAACACAATGGGTTATTGTGGGTTCAGTAACCCATAATGAGCCACAGCATGTGCTGGGTATTGCAGCTGCCATATTTAATATGCAGCACCCAATTGGGACGACTGGGGGTTGCGCCATGCCGTGCGAACACAGCCATCGTGGGTTCTTTGAAAGTTAAAACAACCCTCGCGTAACCTTCAATTAGTAGTAGGGTTATGAGAGGGTTGTTTAACCCTCAAATAACTCACAATGACTAGGTGCGCACAACACTGGGCGACTGGGAGTTGTGTATTCAAAATGGTGGGCACACACGCCTGTCACACATCACATCTCATCTTGGGTGAAATAATCCATGATGAGTAATTAGGAGAAGGTCTGTAGCTCAAGTTTTTAACAGTCAGAGCACAGGAACACAGGAAGTTGCCTTTTACTGAGTCAGACCATTGGTCCATCTAACCCAGTATTGTCAACACTGGCAGCGGCTCTCCAGGGTTACAGGCAGGATTCTTTCCTCGCCCTACCTGGAGAAGCCGGGGATTGAACCTGGGACCTTCTGCATGCAAAAAATGTGCTCTATGACACTGAACTATGCCCCCTCCCACAGCAGTCCGACAGCAGAACCAACTGCCTAGGGAGGTGGTTGATTCTCCATTGCTGGAGGCATTCAAGCAGAGTCTTGTCAGGGATGCTTTAAACTGGATTCCTGCACTGAGCAGGGGGTTGGTTTCGATGGTCTAAATGACCCCTTTCAGCTCTATGATATATCATCTGTACATTGTCAATCATACGGTGACTTAATCCCCTCTCTCCTGATAATAATGCAAATGATAGTAATTAAGAACTGTTGCCAAGTAAATAGTGAGTCTTGAATTGCTGTTTGTGTTTCTCTATCTTGCTCTCTCACATTCAGGGCAAGAGTCCAGGCAGGTCCCAGAAGTACAAGGAACAGAACTATGGATTATTGTGAGAGGTCTCGGTACCACTACTTTTGACTGCTGAATCTGAGCAAGTGGCAAAGCCACATCAAGCTTCACAGTAATTTGTTCAGTTGCAGTATAAGAAGTGAGAGTGGTGGGCCTGTGTGGGCCCGCAGAATGGCTTATTTTGCTTTCGGGGGGATTGTAGTGGGAGAAAATCGTGCTCTTAGTGGAAAAGTTTGTTTTCAAAGCCTGATGGATGTAAAGGAAAATGCTTTGGAAGGTGCCCATTTAATTGTAATTTGTGGTATGTTTGGCCAGGTGGCTGTACACCCTCCCTCTTTTATCCCCCACTCCTTGAGACCTTGAGGGCAATGCATTTGTGATCATCCTTGTTCCACACCTGCTGCCTTCTCTTCTGTGTATTTTAACCTGGAAGCAGCCTTGTGCATAGTTCCAGGCCTGACCCAGCTTGTCTTATAAGAAATCTCTGCTTGATGCTGGCCGTTAAAATGTTAAATCTACCATGTCTGTTTGTGGATGTGAGATATTTAGTTGTCCCAAGCTTAGATCAGCCTCTAACTAAAGTGGTTTCATTGTTTAATAAGCTCTCTTAAAATGAGTGTTGTCCCTTTAGAAGGGTTGTTCCAAGGGTGGGGAATGTTTTTCATCCCATGGGACAAATTCCAATACGGAAAAGTCTCCAGGAGCTGCATTCCATCTGTGGGTGAGGCCGAAAGCAAAGTGGGTAGGGCCAATTGTGATTATTACCAATTTTAAACCTCCTCAGAAGTACGCAGGACAAAGCTTCTGCATGTCTACTCTGAAGTAAGCAGGACTGAATCACTCAGCAGCACTTCCATATGGCATCCAAATACCAACCCTCTGATCAGAGATAAGAGCATTTCCCTGCTGCAAGGTGACAAAGGCTCCCCTTCTGACTGTGCAGCAAGGCAGAGCTTTTATCTCTGATGAGCTGCTGATCAGAGATAAGAGCTTTTCCCTGCTAGGAGAAGGAGTAAGGCCTGGGGAAGAAGCTGGTGGGCTCAATGGGCCCCATACGGGCTGTACCCAGCCTGAAAGCTGGAGTTTCCCCATCCTTGCCCTTAACCATAGAGGGCTAACTGGTGGTTTCTGGGCTAGAACTGCTGTCTCAAAGTCCTAAAAAGCATTAATCAAGATGTTGTACAATGTTTGGCTTTATGTTAATTCAGAAGAAAAAGAAAATCGTCAAAAGACAGAGAGAGATTGCAGAAGAGAGGTTTGACTTGAAACTGAATTTCATTTCTTTTTGGGTTTTGGATGTACTTCAGCACAGTTATGAGGTTTACCATCGTGCTCCGCAATGCGAGGCCCAGTAAATGTCCTGGGTGCAGCTGCTGCTTTAACTTTACATGCCCTAAACCTTAACGATGTTGCTTGATATGGAGCTCAGTACGGGCAGCTGCTCTCTGTGGTCTCAGGTAGAGAGAGCCTTGGAGTTGTCCAAGCCAGGGAGCCTTCTACCTGCAAAACACATGCTCTGGCGTCAAGCTTTGCGCCTTCCCTTTTGAAGATCCATTGTTTAAAGCTCATCCTATCAATGTTAGAATTGACGGCTTTGGAGTTTAAGGAAGAGAGAGGCCTAAGTCCTGGAGCCTAGCCACTCCCAAGGCAGCCTGTGGGTGGGTGAGATGGGGCCAGCCCCTAGACAACTCCCCAGGGAGTAGTGTCCTCTGAGAGTGCAGACATTGCTCATTCCTTCCCTAACCCTCAAAAAGATGTAAAGCCACAAAATGCAGTCTTTATTTTTGTTCAGATCCTTAAGCCAAGGAGCAGTTCTAGCTGAGTCAGTAGTCATCCTATTATTACTAGTCTGGTGTGTGTGTGTGTGTGTGAGAGAGGCAGAGAGTGCGAGGAACATGGTGATGCCTGCTGAATGGCTTTTTATTGCTGTCCCCCAAAATGGAGACGGCGGTGTCCCATGCATTCTTTGGACGTGGAAAGTGAAATGAGATCTTAAGGCAGTGAAGCCGGGCATGGCTCTAAAAGGCACAGAACTCCCAACTCATGCAATCGCTGCAGCTGGGAATATTTCCTCTAATAATGCTGTGTACTTGAGCGAGATTCTTTAGCTTTAGAATCAGACATACATATCCAATGCTTAGATTTCTTTAAAAAAAATGGTAGGTACTGCGGCTTAGATTTCCTTTACCCTAGAAGTTAGGCCTTCATTTTATGGCACTTATGCCCTACTGTTCCTAGAAACTTTGGTAACGGTTCAGTCTCGAGGGTGGGAACGGCCCTCTACACATGCTCAGAAGCTCTTCATGCATTTGAGGAATAAGCCCCCAGTGGGGAAAGCATATTCCTGGCGTCGGCTTTTGAATTGGTAGCGATCCTTCAAAACAAAGGGAGCTTTTAAAAAAATGCTTGTTTCACACATACCCTCATGCTCTACCTCCCTTCCCCGCAACCCCTCTCCCCCTTTAATCGTTCCACACTGCCAGTCTGAAAAAGGTCCCAGTGTTTGGTTGCTGCACAGTACCTTCTTTGTCGGGACCAAGTCAACAGCTTGTCTTTCATTATCTGCGGTAGCAGCCAGAGCAGAAAAAAAGGGAGCGAACGGGTGGGAGAGAAACCCCTGTTCCTGGACAACGGTGAAATAGTTCCTTAAATGAATGCAGCCTCTCACCTGGTGGGATAGAGAGAGGTGAAGCAGTAAAAGGAGGATTATGTCTAGGCATGTTGTGTGTGGAAGTTGTTGGGCAGGACATACTGAGAGAGAGAGAGAGAGAGAGAGAGAGAGCGCAAAAGCTATAGTTCAAGAGAAAAGCTGCAGCTAAAAACAAAATATGTTATTCACAGCAGACCCCCTTAATTCAACTTTCCCCAACCGGGGGCCCTCCAGATGTTTTGGACTACCATTCACATCATCTCTGACCGTTGAGCATGCTTCTAGGGCTGATGGGGGTCGTAGTCCAAACCTTTTGGAGGGCAGAAGATTGGGGAAGGCTAAACTAAAGGGCCTAGTATGAATAACTAGATCAGGGAAGGCGGCCTTAGATGATGAACAAGAGAGAGAAAGGCAGGCATTTGTTCCCTCGCTATCAGCTTGTATACATACATGTATGCACAGACACAGCCATGAGATCATTGAAGCATTAGGAGTGTGCTTCGTAATACTTTCCCCTTTTTTGCATTCCTAAACAGCAGGCACAAGAGAAGCTAGAAAATCCATCTTTTCAGTGCTGTGATTATATTAAGGAAAGCTCAGAGCACCTGTTTTACACTCTAGACAATCTCCAGCGTCTCCAGGTAGGCCCGGGAGACGTCCCTGAAATGTTGGAGACCTGCTGCCAGTCAGTGTATTGTACATAGACAGTACTCAGCCAGCCAGTGATTGACCCATATAAAGCAGCTTTCTGTGTTCCCAATAGTTCAACGAGGGCTCAGAAACAGGTGAACAGCAAAGATGGTGGTGGTGGTGGTGGGACTGTGCCACAGCTGTACCACGGATGAGCCTGTTACAGAGCTTCTCACTGTCCCATTCCTCTAATCACACTTGTGCCAAAGGCAATGGGAACAGGGCCGAAATGCCAACAATACCAGCATATTTTACTTTAAAAGCCCTTTACTGCCAGTAACTAAGCCGTAGAGACATTCCAGCCTTTTAGAATGGGAAACGCACACAAAAGCTGTGAAACCACCCAATGATCCATAGCCAGGGATGAAGGGGGGGTGGGACTAGGAGGTCCGGATTCGTATTTGGTCCCCAGATGGACCGTATTTGTATTTGGTTCCGAGATGGGCCATATCTGGGCTGCAGGCCTGAAGTTCTGCTCCTGTGATTTCAGAGGAGGGGAACATGCTCTTTCTCCGCAAGTATGTTGGGGGGGGGGGAATGATGAATTCCAGCCCACAGTTGGGGGTTGTCATGTTGAGTTTTCTGCACGTGTTTTGGATGCCCCAGCATTCCTGGTGAAAAGCACCTCAGCTGCGAGGACTGGTATGATATATTAACCCAAGATATATTAGTGCTGAAGGCAGAGAATGCGAACGGCATCTCTACTCACAGAGTAATACAGAGAGTTCTGCTGCCCAAGCGATGCTCTTTCGTTTCAGGAGAGCTTGCACAGGAGAACATCCTGGTGGACAGTGACCCATGGGCAGGTTCCAAGGGGGACCTTCTGCCCAGGGCAGACCCCACCGATCCCGGTGTGTGTGAGGCGGACCTCGGTGCACGCTACCAGTGGTGGCCGCGATGTAGCGCTTCTGAGGACCCTGAAATGAGTGGAAATGCTAATTTCTGGAAGGGGCATGACCTGACTGGAAATTGGACTCTATGTAAGACAATTCCTAACGTCCTAAGTAAAGCCTCATGCTCACGTACCTGAACAACTTCAACTTCAACATGTAACTTGTGAACAAAGTCCATTTGTGGGGTGTGTATTTGTGTGTGTGTGTGTGTGTGTGTGTGGTGAGAGGGAGTGTTTTTATAGGGAAGGATAAGAGTTTCTAGCATTCTCTGATTGGCTTTTCCGAGGAATGTCTCTGTTTATATATTTTCAAAAGGGTCAAGAATCTCTTTGAGCATAGATGCTATATTAAAAGAAATTATAGTTATCATTTGTTATAGGGCTCTCCTTCTTGGCAGAGCGTGGATTACTGTTTTGAAGTGTCTGATTACAGGATGTATACATATTTATTTTTGTTCATAATCTTTTTGGCCTGGCCTATCGTTATTCAAATTACATCTTCCTTTGCCAGCAGGGGAGGTTAAGATTACACCATAAAGTAATTACTAGCATCAGATGTATCCCAATTCCCCCCCACCCCCACCCCCGCTTCTTTCCCCATTGCTCAGTTGAAGGCTGTGGGAGCAGGAGGCTGCGGGGGGGGGGGGCAGGGTTGTACTTGATTTTAGCCTTCTCTGTGCCTTTGTGGCCAAAGCTCCTCGTAATTGCATTCTGTTGCAATAAATATCTCCTCTCACCGGGATGGGTGAAGCTATTCATCACTTTTCTGTGCTGTGTGTTCCTGGTGAAGGAAAGTTGTTGGCGAAAATAGTGGCAAACATACCGTCCTGATGGCTTTCAAGTGATATATTTTTTGACTAAGTCATGCAGGTTTGCCCTGGTTGCTAGCCTGGATGGCACAAACAAACCTCCACATTCAGAAGCAGTGTACCCCTGTGGAACATGCAGTGGGCAAGAGGAGAGTTGCCTTCATGCTTCCTGGAAGCAGGTAGCTGACTAACATTGAGAGCACGATGCTGTGATACATCTTTCCTGGTTTGGACTACAACTCCCATAATCCCCAGTCAGCATGGGTAATGCTGGCTGGGGAGGATTGGAGTTGCAGTCTAAAACATCTGGAGGGAAGCAGGAAAGGAAAGGCTGCTGCAACAGATGCTGCTCCAACCAGACACTTTTCATGTTTTTTGATATTTATGGATGCATATATTTTTTTACCCTGCTCTTCTCATGCATATTTTATTTATTTATTTATTTGTTTATTTATTTATTTATTTATTGCATTTATATCCTGCCTTTTTTCCTCCAAGGAACCCAAGGTGGCGTACATAATCCTCCTCTTCTCCATTTTATCCTAACAACAACCTTGTGGGGTAGGCTGGGCTGAAAGTTTGGCCTAAAGTCACCCAGTGGGTTTCCATGGCCAAGTGGGGACTAGAACCTGGATTTCCTGACTCCCAGTCCAATACTCTAGCCACTACACTGCACTGCATATGCATCACTCAGAGTCAGTGATCAGCTGTCAGTGATGAAGTGCAGGTGTTCACCATGACAGCCCCCCACAGGTAGGCCTGAAAGGATAGTCCGTAGCCTTGCCCCCAGGGAATATATGTCTATATCCTTCTTTTCTGTCATTTATACTAAAAAGTTAAAAACTCCATCATAAAATACAGACGTCTAAAACAAACAAGCGGCTAATAAAAATCTCACAGTTAAGTTTATGGAATCACAACTTCAGCCCCATGAACTTCAGCATAGTTATTTGGGAGTATGCTCTATTGAATTAAGGGGTGCCTATTTCTGAAGGCATCGTTTCATATTGTAAAATACATTGACCTTAAACAAAAGGTCTTCTTCTGCCAGCTGAAATGCAACATTTGGCCTTTAATTAGAAAAGCCGACAAGCTTGCAAAGAAGATTAAATTGCTAGCATGAAGCAGGAACTCTAGCAAAGAAAAGGAAAAAACCAAAACCAAACCACCCAGCTGCTTGATTATTTTGCTCATTCTCTGACTTTCTCAATGTTAATCTCTCGCAAACTTTCCTTTGTTAGATGTTCTGCATTTACCCTGTATTGTGCTGTCATCGTGTTAGGCATTTCCTCACTCTGATGGGTTCGGTGGGGCGGGAGGGAGAACATACACACTGCAAGGAAAGTTAGGTGATGATCATGATCCCGCACTGTATGGGGGAAAGTTATTTATTTAAGATTATTTTAAGGCCACCTTTAACTCTCTCAAAGTAGTGCACATAATAAAAGAAACAAGGCGATAAAATAAAACCAGCAATTACAAGAAAAATCAGCGGACCAAAAATGCTACTCAAGAAAAAGCTGGCGAGAATAAGTGGGTCTCCAGAACTTTCCTGAAGGCCTGAAAAGATGGAGCCTGACAAACCCTCAATGGAAGTTGAATCTAGACATTTGGGGCCAGTACCAAAAAAGCTCTTTCCTGCCTTCCTAACCACCCTTAGCAGCAGACAAAGGAGGATGGGTTGGTGTTTTTAGGAGCAGCCTCATGTCCGTAGGAATGTGGAGCTTGCACCCAGTCTTCTACACAGAACTGCCCTGTTTTAAAAAATATGCCATTTTTGCATGTAGCAATGTAAAGTGTGCTGTATAGATTACAAAACCAGTTTTTATGCTGCGAAGTCTAGCTACTCCATGATGGAATTAAAATGGGACAGCATCAAACCAAATAGGGACAGGATGACAGAGCGGAACTGTCATTCTGGGATGCAAAAAGATGGGCATGCAGGAATTTCCTTTCGTGCAACTGTGAAAGTTAGAGCAGCCGTGTCCTCCTTTGAATCCACCCCCTCCCAACTCATTGTCTGCTGACTATTTTGGATTGGATGTGGGAGAACGATGTGAAACTTTATCCAGACAAGATGGAAGTACTGTTGGCTGGGTGTTTTGCTGATTCTGGGTCAGGCATTCAGCCCAGGGCCTCCCTGAATTAAACAGCTTTGCAGTTTGGGAATTCTGGACTCAAATCTACGCCGGGACACCAATATGATAACACTGGGCAGGAATGCTTTTGCTCATTCTCGTCTAAACAAATGCGTCTTTTTGTGCCAAGACCAAATATGGCCTCAGTCATTCATACTCTCATCAAATCCAGGTTAGATTACTGTAATGTGCTTTGTAATGGATGGGGCATCCTTGAAGACAGTCCCCAAACTCCGGCTGGTCCAGACTTCAGCTGCAGGGATGGTGAGGGGGAGCGTTTTGCTCAGAACACATAACTTGCTTTAAAGCTCAATTCACTGTCCTTTGATGTTTTAAAGCCCTAAATCAGGGGTGGGCAATACGTGGCCCGGAGCATGCATGTGGCCCCCTGCCACGGCCCCCAACCATCAAATTCAGTGTGGTGGGGGAAGGGAAACCTGCTGATTTTATCATGATCAACTTTCCACTGTGTAATAATATTCATTTCATTCATTCATTTATTATATTTCTATACCACTCTATAGCGGGAACTTTCTGGGTGGTTTACAAAGATTAAAAACAATTAAAAATACATTATAACCATTTACGTGCAAACAACACACATATTTTAAAAACATTTTCAAACAGTCAACAATAAGAAACATCCAGGACTTGTTTAAAACCTCATCACATGTCAGGTAGGCTTTAATGTAGATTCTTGCTTTGAGCCGGGGGTTGGACTTGATGGCCTTATAGGCCCCTTCTAACTCAAGTATTCTATGCTTCCATGCTGTCAAATGCTTGAGAGAAGAAGGTCTTAACCAGGTGACAAAAAGATAACAATGTTGGTGCCAGGCAGGCCTCATCCAGGACATTGTTCGGCAATTGGGGGGCCATCACCGAGAAGGTCTTGAGTTTGTGGCGCCTGCCCATCTCACTGCCTGTTTTTTTATGCAGGCTGTGAAGTAGTCTTTCATCGACTGGACCTTTTTATTGAGTATTCTGCTGCTGTTTCTAAAATTCTGTTTGGGTTTTCTTGTTAGTTTGTTTTTGTGGGGGGTTTAGGTTGCATTCTCACTTCTCACGTTGAGTCTTTTGAATGAGTTAAACTCAGACGGAGAGGGAGAGAACTGAATTTTAAGAGAGCAGAATGATCTTGCTTTTTCTGAGCGTTTTTCATTCAGATCTTGGGAAGGCAGAAAGCCAATGACAGAAATGCCGATAAAAGCAGGCGTTCTGTTGGCACAGGCTGTTGCGTGGACCCCCGGCTGCTTTGTCTAATGGCTTGTTTAGTCTTGTTTGCAGCTTTTGCGAGCAGCTTGCAGTAATTACCTTGTTTTCTGTCCTCAGCCAATCCACCTTCACCCCAGGGCTATGTTTAGGCTGCAGTTTAAAGCCCCAGGTTTCTCTAAGAAGTAATAGCCGGGGAGGGGAGGTAGAAAGCGTTGCTTAATGAGTTAAATGCTTTCTCCCCAGGTTCCCTGGCCTTGGCTAGGATTTGCTTCTGTTAGTTTCTCCCCCAAATCCTTCCTATTTCTCTGAAAATCTGCCTAGTCTGTCTTTCTGGTTCCTAATGCATTTCCCACCCCTTTCTCTCTTCTTCCAGCTGACCTGGAAAACGAAGACTGGTGTCTGGGTTCAGAGCTGGCTTCAGCCACCATCAAGACAGAACCGGCTCTGGGGGAAGCACCAGGCCTTGCTCCCTCCGTCAGCCTCAGCGCCACACCCAGCCCTGCAACGCCGGAGAAGCAAGAGCCCCAGCTGCAGGATGATGACATGGTAGTTGTTTCGGGCAGTTGGGGCCTTAACTGGGCAAAAGTGTGGATGCCGTTGGATAATGGGGAACGTAAGAAGCTGCTTGATTCCAGGCCAGGCTACCTGTTCATCTAGGCCAGTACAGGCCACTCTGATGGGCAGCGCGTCTCCAGGGTCTCTGGGAGAGGTTCCCATCTCCTGGTACAACCTGAGCCTTTTATTCTGAAATGCCACAGATTGAACGTGGGGCCTTTTGCATGCAAAGCATGTGCTCTAACCACTGACCTGCAGCCCCTCCCCTTTCAGTTGGTGAGGATTCCAGAATATGTCAACCTATACAACTGCAATTAGTTATTCCCTTTTCCATTTTTTTTTTAAAAAGGCTGTTCTGCTTTAGGCAGTGACCACAGCAAATGTGCGTCTTATACAGACAGGTTTTAGGAACATAGGAAGCCACCCTTTACTGAGTTAGACCATTGGTCCATCAAGCCCAGTATTGTCGGCACTGACTGGCAGCGGCTCTCCAGGGTTTCAGGCAAGGATTCCTTCCCAGCCCTACCTGGAGATGCTGAGGATCAAACCTGGGACATTCTGCCCTCGTGGATCTGGCTTTACTATACACAAACCTGGAAAACAAATCTCGCCCCCGCCCCGGTAAAACTTCGTAACTCAGAGCCGCTCTTGTAGTTGCTAGGGAGTCAGGGAAGAGTTCACGTTGCCCCTTGCCACCACACCTAACGGTTCAAGGAGGCCTGGCTCATCTCTTGAATCCCAGACTTAAGAAGCAGCTTATCCTATAGGACAGGACACTAACGTTTGGTCTATGCGTGCAGCAGGATGTGGTGAAATGGATGGTACCACTTTAGACTACAGGAGAGGATTCCCATTTTTGAATATTATCTATTTTAAACCTCCCTGCAAGTAGAAAAGAGGCACATCAGAGAAGGGGAAGGGCTAGAAAAATTCTTCCTGGTCTTCTACTTTTCTACTTGCAGGCAGGTTTGTGATGATGGTGGTGAGTATTCAAAAGTAGGAAGCCATCTTCTGAAATGGTTCAGGACCATTCTGTATTGACTCATTTTTGCCTCTTCTTCTGCGCTGTGTAGACCCAATCTGCTACCCCCACTGTCCAGTTCTTCACTTTTGCAGGAGGGAGGAATCACAGGGCTGATCCTGTCCCATGATTTCTATCGAGACTTTTCAGGTGTTTCCAGGTCATCTTGCTTATCTGGATTAACAAATAGCAAAAACTAGAAAGAAAGCAGACCCTGCCCTAAAGGTTTGCCTAAAATTTTAATTTCTCTTCCAACTCTTTCTCCTTCAGGCTAAACCACTGAGTCACACAGCTCTTCCGGAGATCAAACTAGAGCCGCATGAAGTGGATCAGTTCCTGAACCTTTCTTCGAAGGAAGGTTAGTTCATTTACTATCGAATAACCTGTGCCTGATATGGGAAGCAAGAGGGAAGAGCCTTGCCTAAAGGGAATGTTTTTGATTTGTCATTACCACCCAGATGCATGTAACTGGGAAGCTGCTCCCGAAAAGAAGCTTGCTGTAATGTAGAGGCGAAGGGTTTAGCTAGGGTGACCCTATGGAAAGGAGGACCTTCCACAGGGGTCATTTGTATGCATGCAGCACCAGGTGAAATTCCCTCTTCATCACAAGAGCTTAAAGCTGCAGGAGTCCTGCCATCTTGACCAGATACAAAACCGGGCAGCTTTAACTGTTGTGATGAAGAGGGAATTTCACCAAGTGCTGCATGCATACAATTGACACCTGCTGAAATTCCCATTTCTGTACAACTGTTAAAGATCCAGGAGCCCTGTCCTCCTTTCCATAGGGCCACCCTATTTAGCTGTGAAGAGATGGCAGTGAGGAGGTACAATGCTGGCCCCATTCACTTGTCCTTCTCCCTTTGGGCCCGGACTGCCCAGATGCCCAAAGGAAGAGCACAAGATGCTGCTGCTCCTCTTTCCCCTGGCTCTTCACACTGCTCGCATGTACAGAGAGGGCAGGTGAAGATGGGGTGGCAGCAAGAAGGAGCAGCAGAGCCAGAAGGCTCTGGGAGCCAGCAGTGCATCCCTCTCTGGGATATGTGTCTTATCAGGTACCTGCATACTAACTACTGTTACTACTTATCAGGTACCTGCATACTAACTACTGATACCTGCCTCAGCTGTTATCTCTGAACTGAGATTGGTGATTACAGCAGGAATCCCCCCCCCCCCGCCCATGTTCTCATGAAGAGATAATGGCAAATGTGTTCATGCATCCATTGATGAGGGCCATGGACAGGTGCTTCTTCTCTCACTTCTCCCCTTCCTTCCCCATGCTCTGGCTTCAGCTTGGAGATCCTGTGCTGCATTAAATCCAGATTCCAAAATTATGTCCAATCCTGGCTTATTAACAAACCTGGTTAATAAGCAAGGATCAGGACACGATAATCAGTCTATGCTGCTCTGCTTGTCCTCGAAGATACAATAAGAACCTCTGATGTACAACATCTTAGGTCTGTGGCTGCTGACCTTGCTTTTTCTTGAAACTGGGTGCTAGCAGGAATGTGAATGTGGCCTCAATTGCATTATTAAACATTACTTTCCCTAGTTACAGTAATTTTAAATAGACAGGAAATTCATTGGCATGTTCATAAAATTTGATTTATACAACACTTCAGCTAAAACTAAGTAAAAAGAGGAATGAATGAATGAATAAATTAAACTGCAGTTCCCAGGGTTCTTGGGCAAGGATGAGGAGAAGCTACAATAGTTAAACTGGTTTAGGGCACAATCCTATGAATGTTTAGACAGAAAAAAGGCCTACTGCTCCCAGCATCCCTCAGCTAGCATGGACTTCTTGTAGGACTTTTTTTTCTGTCTAGACATGCATAGGATTGCACCCTTAATTGTAGTATTGTAGATATGCCTTTAGTGGCCCGGCTTTTTTTGTTCTAAACCATCTTCTATATTTTGTGTTTGGTCTTTTTGTTTAAACTTTGCACATACTGGCGTATTTCATACATTTCCTCGCTCCTCTCCTTCCCTTCTTTCCCATGCCTCACTATGAGAAAGATATTGTAGGCTTTTAGACCAGTTTCCCGCGACATCCAAACTGGGAAACCATGTTTGAAGCGCAGCTTACAAACCAGGATATCTAGCAAGGCTCTAATCCTGGTGTGTAAGCAGCGCTTAAGCCATAGTTCCTTGGTTCAGATATCAGGGGAAACTGTGGTTTAAGAAACCCACAATATCTTTTTCAAAGCTAGGCATGTGGCGAGAGAAGTTGTGAGCAGGAGGCTCATTCTCAGTCTAATGCACATGGCTTATCAGGCAGAGATTACTACATATGAGAGCTGTGTTACTGTTTCGTCTGATGCTTTAAGACAAACTTTCTGTTTCTCTCTCCCCCCCACCCCTCTGTCTCTTGCAGCAGTCGATGCCCTGCACATGCCTCCCACCCCTCCCAGCAGCCACGGCAGTGATTCAGAGGGTGGGCAGAGCCCGACCAGGTCCCTCCCACCATCAAGTCCCACGCAGTTGCAAGCCACTGTTAAAGTGACATCGCGCACGGCTTCAGCGCTCACCAATTCCCCTCTATTAACAGCGCCACATGTAGGGAACAGTGGTTTCTCTCTCTCTTTTGAACTAATGCAACGGGTTTGATTTGTTAGGCATTTTGCAGGGTACAATAAAATAGCACTGGGCCAAATCCTGCCCCCTGTTTTCGGGAACTTTTCAGGAGCGGAGGGGAGGGGGCGAAATTTGGAGAATTTTCTGCTTGGGGAGAGGGCCAAGGTTTCCACGTATCTTTTTTTTAAGTGTAGCCGGTTGCTGAGGGGGCTTCTTATTTTTTTAGTTTTTCAAAAAACAAAACAAACAAAAACACCCCTTGCTTTTGGAGTTAGTACTTTTGGAGGCCATGTGACCTTACCCTCTCCAATAAGCACCCAGGAAAAACTCACGGGCTCCTGCAGGTGCCGGGGGTGTTTTGAAAAAAGAAAAAGAAAGAAAGCAGACCCCCTCAACAACTGGCTACATTGAAAAAGGTATGTGGAAACCCTGTCCCCCTCCCCAAGGAGAAAATTCTCCGAAATTCTCACCTCTCCAGCCTGAGTTTTCATTTCCCCCCCACCCCCCACGAAACGCCGAAAATGAAATGGTCAAAATTTTCAGCCCAGCGCTACAATAAAATATGTCATAATGGAGATCTAGTTAAAACTAAAAAACCTCCTGTTTTGAGAGCAAGGTTTTTCAGCTGATGAAGTCTGGAGCTTTAATGGAAGCCATGTATCAGCAGTGGTGCAAAACTCCAGGCAGCCAATAGCTACCAGCAGTGAAAAAAATTGGGCCCAGCAACTGACACCTGAGGGTGGGAAATAGATTTCTCTTCCAATCTGTCTCCTCACATTTGCCCATAAATATTAGCACCTTTGGCGTTGCTATAGCTCAACAGGTGAATGTCTCTAGTTGAGGGAGACTTTGCATTTCGATACTTCTGCTCTGTTGATGGAAGTACTTGCATGGGGCTGTGTTCAGTGCACCCACTTTTTGCAGTTCATGCCAAGGAAAAAAATCATCTCATGGCAGCCCCTGCCTGTCGGCAGAGCGGATGATTGACGACTGCTACTTTGGTTACACAGTCCACCTACACCGCCTTGTGCCCTCCAGATGGTTTTGGACTACAATTCCCAGCATTCCTAATCATTGGCCATGCTGGCTGGGACTGATGGGAGTTGGTCCAAATCAACTGAAGGGCATCAGGTTGGGAAAGGCTAGCCTATGTAATCAATCCTGGATATGTCGGCACAGGGAGGGACTTTAGCCCTGTTGTGATCATGATGATGATTATTAGCGTTATTTATTACACTTCTATACCACCCCATAGCCAAAGTGGTTTACAAAGATTAAAAACCATTAAAACTACAGTATACAAAGTTTAAAAAGCATTTACGTAAAACGGACAAGTAGACAATACATACAGAGACCACATATATCTAAAATAACGTTAAGCAATCGACCATGACCATAAGACAAATCCGGAACTGATTAAATTCATCATATGGTGCCAAATGCCTGAGAAAAGAGAACGGTCTTTAGCTGGTGCTGAAACGATAACAGTGTTGGTGCCAGACAGGCCTCGTCGGGGAGATCATTTCATAATTGGGGGGTCACCACCGAGAAGGCCCTCTCATTCATTGCCATCTCCTGAGCCTCTCTTGGAAGAGGCACCTGGAGGAGGACTTTAGCGTAGTGTACAGGCAGAATCTAAATCCCTCTGTTTCCGTAAGACAGGCTGTTAGAGGAAAGCAAGGTTCCCAGTTTTCAAAACACCTGCATCAGTATTATGGCTATTTATGTTAAACATTGAAATGGGTGATTTTAGGGGCTGCAGCCAAATAATTGCCCAATTTAATTGCGTGGCAATTTTTAATTTTTCAAAAAAAATATTTAATAAACAGCTTGTATAAAAAGCTGTAGCTGGCAAGTGCCATCTTAGAAAAGGCATTCCCACCTGTGTGTGAGGCGAAAGGAGAATGCCTCTTCTGAGACGATGGGGTCCTGCTGTGAGGCATGTGTGCATCATCCAAAAACAAAATAAGTGTGCTCCCCCCTTTTAAAACAGTTGTTTTTAATTGCAGATTTAATCAAATAACTGATTCCAAGATATATATTTTTAATGGGATGATGGTCCTAATTCATTAATGATCATTTCACCCATTGCTAATACTCTTTTTGGAGGATAGACTGCTACTGTTCTCTGGAGCTCTTTGCATGTGTATTTAATGATAGCACTTGTGTTGGGTGTCAGTGTCACAGTTATGACACGAGTCTTTCATCATAAGAATGCAGTTTTTGTGCCCACTCAATGATATTCTGTTTTTGGTGTTCTCTTCTTCCCACCCACCCCAACTCCCACATCTCTTGCTTTCCTCTGTAGAAACTACAGGGCACGGGTCCCTTGATATTGACAGAAGAAGAGAAGAGGACACTGATAGCAGAAGGCTACCCCATCCCTACAAAACTGCCACTCACGAAAGCAGAGGAGAAAGCGCTGAAGAAGATCCGTAGGAAAATCAAGAACAAGGTTGGGTTTTTTGGCCAACTTGATCTTTTATTTTCCAGGTTTTGGAGAAGATGCCCCCAGTGGGCCATCTTCCCTGACCTGAGAGGGTCTGCCAATGTCACCACCACCACCATACTCTTTCTCTCTTTCTCTGGGTGAAATCTGTGTGACTGCCCGAAGGGTGGGGCAAACAGAGGATAAGAACATAAGAAGAGCCATGCTGGATCAGACCGAGGGTCCATCGAGTCCAGCACTCTGTTCACACAGTGGCCAACCAGCTGTTGACCAGGGACCAACAAAGCAGGACATGGTGCAACAGCACCCTCCCGCCCATGTACCCCAGCAACTGGTGCACACAGGCGTCTGCCTCAAATACTGGAGGCAGCACACAACCATCAGGGCTAGTAGCCATTGATAGCCTTCTGTTTGCTCTTGCTGTTGCTCATTCACTCAGAGGTTAGGTGACCAGCCCGGGTTGTTTGGGAGCCTGTGTGCTCGCTCCTGACTGCTCACCCACTCCCACTGCAAAAAACTATCCAGGGATGCTCTGTCCTTGGGTTGTTCAGTGCAGCAACATGCAAACCCAGAATTGTGGGTTCCAGAAGGAAGAACAACCCACGGTTAAACCCAACAACCCACAATTTTGGGTTCATAGATCGCACTGAACAACCCAGGGACATGGCATCTCTGGGTTGTTTATCATAGCAGGAGCAGGTGAGCGGTCAGGATTGGTGACAGTCAGGTGCCTGGCTTCATGCAAGCAGAAGTGTTTTCCGCTAGTACAAAGCAACCATTGGATACAACCCAAATATATATTTTTAGTTGATTATTACATTTATATCACACTTACCTCCCCCCCTTGCAAGGAATCCAAGTCAGTTCCCATGATCCTCCTCCTCTCCATTTTATCCTCACAACAACCCTGTTAGGCTGAGAATTGGTGGCTCTGTTCAGAAGACACCTTAAACCATGGCTTTAACCATGGTGGTTAAGCCAGAAAGCCAGGCTGTGTTCAGAAGGCACCTTAAAACACGGCTTTAACCATGATGAATAAAGCAAAAGGCCTTATTCACCATGATTAAAGCCATGGTTTAAGGTGTCTTCTGAACACAGCCTGGCTTTCTGGCTTAACCACCATGGTTAAAGCCATGGTTTAAGGTGTTTTCTGAATGGGCCCAGTGACTGGCCAGCTTCCTGACTGAGTGGGGATTAGAAACCAAATTTCTGAAGTCCCAGTCCAACACTCGTACCACTACCAAACTGGTGTATTTATATATGTATGTATTGCGATGGCCATGCTGGCTGAGCACTGATGTGAGTTGCAGTCCAACCCATCTGGATGGCACCAGGTTGCGGAAGGCTGATTTATGTGACTTCGGGTCCAGGAATCCAAACTATCCTGTGCCCCCCCCAGACACTGTCTAGGGGCCATAGGATTCCTCTCTCCATAGAATAAAACTTGTATGCTTGATTCAGAATTCTTTAATTAGGTGACAGCCCTAAAGACAACAACAACTGCACTCCAGTAAGGGCAGCACAATTTGAAGTTGTTTTCATTTTCTATTTTTGAAGCACTCGTTTTACTGTGGCCTCTATTTGCTGTAAATTGTGCTTTTTTTCCCTTTTCTTTCCCTTGTAGATCTCTGCCCAGGAGAGCAGGAGAAAAAAGAAAGAATACATGGACAGCCTGGAGAAAAAGTAAGCCTGCCAGAATAATCCATATAATCAGATTGCAATGGGGCTGTGGAAGGAGCAGACAAAATGGAAGGCTCAGCGGTAGAGCAGAGGGTTTTTTTTTAATGCAGGGAGCCCCTAGTGTGGTCTCCGGCATCTCTGGCTGAAGGGTCTCTCTTGGATAGCAAGCTGAGAAAGATGCGCAGCACTGAGGCTCTGGAGAGCTGGTGCCCTTCAGAGGAGGCTCAGTAGGCCAGGGGGTCTGTCTCTGTTGCAGGCAGCTTTACAACCTCGCAAAGATCCCCAGCCATTGGCTTTGGATGCCTGCAAGGATCCAAGATGGCCCCCAAGACTTGGAACAGCGTGTGTTTCATGTGCCCCCTAGTGGCTGCTCATGGGGGAAAAAAACCTATGTCATTGATGTAAGAAGATGGAGGCTTTGTGCAGATTAGGCTGGTGGCAGCTCACTGTGGCTGTTTGAGGGTTCTGCAAAGATTGTTTAACTCTCCTTCTTGGGAGGAGAGCAATGACAAATCTTGATAAAATAGTTAAGAGCAGAGACACCACACTGACAAAGGTCTGCATAGTTAAAGCAATGGTATTCCCCGTAGTAACCTATGGCTGCGAGAGCTGGACCATAAGGAAGGCTGAGCGAAGGAAGATAGATGCTTTTGAACTGGGGTATTGAAGGAAAGTTCTGAGAGTGCCTTGGACTGCAAGAAGATCAAACCAGTCCATACTCCAGGAAATAAAGCCAGACTGCTCACGTGAGGGAAGGGTATTAAAGGCAAAACTGAAGTACTTTGGCCACATAATGAGAAGACAGGATACCCTGGAGAAGAGGCTGATGCTAGGGAAAGTGGAAGGCAAAAGGAAGAGGGGCCGACCAAGGACAAGATGGATGGATGATATTCTGGAGGTGACAGACTTGACCTTGGGGAAGCTGGGGGTGGCGACAGCCGACAGAAAGCTCTGGCGTGGGCTGGTCCATGAAGTCACGAAGAGTCGGAAACGACTGAACGAATAAACAACACCACAAAAAGTCACCCTTGCCAGGTTTGCTGTGTCATGAACATTCAACAGGGTGGCTGGTACATGCTGCAGCCCACTATGGCGTGCAATGCCCCGGCTCTCAGCTCCTCCTCCTCCTCCTCCAGCACATAGGGGTTTTCTACAGTGCAACTTACTCTTGCATATAAAATCAAGGGCTTCTCTCTCCCACAGCCTCCCCCACCCCAAATAGCATGCGGTTCAGTTTTCTGAATGAAGAGTTTGTGGCTAACAAAGATGCAGAGTGCTGTAGTGTTTAGAGTGTTGGACTGGGACGAGACATCTGGGTTCTAGTCTCCAGTTGGCCATGAAGCTCACTGACGCTCAGCCTAATCTACCTCACAGGGTTGTTATGAGGATAAAATGGAGAGGAGGAGGGCCATGTAAACCTTGGGTTCTTTGTAGGGTTGTCAAGCCTCTGCTTCGGATTTCTGAGGCAGAGGCGGCCATTTTATGCCAAAACCGACATTTAGTGCACAGCCTTAGGACTCAGCAGCGGGGAAAGAGCCTACAACTCCCACCATGCACTGCCTGGGAAAGATGGACTTACCGGGGCCCAGGAATGGCAGACATTCATGGCCTTGCTGCTACCACCCACCCACCGGTGTGATTGTCCACATGATCCAGGACCTCCAATCCCATCCCTCCCAGGCAATTCATGCTGGGACTTGTAGGCTCTTTCCCTGCTGCCATGTGTCCTACGGCTGTTCACTAAATGGTGGTTTGGGCATAAAATGACCACCTCCCGAAGCCGAGGCTTGCACAGCCCTAATTCCTTGCAACAGGAGAAATGGCAGGATATAAATGTAATATAATATATATTTGGGTTATATCCAGTGGTTGCTTTGCGCTAGCAGAAAGCACTCCTGGTTGCATGAGGCCATGCACCTGAATGTCACTGATCCCCCTTGCTTACTGCAGCCCTCCATGCAACATACCACACTATTCCAGAGGGTACCTCAAACCTCAAGAGCATCTTTAGGGGGCGGTCATAGAGGTTAGCCAGGCCTAGGGAAGATCAGCAAAATTGAGTGCCCCGCTAACACAAACTTGCTCTTGGTCTGTTGCTAAGTTCAGCTCAAGGAAGTTGTTCTCACTTCCCAGGGTCCATCCAAAGTGAATTCTTTCAAACCTTTCATTCCTTGTCTGTCTCCAAGGGTTGAATCCTGCTCAAACGATAACAGTGAGCTTCGGAAGAAAGTGGAAGTTCTGGAGAACACAAACAGGTAGGGTATGAAACTTTGAAACTCCACCTCTGTATTTTGAACTGAGCAAAACTTGAATGGCCGGTAAGAGTGACCAGCTGGTTGACTTACTCTTGCACGCATGAGCTGCTAGTGAAATGTCTTCCCAAAATGAGAGAGCATCAGCCCCTCTTGCTATTGAAAAACCTAGATCTTCCAGAAAGCATTCCCTACAGGCTGTTCTTAAATGGCTCTGTGGTTCTTCTAACCTTCCCTGAACCTTCCTTTTGCCCTCTTCCCATCAAAATAATATAAAAATTGCTTTTGATTTTTTTTTACTGGGTCTTGCTCTATTGGGATATAATTTTCAGGCTATCTTCTCTCCCGCATTCTATTGGATATTCCTGCAAATCAGGCTATGAACTGAAAAACTCACCAACCTTTGAGAATTTGTTACATATAAAATGCTGCAAAAATATTTGTGCTGTTCTAGCAATGGCAATGTAAAGATGGGTTACAGTTGATTTTTTTTGTTTAAGAGGGAAGGCCAAAATAGCTAACAACGAATGCTAAGGGCAGGGGGTGGGTGGGGGGAATGAAAACACCCCATAAGTTAATACTACAGAGCTGCCCTGTAGTTTGAAAATGACCTGTGTTAAACACATTGGCTCTTCAAAACAAACAGACAAAGGTTTTTGTAAGCTGCTTTGGATGCTGTATGAATGGCAGACAATGTGGCATAGAAATATTTCAATCAATAAGTACTGCAACAAATTAAGTTAAACTTGGGCAGTGCAGTCTTTCTCCGTGGCTTCTCATGGCGTAGGGGGCCAATGCCAGTGTTGCATAGTAGAGCACCAGCAGCAAGAAAAGGGACTTGTCATTTTGACGTGAGGAGTTGTCATAGTTGAGCAAATCCCATCAGAGATGAATCTTTTCTTTCTGAACATGAACCTGGGCCCTGTCAGCTTTCTGCCCTGTGGCAGAGTAGCATAGCGAACCTGGCATGCATCTATAAAACCTTCCACCTAGATAAGGCACTGCAGTCATGCATTTGTTGGATGAAAGTAATGGCACTGAAGTAGGGGAAAGGGGCTTTATCTTTCCGATGATGATAAAGACCTTGAAGTGGTTGCAGCGTCTGACTGGCAGTCAGCATGTATTGCTAATTGGATGGCAAGAGGTGTTCCTAATCTCTCTGGATCTCGCATCGCAGAGGCAGCCCCGGAGTGGAACATCTCCCACACATGATTTGTGCGCTGAAGACAGAACTCAGTGTTACCATAGTGAGCGCAGGTTCCTGTACCTATGTTTGCTGAGGTCATGTGGGAGCAGAGGCGACATTTGTAGGAGAATATAGACAGGCTAAAGAGTATCATGCTTAACCCTTCCCAAATCCATTGATTCTGTAATTGACTGTTATTACTATTATTTACTACTTCTACTATAAATCAAATATTTAGATTTCGTAAACACCTTTCTTAAATAGATCTCTAGACAGTTTACAACAAAATGAAAACTTGCACAATTAAAACACAATTTAAAACAGCCAGAACCAACGATCTGTTAAAATACCAACCCCTAAAACTGCTAAAACTTCAATGACAACCATAAAGAAATCTTGCAAATCACTCTCCTGCAGGCTGTTCCCCCCCCCTCCCCATCTGCTGATCTTCTTGTTTTGGTTGAAGGGAGGAAACTCCAGGAATTAAAAATGCCCCTCGTGGCCCTGGTGGAGGACTCTTCTGGGGCTGGGGTGTAGGGTAAGGCGCTGCCTGCCTGCCTGCCGATTTATGTTAAGGGTAGCTTCTTTTTCTCTTTCGGACAGTGAGAAGAATCTTTGGGCGACTAACTTGAGAGAAACTGTTCCCTTCCACTAGGTTTTGCAAACGGGGCTTTACTGAAATTCTGTGATATGTAAATTTGCTTCCATTTAACAGAACAATCTATGAAAACCCAGTGGATTTTTATTTAGCTGACTGTCCATCCTACTTTTTAAAATATTTGGATTGGTATTTGCTAGCAACATATTCAGATGCTCTTTTTTGCATGGGAAAATGTCCTCCCATCTTTCCCATCCCCATTAAAAGAGTATGGATATTGCTTTTGAGGTTTTTACTGGGATTCAGGTCCTTGGTCGACAGCTGGTTGGCCACTGTGTGAACGGAGTGCTGGACTAGGTGGACCCTTGGTCTGATCCAGCATAAGATTATAAGGACATAAGAAGAGCCCTGCTGGATCAGACCGAGGATCCATGTGGTCCAGCACTCTGTTCACACAGTGGCCAACCAGCTGTTGATCAGGGACCCACAAAGCAGGACATGGTGCAACAGCACCCTCCCGCCCATGTTCCTCAGCGACTGGTGCATATAGGCTTACAGCCTCGGATACTGGAGGTAGCACATAGTCATCAGGACTAGTAGCCGTTGATAGCCTTCTCCTCCAGGAATTTATCCAACCCCCTTTTAAAGCCATCCAAATTGGTAGCCATCAGTATGTCTTGTGGTAGCGAATTCCATAGTTTAACTATGTGCTGTGTGAAGAAGTCCTTCCTATTATGTGTCCTGAATCTCCCACCAATCAGCTTCATGGGATGACCCCAGGTTCTAGTATTATGGGAGAGGGAGAAAAGTGTTTCCCTAGCCACTTTCTCCACACCATGCAAGATTTTGTACACCTCTGTCATGTCTCCCCTTAGCCTCCTTTTTTCCAAGCTAAACCATCCCAGCTGTTGTAACCTTCCCTCATGGCTCTTCTTATGTTCTTACGATACAATTTTCAGATTGTATCACACTACTCCCACCCACCCCTCCGCATCCTATCAGTTTTTTCCACCAATCAAGCTATGAGTTGAAAATCTTATCAAACTCTGATAATCCATTACATTAAACATGCCGAAGAAAAAATATTGGTGTCCTTCCAGCAACGGCAATGTAAATGTGACTTACATTTTTTCATTTGTTTACGACACAGAAAAGAGCAAACCCCCTCATCCAGTTAACAGCATATGTGCAGGGAAACACATGTAAACCTTCCCCCCCCCCCAGTTGCTCAAAGAATGGTGTAAGTAAATGAGGGCTGTGCAGGCTATTAAAAGCAGTCTGGGTTCTTTCACACATTGCAGAGCCACAAATCCGTGTTGCACAATCAGGAGTGTTACGTGCGCACCAATCTAGTGTGTGGCAGGCATTCTGTATCACTTTTTCCCAAGCTGGTGCCCTCCAAATACGTTGGACTACAATGGCCATGCTGGCTGGGGATGATGGGGTTTGTAGTCTGATGCATTTGGAGGGCACCAGCTTGGGGAAGGCTGTTCTATGGGTGTACATAAAGGGACTATTGGGAAGGAACTGAACGGCATACATTTAAACTGCAATGTAACTCAGGATAGAAGTAATAAGAGTTTTCCCTAAGGTCATAGCGCCCTGCCGCATACATTTTAATCCTTTACCCCATGAAGAGTTGGGTTGTCATTCCTAATTGCTGAAGCACCACTGGACTCTGGGGTTTTCTCTGACTCTTAAAGGAGAGATCAGCACATGGTTCGTAAAGGAAGCAGCCAGGTACAGTGCCATTTGTGAACTAAATGAAAGAAGGATTGCCACGCAGCATTGGGGGTGCTTTATTTATTTATTTTTAGAGCAACCGATAATTCCGAGTCATCCAGGGAAATCTAAGTAGAGAAGACACAATTTCCTGTCTGTCTCTTGCCTCCACTGTGACATATCTGTAGGGCATCAGGTCACTGTGTATAACAAAAACTGAAGTGTTGCTTAACCACACACCCCGTGGGACTTTCTGATGACTTGTATAATGTTCTCAAGCTTGTGTCACCTGGCTTTGATTCTTAGATAATGTAAGTACATGAAGGTTACTCAAGGACAAATTAGATGTGATGGATATGCATGAATAGCTTAGGATGAATGTAGAGTCCTGCTGGATCACACCAAAGTCCTTTCTAGCCCAGTGTCCTGTTTACTACAGTGGCCAGCAGGGCCCCTGGGTTGCCCACACACAGGACATGAGAGCAGAAGCCCTTTCCTGCTATCGTTCCCTCTGCAGCTCGTATTCAGAGCCATGCTGCCTTTGATCTTGAAGGTAGCATCTAGCCATCAGGACCAGTAGCCGTTGATAGCCTTCTCCCCCATGGAATTGTCTAGTTCCATTTTAAAGCTGTCTAAAGTGGCAACCATCACTACATCTTGTCACAGTGAATTCCATAGTTTTACTGTGAGAAGAGGTAATTCCTTTTATCTGTCCTGATCTCCCAACATTTACAGTAGCTTCATCAGATGACCCCCAGGACCTAGTTTTATGAGAGAAGGGGAAAAATATTTTCCCATTTTCTCTACACCATGCATAATTTTGTATACTTCTATCATCCCCCCCTTTTACTCACCTTTCTCTTAAACTAACCCCCACCCCATGTTGTAAATTTTCCTCATAAGGGAGTTTCTCCAGCCTTTTGACCATCTTGGTTGCCCTTTTCTGCATCGTTCCCAGTCTCCCCCTGCCAAATAACAGCTGTGACCCAGGGGCATGGAGCGTGATATAGATCAGTGGTATAGGGAAGGGTTGCTTTTTTAAAACTCTCTTTTGCCATGCTGTTTTCCCAGTGAAAATCTCCCCTAAAGCTCAAGTTAGTTAAAAAACTAACTGCGTGGTTGTTGTTGTTTTTAGGGTGGCAAGTAGCAGCTTCTGGGATTCGTTGGGAAACAGCATGGCCTAGTGGGTAAAGATGAGACTTAAGATGTTAAAAAAATCCTGGCCAACTTTATTCTGAAGACTTCATTGGGAGAATTGAAAAATGAAACACATGTTAACACTTTTATACAAACATATATCCCACAATATCACAAAATGATACAAGGTATTTCAAGTTATGCAGTAGATTTGCTTTGTTGGTCATAAGAGGTGTTACACTTGTCTTTTGACTCATAGGTCATAAAGTTTATGACACCACCTGTTCACCTGGGGCTTCTCTCTCTCTCTCTCTCTCTCTCACACACACACACACACACACACACACACACACACTCACACACACAGGTGATTGTGGGAACTCGTGCATGGGGTCTCTATGGTTTGCTGGAAACAAATCTTAATCTCCACTCCCTCCCCCCAACACACAAAATTTGCCCTGATTTTCCGGACCTGACTGTACCCTGCATGCAGCCGACTATCATGGCCCAAGGAGTTCAGAGGCTGCTGGACTCATTTGGAAGCAGGTGGACAAGGAGGGAAGTCAAGGCAATAGGACTCTGTTCAGCAGTTTCTCACAAGAGTGAGTTCCTCACCTAGGGAGGTAATGGGCTCTCCCACACTAGAGGCGTTCAAGAGGCAGCTGGACAGCCGTCTGTCAAGGATGCTTTAAGGTAGAATCCTGCATTGAGCAGAGGGTTGGACTCGATGGCTTTATAGGCCTCCATCCAACTCTGCTATTGTATGATTCTATGAATCCCAGCCTAGAATGTCAGTCATACAGAGCCAGTTAGGCCCTTACGGGTTTCTCAGGCCGTATGCTTTGTTTGGGTTAAAGAGTTGCAGTTCCTTCTCTGGCCATTACACGGGTGGCGCTGCAGCACAGCAAACCGGCCAAGGATTGGGAGCTGCTCATGCGGTGAACGGAACAAGGTGCTGAGTCCCAGCTGCCAGAGTTCTCAGTTTGAGTCTCCTGGCGCCTTACAATACGTACAGTGCCGACACCTCCCATGAAGTGGGTTGAATGCCGCAAGAGGAGAGCAACCAGCGGGACCCTCTGAAGCAGCCGCCTGCCCTCTGGCCCACCCTAAGGATCCTCTCAGGACAATTGGGAGGGTGATGGGGCAAGGCAGGGGTAGGCAGTCTCTCTATGAAGAGCTGCATCGGCCGAGGAAAGCCGCTGGCACCGCTCAGCCAGGCCCAAATGCCTGGATTTGAGGGGTCCTTCCTTAGACATGGGCTTTGTGGGAGGGGGTGTCCCTGGAGATTGCCTGCACCGTGGGGAATCTCCTGGGACACCCCTCCTGTAATGCCTGGCGTTGAGGGAGGACTCCTCAGAGCCTGGCATTTGGGCGGGCTGGCTGGCTGGCTGGCTGTCTCTTTGCAGAGCTGTGCTGGCTGCTTTTGATGGTTGACATGGCTCTTTAGAGAGCAGCAGGAGCAACATCAGCAGTGGCAGCAATGGGGAGTTCAGTGGGAGATGGGAAACGTTTTTTGGAGGGGGGGGGAATGCCAAAAATGCTTTATAGGTGGGAGGTGTGTGTGAGGGGGAAGAGACACACCATGTAAGTAGAAGGAAGCATGGCAGAGTTGTGTGTGTGCTCTCCTGCCTCAGGTGGGAGAAAAGCTTGCGCTTGGCCTGGCCTACAAGCGAAACATCTGAAAGGCGGCCAAGAAATGTTTTAAATAAATAAATTGGAGGCAAACTGGGGAGAGCCAGTTCTCTGGCTCAAGATGAAATTGGCTTAGGGATTTTCTTACTGAACGAGACTCTTAAACCCAGAGGCTGCATTTGATACCCTCAGAGCTGACACACTTGTCTCTGGCTTGCAAGTAGCCTAGCAACGTTCTTTTATTTGTCTAATTGAATGTATTTGAATTGCCCCACTTATAAGTGCTTGAGGGGATTTACAATGAAAAGGATAAGATGCAAAAATCACAAAAGCTGAAGTGAAGCAGGTAAAATGCAGACATTGCAATAAAACAAGAAGAGCCTCTAAAACCAAGGAGCCGCAGTCATCTCTGAAAGCCTTGCAAAACAATATTGTTTTTGACCTGCTGTCTAAGGGCCACTAAGCCAAGCTAACTTCCCTGGGGCAGGAGCTCCATAGTTGGGGTGCTGCTACGTAAAAGGCCCTGTCTTGAGTCCCTGCCAACCACAACTCTCAAGGTGGTGGGACATGTAACAGGGTCTCAGCAGATGAGCAAAGGCTCCAGGAAGGTTCACATAGGAGGCGAACAGCCTTGTCAAGAGAACAAGACTTACCACGTGTGTCAGCTCTCATCTTTTTGAAGGGACTGTTTCTGGGCTGCTGCATGTTTAGATTCTTCAGGCACAGTACCTGCAATATGATTGAGGGGAATCAACCAGGATTAGTTGTTAAGGTGGGGGCAGCCAGCAAAATTAAATTGATCTGCAGTTTTCCAGCAGGCCAATTAAAGATACTGCCTCTTAAGATGATGGTTTTGCAACTTAATTGGACATCTCCATAGCTGGACAGTTTTTGTGCCCACGTCATCTTCTGAGTTCTTAGTAAATTTAATAGGAAATCTGCCACTGAAGTGTAAGTGTGTGTCTGTGCAAGGGAAGGCGGAAGGAAGGAATGGTTGAAAGAGAGGTGAAGGAATGCAAGAACGGACTTGTGCACTGTTTTATTTTCCCATTTGCAAAACCATTACAAAATCCCACCGGAAATGTGGCTTTTCTACTTCCAAGTTAAGTTGGGATGGATATGGTCGTGAGTTTTAATGAGATGTTTTAAATGAGACATAAGACTGCTAGTCCTGGGAATGATCAAGTGTATTTTTGATTTAAAGGCAAACATGAATGCTGGATTGGAAGCGATGGGTATACATCAATTATTTCTCTAAACCGACACCTTCTTTTAGGAGAGCTTAAACGCTGTGAATGCAGGCGACACCTCAGGCTTAACCTGTCTTTCCTTAGAACTTGCAGAAAATGAAAGTAATGTCAGCCAGCTGTCCTGGCCTCCTGCAAAGGCTTTCCTTTGAACCCTAAATGCCAGGGCTGGCCCAAGACATTTTACTGCTGGAGGGAAAGGACAGGATGAAGTGGCAGTTGAATCCATCTTCAACCCAGGTGATGGGAAAGCATCCTTCACTGCACCTGGAGGCAGCAGAATTGCTAGGGGATACGGAGCGGGATACATGGCACACAGCCCTGTCATCCAACATCTTGCTGCCCTCTCCCAGCATCTGTTGCCTAGGCAACCTACCATTACTCTGCCTAATGGTAGGGCTGGCCTTCTTACCTGACACTTGCCGCCCCATTCCTAGTACTCATTTGTCAGTCCTTTGTTGTTGTTGATGATGATGATGATGATGATGATGATGATGATGATGTTGATGAGCCAGTGTGGTGTAGTGGCTAAAGTGTGGGACTGGGAGTCAGGAGATCATAGAATCATAGAATAGTAGAGTTGGAAGGGGCCTATAAGGCCATCGAGTCCAACCCCCTGATCAATGCAGGAATCCACTGTAAAACATACCTGACAGATGGCTGTCCAGCTGCCTCTTGAATGCCTCTAGTGTGGGAGAGCCCATGACCTCCCTAGGGTAACTGGTTCCATTGTCGTACTGCTATAACAGTCAGCAAGTTTTTCCTGATGTCCAGCCAGAATCTGACTTCCCGTAACTTCAGCCCGTTATTCTGTGTCCTGCACTCTGGGATGATCAAGAAGAGATCCTGGCCCTCCTCTGCATGACAACTTTTTAAGTATTTGAAGAGTGCTATCATGTCTCGCCTCAATTTTCTCTTCTCCAGGCTAAACATGCCCTGTTGTTTCAGTCTCTCTTCATAGGGCTTTGTTTCCAGACCCCTGATCATCCTGGTTCTAGTCCCCACTCGGCCATGGAAACCCACTGGGTGACTTTGAGCTAGTCCCAGACACTCAGCCCAACCCAACTCACAGGGTTGTTGTTGTGTGGATAAAATGGAGAGGAGGAGGATTATGTACACCGCCTTGGGTTCCTTGGAGGAAAAAAGGCGGGATGTAAATGCAATAATACATAATACATACATGATTTCTTTCCGTTCTTTTGCAATACCATAGAATCCTAGAGTTGTAAGGTACACCAAAGGTCATATAGCCCAGCTCCATGCTGATACAGGAAAATCATAGCTACAGCAACCCTGATGGATGGTCATCCAGTCTTTGCTTGTAAAAGGCCCAGTGAAAGGGAAACCACCACTTTCTGAAGCAGTCTGTTTCACTGACAAATAGTTCTTACTGTCAGGAATTTCTCCCTTAATCGTCCTGATGGTATGAACTGTTCAACTGTGGAACAGACTGGCTCAGAAAGTGGTGGGTTTCTCTTTAGAGGTTTTCCAGCAGTATCTAGGTGGTCACCTGTTGGGGTTACCTTAGTGGATTTCCCGCATCAGCAGCAGTTGGACTAGATCAGCAGTTTTCAACCTGAGACCCACCTCAGACTCCCAACCTGCAACATGGGACCCACTTTTACAATTTCACAATTGCCCGACATGGCAGCAACAGCTTTGCCATAACCCACCTGGATCAATCTCACTGTTGAAGGTCTGGACTAGATGACCATTGAGGTCCCTTCCAAGTCAAGGAATCTATGGTTCTATGGTCTCTTGCTCCTTGAAGGAATGGACGTATTCGTGGATGGAACTATCCCATTTAAACCACGCAAAAAAAAAAACCCACTGTTAGGTAGGATAGACTAAGAGTACCAAGGCCACCCAGTGAGTTTCAGGCCAGGAAAGAAATCCGAGCCCAGGTCTCCCAGTTGAAGTCAGGCATTCTGTCCAGCAGCTCACATTTGTCTTGTTTGTTGAACATCACTTGTAAGTCTCTTGAGCAGGACTGTCTAAATTCCATGCTTTGCACTTCACCAAGCACACCCGTGGAGCTAAGGGGAAAAAAGTTAAACAGAACGCAGGAGGCTTTCCTTCACACTGCAAAACTGTGAAATGACTGCGCCTCCACTGGCAAGGGATGCACAAAGGCACGTGTTCATGCACACGCACACGTGCACACACACACGACACCTTGGAGGAGGTGATTCCTTAATTGAATTGCACCCACCAAGTGTGTCGGACCAAGATTGTAAAGATGTGATTTATTTAGCCACATTGCATCGGGATTTCTGTCTTATACTCTTTACTTTTCCCTTCCCCCTTAAGCTATAAACATATTTGCTTCACCAAAGCCTTTGTGACCTTCAGTAAGATGTATAGCCAGGGCCTCTTAGTATGTCATCCACTCCTCTCTCTCTGTCTCTCTAATGGTTTCTCACTCAACCTACCCTTTTCATTTTCAGTAGACACTTGCCAAAATGAGATGTTATTAATAAACCAGAGGGAGTCTTCTCTCTTGGAAGAGCAAGGCTTTTGACCTTGAGTTATCTCCTCCCACATCTTTTATGCCCAAATGAAACATTAAAAGTTTCAAGGAACTTTCCCCCCCTGAAATGAAGGGTAGCCTCAATCAGCCACATGAGTTGTCATTTCAGTTGTTTATTACTGATTTGACGGTAGTCCATGAGTATTTTAGGAACACAGGAAGCTGCCTTACAGCAGGTCAGGTTCCTTATCTGTTTGGCTCAACAATGTCTATTCCAATCAGTAGTAGCTACCTGATCATTTTTTTAACCTAGAGATGCCAGGACTTTCTGCTTGTGCCCATGTGCTTGACCACTGAACCGATGGTCCTGTATTTCTAATCATGTAACTCAGTGGAAATAACATAGGAAGCTGCCTTATACTGAGTCAGACTATGGATACATCTAGCCCACTATTGTTGACTCTGACTGGCAGCAGCTCTCCAGGGTTTCAGACAGGATTCTTTCCTATCCCTACCTGGAAATGCCAGGGATCGAACCTGAGACCTTCTGCATGCAAAACAGATGCCATAACCACTGAGCTATGGCCCCCTACAGTGGAATGGTTGCTGGTGCTAAACCATTAGCTGGAGTTAAAAAGTGTTAGTTGTGGAGTAGGTTCTTAATAAGCCATTTATGGAGGTGTCCTCAAAGGCAGTAAGCCTTAGGCCTTTGGGTTGTCGCTCCTGGTTCACCTGTTATGCATCAAACCAGAATACTTTGTTTTCCTTGTTCTGATCAAATCATGAGTCTCACAGGGTTCTGGGCAAGACCTGGAGTCTGAGCCCTATTACATGCATTTGCTTGTGAAGTATTCTTAGTCTCTGACTACGAAATATCTCAAGTCACTTTAAGAACAGCCATGCTGCATAAGATCAAGGGTCCATCTAGTTCACAAAGTGGCCAACCAGCTGTCGACCAAGGAACCACAAACAAGACGAGTGCAACAGCACCTTCTGACGCATGTTCCATAGTAATTGGTGTACACAGGCTTACTGCCTCTCCTACTGGAGGTAGCACATAGCCATCAGGACTAGTAGCCTTTGATAGTCTTCTCCAGGAATTTATCCAACCCCCTTTTAAAGCTGTCCAAATTGGAGGCCATCACTTCATCTTGTGGTAGCGAATTCCACAGTTTAACTATGCACTGTGTGAAGAAGTCCTTCCTTTTATCTGTCCTGAATCTCTCACCAATCAGGTTCATGGGATGACCCTGGGTTCTAGTATTATGAAAGAGGGAGAAAAGTGTCTTTCTATCTACATTCTCCACACCACACATAATTTTGTATAACTCCATCATGTCTCCCCTTACCCTCCTTTTTTCCAAGCTAAACAGTCCCAGCTGTTGTAACCTTCCCTCATTGGGGAGATGCTCCAGTGCCTTGATCCGTTTAATTGTCCCTTTCTGCACTTTTTCAAGGCTTGTTTAGTAAGAATGAATTGCCTGGTCTTGTAAAGGTTAAGAAGTAAAAACAGAGTGCCTACATTAAAAAAAACAACACTTAAACACACATACCCCAATTGGCTTTTATCTATAGTCTCTTGAGTGCAATGTTACTTAATAATTTTAAAAGAAGGTGCTGCTGATCTACCTAGAACTCTGCTGGGAACATTTTTGCTACTAATTTAAGCCTGAACTTCTAGAGTCCTTGAAATCATTTAGGCCGTAATTAGAGCAACTTTAAAAAAAAAAAACCATCAAAAGACAAGCCGATATACATTCAGTTATAAAGACACTTCTGAGGGTGAATGTCCTACAACTGGATTTAAATATTTTCTCATTAAAAAAAAAAGGTATTAGTAGTTCCCTTTTTTTAGTTTTATCTTAATCATTTGTCAGGAAAGCGTAACGGTTCTATGTATGAGGTTTGAATTAAAATGTAGCATCCTGCATGTAAAGCAAAACTTTAAGGTGTGGACTATTTGTATTTCTTGCAACTTGAAAATGTGTTTCTTTTCCTTGTGAACGAAACGGTAGGCCCTCTAGATGCCGAATAAACTGTACTGAGACTGTATCCAGCTCATGAGTCAACAATTGACTGTCTCTGTTCTATACAATTCCAGCCCTTCCGGCATCTGAGAAGGAAATGAAATAATTGTGTGTGTGTGTGTGTTGCTGACAGGCCCAATGAATTAACGTCTTAAAATATCCTATAAGCCCGACAGAGCATAAGGACGGAGAATAGGAATTGAGGAGTGATAGGGAACTTCTTTACGTGGTGAATCATTAAACTTTGCTCTCATAAGATATAGTGATAACCACCAACCTGGATGGCTTTAAAAAGGGATTGGACAATGAGATTTTGGAAACAGGAATAGATCCTGGGGTGGGGTGGGGGGTGCACTTTATGTTATGTGATGATGTAAAAATATCAATTAGAAATGTTATAAGGATAATCAAGTTATGTATTATGTTTTTTGTTGTTGTTGTCTAAAATCATTAAAAAAAGGGATTGGACAAATTCAAGGAGGATAAGGTAACCCATGGCTAGTAGTCATGATGGCTATTCATTACCTCTAGTATCAGAGGTTTTGTGTCTCTGTATGCCATTAGTTGGGAGAAACTTGTGCTCATGTACTGCTTATGGGCTTCCCAAAGGCATTGTCAGGATCAAGCTTGTTCTACCTTGTGTGTGGGAAGGGGTTTCGGGTGTGTGTGTGTATGTGTGTATTAATCAGACTCAGAATCAGAAGAAGAAAAACCAGGAATTTAGCAGCCAACACAAGAACCAGCCAACACAAGTAGCAGGGAAAATTAATCTTTGACTCTTCAGGAGTCAAAGATTAATCTTCCCACGAATGTATCACTGAGAATGCAGACAACTCAGAGACTCAGTCTCTGTCTGAGGGGGGGGGGGCATCAAAGTTGACAGATCCCAGAGTCCGCCTCAAGGTCAATCGGGCGGAGTTGAGAGGAGGTGGGAGGTGGTCTTTTAGGTTCGTTGCTCACGAGAAGCTCCTCCCGAAAGACCTTCCCTGAGCTAAAATCCTTTAGTTGAATGCCACCGCCTAGCTTTGTTAGCCAAATTAACCTTAGAAGATAGCTCCTAGCATTCACACTCCCCTTCAGGTGTGAAGAGATGCTTATTTCTTGAATGAAGCTTTGAAGGTAACACAGCAGACGTCTTCATGACAGGCATCTGGTTGGCCACCATGGGAACAGAACGCTGGACAGTTCTTAAATTCTCCGATACATACTGATTCCTGCTGCTCTTTACCTTCCAGAACGCTCCTGCAGCAACTTCAGAGGCTTCAAGCCATAGTGGCAGGCAAAGTGTCACGCTCATGTAAAGCAGCCAGCACGCAAACAGGGACCTGTCTCATGGTGAGTCTCTTCAATCGATGGCTTTCTCTTTGGGACCCACACAGCCCAGTTTGGGGTTTAGCCACGTGGCTATAGCTGTCATGATGTGGCAGCTACAATGACCCTAGAATGCATCATCTTGCGGTTTCTCTGTTTGATTGTGGGCCAGATGGGAAAGGACATCATCCACACCAGTGTGTGGCTGGGTGTATTTTTGTTTTTTTTAAAAAAAGTAAATAGTAGGTGGGGTGGAAATCTGGATTGGAACCTTGGTGAGGTCACAGCTGCCACCACTAGGATCATGAGTCTCCAATTGTGCTTTTTACTTTAAAAAACCCATTTTATTCCCAGAATTGCTAACTGCATAATGGTGGCACATTGAGTTTGGTCCTGTGGTCAAATGCATGCTAAGGATGAGTGCCGGGCTAGAATTTGGTGGAGAAAATGACTGTTTGAGCTACCATTCAGTTCATTCTATGTGGAGGACATGGGACAAGTAATGACGATAGTGATATGGATGCCAGGAGACCACAATATATCCTGCCTGGGTGCCTAGAAGAGGCTGGTGACGCCGATGTCAGTGGGGCAATGAATCCACTCTGGGTTTCAGTCAGAACTCTAAAGGAGCTATCCAAGGCTCTAAAGCCACTTGGACAGCTCATTCAGAATTCTGACTGGTTCTGACTGAACCCCACTGCTCCTCTGACATCGAATGCAATTTTTGTCATGATGGCCTGGTAGAATTTGCTTCCCTGGGGTAGAAAAGATGCAGGGACCAGCCTTGGTGAAGAAAATTATTACATTCATTTCATTTCTCTCTCCCTGCTCCTCCTCTTTCTTTTGCCCCTTGCTGTCCTGCAATAATCATCTAGAATTTCCTGTATGCATTTTCTCATCCCAGAATTACATGCGTGTGTGTATGCGTGCGTGCGCACGCGTGTGTGTTTTAAATTAATGAATGGTCAATTGAATTTCACTTCTTCTCTACAATACTCAGTTCTTCTCTGCAGAAAAAGCTTTTTTTTTTTTTTTTTTTTTAAAAAACTTGCTAGCCAGAAAAGCCTTCTTCTTGATATGCTAGCTTTTCTTGGGCGGGGAGCATTCAAACACAAAACCGCATCAGTTGCATTCTGTAGTGCTTTTGTCCCTGGAGGATCGGTACCATCTGCTTGTGAGTTGGCTTTCTATATTCGACGAAATCTGAATGGGCTTCAGTTTCCTTCTTGCTGCATTCATCCAACAGAAGAAAATGCTTTTAAAATGGTTGTCCCTGTATCTGCCCATCGGAGCACCCTTCTCCCCTCCCTGCAGGAGCTTTCGTGCTTCCAATATGCCCCGTTCGGTTGCTTTTTAAGCACCTGGTTGTCCATCAGCTCAAGCCGCACGGGAAGCGCCCACTGTGATGTTATGAAACGGCATTGAAATTCACGTCACAGGCTAGTCTAGCCGAGATGGATTTCTTACCTTCCGAGTTTTGCGAGTGAGCGGCTCGTCTGAGCAGAAGGGCCTGCAGAGCCTCCAGGGTTGCCATACTAATGCCGGTGTGTTCCTTGTTCAGCAGGGGCTTTGTTGCAGCTGTGTTTCTGGTTACAAACATCCCTTCAAACGATGGATGCAATTCGGGGCAGGTGGAAGGAAGCCCCTCTGAACCAAGGATGATTTTCTGGATTTTGACCTCAGCTCCCCTGTATTTTAAGTTCAAACAATGAGACTTTGTTTTACTTTATCTGGCATAATTGTGTGTATGGTTTTCTTTTCTCTCCCTCTCCCCCCCCCCCCCCCGCCAGGTGGTAGTATTGTGCTTCGCAATTATTTTTGGCAGCTTCCCGCAGAGTTACGGGCCTAACTCCTCCATCACAAAGGCAGCGCTGCCGGCCCAGCATTCCACGCCAGAGTCATACACAGCCTCTATAGGTGAGTGAGAAGCACCCAAGCTTCTGCGGTTATTCAGTTCCTACAGCAGCCTCTTCTGACCTTGGGTCCCTAGATGTTGTGGCACTACAACTCCAATCATCCCCAGCTGGCGCAGACAAGGTTTAAGGATGGTGGGAGTTGTGGTCCAGCCCAACAACATCTGTGGTTGGGAAAAGCTGGCATCTTACAGGAAAAGAGGAAACCGTTTGTCTCGGAAGCTAGGTGTCCTTTGGAACTGGCTTAAGAGGATCATGGGACATGATCTGGTTGTGGGGCGGCCAGTAAATGCGAGTGAGTTCTGCTCCCTGCTTCCACGGGGTTGGTGCAAGAAAGAAGTGTTGCATAATCAGAAATTAGCTCAGTCAGGCCCTCTAGGGGTGGTGTTTGCCTAGACCAGGGTGCCAGCTACTGCCATTTGTTGAACCCCACTATTGACCTATTTGTGGTGGCTTTGGGGTCAGGAGCTTTGGAATTGGACACCTGTGGCAGAGGCAGCTATGCGTGTGCGTGGAGGGTGGGGTGGGAGGAAAGCTCTGAGCCACTTTTAGGATCAGGTTGACGAGTTCCCTTCTGAGGCTTGAAGAGCTCCATTCTGAACAACCTCTAGAAAGATCTGTGGCTGAGCAATAGAGCAAACGTTTTGCACCCGCAGCGTCCCAGGTTCAGCCCTTGGGATATCCAGTTAAATGGTTCTCAGGACTGGGAAAGGCAGAAAGCCCCCCACCCCTGGATAATATAAACAGGCCATGTAACGGACGCCCTACTAATGTAACGTTCAGGGCCATACGGTGGCGAGTGGCAGAGCAAATGCTCTGATTGCAGAATGTCCCAGATTTGGTGCGTGGGGTCTCCAGTTCAAAAGCAACTTGGGTAGGAGGGCTGCGAAACACCTCTGCCCAACAACTTGGACACTCGCAGTCAGTTAGGTATAGATAGTATGGGGCTGGCCCCGCCACGCCCAACCTGGCACCCTCCAGATGAGTTGGACAACAATTCCTGTGTTTTCTGACACATCTGGAAGGCATCAGGTTGGGGAAGGCTGGTCTAGATGGACCATTGGTCTAATTCAGTTTAAGGCAGATTTGTAAGTTCGTACGTTGGAATCCGCAAGCTCCAGCAGGATCTCTTCTGCTGCACTAAGATCATAAGAAGAGCCATGTTGGATCACACCAAGGATCCATCTAGTCCAGCATTCTCTTCACACAGCGGCCTACCGGTTGTCGACCAGGAACCCATAAGCAGGACATGAGTGCAGCACCACCCTCCCGCCCATGTTCCCCAGTAACTACACTAAAAGCGTTGTATGATGATCAACAACGGGAAACAGTGAATGCCCCTGATGCGCCATCCCTTACACCTCGGCTTGTATTTTTTCCCACCTTCCTCCTTCTTTCTTTCTGCGCAGTGCGGTCAAGGAGCCTGCTGACTTACGAGGGGCCGCATCCGCTGGAGGAACAGCCCTTCTTGGATCGCAGCAACGGCCGAGACAGGCACCTGGAGGCCTCCAAACTCTCAGCCCTGTCTTTGGAATCTGTGTCCAGGTCACAGCACGACCAAGTCATGGAGATCACGATAGGCAACGAAACGAGGCTAGAGAAGTCGGTGCTGGTGGGGCTGCAGCAGCATAGGTGAGCGAGTGATGCAGGAGGGGAAAGCAAGCATGTGGTTCGTTGGTCTGCTATCAGTTCCTAGACTGGATGAGAGGTGTGGGTGGCATTAATAGAAGTATAGCTTCCAAATCGCGTGAGGTACTGGTTCCTCTCTATTTGGCCCTGGTTAGGCCTCATCTTGAGTATTGCGTCTAGTTCTGGGCACTTCAAGAAGGACGCAGACAAGCTGGAGCGTGTTCAGAGGAGGGCGACCAGGATAATCAGGGGTCTGGAAACAAAGCCCTATGAAGAGAGACTGAAAGAACTGGGCATGTTTAGCCTGGAGAAGAGAAGACTTGAGGGGAGACATGATAGCACTCAAATACTTGAAAGGTTGACACACAGAGGAGAGCCAGGATCTCGTCTCGATCATCTCAGAGTGCAGGACACAGAATAATGGGCTAAAGTTACAGGAGCCAGATTCCGGCTGGACATCAGGAAAAACTTCCTGACTGTTAGAGCAGTATGACAATGGAACCAGTTACCTAGGGAGGTTGTGGGCTCTTCCACACTAGAGGCATTGAAGAGGCAGCTGGACAGCCTTCTGCCAGGGATGCTTTAGAGTGGATTCCTGCATTGAGCAGGGGGTTGGACTTGATGGCCTTTTAGGCCCCTTCCGACTCTACTATTCTATGATTCTATGAATGGGATTTGGCTCATTTGCTCCAGGGAAAACAGCCAGTGCTATAGTGAATGTGAATAGCATGAAGCCGGTATGGTAGGATGGGTGAGCAGCGGCTGGGGTATTATCCTCCCCAAGAATGACTCCAAGGCCAGTGTGCTTGGAAGCTACCTCCTCCCAGCCACCGCTGGGGGAAGGAACTGGCTTTTTGTCTTCTAGAGGAGCTGTAGTTATTTGAAGCTCGGAGAACAATCCTATGGTCCCTGGGATGCTCTCAGGATTGCTCAGAAAATCCCTTCCGATGTCAGAGACAGGACTCCGACTTCAGAGAGGGGAGTCGGAGGTCCGATCCCCCCCCATTTCCTGACCCTCACAGCCAGTGTAGAAAGAACCACAGTGGCTGCCCTCTGAGGTCAGAAAAGTGACCTTAGAAGAGGAGGGAAGGGGGCGTTCCAGTGGGCAGGGAGTGGGAGGGGACCGGAGAGGCCAGGATACGAGATACCTTGAGCCTCCTCCAGATGCTTTTCCTCCCCCTCCAAAGCGCCCTCGCTAGATGGGGCTGAAAAGCCTGTCTAGCCAAACTCTTCGGATGGAGGGCAGGGAGGCAAAGATCACCTCCACCGCTCCTCCTGCCCTGCCGGCTGAAGCCTGGCAGGGCATAGGAATCCCAGAAGCCTCCAAACTCAGAGGCTTCTGAAATTCCTATGTCCTGCTGGGTACAATCAATATGATTGCACCCTCGTTAGTCAGCAGGGTGGTAGTGGAGGTGATCTTCACCTCCCTGTCCTCTGATCTCCTGCATTTTTGCTAGATGGGCTTTTAAGCCCTGTCTAGCGAGGGTGCTTTGCAGGGGGAAGGGAAAGCGGAATGGGCTCCTGGGATTCCTATGCCCTTTGATTTCATCCTCGTTGGTCAATTAAATCATGTGAATTTTAATCAGTCAGCTAAAGCTGCATACATATGCACATGAGGAAACACAATCGTGTCTGGGGAACATATTTCTTTGTTTTAGATGGTATTTCCACAATGTTAAAGCAGCCATCTTGTTAGAAGAGGCACTCCCTTCTCTTGCATATAGCTGGGAAGGTTAAATCTGCAGTTTTTATAAGAACGTATTAAAAATAATAATGCATTAAAAAATAATGTGCTGCCTGAGTCATCGAAGGCACTATTTTAGCTAATTAAAAAAAATTGTTTTAGATCAGTGCATGTAACCCAGCTGTTCCCAACCTGGTGCTCTCCCAGTGGGTTGGACTACAGCTCCCATCATTCTCAGCCAGAATGAAGTGCAACACAACTTGAAGGACACCAGGTTTTAGAAGGTGGATCTAACCCAGTAGCTGTGCAATCTTACGTCTATCTACTCAGAAGTAAATCCTATTGTGTTCAGTGGGACTTAATAGCCATAGGATTGCACTGTTTCTGGGTTCAATGGGACTTACTTTAAGATAACTGGATACAGAATTGATGCCTTATTGACAGAACTTTGCGACCCCATGTGGAGTGCATGCTTTGCATTTAGAAGGTCCTGGGTTCGAATGCTGCCCTCTCCAGTTGAAAGAGAATCAGGTAGCAAAGCTGGAAAGAATGCTGCCTGGGCCCTTGGTACTGTATGCTGGAGCTGTGTCAATTGGGGTGGTTAGTAATAACAATTAAAAATCGTCTTTGTGACTTGTTTGTGTTTTGCCTATACTGCTATCTTTTGTAACCTGACTCCTTTGCTTATAGAGTCAACTCAGAGCTGGATGCAAATGAAACACTAAAGATCATCGAAATTGACAGAAGAGTTAATGCTACTTCTTAATAGGAACACACACAAAAAGGGGGGACTTTTTTCTTCTTACCCCTTGATCTTCTTCCCAACCAAAGGTCGCTGTCAGTAAATGCAAAGGGCAAGAGGGAAGCACTTCTCTGATTTCTGCATTGGCTTGTGAGAAAGTGGCTTTGTGCTGCAGTTCCTGTTTTGTTGTTCTGTTTTTCTCCCCTTTCGTCCTGCAGGTCTTTCCCCCTCTTACACCCAAGGGGGAAGGACCGAAAGGCAGCTAGTGCCAAGCAGATGTTGCTGTTGGGGTAGAATGGGAGCAGCCGTGTCTTCTAGTTGAGCTGCAGGATGTGGATAACCCAGTAGGCCACTCATGGCTGTAAAAATCGTAGATGTTTTGTCTGTGTTCTCTTACAGTGTTATAAAATGTGTAAAAAGGGATGCGCGGCTTCTGGATTCAGCCAGGATCTGCTTCCCTGGATTCGACAAAGAGTGATTTCAGAAAGTTGGTTGTTGTTATTTTTGAAAGGGAAATGTCACTATGAGGTGGGGAATATCTATCGTGCTTCAACCATCATTTGTTCTTAACTATTGTGTCCCCTCATACTGAAACAGACGCACAACTTCAGGATAGGTGAAATAGAAACACAGGTACAGGAAAGGGCCCTTCTTCTTCTTCTTCTTCTTCTTCTTCTTCTTCTTCTTCTTCTTCTTCTTCTTCTTCTTCTTCTTCTTCTTCTTCTTCTTCTTCTTCTTCTTCTTCTTCTTCTTCTTCTTCTTCTTCTTCTCCTCCCTCTCCCTCTCCCTCTCCCTCTCCCTCTCCCTCTCCCTCTCCCTCTCCCTCTCCCTCTCCTCCTCCTCCTCCTCCTCCTCCTCCTCCTCCTCCTCCTCCTCCTCCAGTAGAAGAATAAAACCGTAATCATGTCACATCTTGGTGGGAAATCTTGGCCAGAATGGACAGTTAAGTCCTGGCAAAACTTTATAGCATTCCAGAGAAAGGTTCCACCTGCATTGATCGCTGAGATGCATAGCGTCACATTAGGATAGCAGCAGCAAAGCATGCTGCTTCCATCACTGATCTTGTTACGGGCAGAAAGCATGAGCAGTTACAGGATCATCTTCCACTCACCGTGACATCTCCCTTTAAAAATGGAAAAGCTTGGACTTGTGTTGCAATAAACTTTTACCCATCAGCTTTTACAGTGGTGGGGAGCCAGGGGTGGGGTGGGATGGGAGAAACTTAAATTATTTGGATGATGCCCTGGGAAGCATGAGGGTGCCAGTGGTGTGCAACCTTCAAACAATGTTTTTTTTTATATTGCTATAGATGGCCCCACAATACTTATCCTTACCTTTCCTGTAGCATAGGGCAGAATAGACATTAACAACATGAAGACTGGACTTTTGCAATCAGACCCCCAAATTCTTCAACCATGAAAGCTAATTTTGTGAATCGACTGTGATGAGGGAACCCCCCGCCCCACATCTTTAGAACCACCCTTTGACTATAATGACGATTCTTTTACATTCAAGCCAGGCAGTGCATTAGTTCAAGAATATCGCACTAGAATAGGAGAGATCCAAGTTCAGTTCTCCGCTCAGCCCTGAAGCTCACTGGGTGACCTTGGGCCCACTGGCCAGTTGCCATCTCTCAGCCTAAGCTACCTCGCAAGGTTGTTGTGAGGATAAAATAGGTGGGGAGAGAATCATGTATTCCTGCCTTGAGCTTCTTGGAGAAAAGGTGGGCTGTGAATGAAATAAACCAAAGTTCTGTCCTGTGTTGCCCGGAGCTGCCCCTCTTAAGACAGTGTGACATGTGCTCAGTTGAGTCCTCACCCATAATTTCAAAATAGTGGAATACTGGAAGGTGGGAAGGCATGAAAGAAGCAGAAAGCACTTGATTATAAAGGAGGCAAGAATACAGGGATGTGAGACTGCTATTGGTGAAAATGTCTCTGCTTGCCTTTCTTTTCGCCCTTTGCAATTTCTCTTCCTTTGTACGATCGTGTACAAAGCAATTGCCAGTGTCCCCTAGTGTAGCTATCTTCATGAAAGAAAGAAGGCAACCGTCAGGTCATCCTTCTCTCTTGACTTGTTTGCATGAGAAAATGCTGCCAGCTGAACCAAATTGCTTGAAAATCAGTGTTCAGTTTGTACAGTGTTCTCATACAGACGAGGTCTCTAGTTGCTCAGATTTTCCTGCCATCCTAATGCCTTCTGTTGTAAATAGTATTTATTAGTTTCTTCACGACTTCAGCTAGCAGCAGGAATGACAAGCCAAGGCCATGAAACCCGTCCAGTGGTTTTGGTGAACTTTGAGAAACTTCCAAAACTTGTTTTAGGCTCCTGGCATTAAGCTTTTTTAAAAATATATATATATATATATATATATATATATATATATATATATATCAGTGCAATCATGTATTCAAGCTTCTCTCCATCCATATTGTGCAGGTGTTGTGGTTAAAAACAAATGGAGGTTTAAATCTTCTGTTTATTTTGGCATGTTCTTAGCCACAGTAAGCTTCAATGATCACAACTTCCACTTTGGGTGCCAGCCAGAGGCCAATTTTGCGATCACAAAATTCACGAGACGTCTGATTCTCTTCCTAAATAAGGGATTGTTGCTACAATTGCCTCAGTATTTCCGAATCAGGCACTGTCCTTCTCACATCATTCCAGTGGGTACTGAAAGAATTGCTAATATGGATAGATTAATACTAGAAAGGCCCCTCCCCACCCCCACCAAATAACACAGCCAGGGGCCTCTGATTAAAATTTTAGCTGTCATCTTAGATGTTTCAAAATGATGTCCTCAGTTGCCTTCCAGTGGGGTGTTTGGGGAATGGCTATGCATGCAAATGTCAAACTTGGACAAACAATGCATATCTCAAGCCCTGTGTTAAACTTCATAATACTGTCTATCATTGATTCCACATGTCTGTTAGTTCTTAGACTTCTAGAAAGTTGGTGAGTGGGATAGAAACACAGAGGGCATCATTTGAAACTCTCTATTTATGGAAATCAAACATGTCAGTGACACTTCTTAAACATGTCACTTAGAGCGTCACCACACGGGGGGAAATCACGTTTCCTTACTGTTGCTTCTCTGTCCCCGCTTTTGTCCCTCACAACTTCCTCTTTCTTCATGGAGGGGAAAGAGGAAGTAAACAAAGACCATGTGGCCCATTCAGGGGCTGTTTTTATCGCACCGCTTTTCTTTCTCACAGCAGGCGATCACAGCACATTCCATTAAAAAAAAAGTCAGATGAAAAAGGGTTTATTTTGTGACAGAAAATCAAGCGGGTGGAGCGCAGGAGATGGACGTCGTCATCTAAAGGACGTGCACACATCCGTAAGTGGGCAGTAGTGAGTGTGTGATAAAAACACTCATCTGATGAACCTCTTAGTTATGACTAGCATGGCAGGTTTCTTTTGCTATGTATATACTTCATTTCTATTTCTTGTATTCACTATTTTTACTGTGCAAATTAAAGTATTTTAACAAGCTGAGACTTCTGAATCAGATTTTGCTGATGTAAATTGGCGGTTTCCCATTTTACACCAAGCTGAAGATCTGTCCCCTTTCCCCCAGCTATACTTAGAAACGTTGTCCAATTCTTGATTATAAATCTGTGTTTAATGTCAGATTTAAAACGCCCAGTTCCCCCTTTTTAAAAGAATGATTCTGTTTATGGGTTTTCTCTCTCTTTCCCTCTCTCTCTTGGTTCAAACCTTCAATTTTGAGGACTGGATGATGTCTAGACACAGTTTGGCTGTCAGTCAAATGAATGAGTAACGTTAATTGCTGCATCAAGAAGGATTTCCATGGAAAACGTGAAGTTTCTAATGTCAGAAGTCCATTGTGCAAACTCCTCCACCCCCACCACCCCCAGACACACGCCGCATAAGGTGCTGTATATTTAGCATCCTTCCCCCCCACTCTGTGACAAAAATAATTCTCCTTTAATTGCTAATTGGAAAGAGGCCATTTTTTCCCCCGTGTAGCTTTGAAGGTGAAACAGTAGGCCACCGCTTTAGTGACTAAGAAAAAAGCAGGGCATTTAAAAGGTTCGTATTGATTTACTAGCGTGGTTCTTCTGCAGTTGTTGGAAATGAGGGCCTCAAGATTCAAATCCAGCACTCCATGGGGCCTCACGTTGTGGAATCTGTGACCTTTTCTCTGGGAGAAACCCTCTCCTCATGCCTAAGCAACAGCTGTGACATCAGTAGCCAGTGGACTAATCCCTCCCCTTCTGCCCTTCGTATTTGAACATTTGCATGTTAGAACATTTGCATGTTTGAACTCATGATGGCAAGTTGAGCAATGTGCAGACCTGAAAGGGTTGCCCCATCGCCACAACTGTTACCCGGGCAAGTATCAGAGTGACTGTGTATCATTTCAAACCAGTTTCTCTTTCCTAATACTTTCCTAATAATTCTGAAAACAACTTTAGTCTTGTGGCATCTTTCTTATGAGGGGCAATAGTGGGGTCAAATGGGAACGAAATGCAAAAAGTCTGTGATAATTCAATTACAGCTTAAACGTCTACAAAATCAGCAGAGTAAGCATTCACTGCAGCAGTAATTGGTAATCATACAATTATCTTAGCATTGCTAAGAATTCCATTACACTGAGCACCAACACTCCAGTCCTTTTCCAAAAGTAATAACACACTTCCTATATTCAGGAGCATTAGGCACAATTTGTTCTCTTTGTTAATTTTCTGTGCAAAAATATATATATGAGGGTTCCACTTGCACATTATAGTTCGTTGTTTTGTAGAAATGGGGGAATCCAGCGTTCGCAGGTGACTGCCTAAAAAGATTCAAGCTAAATGCCCTAGAATTCACAAGTGCAGATATCCCAATTCTGGTTTGCCAGACACGTAGCCAGTCCTGTCTTTTGAGAATGCTTCAGTCTGGGAGATAGGGGTGAGTTGATGGTCTACTCTGCACACAAAATGGTTAGATTGGAAACTAGAAAAAAATGACTACAAATAGATAACATTCCTTTTGATGGTCTAAGGTGGGTTTCTCCACCTGGTTCTGTCCAAGTGTGTTGGACAAGAAGAAGTTGATAGAAGTTGATAGCCCAACACATCTGGATTGCACCAGGTTGGGGAATGCTGTGCTAATAAAGTGGTTTTCAGAAATATTTCGCTTATTCAAACTTACTCTTCAGATTAGAGGACCACCTTCACATCTGGCACAGGACCCCAGTTGTGTCTTTTAGATCTACCCACAACCTCCGGAGAACTACTTATCCATAAAGACTTGGAGATCCCATATAACTGAGGGCTGCCTTTCAATGACTCAACCATGCATGTGGTCAGGAGAGATCCATGGGAAAGCTTCACATCATCTTCCTGTCCATGTTCAGCCACCGTCTCAAGTCAAATGGGATCTCCTCACCAATAAGCTGTTCCCTCATACTTTCAGCTATGTCCATTGCAGAAAGTTCTGGGACATGTTTTTATTGTGCACGCTCAATTCATATGGGGTGCTGACCAAACCTGATGGGCCTCAACATAGCTCGGTACAAATTTGGTGTGAACAAACCCAACACCATCTTGTGAATACAGAATGCAGGGGTGGGTGGGAAATCAGAAGTAGTGAGCATAGTGCAAAGGACATATCTATCTATTATAAAGGATCAGGAAGAAGAAAAGCCTCTACCTGAGACTCTGGAGAGCCATAGACAATATTGGGCTACACAGTAGCTTATACCTGGTTAAACTATTTGTCCATCTGTCAGCAGCTCTTTAGTGTTACAGGTAGAGGTCTTTCCCATTGCCTGCTACCTGTTCCTTTGTTCTTTAACTGTAGATGCTAGGGATTGAACCTGGGACCTTCTGTATACAGAGCATGGTCTATCCCCAATTTGCCTTTCAAGGAACCTCGGCCACTCTAAACAATCTTCTCTTTGAGGAATCAGTAATAGCTTCTTAGGGACCTCTCTTCCCTGGGCAGAACATAGTTTAAAAACACTGTGCCAGGTGTGATATAAAAGAACTGATGAGGTTCGGTCCTTTTCTTTCTGCTCTTTCCTTTCCTCTGAAAATATTCAGAGGTGCAGAATTATTAATGGCTTTCCCCCACCTCATGTTTTCATGATTCTGTATGTATCAATAGAAGGGAATAAGGAGCCAAAATAGGGTTTAGCAGTGAATGGGTCATAAGCATCTCTCTTTAACATGCTTTTTATTCACACCTGGGCTTTAGGATACAGGATTTTGGTATAGAGATGGCCTTTGAGGGCACTCATCTGTGATGTAGTTTAGGCATATTTGCAGGGCTGTATGATTGTAACATGAGCTGCAAAACAGCCTCCACTATCCAAACAGCTATTATTTCTAGTTCCATAGTAGTCATGCATCACTTGAATGTATTCTTAATCTGCCGTGGTTCAATCAGTTACGATGTACCTTCATTTGTAATGGTAGCTGTGATGGGGAAGTCCTTGTCTGTATGTAGAAATATGTGCTACTTGAGTGCTGTATGAGTCTAAACCTCAACAATTTTGGGAAGCTGTCTTCAGCAGCCTCTTCACTGAATCAGGCTTGGCCTGCTCAAGGAAGGGTTTTTTTTTTAACCTGTCTTTACCTTCAGATGTCATTAGATGCTATTAATGTTACCCTGTATCCAGAACCAAATGCCCTTTTTAGGGTTATAATTTAGCTGGTGCACACAGATCCCGAGACTTTCGGATTCGCTTAGCATCGCATTTGTGATGTGCTGAAAAATAGGCCCTGTTCTCAGCAGGTGACCTTGTGCCACTAACTGAAGAACTAGGAGGGACGTGGATGTCCACAGAAGGGGGATTGATGTTCAAAATTTGGATTCCCAGTGCATCACACCAGTGTCATGAAACCGCTCACAACTCCATTGAAGTCTGTCAATGTCCAATGAAGGTAGGCTCTGAGGGAGCTGTACAGCGTTTGAGCCAACCCCAAAGTTCGCAAGATGGATTTTTCCACTGAATTCAAAAGAGGCTGGCTCCATAGGTCTCTAGATTGAAACCATGGAGATAGTTTATAAATGTAATGTATATGACCATGGCAGATGATCTTGAATGGGCCTTCCCCCCCCAACCCCACCCACGTATCTCACTTTGCTTCATAAGCCTGATCTTTTGCACATGGTAATTTTGGTGTACATGCAGAGTTCATAACCAAGCAAGAAATTCCCATTGGCTTAAATGCCAGAATTGGCTGTGTGTATCCCATGCATTTGGGGAAAATATAGCTCAAATTGCTTGCATTCCGAAAGATAATAGCATCCAGCTTGTAGCCTTAACGACCCCCTAATAAAGGCTGTGATTTTGTTATATGCACTTAATCCCTGTAAGGTTATATTAATTGGTGCAGGATTTCAGCCACCAATGTTACCCATATTGTAGGGTGACCATATGAAAACGAGGGCAGGGTTCCTGTATCTTTAACAGTTGTATAGAAAAGGGAATTTCACCAGGTGCTGCATGCATAGAAATGACACCTGCTGAAATTCCCATTCCTATACAACTGTTAAAGTTACAGGAGCCCTGTCCTCCTTTTCACACGGTCACCCTACCATATTGGTGCCCAAATCTATACACTGGGCCTTCTAAATGGACGTTCTTCTGTCCACACATTTCAGTTACTCTTTTTGCTTTGTGAATACACAAATGTATTTTTGGCTGGTTTTATTTAAATGGAATTGTCCTGATGAAGCATGGCAGTTACTTAGCAAAGTGCATGAGAAGAAATCAGAGAAATTATCTGGTAAATGACGAGAGTTCCTGCCTCCTCCTATCATCATTTACCTTTTCAATTAAAATTCTTTGCGTTCTTTGCTGAATTGATTTAACTTTATTAAATATCATACTATTTTTGTATTTGTACTTTTTCTATATATGCATTGCTCTTCTAAGTGTGTCCTCACCTGTTCGTTCATATTGCAAACTTGAGGGAGGGGAGAATTTCTGTGTAAAATCCTTTTATTAAGCAGAGAAGTCTAAAACCAAATAGCAAACTAAGTGCTTTTTTTATGTAGCTAAGTAAAGTAAAAATATGTAATGCTTTATCTGTTTTCTTGCAAATAAATATTTTCCTAAAGAAAAAAAAACAAACCCTTGTCATTCAGTTACTGGTTTTTCTTTCTTTCTTTTGACATTTCTTTAGAGCAAACAGTCATCTGCTTTTTAAAACTAAAATGAAAATCACCACGCTTCAAAGCTTAGAGTATTTCTGACTTTTTATTTATACTACAACAACAATTAACTCTAATTGAACCTTGTATTGCACTAATTTTCTTAAATCCATTTTGTTTTGCATTTTTATTTATACTGACAGCATCAAGAGAGATCAAAAGCAGTGATAAGTCTCATAGTAACAAATTTGCTTTTGAGAAAACACTGGATCGAAGGAATTGGGGTATGTTTTTTTAAAATATATATATTAGTTGGGGTTATGGGAGGTAGCCTGTTTTGTTGTAATGGTCAGCAAGGGCTGCAATTGGACTGATTGTGCAGTTGTGATCCTGATATTGTATTCTGCATTGGCTTCACAAGAAGAGCTGTGCTGGATCAGACCAAAGGTCTATCTTGTTCAGCGTTTTGTTCATTCACTGACCAACTACCTGCCTTTGGAAAGTCCCCGAGCAGGATGTGAGTGCAATAGCACCCTCCTGCTCATATTCTCCAAGTACTAGCATACAAAGGCATCATAGGCTTTTGAAGACTTAACCAAGGGTGGGCAACCTATGGCCCTCCAAATATTTTGATCTACAACTCCCACAATCTCTCACCATTGGCTATGCTGGCTAGGGCTGATGGGTGTTGTAGGCCAAAACACGTGAAGAGCCACAAGTTGCCCAACGCTGCATCCTCCCATATCAGTCTGCTCAAAGTCCTCAGTAGATAACTCACCACTAGAGGAAGTGCAGCTGGGGGCACACAAGACAGGTCCTTCTCAGTTGAGGTCCATAAAGCAGTCTACCTTACAAAGCTCATTTTCACTGTGTACACACACACACTGTCCCTTTACTCACTCTCTGCTTTAATTCTGATGGAAAATTTGAGGTAACACTTGGTAGGAGGAGGAGCCTGGTGGAGGCGTCTCCTCAGCATTCCTAGGTGCAGCCCTCTGCTTCCCTTTTCTCCCTCTGTAACAAGCTACATGGCTGTGTATCCCCTACAGTTTAATATATATCAGAAAAAAGTATTCAAATCACTTTCAGTTAGTGAGGACCTGTGTTGAGTCTGAGGTGGCCTTCCACCGAGAACCTTAGGTTCATCATGAGATGTTGCCATCAAAAACCACCTGGATGGCTTTGTTTCCAATCCTGTTGTGTCCATAAGGAATTGTATGTCCATGTAAGAGGCCCCCGTTTGCCTTTTGCATCTAGGTCAGTTCACTGCTGAAGCTTTTGCAACATAAGCATGTTCCAGAATATCCAGATGAGACTCTTAAGCCTTGGTGCACCTGAGCATTTCCTCTTCCTTCTGTTTCCATGGATCCTCCTGCATTTTCTTCTTCTTTTTGCCTGACTCAGGTGGTAGAAGAACAACAGATGGGGCCCACCTTTGATACCCTAGTGGTACACTTCCATCACAGTAGCTTGATTTTAGCTCTTATTAAAAAAAAATCCCCAAAGATTGTCTTTGTGGTTTTGCAGCCTGTTAAACCCTGTGTCTACTGAGACATACCAAGAGAAGCTGCATAATGCTGTGTATATTTACTGCCAACAGAGCTAGCAGTGATAAGGTGGTTGAAATAATTTTTGGATGCCATGCTGCAGTCCAGCTAACTGTCCTGAACACCTTTTTCACATCCTATCTTAAGCTGCCTGCATTAAGAGGTGTGGCATTGTATTACTAAGCACCTTGAAGTCAGCAATGAGCTTTGATGTTGTTACTATGCCTGGTTGGGGCCATTTCTATTTGCATTTGAGAACGATTTCCCCATGTCCAGGGAATGAGCCCCTCTGGGATACAAATGACTAGGGGGAAATTAGGCTCATGCTAGGATGCATCTCCACACTGTGCCCCAGTCTGCATTCTGCTGGTGTATACATTAATAGAAGTCTGGTAGGGCTGTCGCAGAAACCCGCACATTTACTAAAACACACAAGAGCACAGCATGCATAACTTTGGCACATAGTCTAGGTAGCGGAAGGCCCTTGTAAGGTCCTTGGGGTGAATGGCAGAGAGAGCAACACAGATGAGATCAGGGCTTTTCCAGAAATCGAGGTTTTGTTGGAAAAGTAAAACAAAAGGCACTTTATGCATTGGGAGGGCATTCCAGAAAAGGGAAGGGCTGAGGGAGGTGAGAAGTGGGACCGATGAGCCAAAGCAGGCTGCAAAGTGATGCATTGGCAGCAGGGTGGGGGTGAGCGAGGTGGGAGGGTTGAAGTGGTGAAAGTTGAAAATCAGCAAGAAGAGAGGAATGAAAATAATTGCAGCTTTCTTTCCTTATGCTCTGTATGAAATGAAAGGATAGGGAGGGGGACTCCTTAGTATGAGGGAAAATAAAAAAAAGAGGAAGAGGCTGTCCTCTATTATTATTTATTTATTTATTTATTTATTTATTATTTAATTAGAGTATTTTTATCCCGCACCTCAGCCAAAAGGCTCTCGGAGCGGCTTACAATGTATCAATAAAGAAGACAGTCCCTACCCTCAGGCTTACATTCTAAAAAAAGACACGACACACAAGGAAAAGTGGATGGGGAGGGAAGAGGGAGAAAATAAAAAGAAATTAAGAAGACTGTTTAGGCTGGTGGGAAGGCCCTGCTCCATCCTCTCATCACCCAATGGAGGGGCAAACCAACAGCTCCTTCTTCCCCACAAGGTGAAGATGTTAGCCCTGTGTGTGGGGGGGTTCAACTGAAGCAGGCTCCGATGGTGCCTGCCTGCTCCAGTCTCCCTCGCATCTTCTTCCCCACAGGGTGAAGATGGCAGTTAGCCCTGTGGGGGCGGGGGGTCCAACTGAAGCAGGCTCCGATGGTGCCTGCCTGCTCCAGTCTCCCTCGCATCTTCTTCCCCACAGGGTGAAGATGGCAGTTAGCCCTGTGGGGGGGGGGTCCAACTCGGCACTTGGAACATGGACTGCTGGCAAGGGATGGGTTGCACCTCACAAGGGCTGGAAAGAATGAGTTCGGCCACAGCATGAAGAACTTCATCAGGAGGGCTTTAAACTGAATCTTGCGGGGGTGGGAGACGTAAATTTTGAGGCAACAATGGATGAAGGCCAATGCACCACAGTACAGAGAACAGCTCCAACAGAGTCCCAAAATAGTGTCTGCAACAAGGTAGGAACAAAGCCAGACTATAAAACACATGGTCTTCGATGTCTATATACTAATGCCCAGCGCATGGGAAACAAACAGAATGAACTTGAACTCTTATTACATGAAGGCAAATACGACTTGATAGGTATAACTGAAACTTGGTGGGATGACTCCCATGACTGGAATACAGCAATTGAAGGATATAACTTGTTCAAAAAGAACAGAAGAAATAGAAAGGGAGGTGGAGTTGCACTATATGTTAAAAATACCTATCCCTGCACAGAAATACAGGCGGATGAGATTGGGAGCCCCGTCGAGAGCGTCTGGATTAAAATAAATGGGGCTAGGAATAAAAAGAATATGATAATCGGAGTCTACTACCGACCACCCAATCAAGGAGAAGACGAGGACGAAACTTTTGAGAAACAAATTGCCAGTGTTTCAAGGAAGTGTGATGTAGTAGTGATGGGGGACTTCAATTACCCTGATATCTGTTGGGAGACCATTACTGCCAAAAGCGGCCCTTCCAAGAAATTCCTGACATGTATGGGTGATAACTTTCTCCTACAGAAAGTGGTGGAAGGAACTAGAGGGTCAGCAATCCTTGACTTGTTATTGACCAATAGGGATGACTTAGTGGATAAAGTGGCAGTTACGGGAACTCTGGGGGAAAGTGACCACGTCATACTTGAATTCTTGATTATGAAGGAGACAAAAGTCGAGCGTAGCCATACACGTACTCTGGATTTTAGGAAAGCTGATTTTAATAAATTCAGAACTATAATAAGTAAGGTCCCGTGGCAAGGGAGCCTAAAAAGAAAAGGAGTGCAGGATGGGTGGGAGTATCTAAAAAATGAAATTTTAAAGGCACAGTTACAAACAATTCCAACAAGGAGAAAAGATAGAAGACAACAGAGGAAACCAATGTGGCTCCACAAAAAGCTTATTGATGAACTGAAAACAAAAAGGGATACATATAGGAAGTGGAAGGAAGGCCAGGCTACAAAAGAAGAGTACAGACAAGTGGCGCAGAAGTGCCGAAATGGCGTCAGGAAGGCTAAAGCTGTGAATGAGCTGAGATTAGCGAGGGATGCTAAAAGCAATAAAAAGGCTTTCTTCAGATACGTGAGTAGTAAAAGACAGAGGAAAGAAATGGTGGTTCAACTGCTTAATGAGGATGGCAAATTGATAACAGACGACAAACAAAAGGCTGAAGTGCTCAATTCCTACTTTGCCTCGGTCTTCTCCCAAAAGCGGATCTATGACCCCCCTGGAAAAAGTGAAGCAGAAGTTGAGGGGGCAGGATTGCAGTTTGAGATTGATAAACAAATGGTCAAAGAACACCTAATTTCCTTGAATGAGTTCAAATCCCCAGGGCCCGATGAACTGCATCCAAGAGTAATGAAGGAGCTAGCGGAAGAACTCTCAGAACTTTTGTCTATTATCTTTGCAAAATCAGGGAAGACGGGTGAGGTGCCGGACGACTGGAGGAGGGCTAACGTTGTCCCTATCTTCAAAAAGGGCAAAAAGGAGGAACCTGGGAACTACAGACCAGTCAGCCTGACATCCATCCCTGGGAAAATTCTGGAGCAGATTATAAAGAAGTCAATCTGTAAACACCTTGAAATCAATGCAGTGATTACTAGAAGCCAACATGGATTTGTCAGGAACAAATCCTGTCAGACTAATTTGATCTCATTTTTTGATAGGATAACCTCCCTTGTGGACTGTGGGAATGCTGTGGATGTCATATATCTTGACTTCAGCAAAGCTTTTGACAAAGTACCACATGACATTCTGATTAACAAACTAGCTAAAAGTGGGCTAGATGGAACAACTATTAGGTGGATCCACAGTTGGCTACAGAATCGGACTCAAAGAGTACTTATCAATGGAACCTTCTCAAACTGGGGAGAGGCAACGAGTGGGGTGCCGCAGGGCTCAGTCCTGGGCCCAGTTCTCTTCAACATTTTTATTAATGATTTGGACGAGGAGGTGCAGGGAACGCTGATCAAATTTGCAGATGACACCAAATTGGGTGGGATAGCTAATACCCTGGAAGACAGAAACAAACTTCAAAGTGATCTTGATAGGCTGGAGTGCTGGGCTGAAAACAACAGAATGAAATTTAATAGGGATAAATGCCAAGTTCTACATTTAGGGAATAGAAACCAAATACACAGTTACAAGATGGGGGACACTTGGCTCAGCAATACTACAAACGAGAAAGATCTTGGAATTGTTGTAGATCACAAGCTGAATATGAGCCAACAGTGCGATATGGCTGCAAGAAAGGCAAATGCTATTTTGGGCTGCATTAATAGAAGTATAGCTTCCAAATCACGTGAGGTACTGGTTCCTCTCTATTCGGCCCTGGTTAGGCCTCATCTAGAGTATTGCGTCCAGTTCTGGGCTCCACAATTCAAGAAGGATGCAGACAAGCTGGAGCGTGGTCAGAAGAGGGCAACGAGGATGATCAGAGGTCTAGAAACAAAGCCCTATGAAGAGAGACTGAAAGAACTGGGCATGTTTAGCCTGGAGAAGAGAAGATTGAGGGGAGACATGATAGCACTCTTCAAATACTTAAAAGGTTGTCACACAGAGGAGGGCCAGGATCTCCTCTCGATTCTCCCAGAGTGCAGGACACGGAATAACGGGCTCAAGTTAAAGGAAGCCAGATTCCGGCTGGACATCAGGAAAAACTTCCTGACTGTTAGAGCAGTGCGACAGTGGAATCAGCTACCTAGGGAGGTTGTGGGCTCTCCCACACTAGAGGCATTCAAGAGGCAGCTGGACAACCATCTGTCAGGGATGCTTTAGGGTGGATTCCTGCATTGAGCAGGGGGTTGGACTCGATGGCCTTGTAGGCCCCTTCCAACTCTGCTATTCTATAATTCTATGATTCTATGATTCTATGAAGCAGGCTCAGATTATTATTATTATTATTAGTGTGCACGGACCCCCCAATCCGCTTCTCTTCCAGATCCGCAATTTGCGGATCGGGCCGCTTCACTCCACCCCGCTCTGCCTATAGTCCACTCCGCTCCGCTGCGGAGCTCCGGATCCGGATCGGAGCTCCGCTTTCCCCCCCATAGGCTTGCATTGAAATCCAAAAAAGTCTACAACTTTTTTTCTGTTAAAGTTAGAAACCTCAAGTTTAGCACCATGACACCTCATGCACGTATACACACGCATGCCAAGCCTCAAGCCAATCCAAGTGTCCCCTGATTTTTTGGGAATTTATGAATTGGGGAGTAGAGATAAACCTATATGAATCTTCTTCCACACTTGAAAAATTGATTTGGAACTTCAAAAATCTACGTGAGCGAAGAAAGGACTTATCCCCTGAGTCAAAGCAAGACACACACAAACCATCCCTGCGAGGTGGGCAAGGGAGGAGGGAGAGAAGGCAGGCAGGCAGCAGACATTTCTGGGGGCATAAGGAAGTGAGCCAAGGATAGTTTCAAAGCCAGTAATGCAAACCATCCCTGTGATGTGGGAGCAGCACAGAGAGATGCCTTTTCTTTTGCATCACATAACTAGGAGGCTAGGAGGATAAGAGTAAAGCTTTGTGATCCTTGCTTCAGAGTTGATTGACTGCACTGTGATCACAGCCATTACTAAACAACAAAATAATAATATTAATAGCAGTACTAATTAATATTAATAGCAACAACAACAACAACAAGGAGTTGAACCACAATGAAAGCCTGCCTGACTTCACTGAAGAGGAAAAGCCAGGAGAGCTTGGGCTATGGGGTGTAAATATAAAATGGAATAAATAAATAAATAAATAAATAAACAAAGGAGTGGTAGCAGTGTTGCTGAATAAACAACAGGAAGAATTTTTAAAAAAAGGCTATATCTGTCTTTTACCAGTAAGAGGGAAGTGGACATGCCCAGGGGGAGGGGGAACTGTGCCAATTTGACTGGCCCTGTCTAGAGACCATTCTTTAAGAAGCAAACTAACACTTCAACTCATGATAGGCATAGCTTGCTTCTCCACTGGTTAACCTTTGGAGGGCTCTGATGACCCTCCAGGGCAGGACACAGTGTGTGTGCACTGGGCACGTCCACATGCCCTAGGGCACCTCATCCCCTTGCACAACATCTATTCAGTTGTTAACCAAGGTTAGGGTGGGTAGCAGTGCTGTGTTTCCTATCTGTTATTTATTTGCTTAGTATATGATTTCAGGTTGTGTTTGTGCATTTGGTGGGGCTACTGTTTTAAAAAACACTGGGAAAAGTCCGTTCAGACTAAGAAAGAGAAGTTTCCCAGTATCCCAAGTTACTAGTATCCCGTTTTGCCTATCCCCTCCTCCAACTTTGGGATCATGTGATCATGACTCTGCCTCTCAGCACTTCAAAAAGGTACATCTCCCAGTTTTTTTACCCGATTTTTCCAAAAATTATAGCAAGCAAACTGCACCACGCAGAGAGCTGAGAGTAGGCTCAAAATGACCCCCAGCCACGACTCTCTAAGCACAAGAAGTTTCAGAAAGATAGCTTAAAAAACAACACAGTTATCCCCTATTCTTTTCCGCAATGCAATCCTATGGGTGAAATTTTCCAAAATGGCGATCGGAGCGCTCCGCGAAAAGAGAAGTGCTCCGCCTATGGCCGCTTCTCTTCGCCGTGCTTCTAAGGGTCCGCGGTCCGCTTCTACTCCGCCTCTGGGCAAGGCGGAGCAGGCCAATTCGCTTCTGATTCTCCGATTCTAATCGGAGCGGAGCACACCTCTAATTATTATTCCTCCCCATAGCAAAAGCTCGCTGGGCGGTTTACAAAAATTAAAACAGTGAACATTAAAAATATATACAAAATTTAAACAGTGTAAAAGCAGACAATATCCATTTAAAACAACTATTCTGGGCTCAGTTGAAAAACTGACCCCAGATCGTCAGGGCTCTTAATAGCTAACAGCTCATTCCTACTGCATTACCTCAGTGAGGGGTGTTGAACCTCTTTCAGCTGGAGGGCCAGATTCCATTTCAAAGACGCTCTCTGGGGCCACATTCTAATGGTAGGAGAAAGCAAAGCCAAAAGGGGCACAGTCAAAACACCAAGCAGCATTTTTACGTTTAGCTTAAGCTCTCGCTGCCAGTAACTGATCCTTAAGAAAGGCATTTCAGCCTTTTAGAATTGGGTGGTGGTGGTGATGTGGAAGGACATGCAAAAGGGACACAAAAAGCCAAGGAACAACCTGCTATTGGTGGTCTGGAGAAAGGGGGCAGTGGCAGGGAAAGGAAGCATGGGTGTCCTGGTAACCCTAGAGCAGCCTTCCTCAACCTGGGGCGCTCCAGATATGTTGGACTGCATCTCCCAGAATGCCCCAGCCAGGACATTCTGGGAGTTGTAGTCCAACACATCTGGAGCGCCCCAGGTTGAGGAAGGCTGCCCCAGAGGGCTGGTTGGGAGACCAGGAAGATCAACCTTCGCCCCTACCCTTTAATTACTGCACCCTTGAATCTGGAAATGCATGATGATTAAGTGTTAATCCAAGAAATCCCAAACTAGTGTATAGAGGGGAGAGACACTGCCCTGTCCGTTTCAATGCAGCAGCCTTCCCCAACCTGGTGCCATCCAGATGTTTCAGACAGCAGCTCTGATCAGCCACAGCCAGCATGGCTGATGGTTAGGATTTTTGGGGTTTCCCCCAAAACATCTGGAGGGTACAGTGGGGGGGGAAGGGCGTAATGGAGGGTTTTAGCAGAACTTTGGCCTAGTTTGTTAGATCTTGCAAGCCAACCTTCCCAGACAAAATGGAGGCTCCTGAACCAAGGCGATTGTGAGGGAACACCAAATGGAGGCTGGCTGGTGCCCCCCCCCCCCGCCAGCAACAATGTCTTAGGTCACTCAAGTAGGAGAAGGAGACAACCTCTGCCACTGGCCTGCCTCCACCCCACACTACAAGGAAGTCCTTGAAGACCAGCAGGGCCAATCTCACCATGAGGCAGGGTGAGGTAGTCTGCCTCAACTGGATACCATAAAATGGCAATCTTTCAATAATTGTATGACGTTCCATTTTTAGATGCAGCAGAGGCTGGAGGCTGTTTCCAGTGGAGCTGTGATCCATTCTGAATTTCAGCCAGAACTCTAAAGGAGCTATCCAAGGTGCTGATCCTAGTTTGGGAATAGGAATCAGCACCTTGGAGAGCTCTTTTTAGCAGTCTAGCTGGGTCTGACTGAAAGCCCAGATGGATTCACAGCCCCACCAAAATCGGAGCCACCAGACTCCACTGATTTGACCACCATTTGGAGCCTTTGTCTCAGCTGCCAACGCTTCTCTTATTTGGCCCATTTCCTGCTGACCCTAGTCAACAAACAATTATGTTTACTTGCAAAAAATGTGGCTGCTGGAATATCGATTCCCCCCTTGTCCTCCCACTTGAAAACAACATGTTTAAGATGCCTTTGGGAATTCCTGCTTGTTATGAGCCTGAAAAACACGGAATTCCACAGTCCTAAGAACTGCAGGGATGCTTCCCCCAGAAAGAGAATCATCGTACAGGCTCGTTTGCACCAGGGGTCCAGCCCCCACTGCAGATAGATACCCATTGGGCTTTGGCCAGATCTAATGAATGGCTAAACCATCCCTCTCTGAGATGTTTGCATTAAATGATGCCTTTTAAGAGCTGAGTATTTGATTTTGCACTAAAAACAGGCTGGGATTGAGGGTGGGTGGGGATGGAAATTAGAAGAGATTAATGCATAAATAAATGCGGCATGAGAGGATTTAGGGCATCATAGATGCACTGACCTACCTCTCGTAAATGTATTTTATGACCAGGGCTAAAAGGATACAAGGTGAATCTGGCAAATAGCATAGGTTGTGTGCTAGATTAATACCCCGGTTTTATAAAAATGAAATTAATTGCAAAGATAGATCATGTTTCTTAGGAGTATATGAGCATTTATAACCTTCCTTCCTTCCTTCCTGTTTTATTCAAAATGGTATATAAAGAATATTAAAACCAGCAAATTAAAATACAAGCATGGCATTACATTAAAAAAGAAGAAATGGTCATTCTTTTCTTTTTTAAAAGACTATTAGCAGCAGAGGGTCAGAATATCATGTCAGATTCATTCCTCTAAGTAATGCCACATGACAAAATACAAACATATTTTACTTTGCTTGGAAACTCAAGAACTAGACACAGTCAGAGGACCAAATAGTCATTACTTTAAATCAGCATCTTTGTTTTTAATCTAGAGTAAGCACAGAGGGGATGGGATGTCCATATCTTGAAAGCCCCCCTGCCTTCACACTAGGGTCCCAATCCATATTGGGCCCCTGCATTACCCTGGGGAGGGGAGGAAGTGCAGCTGATAGACACAGATTTAATGGCTGTTTTGGACCAGAGTTCCATGGAGAGGGAATTCCATTGGCTCAGCACAATCACTGTGAATGCACTTCTACAGACAGCCACTGAATGTATGCAGATGGAGCTTGAAGCAGAGCCTTCCCTGGAAGATCTCACCCTGTGAGGGGACCCACATGGGAGCTTGTTGTCTATCTTTCATTTTAATAAGCTGTTAGTTTATATTGTGAGATGTAAAGATAACTGGCAATGGAGCTGCGGGAGAGCTGCGTGCTTTCTTTTTGATTGAGCTATGAGGATTGGGCCATACATTTGTGATAAATTATCATGGCTACTAGAGCTGTGCGCTCCGCACCAAAAATCATAGAATCATAGAATCATAGAATAGCAGAGTTGGAAGGGGCCTACAAGGCCATCGAGTCCAACCCCCTGCTCAATGCAGGAATCCACCCTAAAGCATCCCTGACAGATGGTTGTCCAGCTGCCTCTTGAAGGCCTCTAGTGTGGGAGAGCCCACAACCTCCCTAGGTAGCTGATTCCATTGTCGCACTGCTCTAACAGTCAGGAAGTTTTTCCTGATGTCCAGCTGGAATCTGGCTTCCTTTAACTTGAGCCCGTTATTCCGTGTCCTGCATTCTGGGAGGATCGAGAAGAGATCCTGGCCCTCCTCTGTGTGACAACCTTTTAAGTATTTGAAGAGTGCTATCATGTCTCCCCTCAATCTTCTCTTCTCCAGGCTAAACATGCCCAGTTCTTTCAGTCTCTCTTCATAGGGCTTTGTTTCTAGACCTCTGATCATCCTGGTTGCCCTCTTCTGAACACGCTCCAGCTTGTCTGCGTCCTTCTTGAATTGTGGAGCCCAGAACTGGACGCAATACTCTAGATGAGGGGACCGATGGACCTCCAAAATCGTGGTGCAGTTAGGGGGCAGTTTTAAAACCGTCAGAAACCCATGGTGGGGTTAGAAGGTCGTTCAGAGCCATGAATGGATCCATAGGTATCCGAAGGCTTTTGGGGTGATGTGAAGGTTCATTTCATGTTGATGAACAACTAACTGAACACTTCCATTTTAGGAAGATGCTATCACTGATGGGTGAGGGAGGGGTAGTTTTGAGATTGACATCTGTGGCTAACCAATAGTCACAGTCTCCTCCCTAGTACTATGTACTGTGACTCCAATCACAGTACTTAGGGGGAGGGATTGCAAATGATATAACCTATTTTCCCATGCCCTGGGACTCATTCATTTGCTTGTAGAGTGGTAGGAAGGAAGCAGGAGAGAAAGAGTCCAGATACAAGAGGGCGGGGCTCCTGCAGGGCTCCTAACTGTTGTGATGAAGAGGGAATTTCAGCAGATGCTGCATACATACAAATGGCCCCTGGTGAAATTCCCTTTTCTATACAACTGTTAAAGCTGCAGGAGCCCTGTCTTCCTTTCCATAGGGTCACCCTAGTTTACATTCCCTATTCAGGCTGAATGCCAGAAGAGGGCTCAAGTCAAACTGCGAGCCTACCTAACTCAGTACTGAGTGGTTTTCTGAGGTTTCAGACAGGTGTCTTTCCCTGGTGAAGATGGAGGTTGAATTTGGTGATGACAGAGGTTGAATTTGGGATATTTTGCATGTAATGGTTGTGCCAGTGGAGTCTGGTGACTCTGATTTCAGTGGGGCAGAAAATACACTCTGGATTTACGTCAGATTCAGTCAGAACCCTAAAACAGCTATCCAAGGCATGCTTGTGGCTCCAATGTCAGTGGGGTGGTTAGAACTTTAGAGTTCTGACTGGTTCTGGCAGAAACCCAGAATGGATTTACCGCCCCACTGACATTGGAGCCACCAGCCTCCACTGGTTTGTGCTCTATCTCTGGCTTCAGCCACCTCTATGTTGGGTTTTCCTTTCCCTCTTCTGCAATGTGCTGCACAGCTCAATCTGCGTTCTGATGTCATTACTGTGCTTTGCTCCCCCTCTACCCCTCCCTTTATTCTCCATATTTACATCATGCCTCTTAAGCATGCTGATTTGCTAGGCAGCCATCTGTATGAAAGTACAATCAAGCCATACAATGACAGCAGTTAAGCCAATGGCAACAATTAAAACAGGCAACAAACAATAAAACGCAAATGAACAGTAGCGGCATTGAATTACATTTAAAGCTGAGGAGAGCAACAGCGTTTTTCAGCTTCTTCTTTTTTGGGATGGAGAAACACACAGTGTAATAATCTCCCAAGACAGGGTCAGTTATCCCATCAGAGAGAGGACCTTCTCTGTGGTGGGACCTGTCTTTTGGCACTCCTTCCCTAGGAAACGTCTCCTGGTACCTTTGTTGCTGTCATATAGACATGAGGTTTAAACTATCCTATTTTCCTGAGCTTTTAATTAAATATGGCTTTTATATCATGGTATTTTGGTTTCATTATGGCTGTTTTAGTTGTTTTATTGTACTGTATGAATGTTGTTCATTTTAGTTTGTAAGCCATCTTGTGGATTTTTCTATAAAAGGAAAAGTAGGATATAAATACCTTAGACACAGGTGTGTGTGTATCTATAGCTATAGTATAATGAACAATTTCCAATTTTTTTCTCTTTTGTAGGAATTGGGATGAACTGATAGGCATGTGTTATTTTTGTTATTTTGTATAGTGCCCAGAATTGTGCTGTAGGTTTTTCTGTGCACTAGGAAGGAAGTGCTTCTCAGAATAGTGTGTGTGTATATATATTCAGCTACCATGCCATCTTTTATAATTACACATATCCTACAATCATGCACCCTAGTAAGTTAATTCCTGCTCATGTCTATGCGCATTAGTAGAATCTAGCTTTTGCTGGAAGGGAGGGCAGCTGTCAAGAAGGATTCATCAACAGGTATGTTAAGTGTGATAAGGTACACTGTACCACCACTGGGTTTGCATACTCATAAGTCTAGAGATGTACAGTATATGTGGAGACAATGTAGCACCAGGAGAGAAAGACCCTGCAACCTTCTGGTGAGTGGTTTCGAGTGCTTGGCTGAAAACAACAGTAAGCATGGATTATTTCATCTCTCCAAACTCCGGGGAAGCACCTCAGAGTTAAAAACACTTGGGAAAAGTATCTTTAGCATAAAAATGCTTCTCATTTAAGGCCAACCGCTTGGCTTCTGTCAACCACCCACACAAAATAAACTTACAATAATATAATAACCACGATGCTTAATCCATCCACACCCACAATTCCTCCACACTTAATGATTTGAAACTATTGACTCAAGAGCTCCTAAATAATCAAACAAAACAAAACATGTTTCCTTATTCAGAGGATGCCTGAACATGGTGGCTAGAGGATTGGCTTACATCTTCTAGGTGGCTTACATCTTCAAATGCACTAGTATAAGGAAATATATTATTAATGGGATATTCATTTTCCCTGTTGGGGACCCTGCATATGACACTATTACTGATATCATTACCAATGTCAGCTATTTCTATGATAACTATACTTCCAAGTGTTGTTAAGTGCGAGGTTCTACATAAAAATGGGAACCATTATTTTGATAGAAGAAGAGTGTTTTCCTTTTATTTTGGCCCCCTGATTCTGGCAAGTCAACTAATGCATTATATCTCAAACTGTAGAAATTCACTCTCTGTGGGTCAGCACTGTACATTGTTTCTGCTTCCTTACCCCAGCCAACTCTGCCATCATGAAAAGACAGAGCAGAAACTTGAAGACAGAATGGAACTGAATTGGTAGCCAGGGAAATTGTCCTGGCACTAACATCGTATAGAGCCTCCAGCTAGTACCAATTAGCAATCATGCTGCCATGCTCTGCGCTGCTTAGAGTTTCTGGGCTGTTTTCAACGGTAGCCATACCTTAATCTAAATGTTATCCCATGAGCTTGCAATGCAAACCAGACAATGCTGGTAAAATGCACTCTGAGTGACTACTGTCCCCTGGAGTGGAGCTGGATATAGGCGTCTCTCTGTTCCTGACCCTTAAGGCGTTTTATAAAAGGTAAGGAATTATATTTGAGTGGAGAAAAATTTGATGGTGTACAAACACATGAGCTTTTAAATTTCATAGAATTCTTTTGCCTTGCTACATTGTGTGTAACTCAGTAGCTTTCATCCTTCCTACATCCACTGAATTTCAGGATCGCCATGAAATAAAATGAAATAACGGGGATTTTACAAAACAAGAAAAGTTATCTTCAGTAAGGCTTTAACTCCCCTGCCATTCTCAAGTGACTTATGCAAAGTAGGACACCCACTTTTTACCAACTCTCCCTAACCACTGCACCCCTCCACACTATGGGATTGTTCAAAGAACATGCTAAGCCATGGTTAGGCCACTGACCCTTTTGCAGCAAATGATTACTGGCATGTTTAAATTGTGGTTGTGTAGCCACCATGGGTAAGAACGGTTCACACTAGGGATGTGCTCCGCTTCTAATCGGACCGGAGAAGCAGTAGCGGAGCAGGGGGCTTTGCCTGCCCTTAAGGCGGAGGCGAAGAGGATTGGGGGGCCGGCGGAGCGTGGCGAAGAGGATCGAGGTGAAGGCGGATCCTTCGCCTCGATCCGGAGCTCCGCCGGAAAGGTAAGTGGGGTTTACCGGGCCCTGCCGCTGTCGCTGTCGCCCATGAGGCGACGGCAGCAGGGCCCGGTAATGCCCCCCGCCCTCCTCTCCCTTACCTGCCTCTGTCCGCGGTCCGTCAGCATCTCCAATTGAGCCCGTGGTTCCAGCAGGAAGTCTGGGCCGCACTTGCGGCCCAAACTTCCTGGTGGAACCACGGGCTCAATTGAAGATGGTGACGGACCGCGGACGGAGGCAGGTAAGGCCCCCTCCCCCTTGGTCCCTTAACGGGCTCTGCCGCCGTCGCCGCATGGGCAGCGATGGCGGCAGGGCCCGGTAACCTCTCCGCCCTCCTCTCCCTTACCTGCCTTGTCCGCGGTCCGTCAGCGTCTCCAATTGAGCCCGTGGTTCCAGCAGGAAGTCTGGGCCGCACTTGCAGCCCAGACTTCCTGGTGGAACCACGGGCTCAATTGAAGACGGCGACGGACCACGGACGGAGGCAGGTAAGGCCCCCCTCCTCCTTACCGGGCTCTGCCGCCGTCGCCGCATGGGCGGCGATGGCGGCAGGGCCCGGTAACCCCCCCTATGGAGGGGACCGGAGCTCCAATCCGGATCCGGAGCTCCGAGCGGAGCGGAGTGGGCACAGGCGGAGTGGGGGCGGGGCGGAGCGGTCTGATCCGAAAATGGCGGATCTTAAAGTGAAGCAGAGTGGGGGGTCCGTGCACACCCCTAGTTCACACAATATGCTAAGCCATAGTGTTTAGTCAAAATGCTTAACCACCATGGCTTAGCATGTCATCTGAACAGGATCGCTATCTCATACCATTTTGGAGGGTTCTTCAACCCCCCAAGAGATGTTTTCCAGAGGGTGAGGGTGGTGCAGAGGATAGGAGAAATCACCAAATATTGGGTGTCCCCACTGTATGACCAGAAGTACTTTCCCCTGGTGCAAAGCTACCTTGTATTGTTGCTGGGTGTTTTTTTTAAAAGCTTAATTGGGTGGGGTAATGGTTTGAGTGTTGACTTGGAAAATATATGTTCTGGTCCTCACTTTGCTGTGATGTTCACTGGGTGACTTTGGGCCAGCCACTGGCTCTCAGCCCAGCCTACCTCAAAGGGTTGTTGTGAGGATAAAATGGAGAGGAAGAGGACCATATAAGCCACCTTGGGTTCCTTGCAAGAGGAACAAGGGCCAGGAGATTAATGTAATAATAAAACAAGTCGATTAAAACAAAGATAATATTAAATATTTATTTAGTATTACATTTATATTTATTCATTTATTTATTAAAATTTATATTTATTTATATAAATTATTTATATCTGCCAAATATCTTGGCAGCGGAGGTGGTGTGTGAATTTCAAAATATTTTTAAGCAATTATTGTATGCCTTGGAGGCAGCCTTCCTCAACCTGGGGCGCTCCAGATGTGTTGGACTACAACTCCCAGAATGCCCCAGCCAGCTGGCTGGGGCATTCTGGGAGATGCAGTCCAACACATCTGGAGCGCCCCAGGTTGAGGAAGGCTGCTTGGAGGGAGTCCGTGGATTTTACCTCAAGTCCTACTGTACTGCCATCCCAGCCCAACAACCCCATCTGGCAATGTGATTTGGAAGGCAGCAAGTTCTTAGGTGGTGTATTTGGATGTAGTTGGAAAGTGATGCTGGTGAGAGAGGCGTAGGTGCTCGCAGATAGGTTGCCTCCTCCCATCACCATCTCAATTGAATCCAACAGCTAAGCAAGCACTCCTTCCAGCGGTAAAGTTGCTTTGGAGCTGAAATACACATCTTCACCACAGGAGCGGATAATGTCTGACGGAGGACCTCTGGCTGAAGAACGAACTGTGCTGTCCAGAATCTTCAGCACCGCTTTCTCACCCCCTTGGTTCTTCCTGCACCAGAATGGCCTCCGTCTTCTCTTTTCTTCCTAGACTTCCCATCCATCCCGCACGAAGAACTGTCCGATAGCACAGTGTGCATCCCCTCCCTCTACCACGCCGACGGGTTGACGTCCGTTCCTCCAGCCCCAAACACGTCTGGCTGCTCTAGGGAAGCAGCAACCCTCTGTGTGCCTCTGCCCACCTTCCTATCCACTCCGTACTACTACTCTCAACGCAGGGACTCCTGGCCAGGGCTTAAGGTGAAGCTGCTGCTGCTCTGCTCTTAAAGAGGGCGTGGCAGGAGGAGCAGCAGGAAGGGAGGAGGCGCTGATTGGCCAGAGCGGAGGCGGGAGGGTAGGGAGTTTCCCACAATGCCCCGCTGCAGCCAGTGCGGCCGCCGATGGATGCTGCGGGAAGGTGCTGCCATTTGCAGCCGCCTGGACCAGCGGCTCCGTGAGGGGCCCCCCGCGCCGGCAGCCAGGCAGCCAGCCAGCCGCCTTGCCCTTCTCCCGGCCCCTGGCAGCCCTCGGCAGGCTCTCCTGCCTCTCCGACCCTTTCCCCCGCGCGTCGCTGTCCGTTCAGCACCGCGATGAACCCTCCTTCGGCAGCCAGCGAGGAGAAGGGGGCTGCGGGAGGCGGCGGCGGCGGCGGCGGCGGCGGCACGGGCAGCACCGTTTGTCGGGGAGCCGAAGGCGGCGGCGACCCTCGGAGCGCAGCCGCGGGAGCCGCAGATCCGGAGGAGCCTGGACTAACCAGCCAGAAGGAGGAATCCCTGGAAGAGAAGCTGAAGAGTTTAACCTTCAGGAAACAGGTGTCCTACAGGTGGGTGAAGAGGGCGAGGGGAGCTGTCTTGCCGGGTGTGCGTTGACCCGCATGAGTTGGGATGTGTGCGTGCGCGTGTGTCTGTGTGTGTCTCCTCCAACCTCAGAAGGGATCCATCAGGAACTTCCCCAGAAGAGCGATTGTGGGAGCCCCAGTCCGCCTAGCAGAATTCCTTCAAGTTTCCCCCGCCATCTCTCTGGGAGTTACCTGAAGCGCAGGTGAACTGAGTGCATCCTTGCCATTGCTTGATGCGGACGAGGTAGTCCTTCTTAAGGTACTGTGGCTGCCCTGCCTCTCTCTGCTCTCACAACCAGGACTGAGAGACGTCCCTCCAGTTTCTGGATGGCCGGGGGATTCTCGTCTGCATTACCCACTGTGATTATGGGACCTGATTCCTTCACATCAGCTAATTCAGAGTTATGAAAGGGCATTATTTTATGGGGAAGGGAGCTTCAAAGCGATAGATCCCAAATTCTTTAACGAGTCAGAATGATTGTTTCTACCTTCTTCCAGGAGAGGATAAAAAGGCTTGACGATTCGCATTGCTATTTCGGATGACTGAAATGGTTTTGCAAGAGCTGAGCCTTCGCCCCCACTCCCCCCTCCCATCTATATCCTTTGTGGCATGCTTGCCCTGAGGTATAAGCTTATGGTTAAAAAACAAAAACAAACAAAACAACAACAACAACAACAACAACAGCGTACCAAGAGCAGTATGCAGTACGCAATGTGTGTTTCTGTGTCAGGTCATTACATGCATATACAGCAGCAGAACAGCTGCTGCCTCAAATGTTACGTTATTATTTTTTCCCCCAGAGCCGTGAAAAAGGCAATTAGTGTATTTGTATTGGTACTTCAGAGCAAGGCTGAAAAGGACTTTGCATTCCTTTACACAGACGTAATCTTTAGTTGACAACATTGCATATTAGATATTGATAGCAATATATCATATATATGATGTGATAGTGATTCCATATATGACTCTGTGTGTGTGTGTGTGTGTGTGTGTGTGTGCGTGTGCACGCGATGTCCTAGTAGAGGCCGGTGGCTCCGATGTCAGTGGGCAGCGAATCTTCTCTGGGTTTCAATTAGAACCAGTCAAAACTCTAAAGAAGCTCTCCAAGGGGCTGCAGCGCTTTGGATGGCTCCTTTAGAGTTCTGGTTGAAACCCAGAGTGAATTCACCATCCCACTGAAATCAAAGCCACCAGCCTCTGTCGTGACATCCATATGCCAAGGGAAACATGTACTCTACGTGAAAGCTGCTAAAGAGTTAACATTGCACAGCAGTGCCGATGTGTTATGCCAGAATGTATGTGTAGGTAGCACTGTGACAGCAGGCGGTGGGAGTTATGCTGCCAGAATAACGTTGAAAGCAATGGCAGGGATTATGGTGAGGGTAGCACCACCATTGTCCGCTGCTCTTCCCCCACCCTCCCCAACCAATCCAGCTTGCGCTAAAAAAGCAAGCCTGATCTTGTTTACAATCCCCTCTCCAAGCAGACAGGGCTTCAGCAAAGATGGCACACAGGGTTGAAGAGGTCTGTCTGTGTGCGTGGACTCCAGGATTATCCAGAAGGGAGTTCAGGAGTGCTGCCTGACTGCCAGGGAAGTAGAGTTCTGCTGGAGTTTTGATGCTCGGATTAAAAAGGAAAGCAAGTGAAGATCTCGTACTGCCTCATTGGGGTGGGATGAAATGCTTCCATGGAATCGCACCAATTTTCGGTAGCACTGACACGTCTGTTCAAGGCTTCCAAAAGTCTTCTGAAGAATAAATCTTCACATCCATTTTCAGCATCCCAGTGAATCATTATGTAAGTGTCAGTATATGCCAAGTTGTGCTGACAGTGATATTGTATGCTCGGTTCTTTTCCTTGGTGTCTGAAGCTGCCAGTCAGAGTGGCCAGATGAATTCAACTATTTGGCAAATCTTTGGCCCTGTGCATTTTTTATTATTTTTTTATTTTTCTGTTTCGTTCTTCTCAACCAAGTCACTAGGTTCCAACTTCAATGATTGGTGAATGTCTGAAGTCTTCGTTTTGCATATGTCGCAAGGCTAACTCAGTCACTTTTGAAAGTGATGACATAGGCCTGGGGCTTCAGGGCTGTATGACAGGAAGGGCTTCTGGAAGGACACAACCAATGATTTTGAGAAAACAGCCCCTTGGCAACCTCTGTTCATTCACACACCATCCACAATAACTGAAGTGAGTTTGAAAGCAAGGTAAAGAGCCTCTGAAAAACTTGGGGCTTCTTACCTCACCAAGACTTTGCTTCAGGAAATGTATCAGTTTGCAATAGCATGGTAGTTACATGATCTTTTGTTATTACATTTATATCCCCCTTTTAAGGAATCCTCCTAAGCCTGTGAGGTGGGTTGGGCTGAGAGTCTGTGACTGGCCCAAAGTCACCCAGTAAGCTTCATGGTTGATTGGGGACTAGAAACCCAGATCTCCCAACTTCTAGTCCAACACTCTAACCACTTGACCACACTGTCTCATAGAGGGTTGGATCCAAGGTCATCATTCCTCCAACAGAAAGGAAACAGCTGATGGAACAGATCTCCCTTTCTCCTGTGAACCCCCGTTGCACAAATCTGTTTTGTGGGGTTGGGGGGACCCTCCAGAACAGATTTTGGGGTTCATGGGAGCTGCATGGAGAGGAGGAGAGGACAGGGAAATTCTATTGTGTGAATGGGGACGCATTTGTGCAACATTCGATCCAAGAAAAAATAAGCAAAAGCATGTAGTTCAAGCACACTCAGGAATTTTTTAGGCATTAAAAATGCTACTGTAGCAAGCATTTCTGGTGTGAGGGAGGATCTTGGTACCCTGGTTATGTAAATAAGCTCTCGCATATAGTAGACTTATTGAAATAAATGGAAATATGCCCATCAAATTAAGTGTGAGCCTCCAATCTCATTTTGGATAAAGGGGTCGCTTTGATTGGGGGGGGGCTCATGAGACACATAAACATGGTGCCTGTCCCCCCTTCACCTGATTCTCTCCAAAATTTATGAACTCCATGTTTGTTTGCAAAGATTATTTGCCACGGGAATGAGAAAAGAAGCAGCTTGCATAGACAATCCATACAGAACTCTTTGAGTCCTACAGCATCCCATCCCAGGAAAATGTTGAGTCCAGAAAGGTTATTTTTAAGTGTGTGTTGACTAGTCATTCTAGTCATCTTCTATGTCCGGAGGATTTCTCAACAATGCACTTTCATGCAGAGATGGTTTTTCAAACAGCCTGTTTTAAAATGCTGGCAGAGAGATCTGTTGCTTTCTGAAAGGGAGCATCAGCAGATTACTGGACTCTGTGTATGTGCATGGGTTATCTCTTTGGACTTTGTAAACAAGAGATGACAGCCTAGCTGATGAGTGCAAAACCCAGCGTGATTCATTCTGTGCTGACCTTAGTACGCGACACAAAACAATGCATTCAGTTGTCCCCACCTCCAGCTCCGTGCCTGCCTTGCTTGCTTTCCCCAACAATTTTGGAACATGAAGCTGAATGCGAAGCTTTTGTCTAGCAGCCTGTTGCAGTCAAAGATGGGGGATTCTACTAGTGGATTTGGCAGTCTAGGCAGGGGCATTGTAAAGCTCACATGGAACCCTAGACAACTAGGTTCATCATCATCATCATCATCATCATCATCATCATCATCATCATCTACATTTATGAGACTGTGGCTTGTTGCACATATTTGAGTGAATTTTGTTTGACTGTTTTTAACCTCTGGGGTAACAGATGATATTAAGAGCCTTTCTACACAATGCCTTTTATAGCGTGCTTGTGATTCCTCATGGTAGAGTGTGTGTCCTTTACACAACAACCCCCCTTTCAGGGCTCGCCTGTGCCTTGCAACCATTTAAGCAGGGTGGGATTCCCCGCCCCCCCAATGAGGTACGTCTGGTATTATTTGTGAGTGGCAGGATAATCCCGAGTATAATTGTGCAATTCTGATAAATCACAGTGCCACCTAGTGCTTGTGTAAAGAAACAGAAGCCTTGGTGAAATGGCAGGCTAAAAGCCTCATGTAGAAGAGCCCTCATGAAGAGCCCCCAACCTCTGAGACAGTAGTGGTGCTGAAGCTTTTTCAGGTTGAGGGATGACCTCAGTTTCAGAGTATCTTTCTGGAGCAGTATTCCAGTGGCAAATGGAGCCAAAGGCAAGGAACCCCTGAATGATGGGGGAGGCAGGGAAAAAGTGAGAGCCATCTGGTGATGTGGGGAAAGGGGCATGACCATTTGGAGAACCCCAGAGTGCCAGAATGGGACTCCAAGCAGGCTGGCTTTGGACCCTGGGTGTGAGGTTCAACACTCCTGCGTTAAAGTTTAAAATGAAGGGTGGATCCTTCAGAGGGTAGGAGGGGGAGGCACTTTTTGATGATCTCCTTCCCCTGAATCCCCCCACTTTTTCAGAGGGTCCACCAGCCACCCAGAGCAGATTTGGGGGCACGCCCAAAGGGCTGCTGTGGGAATCAATGAAAATAGCCTCTCCCTTCCTCCTACTGGCGAGATCATCAGCAGAAACAAAGGCAGGATTCCAGCCACTGTTTCATTTAGTCCAGCCTCCTGTTTCCAGCACTGGCCAAGAAGCAGGTTTCAGCACCTTGGATAGCTCCTTTAGAGTTCTGACTGTAACCCAGAAGGGATTCACCACCCCATGGACATCGAAGCTACCAGCCTCCACCGGTCGCAGGTCTAGGAAGGATCCCCGCCTGAGTTGTGGGAGATCCCTTAACAGGTGGCGTAAAAAGAACTGGGCTAGATGGGCCAATATAAGTTCCAATTGGAGCAGCTTTGAACATCTGTTTGTTCTGTGCATGACTCAGAGCTCTCATGCCAATAAAGTAATCTAGTTTGAGGCAAACACACACACACACACACACACACACACACACACACACACACGGAATACATGTTCATGCTGTGTGTGTGTGTGTGTGTGTGTGTGAGAGAGAGAGAGAGAGAGAGAGAGGAATGGCAGAAGTTGTTTGTCTTCCCTGGTGCGTAGGCACGCAGCAAATTCCATATCTTTAGACACAGAAGGCATGTACAATAACCTTTAAATAACAACTTCCTGAGGTATATCATTAATTCTGTTTGACTTGCCAGCATGCAAAAGGGGAAAGAAAAAGCTTTCCTGCACCTCTTGATTTCCACATTTTAGTCCTTTAGAACAAATTTATCCTACAAGGAATGCCCCCTTTCTTACACTCATGGTAAAAAGCCTCTGTAGATCCCTAGATCCGAACACTTTTTCTCCACCCCCCCACCCCCACCCTCTGCTGCAATGCAAAGCTTCTAAAATGACATTCCTCCCCCACGATCCCTTTTGGTTTTCTTTTTTCTTTTGTACAATCAGGACTTTAAAAGGGGTGATCCTGTGATGTATTTACACATGTAAATAACTATGTAATGTACAGGAAGCTCTGTTTAGATTGCCAGCAAAGGTGGCCTTATATAAGAGTGAAATAATTGTAGTTGCTCAAGGCACCTTGACGGTTTGCAAATGATCGGTTTGGGGGCGCCCTCTCTGCATGTGTTCTGTGTTCTGGCATCTAGCCTGCACCCCATGCATCTGTACTGATGGGTCTATGTTAAGAAAAGCCCTCCCTGAAAATAGCTCAGGCCCCTGCAGTAGAACTTGAGAACGTCAGCAACGAGTGGAAAAGTGGGCAGAAGTTATGGAGATGGAGAGAAAAGAGGTGAGCTGCTCCTAAGATGTGAGAAGAAAGAAGACTTTAGTACTTCTCACTTATGTGTGTAATGTAAGGACCCCAATGGCTTCTAAGCAGAGCAGGGTTATGCATATCTATCTATCTATCTATCTATCTATCTATCTATCTATCTATCTATCTATCTATCTATCTATCTTTTTGCCCTACCCTTCACAACACTGCTGGCAGCATGCTACACTTTAAAATCTCTCTCTCTCTCTCTCTCTCTCTCTCTCTCTCTGTCTCTCTGTCTCTGTCTCTCTCTCACTCTCACACACACACACACCACACACACAAACAGTGAGAGCCAGGGGAGGCTGTTGGTTCCAGTTTAAAGGAGCTATCCAAGGTACTGAACCCACTGAACCAGCCTCCCCTACACAGAGCCTGCCATCTGGAGTCCCTCATACACACGAAGCTCCCACTGCTGGCTCTGTTGCAGCATAGCAAGCACATGGGTCTCTATTCCACGTCATATCTAATTATGGGGAATCCTGCAATCCCCAATTGGATTGCAGGCTGGGCATGTCTGACTTCCCATGCACCTCCTGGTTCATTGTCAAGAGCACTGGTGTAATGGAACCAGGGCTGCCAGGGACACAGCACTGGTACTTCATTTTATTAGCAGGGATGCTGACATCATCTGCCAACCTCCCCTCTGAGCTTAGCTGCAGTCCTCAGAGTAGGTGGGAGGTAATGAATTTTCCCAGCAATAATACATTGTTCATTGTTGTAATGTAAAGTCTTCAATGGGCAATTAAGACCCATTCGCTTTACAAAAGATGTGCTCCTAACAGGATCAATACAATTGCCTCCAATTTTGGACTCTCCTTGGGGATGTGGCTATGGGGATTGTTATGATGCATGCACTTCAAAATGTACTCCTACACAATTGGTAAAGATCTATCTATCTATCTATCTATCTATCTATCTATCTATCTAATGTTATGGTGATGCATGGCAATTCATGGCATGACGGTTCTGAGCTATGAGATGCTGGAGGTACTGAGCTATGAGAAGAACTTTGTATGCTGGAGGTTCTGAGCTATGAGAAGAACTTTGTGTGGCTAAGCAACAGGACATATAAACACAATGGGAGCAGTGGGGAGCATCTGGGAGGGAGCGGGGGAGTCCAGAAAGGAGGCCGGGCAGCTGCCAGTATGTGATCAGGCCTCAGGTAAGTCCTGTGCTCGGTGGGCAGGCAAGTGGGGGTGGAGATGAGATGGGAGGGGGGAGGGGGAAGCAGGGGGAGTGTCTGGGAGGGGGAAGTCCAATGGAGTCCTGGTCGGCCTTGCACCTGGCTTGGCCAGGGACCAATGGAAAAGCTGGAAAAGTATGATACCGAGCAATAAAGTAGTAATGGCAGATGGTCTGCGCGAGTCAAGCTAGTTTGAAATATTTGCCTAGTATCCGTTCTTATATACCTCATTGATCCCTGGGGGAAAATATTCTAGTCCTACTAAATAGTATAGTTTGGATGCAAACAATCATGCTGTTTGGGCCAATGTGGCAAGGCACATAATCAGAGTAATGAATTCCCCAGTGAGTCTGTGCAGCGCAAGTATAAAGAGGCAGATAGTTTCGATGTGTAGTGAAAGACAATCAAAGCATTGGCTTTGGAAAGTGCTTTGTAGCCACTTTCCATTGAAGCAAAAGGTGTGTTGTGCCTAGTAGACGCAAATCAATTAGATGTATTGTGTTGCCAACAGCCTTACATTGTATTGAGTCTGTGCTAAATGGATGTTTGCAAAGCAGCTAAAAGGGCTTTGCATTTAATGGTCTGCTTACATTTCTCTGCTCTTTCCCTTGCAGAGACATAATTTGGAGTCCAGCTATGACCTGGTTGTGTGGTGTCCAGGCACAGTGAATTAACTGGGCACCATTCCCTTAAGTATAGCTCGGCCTCCATCCCTCCCCCACTGCCCGCACAATCCTTTCCCAACTTTTCTGTGAAAGAGGAGAAACTCATCTCTAGGTCTGCATTAAGAGCCCTGCCAGAGAGCTGTATAAAACCCTGTTAAATAATTGTATTAAGAGTGCAGTCTTATCAAGATAGTTGGCAGCCTCCAAAGTCAGAAGTTGCTGAGTACCCAGTGCTGGGTCACTGGAGCATGGAGGTAATCCTCAACTCCACGCTTCAGCTGCCCTGCATTTTTGCTAGACGGCTCATCGCTTGTAAAGGCTTGTTTCTATTGTCTGATCCTGAGAAGCATGTGTCTTTTAGAACATCTAAATCCCTATGTCTATGCTCTACAGATACATACTGCAAAGTTTAAAGGCTGTATGGAAAATTATCCAACTCTTAATAGTCAATTAGTTGTGTTTTAAATTGTACAGTGGTTTTTATGCTGTAATTGTGTATAGTGGCAATTTGCTAAGATACAATAAACTATGTTTGGTTCCTTTTTGCTAGATGGGCGATTCCATCAGTCTAGCTGCAGGACTTCTGAGCAGGAGGGAAAGAGTCTGGGATGAACATAGGAAGCTGCATAATGCAGCTGGCCAAGTTTCCTCTTCTCCCCACCCCTGGGACCACCCCCTTTCCCCCATCTTTGTGCTCTGTTTCTGAGCGCGGCGACATAGCCAGAATTGTGCTTTCAACAACTTAGATGAGATCTCACCTAATCTGACGAGTCCGATTTTGCAAGGTTTATCTTAAAATGTAAAGGTACTGAGGTCTTGCATGGAATTGTCTTGGCAATATTTCTTACATTTAGTTTCTATGCCTTTTAACATTGTGCTGTTGTTTGGGACTAAAAAGCACAACTAATTGGTTATTATAACATTGTATAGTCTACAGTGAAGATGTCATGGAACAAAGGTAAAATCCTGAGTCCAAACTTCAGAATCATCCTTAAAGTTTAGGATCCTCAGTTGAAAATGGCAAGTCTGACTGAGGTCAGCTTGTGCTTAGCGAATGATGGGCATCAGTGCTGGATTTAGGAACATGCCAAGTAAGCCATGGCTTAGAGCCTCGTATTATATGTTGGAGATAACTGAGATGTATGATAACTAAGATGAAATTACTTTGACTTAAATATGTTGGAAAGTCTGATGTGTCTTAAATATGTCGGAAAGTCTGAGTTGCTTTACACAGGGAAAGCGTGGCATTTAGTATGGGAGGCAATAAGTTCAAATCAACTTACTTTATTAGTCCTTTTATACAAATCTTCAGAAAAGGTTATTTGATACTGTTTACTTACAAGTACCCCCTAACACTGGGTGTTACCTTTTCATTACCTTTCCTATGTAATATACATTTTCTCTTTATTTTTATGATATGGATGGGGCCTTAGCATGTCTTAACTTAACCCTGATGGGCTTAGTGCAATATGACACACGGAGTGCCACGTTGGGAGAGCAAAGGGGACCTGATTTTGAAGGAGTCCATCATCAGACAGGCAATGCTGAAAGGAAAGACAGAAGCAGGGATTGCCCCGAAGCCCAGTGAGGGACTCTGGACAGTATGAGCCTTGATGGATGTCAACTCTTTGGCAGGTGCCGACGGGGATCTCTTGCCTCCATTAACCAATACCTGCCATGTTGCTTCTATTTCACTAATTGGCTGGCATCTTCATCTCACTGTAAATTCAATACAGTCCAGTCATGTCACAACGAAGACCAAACTAAGACTTGCCCAGTTTTTAAAAAACAGAAGCCAAGTTTAGAGAGGGAAACCTTGTAATTCTTCTCTCTCTCTCTCTCTCTCTCTCTCTCTCTCTCTCTCTCTCTCTCTCTCTCCCTCCCTCCCTCCCTCCCCCTCCCTCTCCCTCCCTCTCTCTCTTGACCTTCTATGCTTGGTTGCTGGATCAATTTTGAAAAAGGTTGGTCTGGCAAGTGTTAAGAAGAATCCCAATTGTGGATGTCATGCATGACTAGGAGTTTAGCTTTTTTACACCAAGAGTGGCCAATTGGTGGTCCACAGGGAGGCCTAATCCATCCCCTGGAGCAACTTTATCTGGCTCCGGGTAGCCCTAACAAATGTTAATCAAGGTGCTTTTTAAAAAATTCCTCATAGCTTCATTTGTAAGGGAAAGAAACAATGAGACTTTGCATATTACACGTGCATTTTGTTGTATGCCTTATCTCAGGCACCTTCAGGAGAGACCATGAACTACTGCCAACCTGTCTTTCTATGGGTGCTTTCAGGAAACATGTGAGACCGTGCCCCAGTTCGGGGGGGGGGGAGCTGTAGCCTTGGACACAGAGTCAGACGGGGATGCTGCAGAGTCAGCCCCAGCCTTGGAATCCATGTGCCTGAGAACCCACTTCTACCAGGCCTCCCACTGGCTTACCAGCTGGGAGGGGGTGAGACAGAGGATGATAATATGACCTATCTCCACAGCCAGACCTTGATGGAAGTCCATGCTTCTCCACCAGAGAATCTTCCATAGGAAGAGGGCAGAAATTGGAGGAGGTCTTTGAAGGAGAAGGCATTTCGAGGGTGTTTCCCTCAGTCTGGCATCAACTAAAGAGGGCAGAGCAGTGGCACCCCACGAGGTGTAGCAATCGTCCAAGAGCCAGGTTCCTTTGCCAGCGTTGGCAGTCCAATATTGACCCGTAGTGGCCGTTCCCTTCCATTTAAACCAGAGCAATGAGAAGCAGACTTCATTGGAAGCAATGCTTTGATCACACAAAAAGCTTCCTGCTTTCACTGGAACTGTGGATCTGCGTGGTTTTATTTTGTGAGCTGTACCCAGGGCTGTTGGACTGTTTGCTTGTGATGCTCAAGGACTTACGTTGAGAACTGTTAACTATGGAACTTTATTGGGTCTGTAAAAACTCAGCACGCATTACTGGAATGGCTGCAATAAAAGGGTTTATTGTGACTTGTGCCTCGTCTCTGGGAAGTCAGGAACTGACAATACTTGTTTCTCAACCTACCACTACCACCACCAAACAGTGACCTCGTGCCATCTGAGCGTGTGTTCCTTATTTATTTATTTATTGCATTTTTATACCGCTGAATAGCCGAAGCTCTCTGGGCAGTTTACAAATATTAAAACCATAGAAACCATTCAAAATATGAAACAAACAGTATAAAAGCATAATCTAAAATACAATATAAAAGCACAGCCAGGATAAAATCAAGCCGCAATGCAGAAATTAATACTGATTTAAAATACAAATTTAAAACAGCAAAGTTAAAATTAATTCGATACGCTGTTAAAATGCTAAGAAAATAAAAAGCCAACTGTTCTCTTCCCATGTGCAAGACTACATGTAAAGATGAGTCCATAGTCACTGCTCTCCCTCGTATAAGTGATCTTGATAGGCTGGAGTGCTGGGCTGAAAACAACAGGATGAAATTTAATAGGGATAAATACCAAGTTCTACATTTAGGAAATAGAAACCAAATGCACAGTTACAAGATGGGGGATACTTGGCTCAGCAATACTACAAACGAGAAGGATCTTGGAATTGTTGTAGATCGCAAGCTGAATATGAGCCAACAGTGCGATATAGGTGCAAGAAAGGCAAATGCTATTTTGGGCTGCATTAATAGAAGTATAACTTCCAAATCACGTGAGGTACTGGTTCCTCTCTATTCGGCCCTGGTTAGGCCTCATCTAGAGTATTGAAGAGAGACTGAAAGAACTGGGCATGTTTAGCCTGGAGAAGAGAAGACTGAGGGGAGACATGATAGCACTCTTTAATGATAGCATTTGAAAGGTTGTCACACAGAGGAGGGCCAGGATCTCTTCTCGATCGTCCCAGAGTGCAGGACACGGAATAACGGGCTCAAGTTAAAGGAAGTCAGATTCCAGCTGGACATCAGGAAAAACTTGCTGACTGTTAGAGCAGTGCGACGGTGGAATCAGTTACCTAGGGAGGCTGTGGGCTCTCCACAGCCTCCCTAGGGCATTCAAGAGGCCTTCAAGAGGCAGCTGGACAACCATCTGTCAGGGATGCTTTAGGGTGGATTCCTGCATTGAGCAGGGGGTTGGACTCGATGGCCTTGTAGGCCCCTTCCAACTCTGCTATTCTATGATTCTATGATTCTATGATTCCTTAACACTGCAACTCACAGGGGCCTTTAAGTTTGCATACTAGTCTTAGTAGAATGTATGTATCCTTTCAATAACTTATTCTAAGAATGTCATTCCTTGGTAAACACCTGAGCTCAGGGCAGTGAAGCAAGAGTGAAAATGGCTAGCAGGCAGATGGAGGGAGACTCAGAACCAGTCTGTATCCTAAAGGAGCTATCTAAGGTGCCTTGAGTAGCACCTTTAGGATTCTAACTGTTCTGATTGAAATCCGGAGTGTATTCAGAGCCTCACTGACATCAGAGCCACCAGCCTCCACTGCCTCAAAGTAGTTACAGCTAGATAAGGCCAATTTGATTAGAGCCTGACAATTTGTGAGAAGCCTGTGAAGATCATTTCATTCACAGGACTAGAGCATGGAAAATCAAATAGCCTCCGAGATGACAGAAACGGTCTCCAGGGCTTTTCAGGTCTCCATACTATAGCTTTGGCCACACCTGTTACACAAATATGAAAAGATAATGAAGCAATTGAAGAGAAAATAAGACATAAGCAGGGTTTCTGACTGATGCAGGGATACTGATGAAAGAGGTGAGGAAAATAACCGTTTCTGTATCAGGACCCACCTTAAACTACTTCATGGTCTATACCCTTAGTCCTTGGCACTGGAGGCCGTTGGCTTCAATGTTAGTGGGGCAGTGAATCTTCAATCAGAAATCTAAAGGAGCTATCCAAGGTGCTGACTGAAACCTGGAGAGGATTTATAGTCCCAACTGACATTGGAGCCACCAACCTCCACTGATTCTGGGGCTCCCAATGTAGTATTTTTGTGCCCACAGGGCAACCACCATGCCTCTCCTGAGTTTTATTCTATTCTTTTAAAACCTACATTATTTTATTTTTAAACTGGGAGGCTGGCATGCTGCAAAGAGAGGGGTAAGCCACATACAATGTAATTCATGTAATGTGAAGTTTGACCATGAGTTATCTCTGTGCCTCCTGTGAAATGGGAGCTGGAGCAGAAAAAACATGGGTTCAAAATTATGGTTTTGTATTTTGGAGCTCAGACCCCACCTCTACCGTGTAGGTTCTTGGATAAGTTACCTTTCTTTTAGCCATACCAGTGGGCCTCCTGGGAAATGTGTGTTTTGTCACCAGCCACACTCACGATGGTAGGCATTTTATGAATGGGCAAACCTCATGCCGCCATTTGCCGACTATTAGTTGTTGGTGAGAGTGAGGAGGAGGCTGCCATTGCACTCATGTCCTATTTGTGGGCACCTCATGGTTGGCCACTCTGGGAACAGAATACTTCTTTGCTCTGACCCAGCAGGGCTGTCCTTATGTAAGGTGCCAGAGTGGAAGGTGGGAAGCCAATGTCTGGAGAGTAATCATTTAGGGTGACAATATGGAAAGGAGGACAGGGGGCTCCTGTACATTTAACAGTTACATAGAAAAGGGAATTTCAGCAGGTATCATTTATTTATTTATTTATTTATTTATTTATTTATTTATTTATTTATTTCATTTATATACTGCCCCACAGCCGAAGCTCTCTGGGTGGTTTACAACAGTTAAAAATGGTAAACATTAAAAAGTATACAAAACAACCTTGTGTTGGCACCTATCTGACCTCCAGGGGCAGGGCATTCCAAGAAAAGGGGGCCAATACACTGAAGGCTCTTCTCCTAGTAGACCTCAATCAGGCCACTGCCGACTTGCTCACTGGCTCTGAGCCTGTCAAACAAGCACATGGTAGCAAGGAAAAAAGAGGAGGAGGAGGAGGAGGTGGGGCAATAGTGGCTGGTGAGAATGGTGGTGAGAAGGTAGACTCACTGAGGAAGACTCACAGGGGTGCTCTAAAACCTGGAGCAGGCACTAGTTCTGGAGGCCACTTGGTCATGCCATCGCATGCATCCACCTTCTCTCCAACAGAGAAGATAAACCAAAGTTGCTTATTAAGCTTCCCCAAGTGCTCATCACCTTTCCATCGACTATGAAAAGTCTTCCTTTGCTCTGCTCAGCGTCAGATTCATTATCACAGAACTTCACGCCCCTAAAACCCTCATCCGGGCCTACACTAGCCTATTCCTCCCCATCTCATCCCTGCTCTTTTCTTATCCCTGGTTACTAGTCCATCTGATACCAATCATAAGCCGTAAGATGCATGGTCTGTGCAATGCCTAGAAGAACGGAATTCAAACATGGACAAACAATAGCTGTGCCCTAAATATGTTGTGTTTGAATATTACATGAGATTCATGCGTTGTGGGTATCATCAGCCTCTCCATATTTTGTGTTTGGCAAATGGGCACTTGTATGGATGAATAAGAGAAGCCACCATCCTGATCAATGATTCTTTTGCTATTCCCCCCTTTTTGGGGGTTGAACGTCAGTGATTTCCATTATTCATCTTTCCTTTCAGCTGTGACCATGCATATTTATATATACATGCAATTCTTCTTTTTGCCATTGATGGGGAAAGTTCAAGGCCTCCTGAGTGTAGGCTCATTTTGACTGAAATTCTATGCCAAGAAAGGGTCCATGATTCTCAGTAATCTGGTTTTCAGTGGTGCTTTTTTTTGATTAAGGCCCTCCCTTGCTACAACTCTTGCGTGGGAGACAATGCAAAATTGTCAACTAGAGGTACAATGACTACATTGGCATGCTCACTGCCTCCCACCGTGGCTTATTTGTTGTACCCAGTCATTATTTAAGCCATGGTGGGCTGCGATGATCATGCAAACCCGGTCATTGCACACAGTCATTATATACTGTAAGCTACTGTGAGCTTTAGTGATCATGTAAACCCGGTCATTGTACCCAATTATTGTTCTTCGAGTGTTAGAGATGTGATAGCAGAGCTCACCCAGGGTGCAACCTGCTCCTGAATTGTTTCATGATGTTCAGATGCAAAAACTCTTGGTTGTTTAGGGGTTAAACAACCTAGAGTAAAATTAATGCAACAACAAACCATGGGTAATTGTTGGGCTAACTCTGGGTTGTTTAGCTATAAACAACCCAGAGTTTACAGGTTCGGACATCACAAAGCAACCCAGGAATTGTGATGTATGAATTGAGTAATTTATTCAGCCACCCTTGCTAAAATTCACAACCCCTATTATATGCGCAATATTTATTCTGGGCACACATTTGTAGAGGACAAAACCCTTACAAGTTGCCCCAGATATGTCTAATCCTGGCTAGTCTAATCTCTTCCTGAATGGTCTGGGAGAGTTTTCTGTTGACATGGCTGGTGATACTGTCAAAGTCCCAGTCTTGCTTTGGAACAGCGGAATGATGAGGACCATTGACATGATCACTCCCAAGCATCCTCTCTTGTGCTCCGGAGCCCAACAAGCAACTCAGCTTATCAGAGATGGAGGGCAATGAAGCAGGCAGAGCAACAACTAAAATGCAGATGGCACAAGTCTCATGATGACTTTGACTGGATGGATGTAAGAGTGTATTTCCATGCCTACTTTGTGGCAGTAACAGCAGCCAAGTGATCCTACTTCACTAGCATCATTGCGTACTCAAACATCTTTCCAGCAGAGCTTTTCTGGGTGGTGAAGGGGGGATTGCATGTGGACCATGGAAAAGAGACATGAGAGCCCTCAGAGGTATGCTGTGACAAGTTTGCAAGGTTCTACGAGGATAAATTCTGCTCAAATGTTTGCTCTGACCATGACACCATCATTGATACAATTCCTGTGGAGGTGTCCAGAGCACCACCTACTCTGGCTACATGGGATCAGTTTCAGATGATGCAGTCTAAGGATATGGACAAATGCTTGGAGAGGTTTGGTGGGTCCAGGAGGTGATTAAGAAAAGAAGTGCTCCTGGTCACCTGGAAAGAGGTGATGGCAAGACACTCCTTAGGAAACCCTCACTGGACCCTAAAGATCATAACCACTATTACCCTGCCACAAATATCCCCCTCTTGAGGAAGTGATCTTGAATGTAACAGATTATCTGGATCCATCTCAATTGGGTCTCAGGCTGAGATTTGGCACTGAAATAGTCTTGGTTGCTCTGATGGTTGCCACGTTACTCCCAACAATCAATCCGGCACTCTGAGCCTTGCTATGGCTTGTTACCCTCTTAGTCCTCCTGCCACTCCTGGCACATATCCCATGGGCCTTTGTGACACAACCTCAACTGCCTATTTGCTAGTCCACTACTGAATGCAAACATGTTCATTAGCAGAATAGAGTTCCTTTTCACTTTTGAGGAGATTTGAGCAAATGTAACATATTTTTTTTGCCACCTTCAGGGGGATTTGTGCAAATGTAACTTGAAAAAAAAAGATTCAGGGAGATTTGCACAAATTCACTAAAGTGCAGTAACTATTGTGCATGAATGCAGTAGTTACTGTGAATTTGTGAAAAACTCCCTAAAGGTAGTATTTTGTGTGTGTGTTGCTGTCTAGGGAGGCAATGAGAAATAAATTGACTAGTGTCATTGCAAGATGCAATAGAGAGGGAATATCATTAACGAGGTCACAAAGAGCAACCTTTTTTTTTTTTTTGCTGCTCTTGCCAGGTGGCTCTGTAGCCCTTTCTAACAAGCCACACACAAGCCATTGTGCCGAGTTTGCGCATCATGACTAGCCACTCTGAAAACAAGCCACCCTGAACAACCCAGCAACAAGCCCTGGGTTCTCCACATGGCTTGTGCGTGGTTAACAAACCATGCTGATAAAACTGGTGAGTTCAGACATCATGACAAACTACCCTGAAACAAGCAAGGCTGACGAACCAACCTGGGTTGGCGTGTCATGAGAACCAGGTCATTGTCTGGATGTAGTAATGGGCTGGGTGAGGACTAATAGACTGAATCAGAATCCTGAGTTGCAGGTGAAGAAAATGTCCAAATTCTCAGCAAAGAATAGAAAAATCTTTTGATGTCTGCATTGTTGCATTCTGCTTCAGCTTGCCACCATGCTAGCAATCACACCTGTCTCTGGATGGTAACTATGGCATAGGGCAGATAATTTGGGTGGCTATGCTTTGTTTTGTCCACATCAAAGCCACAGAAATGGTTTGGAAGGAGAAACTTCTCGAGACCCCTTTGGAAACACAAAAGAGGGGAGAATTAATCCTCAGTTCTTGGCTTGCCTTCCTAAGCCTGCTTAGAATAAGGGGTTTGTGCCAAGAGTGGTGCCGAGTCCATTAAGAACTGGAGTGGGCCCAAGAGAGAACACGATGCACTCTGTCCAATAGATAATTCTATTAGAGGAAATGTAATTTTGTCTTCTGACCTCTTCGCTGGTTGCCTTGGTTGTTTCAGAGCATATCCCCCTTTCACTGGTTATTTATTTTGCATCATGCAAACCACACAGACTGGGTATCATATTTCCTGGTGTGACATGACCCTCATGAAGATGAACAATGGAGCAGAAGGAGGAGGCTCCTTCTATTGCAGGAGGCGTGAGGACAGTGTCTGTGGCAGAGGGCAGTCTCTGGCAGGTCACCCCCTGGGCCTCTCCATCTGTACTAGGGCCTCTTTACTTTAGTCAGCAGAACTCAATGGAAGCCACTGAGGATCCAGGTGAGGCAGTGGGTGTTCTGTACCAGTGCCTGGGAGATGTAATGGACAGGATGAGGGCCATGAACTGCGACTCAGTCCAGGCAAGATGGGGATACTGTTAGTGGGTGGTTTATCTGCCTGGCTACGTGATGTTCAACCTGCTTTGGAGGGGGTTGCATTTCCCCTAACGGATCTGGCCATTAGCTTGGGGGATGCTCATGGATCCAGCATTGTCACTAGAGGCACAGGTGGACTTGGGAGCACGGAACACCTTTTATCAATCATCTTAGGCTGATATATCAGCTATGGCCTTACCTGTACAGGGATAGCCTAGCTACAGTTATCCATGCACTGGTAACCTCTCATCTGGATTACTGCAATGTGTTACACTTGGGTCTGCCTTTCAGTGGGTCTGAAACTGGGTAGCAAGTCTGTTAATGGGGACTGGCCAACGAATCCACATTATGCCAGTACTTTTCCAATTGCACTGGCTGCCAGTCCAGGTCCAAGCCCAATTCAAAGTGCTGGTATTAACATACAAAGCCCTAAACAGCTTGGGGCCAGGTAACTGAAGTATCCTCTTCTCTCATATACACACCTGCCTGGACCCTAGGATCATCTTCAGCAGTTCTTTTCTGAGAGCTCCTGCCAAAGGAAGTGAAATGTCTGGCTACTAAGAAGAGGGCCTTTTCTGTTGTGGCACCCAAGGTGGAATGAACTTCCCAGAGAGGCTCACCTGGTGCCAACATTGTGCTCTTTTCAGCACCAGGTGAAGCCCTTCTTATTTCCCCAGGCATCTTAATCTTTCAGTTTCTTTGTTTTAAATCGGTTACAGTATTTTAAATCTTTGTACTGCTGCTAGTTTTTATTTGGTTTTTTATTATTTATTTTATACTGTAGTTTTAAACTTTTATATTGCATTTTACCATGTGGCCTTTCTTGGCTTTAATTGTTGTGAACTGCCCAGAAAACTTTGGCTATTGGGTGCAACGGTCCCTTTCTTGGCCCTACTGGAGTGTGGCATAGAGACAGGATGGGTTTCCCTCTTTCTCAATCTCCCTTAGGCTCAGCCCAGGTTGGGATAGCAGCCTCTCAGTCCTGTGTTTTTGCTATGCCAAGTCTAGACTACTGTAATGGACACTGCAAAGGCAGCCTCAGATGACTATACAGCATCTGATTTAGCATGCAGTGTTTTCCCCCAAGATAGAGGTTAGATCAGCAAAGGACATGTTACACCAGTTCTCTGGTTAGAGGCTGTGTTGGCTCTTCATTCCATTCTATGAACTCAAAGGCACCATTTTTGTCATTAACAGCTCACATGTTGTCATAAATCAGGGTTAAGATGTGGGCCCTCAACAATGTAAACACGAAAAGAGAAGTGAGCTTTGTACTGGCCCTGAATTAGTTTATTATTGCAAAATACAAAGCATGAAATGCCCAACATGCTTTGATTAAAAACTTCCTCTGGGGAAATTTAGTCCAATGTTCTTTTTCTTCAAAGAGAATTCTCTTGGGATCCTTTCGCTGAAAAGATTTCCACCCTAATGGTAGTTGGTTCCATTTCTCCTGCATTCCCTTCCTACGGTTTGTTTTTGGTTATCTACCAGAGCTGAATGTTAGTTGCTTTTGTTTGTATGATTCCATTCTGTGGTTTAATTGTATTGTTACTATAATCTCTGGAAGCTGCCCTGATTTTCTTAAAAGAACAAAAGTGCACAATATATTTTTAAAGTAATAAATAAAACACCTGGACGTTACATACTAGAGAGACAACCTCCTCTCCTATATATCATTAAAGTCTTTAAGATCAACAGAGATCACCCTTTTGATGGCCAAATGTTGCATAGAGTAGGAGGCTGTGATTTGGATCTCCCTTTGTAATTTTCTTCTAAAAGAAACTACAAGTCGTCGTCCCCCTCCACAATTTGGATATGATGCCCAGTGTGGGGGAAGGGGAGGTCTAACCCATTCTCCGCTCACTCCAATTCACATGTGCAAATCATGTGCATATATAAACGGATTTTAAAATGTGAGGTTTGGCCTACTCCTGATGGGTTCTTGCTTAGCTTATACATGGTATTGCAGCAAGCTCTCGTTGGCAACTGAAGCTGGTGTTTTATACCCAAACGTTTCACAACCATGATGACCCTTGACACCAGCCCTGTCTCAGTCTCTGATTTTATATTGAATTAAAGTACACACACAAAATTCCAGACTCCCCCCCCCCCAAAAAAAAAACGCAGGGGAAACACTTCAATCAAATTCTTGGTTGTATTTTGCACCCTTGAACGGAACGAATAAACAGTAGAAATCAATTTCTAAAACCACTTGTCCTTTCTCCAGCTAATTGAAATTAGCTGAAAGCCTGCCAGTGACCATGGGGGCCTGTATTCCAGTCACCTCTTCTTTTGTCTCCGTTCTACGTTCTTGCTCTTCTGCTTGCCAAATAAATCCTTAAAGCTAAAAGACAACCTAACCAGCTATTTTATGCCCTCCTACATTTCCCAGATGAAAATAAGCACGCTGGTGTAGTTCTGACTTGTATCCTCGCATCAGTCACAACCGCGTTGAGTGTTGCTCCTTTTAACTGCACATTGCTAAAAGCTCTTTTCTGCCTCCTGTGCATATAGCCCGCCAGATAGCATCCTGGTGATGAATCCCCCACCCCCAATGACATGATGTTATCATGTTGTGCTTTTCCCAGCCAGTAGGAGGCAATGATGTGGAGGGGTGGACCAAGAAATGAAGATGCCTTGCAGGGCCAACATCAAGGGTTGGTATGGCTGGGCACCTGCTAAGGTTCCACCAGGGGCCATTGAAAAGAGCCCCTTAGACTTGCTTCTCATCTGCATCATTGTGACCTTCTTGTCCACCTGCTTCTTGCTTGGGCCAGACAATGATGGTGGTTAGGGTGACCACATGAGAAGGAAGACAGGGCTCCTGCATCTTTTACAGTTGTATAGAAAAGGGAATTTCAGCAGGTGTCATTTGTATGCATGCAGCAACTGGTTAAAATCCCTCTTTATCACAACTGTATCTTTTGTATATGGTCACGAAGGCAGGGCTCCTGCAGCTTTAACTGTTGTGATGAAGAGGGGATTTCACCTGGTGCTGCATGCATGCAAAAGACACCTGCTGAAATTCCCTGTTCTATACAACTGTTAAAGATACAGGAGTCCTGTCCTCCTTTCCATATGGTCACCCTAGTGGTGGTGAGAAGGAGGAGAAGGAGATGCCACTGCCTACCTCTCTGCCTAACAAATAAGCAAGTGGTAGCAATGATGAGATAGAGAATGAGGAGCAATATCAGCTGGTGACAACAACAGGGACAAAGTGGACTCACTGGGAGAGGCAGCTCATTGTGGTGTCTTGCCCAAGGGCACTCCAAAACCTGGGCTGGATGTATACTACTGCTTTAAAGCACTTTAAAGCGCTTTATAACAGTTTTGACAACTGTATATGGAGTGTGTCCTGGGCCCCAACAGTTGTCAAAACTCTTATAAAGCACTTTAAAGCAGTACTGTAGATCCTGCCCTGGAGCTGGTATGGATGTCTTGCCACTAGGTACATGTCACCTTATGTCAGGAGTGGGCAGACTTCAGGCTTGTAGGATTTACTATAGTTTTACTAGAACCTTGTGATCCAGTCTGATTGAATTCGGTGTGCACAAAGTAAGCCTGCATGCAACCCATACACTTAGAATCGACAAATTCTGAGCCCAGTAACTTGTTTGGAATACCAGAATGGAATTGAGCTCACTCAACACAAAACCCCACACCTGGGAGCTGTCGATGTTGTCTTTGCCCCAGGGTGGCTCCAAACCTGTGCTGTGTGGGTTATATGACGCAGTCACAGATTCAAAGCGACCCCATGGTAAAGAGGCAAAAAGTTGGGGACTCAGCCCTAGTTTTTCAGCCAGATCGAGGTCAGCCCGGCTTTTTTGCCAGTCTGTCCTCACTCAGAGCCACTCCGGGGGTGATCCTGGGTGAAAGCTGACTGCCTGTTGGTTGCCAGAAGTTGTGGGAGGGACGGGTCTCCAGCACCATGAAGACAGCTCTCTGGTTACTCCAAGCTTTCCCTCCTTCATTTCAGCCCTCTAATTTAGGGCAAGGAGGGGAGTCATTTTGTTGTTGTCAAACAATTGTGAGCTGGAAATCCTTGCCAATCTACTGCAAATCATCCTGAGATTTACCAGTAGATCCCAGTCTACGTTCTGCCCACTCCTGCTATATATATTATGGTAGATCAGGGAAGAACTTGCACAGAGATACCATTTTCAGTGACAGTCCTGTGTCTTTGGTGGCGTATGGGTTCATCCTAAGTCTTAGGAGAACAAATGTTGTCAACTGACGCTAGGTGTCACTATCTGTAGTTTGTTTCTTAAGCTAGGACAGCAGTGCAGTGTTCTGTCACTAGATATCGCTGTTTACTGCTTGTGTCTTTTGCCTGTAAGAGCAGATACTGAGATACTGTATTGTAATCACACACACACACACACAAAACAGCACATCCTGTCATATAGAGAGAGCATATAAAATCAGAACTCACAAGTGGCTGCTTCCATTCCCTGATCACAATCTACCGAAGAATATAAAAAACCATAAGAACATAAGAAGAGACGTGCTGGATCAGACCAAGGGTCCATCTAGTCCAGCATTCTGTTCACACAGTGGCCAACCAGCTGCCCATGGGAAACCCACAAGCAGGACACAAACACAACAGCACCCTTCCACCCAGGTTCCCCCAGCAACTGGTGCACACAGGCTTACTGCCTCTGCTACTGGAGATAGCACATAGCTATCAGGACTTGTAGCCATTGATAGCCTTCTCCTCCAGGAATTTATCTAACCCCCTTTTGAAGCCATTCAAATGGTGGCCATCACAACATCTTGTGGTAATCCTAGTGCCAGTGTGGTTAGTGTGTTGAACCAGGACTTAGGAGATCAAGGTTATAGTCCCCCTCATCCATGAAGCTCACTGGGTGATTTTGGGCCTGTCACTGACTCTCAGCCTAACCTACCTCACAGGGTTGTTGTGAGGATAAAATGGAGATAGCTGTTTGGCCACTGTATGAGCAAAGTGCTGAACTAGATGGAACCTTGGTCTGATCCAGCAGGGCTCTTCTTATGTTATTATGAGAGGAGGAGGAACATGTACCCTGCATTGGGTTCCTTGGAGGAAAGATCACTTGTAAAATGTAACATAACAAGCAAACCAACCAACAAATAAATAACTCTATACTGATCCCAGCTCCATATCCTTGTTTTTACAGGTGTGACTAGCTGTGTTTTGTTTGGCTCTTTCCAAAGGCAATCTGTCAGACACCTCGAGTCCTATTTGCTTTGACAGCAATGTTGGGCCTAGTATGAAACAGCTCTATCATCTTTTCCACATCAAAGCTGTAAACAAAGAGCAGAATTTACTACTGAGAAGCACACAAACTGCCTTCATTGTGTACAGCGACATAAATAAGAAGGAATCAATGGCACATAGTGAGCTCATTTCACACTATCGTTTCAGCACAGCATTTAAACACACAAAGGCACAATAGAAGATGTCAACCTTTAGCTTTACAGTGACAGTGTTATACTGATAAGTTCATAATAATAAAACAAGTAGGTAATAGGTTTGTTTTCAAGGATTAGTTCTAAATAGAGTAAGAACATCCTGAAGCGCACTGAAGAGCTGGCCTAATTATCTGTTTTGGAATATTAGACTCGCTACTCAAATTGATTTGTGCCCCCCCCTCCAGTGCATTTGGGTTGAATACTGAGATTGTTGTCTCTTCCATGCACAAATCCAAAAGTGCTGGCTTCCGTTCTGAAGTCTACCTGGTTTCTGATCAATGAAGGCTTGTGGTGGCTCTGATTTTGGTGTGTGTGTGTGTGTGTGTGAATCCACTCTGGGTTTCAGGCAGAACCAGCCAGAACTCCAAAGGAGCTATCCAAGATGCTAAACCTGTTAGAGTTCTGCCTGAAACTCAGAAGGCGTTCAGAGCCCCATTGAAATCAGAGCCACCAGCCTCCACTCTTTCTGATGAATTCACTTACAAGTCACACTTGTGTGAATGGGCATTATTGCAAGAATATTGTCTTCAGTGCCAGCCCCAGATTCTCACAACCACTGTTGTCTGGGCATTGCTAGAGGCAGGTGAACAAGCAGAATGCAAGGGTGAAAAGGACCAGCAACTCTAGGGGGCTCTTGTCAGTCAGCCCCTGCTTAGATGTGGGCCCTCGGCAGGTGCCCGACTATGCCTGGCTTTGACACCAGCCCCGATGGCATGATGTTGTAGCTCTCCAGTGCCTTCCTATCTTCATGTGGGCAGTAATATACACCAGTTGCTGGGGAACATGGGTGGAAGGGTGCTGTTGCACCCTGTGCCTGCTTGTGGGTTCCTGGTCAACAACTGTTTTGCCACTGTGTGATCAGAGTGCTGGACTAGATAAACCTTTGGTCTGATCCAGCAGGGCTCTTCTTATGTTCTTATGCTCATTCCTGTGAGCAAAAACGAGTGCAGAGGAAAGACGGCAAAATCCACATTGCAGAGTGATTGCAAATGAAACATGGCAGTAGAAAAAAAAAAGATAAAAAATAATCTGGAAACTTTAGTGGAAACAAGCAGTTGAAAATATTGAAGGACTGGCTCCACAAATAGAAGTGATCAGAAATCAAATCGGTGGTTGGATTTTTACCTGCTGCTTGGCTCTGTGAAAGCAGAATGGAAACAGCTGGGGCCTGCAGATGTTCTGTTGCAAACATGAAACTTGGCTGGAAGAAAAAGCAGCGGAAGGTGGGGGAAGCGGCGGGTGCGAGTGGCAGGCAGAGGAAAGGGCAAGCATCCCTCCTCTCCTCTGTACTACTTGCGTGCAAATCATCCCCTCCCCATGCTACTTCGCAGTGAAGCGGCAGTGAGGCGAGTTTGAAAATGTAGCTTCGCCATATCGTGTGCAGCTTTGGCCTTAGCAAGTCGTAGCAGTTTCTGCCTTCAGTTTTTATCATTGTAAAACTACGTGCGTTGAGATTCCTTTGGTGCACTTGACACTTGGCTCCCATGGGATATGGCAGTTCTCTTGGGAAAAGACTGGATGAATGAAGGTGGCTGCTGCTTTGACTAATGGATTCATTTAAATCAATTGAAAATGTGACTTGGGAATTTTTTTTAACCCTGTGGCATATAATATTTGATGATAGGTATGACATTTCTTTTCAGAAATGCTGAATTATTCCTGAATCCATTGCATTAAAAGGAAAGGAGCAGTAGAACAACTTCAGTGACAAATCCAAAACCCGATAGTTGGAGGGAAACAGCTAGTTTATTGGTTTAGGGGAAAGAGGGAGAATACAGAATGGGATTCCCCCCCCCCCTTGGTGTGAAGATACAGGCATCTTTTGGATGTACTGTTAGTTTTACCCTACCCTGTGCCTGTTTACCCTACCCAGTGCCTGTTTGCATTCTCTTCCCCTCCTTATCGCTTTACTATGATTTTAATAGAATGTAAGCCTATGCGGCAGGGTCTTGCTATTTACTGTTTTACTCTGTACAGCACCATGTACATAGATGGTGCTATATAAATAAATAAATAAATAATAATAATAATAATAATAATAACCTGCAACCATATTTCCATAATGTTCTCCCACACACCTGGGGAATACATCTGAGGATGCAATCCTATGCATGCTTAAATAGGAAAAAGTCCCACAATTCCTAGCATTCCCCAGCCAGCCTTTTTTCTAAGCATGTATAGGATTGCACCCTAAATGATCCCACTACGTGGATGTGGCTAAGATTGTGGATCTTTCCCATGGAATCAGCACCCATAATTTAGGCCCCCTTCACATGGCTTCATCATTCACAGGAAGCCCACAGCTGTGTGGGAAAAGTGACACCCCCCCCAACACACACATGGCTCTGGTTATGTTTAGAAGGTCCCTTGGATGCAACAGATTTGGGTAAGCCAGAGCCGACACCAAGAGATCTATTGTATGACCCATATTTAAATTTTAAGTTTAAGAATTCATGAGCAACGAGAGCGGCTTGAAATTCATCAGTGCTAAGTGTCGTCTTCTCTGTGGGCTTTGGCACATATAATGTGTGTAATCTCTCCTTTTCCACACCTCTTGGTATGTAACTGGGCCTGCCAAGTCACCATGAGCACAGCCTTGTCTGGCTCCACATCCCTTCAGTGCATCCAATTTATCTCTAGATGGAGTAAGATCAGTATTTCAGACTTGGGGACAGATGGACAGTAAAATATAAAGCTGGGCATAATCAGCATCTTGATGGTTCCTCTCCTGAAATATCTGCATGATTATCACTCCATACGTTCATCGGAGAGGACCAGGTATCAAATGGAAACCAGCAGGAATCATGGATAGGATGCTTTACTATTTTCCTCAGGACTTCCTCCAACAGAAATGAGCAACACTAGGCAAGGATTGGCCAATAAGAACTTTTCAGGTGCCACAATTGCATTGCCTGTTCTTTTTGATAACTGGCATCAAGGATGTAATAGAATCAACGAGTCTAATGTTGAGATGTTGTTGACCATCAACCAGTGCAGTCTCAGTGCTGTAGATAGGTATCCTAAAACATTATATTCAGAGATTAGCTTGTTTTTGTAGAACATAAATTTTATAGGGTGACCCTATGGAAAGGAGGACAGGGCTCCTGTATCTTTAACAGTTGTATAGAAAAAGGAATTTCAGCAGGTGTCCTTTGTATGCACGCAGCACCTGGTGAAATTCCCTCTTCATCACAACAGTTAAAGCTGCAGGATTCCCTCTTCATCCTAACAGTTAAACCTGCCCTCTTTTGTATCTGGTCACTAGTATACTTCCTGCAGCTTTAACTGTTGTGATGAAGAGGGAATTTCATCAGGTGCTGCATGCATACAAATAGCACCTGCTGAAATTCCCTTTTCTAGACAATTGTTAAAGATACAGGAGTCCTGTCCTCTTTTTCATATGGTCACCCTAACATAAATAGAGAACAAAAGCCAACAAAAGGGGAAACCCCAGAAGAACGGCCAAAAAAGCCAAGGGCAAAGGGGAAAAAAAGGATGTTTAATTTTAAAAAGGTCTTTTGCGTTGTCAAACCCTCAGGTCCTTCTTCAGTGTTCAGTGTTAGAATGCAATGGGTATAATTTACTGCACCTCACCAGTCTCCTATTTTACCCTCCGCTCCCCCAAAACCAAACCTTAACCCTATGCACTGGTACTAACCTTTTTCCTACCCCTTTGCCCTTGGCCTTTTTAGCAGATCCCTATTGGATCAAACTAAAGGCCTAGGTCATCTGGGATCCTGTTTCCCCCAGGGTCAACCAGAGGCCCATAGGTAACCCACAAGCAGGACATGAGGGCAATGGCCCTCTCCTGCAACTCGTATTTAGAGGTATGATGCTTCTGATCCTGGAGGTAGCACAGAGCCATCGTGAGTAGTAGCTATCGATAGCTTCACACTCCTTGAATTTGTCTAATCCCCTTTTAAAGCTAAGTTGGCGTCCATCACCAAATCTCGTGGCAGTGAATTCCAGTGTTTCATTATGTGGTGTGTGAAGAAGAATGCAAAGTTCTTCATCAAATGCTTGTAAAAATCTAGTTTTCAAACAACTGTATTTGCATAACCCTTGCATATTAAAAAGCAGAGAACAACAAATGAATATAAATGAGAAGGGGGTTATATAGCACTAAGAATAGGGGTGCACAACCTGCGATCTGTGGGTTGCACCTGCCCTCCTGGCCTTTACTCCAGCTTCCCCAAAGGGTGTCCCAATTTCTGCCAAATTCCCTGCTTCATGTACTCTCCGCTCCCTCCTCCAAAGATCCTCAGTCAGATTGCTCTTATCCTGCCACTGAGAGCAGTAAAAAAAGAACGATCTGTTTCAAGGCTGCTGGGGAAGTGAATGGAGGGAACTTTATCTTTATAGTCACAGGCACTTCCTTGTTTTGAGTTTGGGAAAAGTTTTTAACCTAGAGAGGATGTAGAGAGACATCACACAACTTGCTAAGGCCCAGCAAGCAGCAGTTGAAGGCGATGGGGACCTCTCTTCCAGATTTGAAAGCCTAGATGGCATCAATGAGGAAGAAGGCCCACTTGTAGGGTGGCCATGTATCCTCTTTTACTGAGGACAGTCCTCTATTTAAAGGGCTGCGGGAGAACTGTCCTCGACTTTGAAGGCATCCTCTGTTTGAAGGGCTGTTCAATCCTCCACTGGTTTAAAGATAAAGGAGCCGGTTCAAAGTTGCCCATCAGTAGCACCTGGACAGCAGACTGAGCAGGCATAGAGGTTACCTGGTCACAGTCATCCACACTATGGTGAGGTGTACTATATTTAAATTATAATAGTAATGCCTACATTTACATTGATACATATAGAACAGCATACTCAAATTTTGTACAGACTGGCATTCTCTTTTGTCCTCTTTTTTAGTGATGAATTTCCTCCTCTTTGGCAATCCATAGGTGGCCATAAACTGGAATTCCAGGGCCATTCTGCTATCTAGCCTTTTCTCTAAATGTTAGAATAAGTGTGATTAGAAGAAACAGCCTAGAAGATTTTGTAGCTTACTTTGAAAACCAGTGATTGTTATTTGCATGTTTGTTTTGAAGATGAGCTGTGTGTTGTACCTTTATAGTTATAGGCACTTCCTTGTTTTGAGTTGTGGAAAGGCTTGTGCCTACAGCACCTCATCCCCCCACCCCAGTAGAAGAAAGGGGTTGAAGAGCAAGAGAGAGATGGAGAAAGAAGGAGGAAGTGAGTGGAAGGAAAATGTAGTAAACAAGGGTTTAGAAATACATTGAAGAAAATACAGTCTTTATACTCTCTCCCCATGACATGTTCATACAGATCTCTGAGATGCGTGCCTGTGTCTGTGTGGCTCCCGAGGAAGCACCCTGCCTGATCTAGCTTGTGTCTCTTGGGAACGTCACTGATACAAAAGAAGAAAAGCGATACTTTTAGATCAAATTAATATGCATTCCAGGCAATGTAGCTTTTACATTTGAACTGCACAAGGTATAAAGGCAAAAACAGATTTCAGCGTTGCTTGTGAAAATGCCCCTAGGACGAGACACCCTAGAAAACAAAGAAACAACCCCTCTGCCATTATAAGCAATGGCCAGAGTATATAGATATATATTCTGCTCTCAGCTTTAATTTGGCATACTAAAGATCAGTTATTTGATGTTCTCGTTCCTCTCCCAGAAGTGCTTCTCTATTGCTCCTTGTTTTCATTAATCTCAAAGTACTTATCTAGACAGAAGAACTGCATGCTGTTCCTGCGAATGGAGAACTCTAACATCCAAATTTTCTTGTTTTGATTGGCAGAGCCCCACGGAGAAACATCCAGGTTATTTCTGCTTTGCCACTGCCTGTTCACTCTGTACTTGTTCAAAGCTAGAGCAGTGGAGCAAGGCAGGTGGGTGTCTGCATGTGCACCTCCCATCACATAGAATCCTAATTCAGGAAGCAACTAAGGTGTCTATCCAATCCAAGCTCTTATACACAGGAGGTAGGGATGGGCCCCTAATTCACTTAGGGCACAATTCTATACAGGTTGCTGGGGAACATGGGTAGGAGGGTGTTGTTGCACTCTATCCTACAAAAATGGCCTACAATTCCCAGCATTCCCTAGCCACTATGGATGACTGAAGCAGGTTGGGATTTGTATGCCTTCCTCCCCTACCCAAACATGTATAGGATTGTACCTTTAGCCTATTATGGATAAATTCAGAACATTTTATTTTATCTTCTGTGGAGCCTGTGATAAGACATGGTTAAAAAAAAAAGGCATCTAAGGGGCTCCCTGGGACAATCCCCATCAAAGTGTGTGTGTGTAAAGTAAAATAGGCTTGTCTTTTTACCTACCTTACTATTTGATTTATATGAAAATGATTCAATAGAGAATTACAAACTAGTACTTCTTTTCCTCCATTGGGTTTGTCGCAAACAGTAAATATATGTTAATGGTGTGGTGCATTTGCCTGTACAAGTCAGTGCCAGACCAATACATTTTGTTGCCTGAAGCAATGGAGGCTGGTAGCTCCAATTTCAGTGGGGCTATGAATCCATTCTAGGTTTCTGTTAGAACTAGCCAAGACTCTAAAGGAGCTATCCAAAGGGCTGAACCCTATCTCCAAAATGGGTCTACAGCTTAGATAGTTCCATTAAAGTTCTGGCTGGTTCTGAATGAAACGGCTCAAGTTACAGGAAGCCAGATTCCAGCTGGACATCAGGAAAAACGTCCTGACTGTTAGAGCAGTATGACAATGGAACCAATTACCTTGGGACGTTGTGGGCTCTCCCACACTAGAGGCATTCAAGAGGCAGCTGGACAGCCATCTATCAGGGATGCTTTAGGGTGGATTCCTGCATTGAGCAGGGGGTTGGACTTGATGGCCTTATATGACCCTTCCAACTCTACTATTCTATGATTCTATGAAGTGGAATCCAAATGATACCCCACCACCTCATCTACTAGAGAATCACCTAAAAAGTCTTGGGCAGGATCTACACTACTGTTTATAACGGTTTATAAATGGTTTTGACAACTGTTCAAGCCCAGGACACATTACATATACAGTTTTCAAAACGTTTTTAAAGTGTTGTATCTTGCTTAGTGTAGATCGGGCCTTGATGTGCTGGTTTGCACAATTAAATAAGCCACGGCGGGTTGTGGTGTGTGCTGGCTGCCATTGTGGATATTGAAGCTGTGGTGGGTAGTTCTTGTGACGTATCTGGATTTGTGAACCCGGGCAGGGTGGCTTGTTGCTGTGGTTATTAAGCTACCCCCAGAACCCTGCTATAACCCGTGGGTTCTGAGTGGCTTGTTACCCACGGCAACAGGTTCACCATGACATGATAAACTGCTAGCTACGGCTTGAACATTTATAATGGTGGTCGGCATGCGAAATGAGTCACAATCTCTGCTTTCATCTGTCATGATGGAGTCCCAAGTAGGTTGCTTTACCCTGCTGCATGGCTTGGGCAGCCCTGATATAGGTAGGTTTGAAATGTCTGCTTTATTATTTTAATTATATTTATTGTTTTATATTGTACATTTTTATCTGTATGCCGCTCTGAGATTGTAATGATATCAGGCGGGATATAAATGTTTTAAATAAATAAACAAATAAATACTGAAAAGCAAACTATCGATAGTATTAAAACTAAGGGAGTTGTTTCTGGGAACCATGCTATGTCTCACAAATGGTTACTTGTTCACCAAGTCATCAAACGTGTCCATAGCTTTAGTTACTTGGGGGTTGCATTTTTAGAAAGATGTCTTCAAAACTGCTATCTAGCAGAGAAATATGCCAGTTTGGTCTCCGCATCTCTTAGAATGCATAGAGGAAAACCTCCTAAAATTATTTTATAGTGCCGAAAGTTTTGAATTTGACAGAAGTACTGGAAATACCTGATTCCAAAATATTGAGATCTTTCATGGATGCACCACCTGGTATATGGTACAGTGGAGGTGGAATTTTATCTATGTAATTTCATACTCTTGTGTCATTTTAGCATATCGCTATCAACTCTTTAAACTGGATGAAATACACTACCAGAAAAATGTTCTCTGGGAAGAAAAAAAAAAGGATAAAGCTAGAAATAATTGGATGTCACAGTGCGAACTTACACTACAGGCATTTGACATCAAGCCCCCAAATTCAAGACACTGGAGTCCAGACCAGACAAAAATATACCATAAGCTGAGCGGTTATTTAATGAAGAAATGGAGTCAATTTGGACTTATTTATTCTCATCATATCTCCTCTTTATTAAAATTAATCATACCCTTGAGAGCAATGTTCACGATTTAATCAGTCTCCAGATTATGCCCTCTTGAAGGGTGATGCCAGAACATTTTAGTAGAACAATGCTTATATATCTGTGGAGTTTAGGCAATCAAGAACATTAGTAATTATGCACTCTTTTGCGTCATACACACAATTGTTAGGGAGAAATTCACTGAGAAAGGTTCCTGAGGAGGTGAGGAAAGTCTGTTTAGCGTGTTATCCATTTAACAAACACATTGCTCCATTTGAAGAGCCAAGCCTTGGAGCGTTCTTATATAAGGATAGTGGGGCTCTGATTGGCTGCCTAGGTCACCTGTTCCATCTAGTCTGTCTGCAGTTTTCCTTCTCACCAGTGTTGGAGGGGGCACTGTGGAGAAGCAAGACTCAGGCATGCCAGACCTTCTGTGAGTAAGCTGTCTTGTGGGTGCATAAAGGAAGGTTCCTGGCCTTCTGGGGCGATTCCTTACTTTGAGCCTGCGGACACCTGATAAAAACTTAGAGCGCTTGGCCAAGGGAGATGCTTAGTTTATCTCCAATGCAATTGAGAGACATTTGCTACACAAAATGTTGCCAAGGTCCACTGTGGATCCACCAAAACAGTGAATGGAATTTGCTGGAACAAATGTACTGGATTGTAAATTGTGAACATACATTTAATGCTCTGGTTTTTGTTTTTTTGATAGGAGGTTTTTAATGCTCTGGGTTTTTTTCTAGTAGCTGTAAGATGTGAGGGGTTGTTGTTGAGTGGCAGAGCAAATGACTTTGCAGGCAGAAGCCTCCAGATTCAATTACCGGCATTTCTAGGTAGGGCTGGAAAAACTTCTGCCTGAAACCCTGAACTGCTGCCAGTCAATGTCAACAATATGGGTGGCCTCCTTGGGGTATTTATTTATTTATTTATTTATTACATTTCTATACCACCCAATAGCTGGAGCTCTCTGGGCGGTTCACAAATACAAATTGGTAGAATCCAACTAAAGTCCTACTTAAAATGAATGAAGTCCCATTAATTTGAATGGGTCTACTATAAGTAGGACTTTAGTTGGATTTGTTGAAGGTTTGTGAGGATCTTATCAGTTAAATCATAACACCTTTGATAATGATGTATATAAAGAATAAATATATAATGGTGGAAATGTGTTTTTTTGTCCTTCCTATTTCTTCACCCACAATGGTTATGCTGGCCACAGTTCCTTGGGGAGAGCAATCCTATGACACCTAGGCAGCGTCTGGGGTGGGGGCATAGGATAGTTCAGATTCCTGGATCCGAGGTTGGAGACAGTGCTTTGCCCTTGGAACCAAGAGTCCAATCTTCCTGCCCTCTCCCCTTCACAACCAGTGTGGAGAGAACCATGCCAGCTGCGCATCAGAAATCACAACAGCGACCTCTGAGGGAAGTTAAAGTGGGCGTTCCCAGGGGTGGGTAGGGGAGAATATTAAGGAGATTGGCTGATGAGGAAATCTCTGGACTCCACAGCCTCCTTCCCCTCACCCATGCCTCAGCTAGACAGGCAAAAAAGCCCATCTAACTGAATGCAGAGCAGAAGGGGTGTGGAGGTGAAGATCACCTCCACTGCTCCTCCCACTCTGCATTAGATGGCTGTAAGCCTCTGTGCCCTTAGTATGTTAGGTTGTGGCTTGTAATGTGTCAAGTGGTACACGACCTGCTGTCCTCTAGATGTTTTGGGCTATTACTCTCATAACCCCTGACTGTTGGCCATGCTGGCTGGGGCTTATGGGAGTTGTAGTTCTAAAAACCTGGGAGGCACTAGGTGTCCTACACCTGGGCTTCACAAACATGTTGAAGGAGTTGTTGGAACTATTCTGCTATGAACCCAAATGAAGGAACACCAGGTCCTACTGCAAAATGTCCTGATCTTAGCAGGGCGCTAGTGCATAAGAACTTCTAGTGCAAGAACCAGGAACCTTTGACTCTGTGTCTCATGTACTGAGTTATCAGAACTGTAGCTTGGAGCATCTTCCTGGTTGTGAAATACTCTCAGACTCTGGATTGACTCTGTCCACCTAGGCTGGCTTCAGGGCTCTTCTGGACAGGAAAGGCTATAAAAGGCTTCCTGTTTGGGGTGGGACCTTGCCAGAGCACCAAGGTCTTTCTGGCTCTGGTGGGCTTCTGCTCTGTTCCTCAGCTCTGATTCCCTGGGCATGAGCTTTTCGCTCTGTACCCTTGGCTCCACTCTACTTACACTTCAGTCCTGATAGCTGGTGAAATGGTGAAGCAATCAACTTACAGATTGGCTGTGGATTGAACACTCAGCAGGAGGTCAGTAACTGAAATAGTGCCATATTAGGAGTATCACATGAATGAACCTTCAGTGGGGGCTGGCCACACACTGATGTGCATTATTATTTCTGGAGAATTCTCTACTCTAAAAAGCGGGAGGCAGAATGATAAGCTGGATTTTAATTGTAGAAGCCCTCACTGTTCCGTGAATTCAGGCATTCAGGACACGCATCAATTGATACTCTCTGGGCTGTTGTAAACCTCTGCTTGCGGAAGTTAGACGGGAGTAATTTCCCCATGATGTATGTAGCTTTACACAATTGACTCGGGTATTTGCTGGTTTGAGATCCTTTTCGTTTGAGATTGCCATTCATAGGCGCACTGGCCACTGCCTACGGCTAGAGATTACTGTTGATGGGCCAGTTGTTGATCAACTGTGACAGCTGCTCTGGACTTAAGAAAGAAATACAATAAAAAGAACCTAATTCTACTTAGGCTCCCAACTCAGAATTATAATCCTATTTATGACATCACAGTTGGTTGCTGTGGGAACAATATTAGTATCATGAGAGAGTCTTATGGAGAGCTCAAGCGAGGAAAGAAGCAGCTGGAGCAAATGACCTTTCTTTCTTTTGCAAAAAAGAAGGCTCCCATTCTCATACAAAAATGTGGTTTCTTAAAAGAAAGAAAGAAAGAAAGAAAGAAAGAAAGAAAGAAAGAAAAGAATGACTAAGGGAAGTGCAGGAGATACGTTATTGTTTCTAAAAAAGACGGCTTAAAGTTTTCCACTAGCTATCATGGAGAGCGGCTTTGACAAAGCGAAGCCACATATGGAAAGAAGGGTTGCATGCGTGACTCATGGCTCCCCATGCTGGCTCCCCCTTTCCCACCCTTTCATAAAGGAATCTATACTTCCCTTTCCTATAAATATTGCTGTTCTTGTCACTCAAAGTGGCTCTCTCTTTAGATTTGCGGCAGAACTACCTATTATATGAAATATGGGGCTGTCATGGAAAGCTGAAGCAACTATGTCTTTCTCTCTCCCTCCCTCTTCGTAATGTGTGGAGAATGTTTCTCCGTCCCTGCTGGCTCCAGCCAATGATGTTATGGAGTAATTCATCTTATTCTTTCTTTAAAGTATTTTTTACCCGCGCCTCAGCCAAAAAGGCTCCCGGAGCACCTTACATATATACCGTAAAACAAGACAGTCCCTACCTGCTGACTTATATTCTAAAAGTCATGACACACAAGGAAAAAGGAATGGGGAGGGAGGAGGGGAAAAAATCAAGTCCTTCAGCAGGGCTGAATGGTGGAATGGCCCAACTTCTTACATTCATCTTCCTCAATACAATAGGAATGGTTACTGGTGATGTGGAATGGTTACTGGTTACTGGAATGGTTACTGGTGGTGATGGTTGAGGGAGGAGGTGCCTTCATGGAGATGGTCTTCAGCAAGGCTGATGGAAATGATAACATAAAAACAAGAATCAGAGTGTATTCAGCGATGGCTGGTGGCTCTGATTTTGGTGAGGATATGAGTCCATTCTGGATTTCATTCAAAACCAGCCAGAACTCTAAAGGAGCTATCCAACAAGCTGAAACCTATCCCAAAAAACAGGTTCAGCACCTTGGATAGCCCCTTTAGAGTTCTGGCTGGTTCTGACTGAAACCCAGAATAGATTCACAGACCCGCCCAACCCCAAAATTGGAGCCTCCAGCCTCCCCTGGTTGCATTACACATTATTTCTTGAGAGAGGAACTGAGTGTAGAGTTGCTGGTTGTTGTTTTTAATGTGTAATTCCACCACTGCTATGGTCTGATGGGAAATAATGGATTGTTCATTGCTTTTTATTTATAAGACAGCTTGAATTGGGAAGGCACACTGGATTCCCTAGGTTGCGGTTGAAAACATTCCCATCATTTCAAATCTCTTTTTGCCTTGATGCCAGAAGAATACGTTGTCCCAAGTTTATCCCATTGGAAAACAGACCTGTATGTGTCGCGTTGCGTCAAGCATTGTGTGGAGAGAGATGAAACCTTGCAAAGCTTTTTCAGCTTTGCACCAGCATTTAAGGCCTATTCAAAGCCACTTGACAGACAGGTCCTCTGACCTGTAAACCATGCCCACGTGCCAAGAGGGCGGGATGTTACAACCCACTTTGAAGAGCGGCCCCCACCTTTCCCAAAACACTCTGAAGTTCCCAGAGAACTAGCTGCCTCAGGGCCGAGATAAAGGAGTGTACAAGCTACTTCTATGGGAACTTCTTACAGAGATAAGTTTGCAAGAGAACATCTGGCATTGTCAAACTATTTCCTAATAAATCTAAGCACTAGGTACAAGGCCGGCCTTGTACCTATACCTGACAGTATGTGTCTCTTGGCTTGACAAACATATGTTGAGTTTGTAACTGACCCTAGAATAGTTGTTTTAAATGGATATTGTTGTTTTTATGCTTTTGATGCTTTTAAAATTATTATATTTGTTTTTAATGTTCACTGTTTTTAATGTTTGTAAACTGCCCAGAGAGCTTCAGCTATGAGGCGGTATATAAATGTAATTAATAAATAAACCACATACCAGCTAGAACAGGTGGAGAAGAGTCACAAGGCCCATATGGCAGGGAAGTGTGCCATTTTAATATTTTGCCCAAAAGGTCTGAGCCTTGAAAATACAGGATAAACACAATAAAATAAATGATTTCATAAAAAGGCTTGAGCATTCATAAAATCCCCCAAATACTGACTGGAATTATAAAACTGTATTTAGTATGATTTGTGCACATACCTTATAAGAAGGAATTATTCATTCTTAGACAATGATACTTGAAAACCTCTCTCATTTAAAAAATATACTCACATTTCTGCTTTAGCTCTGCTTCCAGCTAGACACCAGTTTTGAAATCGGTTGGGCTTGTTTCTGTACTAAAAAGGAACACTACCATTGGTGCTCGGACAATTGGGTGAGAAATGGGACCACAGTTCATGTGGAGATCTGAGATAAGGATTAAAGGATGAAGTCAAACACCTTGATAAACCAATAGAGTTTACCAATCTGAAATCCAGTAACAATAAATTCCCACCCTGTGCCTTAACACTTCTATCACCCCTTTGTCCCTTCTCGTTGGTCCTTGACTCAAGTTGCTCTGCGTACTCACAGAGTCTTAGAGAGGAATCTTAGGGCACCTAGACAGCATCCAGGGGTGGGCATAGGATAGTTCAGATTCCTGGATCCGGAGTTGAAGTCAGCTCCCTGTCCTTGGAATCAGCACTCTGACCTCAGACCCAGTAGTCAAAGCTCCCTGCTCCCTCCCCCTCACAGCTGACATAGAGAGAACCACATTGCCTGCTTTTCCAAGGTTGCAGAGGCAACCTTGGAGGGAAGGGAAGGGGGGGTTCCCTTGGGAGGGGAGGGGGCTGGGGAAGCCGGCTTACAAGGAATCCTCCATGTTCTTTAGCCTGCTTCCCTCCCCCTCCCTGACACCTCAGCTAGATGGGCAACAAAGCCTCAGCTAGATGGGCAAAAAAACCTGTGTAGCTGAAATGCAGAGTGGGAGGAACGTGGAGGCAAAGATCACCTATGTTGCTCCTCCTGTTTTGCATTGGATGACCATAAGCCTCTGAGTCAGGAGGCTTATGACCATCCCCATACCCTTGCGCTCTTGCTAGATCTACACTACTGCTTTACAGTGCTATTGAAGTCCACCGATAACTGTTGGGAAACAGGACACATTCCACGTACTGTGTCCACAGTGTTCTTTCCTGCTTCTTGTTCCACATTCGATGGAATAAAATGAAAACAGACTGCAGCTCCTTGCTTCTTTAGTGACTTCCATGAAACAGGCCTCCTGCCCTTTGCCTGCCTCTCACTGCCATTCTGTGCCTTGATCAGGTGGGTTCCTAGCCCAGTCTATTGATTGTGATGATGGTTGAACTCCCTCTTCAGAGAGAGAGAGAGAGAGAGAGAGAGAGAGAGAGAGAGAGAGAGAGAGAGAGAGAGAGAGAGAGAGAGAGAAGCTCTTCCCTCTTCTCTTGTCCTCCCTCTTCCTTTCTCCTTCCTTTTTCCACTCCTGTCTTGCGCTTCCCTCCCCAACCACCTTTCTTTAACCACCCTCCTCTCAATCGTAAATCCTGCCCCCAGGACCTCTTGTGTTGACTCTCCTGCTTCCCTCCTGGCCCGGGGGAGGGGGGACACTTTCGGCAACCTCCCACCCCCCCCAGGGTGAATATTTCAGCAACCATTACCTGTCTGGTATCGCAGTCATGTTAGCAGCGATACCAGACAGGCAAGATGTATCCCTCATATTCCATCATTAGTAAATGCAAATTCTTCTGTTTTCCCACCCATGGAAGGCTTTGTGATTTGCAAAGGCTTCTTAAAACTCTTACAACATATATACAGCAATGATGCACCTGTGGTTTCTTTCTGGAGACTGCAGCACATTGTAGTCAGATATCTGATACTGACTTGTGAGGTGAAGTGGAAGACATTTTCTCCTGTATCAATATCCTGATTCTATCATATGTGTGATTATGTGGTTTCTCAGGTAAACTGAGGGTGCAATTCTACCCATGTTTAGACAGAAAAAAATCATACAACTCCCAGCATTCCTCAGCGAGCCATGCTGGGTGGGGAATCCTGGGAGTTGTTGGTCTTTTTTCTGTCTAAACACGCATAGGATTGTGCCCTGAATCTTGGAATTCTCATTTCAGAAATGAGTCACTTGTGCCCTTTTCCTGGGGGTTTGGAAAATGCTTCTGAAAGTGCAAAGCTCCTGAGGATATGTATGGCATTTTAATATATTGTCTTGTTTTCTTTCGGGTTCTAACTTCTCTAGTAAAAATATTCCTTTCCCTTCAGAGTTATTGTGAAATACCTTACTCAGTAGTGAGTTAACTATTTTTCTTCTTTTTTCCCCCTTTTGGTTTGGGTTTTAAAGTTCAATATATATTATTAAAAATATTTTTTTATTTATTTAGGGTGTTACAAAAGGGGAAATAAAGGGAAAAAATGAATACAAACAATCTCCTAACAATTATTACCAATCCATTGGTTATGTAAATATGTATAATCTAAAAATATAAGAAGAAAGGTTAGTGCATAGTTAAATTATGTAACTCACTACCACAAGATGTAGTGATGGCCACCTATCTGGATGGCTTCAAAAGGGGGTTGCATAAATTCCTGGAGGAGAAGGCTATCAATGGCTACTAGCCCTGATGGTTGTGTGCTATCTCCGGTATTTGAGGCAATAAGCCTCTGTGCACCAGTTGCTGGGGAACATGGGTAGGGGGTGTTGTTGCACCGTGTCCTGCTTGTTCATCCCTGGCCGATGGCTGGTTGGCCACTGTGTGAACAGAGTGCTGGACTAGATGGACCCTTGGTCTGATTATTATTATTATTATTATTATTATTATTATTATTATTATTTATTTATTTATTTATTTATATAGCACCATCTATGTACATGGTGCTGTACAGAGTAAAACAGTAAATAGCAAGACCCTGCCGCATAGGCTTACATTCTATTAAAATCATAGTAAAGCGATAAGGAGGGGAAGAGAATGCAAACAGGCACTGGGTAGGGTAAACAAGCACAGGGTAGGGTAAAACTAACAGTATAAAGTCCAAACAGCATCAGGTTTTAAAAGCTTTAGGAAAAAGAAAAGTTTTTAGCTGAGCTTTAAAAGCTGCGATCTCTTCATCTCGTTTCTGTAAAGAAACCAAATAAAATCTTCCTTTGGATATCCTCAAATTCTATTTCTGTTTATGGTTATAGGTACTTCTGTTTCTAGTGTTCCCTTGCCAAGCATGGCTCTTCTTATGTTCTTAATACAACTTCTAGGGGAAGGGAGCTTCGGCTGTTGGGCAGTATAAAAATGCAATAAGTATTAATAATAATAATGGTAACTAACCAACAACAACAACAAAAGAAAAAAATCTATAAATGTAACTAAATATACAATTGAACTAACTTACAAATGTGTTGTATTCCCTTAATTTATTGTTACAATGTCCATATACTCAAAGCTGAGGCAGGCACATATCGTTGTATATCCGGATGTGATGCATATTGAACGAATCTCCCCCATATAGCAACAAACAATGTTGGTTCTGATTGTCCTTGGATTTCAATAGGTTCAATATGTGTCTGCTTTCTTTGCATTAGAAACATTAGTGTGGTGGCTACTTGGCAAAATGAGCAACAGAAAGCAAAGTGTTAATAAAAATGAGTCACAGAATACCCTGCATTAGCGGGTGAGTCAGCATTCAGTTTTTGAGAGCTGTTGGGGGGGGGGGGAATGCTGAATGGAACGATTTCCAAAAAGTCTATATTTTCTAACAAGAAGGTTGTCTGTATGTGTTCTTTTAATAACATACCAGGAACTGCTAGGAGGGAGATTTAAGATACGGTGCTAAAACACAGGGACACTTGACCAGTGGAGTGGAAGGGCGGTTGTAGCAGATGCAGCACTTATCCAAGGTGAAAGAAACAGATTGAGGTCAGCACCAGCACCAGAGGTCTTGATGAGCATGGGACAGCTGCATCCATAAAAGTGGTTGATGGCCCGGCTCAAGATGAGAAAGGAAATCAGTGCCACCCAGCTGCGGCCGACTCATTGGCCTTCAAAGCTTCACGGTCAAGTTAGCAGTGAGCAAAGACAGATGCAAGTTTACAAGGTGATGGCTTGATGCCCTTTGCTTGTATTGCTGTGGCGGGGATGTCCCTTCTTTCAGCAGCTGTGCTATTCAGCCATCTCAATGGTACTTCTTAGTGCTTTTCAAGAACGGATACATGCACAATTGCTGGATTTAATGACGAAGTACAAATACACGAAACACGAGAACAATCAACCAGAAAGTACATAAGAACATAAGAAAAGCTATACTGGATCAGATCAATGGTTCATCTAGTCCAGCACTCTGTTCACACAGCGGCCAACCAGCGGTTGACAAGGGACTCCCCAGCAGGGCACAGGTGCAATAGCACCCTGCCGCTCATGTTCCCCAGCAGCTGGTGCACATGGGCTTACTGCATCTGATACTGGAAGTAGCACACCACCATCAGGACTAGTAGCCATTGATAACAATGAACATAGCAGTCATAATAGCATCTAGGATAATGGTCCACATGTCCATGGTTTGAAAGTCTTTTTACTGTTTTCTTCACAGGGCTAGTAGACATTATAAATGCTTAGGCTTCCCAATTTTAGAGGCCCAGGGCAGTGAACAAAATATCAACATGTGCTTTAAATGACAAAACATGAAAATATAAAATGCTACGTGTTCAAATTCTATCCTCTCTGGCATAAACATTCTGATACTATATCAGAAAGTTATATTAGCAATGTGGAAATAATGGAGACAGAGGAGTTTTCTCCCTCAGAATGCTAGAAGATGAGGCCATCCAGTCAAATTGAATGATAAGAGGATTAGAGCAGACAAAAGGAAATGCATCTTGGCACAGTGGAAAAATTAGATGAATTATGGAATTCATTACTTCAAGATGTGGTGATGCCACTCACTAAGATGCCTTTTTAAAAAGGATTAGGCAAATTCAGAGAGGAAGGGCTGTCAATGGCTATTAGCCAGGAGAGCTAAATGGAGCCACCATAGCCAGAAGAAGTTGCAGTGGAGTTTTCCAGTCAAAAATTGCACACACAAAAATAATATATTTGGAGAACGTGTGCACAAAAATGCTTATGAAATTGCAAACTAAAAACAAAAGAAATGAACAAACAACCACATCTCAAAGTGGAGGATGAGCTCAAACTTCAGCTTGGAAAATATTCTCAACATTTGGGACCAATTTAAGATTGGAAAAATGAGAAGTGGAGAGAAACCAAAATTGACAGAGTCGTCTATCCCTGTGAGACCTTCCAGAAACATCTGGATGTCGAATTTGGAAACAGAATGCTGGACTAGGTGGAAATCTCTGTGAAGTGTCCTGCATGACGTCCATTCGTCTCCAGGTAGTTATTCAGACCTGGCTGATCATTAAACAGAACAGCAATCATTGTGAGGCTGGAGTCTCAACCAGGATAACAACCACTGAACTTCAATATTGCTTACAGGTTCAAGTGAGTTGAATCAAGGTTAATAATCCCTTGATTCACTTCTCATTCATCCTCATTTGTAAGCTGATGTGAGTTTATGACATAATGCTAAAACATAGTTTGGCTTTACAAACCATTCACCTGAATCTTGTAGGATGTAATCATAACTACTTGGCCTGAATGCCTCTTATTTAAATTGTGGGGAACATGAGGATTTCACATATTCATGGCAACTTGATTACACACACACACACACACACACACCCCTTGCAATATACAAAGTGAAAACATTTAAAGGAGCTGACCAGACCTTCATGAAAACTCTCCAGTGTGTCCCATCAATGACTTTTATTCTTTCTTCAGCCTTCATAATGTAAACAGACTTGAGTAAAGTTAGATATGTAGCTGTGTCAGACCATTGATCCATCCAGCCAGGTACCGTATAGTTTATCCCTGACTGATAGTAGATCTCCCAGCTTTCAAGCATAGTTGTTTCACAGCTCAGCTACTTGATCTTCAACTAGTCCAGACCCAAGATCTACCTCAGACTCCCAACCTGCAACATGGGGGCCACTTTCACAATTTTCTCCATGTCCAACATGGCTGCAATAGCTGTGCTGCGACCCATCTAGACTGATCTCGTGGCCCACTTTTGGGTTGCGATCCACCACTTGAAGACCATCGCTTTAATTGGAGATGCAGAGGATCTAACTTTGAACATGTAAATCATGTGTGGCCCCTCTTCCTTTTCTTAACTAACAGTGCAATCTTATGTAGAAGTAAGTCCCATTGAGTTCAATGGGACCTACTCCCAGTTAAGTATAGATAGGATTGTGGCATAAGCCAACATTTTTTGTGGGAAATATTATGGAGCAGTAGTGTGCCGAAGCCAAAAGAAGTGATAACCATATAGACATGTCAGTGATCAGGGTTAGTGGATGGTTTTATTTTATTACGCTTTATATTTTAATATAATCCATCACAGAATGTTTAAGTATGTCCAGAAGTATTGTTATTCAGTTCTAGCCATCAGAACTGGCAGTAAAATAAAAATAGAGATAAACTGTTGCATGTCCAAATTCCCAGCTAGAAGATTCACAGGATGTGGAGTTTCCCCTTATTGAACAGTTCTAACTGGTAAACATCATGGAAGAGAATTGCTGCTCTCCTGGGAAGAGTATAACTGTGTTTCATGAATGACCCAGTTCGATTCCCCTTATCAATGGTCTGTAAGACAATTAGCCTCACTTTCCATCTGTAAAAGAACCCGGGTAAAAGCTTCCAGATGAAAACTGTCCAGTCAACCAATGTCCCCTGTCTACATGCAGGGCCTTAAGCTGAGGCTCAGGTGTCAGGGCAGGGCTGGGTGCTATCTAGGGCAGGAAGGAGAAGACAAAAAGATCTGTCCTGTAGGGTTCAATCAATCAATGAGATGTCTTGTAGACATCTCATTGAAAGCAAGGGAAGCTGTGAAACAGCAGAATAGGACTCTTGGCAGCTCCCATTCATTCAAGATGTAGTGGTGGGCAACACTTTGGCTGGCTTTAAAAAGCTTCAAATTCAGGGAGGATAAAACTAGCTCTGACAGCTATATGCTACCTTCGGTATCAGAGGCAGTATGCCTATCTACACCAGTTGCTGTTGCACTCATGTTCTACTGGTGGGTTTCCCATGCTTAGCTAGTTGACCACTGTGTGAACAAAGTGCTGGACTAGATGGACCTTTGGTCTGATCCAGCATGATTGTTCTTAGGTGTCTGTAGGAGAGCTTCCTGGTGGATTGTGCCCCAAATCAATTAGTGGCAAGAGAGGGTAATTTGGGGGAGAGACCATAGCTCAATGATAGGGCAATACTTTGTAAGCAGGAGGTCCAAGTATTGAACCATGGCATCTCCAGTTGAAGGAGGACCAGGTAGAAGGAGATGTGCAGAGCTTCCACAAAACTCTGAAAAGCTATTGCCTCTCAGAGTACATTGGTCTCCCACAAATTGCTGCCCTCAAGGTGTTCAACTCCCATTAGCTCCAGGCAGCATGGCCCATGGTCAGGAATGCTGGGGGCTGTAGTCCAAAACTGCTGAGCTTACCAGGTTGGGGAAGGCTGGAGTAGACAATACTTGGCTAGATGGGCAGACAGTCTGACCTTGTATGAGGCTACTTCATATGAGGTGTCATTTCGACTTTTTTGCCTGAGGCATCCAAATGTCTTAGGCCAGCTATGACTCTCTCTTGCTACTCTCACTTACATTAGCACACTTGGAATGCTGCTAATAGAAATCCTGATTGCACGAGATGTTAAATGGGAGAGATCTGAAAGAGGAGCCTGTACATGCTTAGAAGCCTCCATCTTTGCATAGCAACTCTTCACAGATGCTACACTCAGCTAGACAGCCCTATGACAGCCCTTCTGTGCAGGCAATGTGCCCCCTTGTTCCACCAAAGGGGAACAAGAAAAGAACAGCAATGTCCTTGTTCCTTTCTGGAGCTGCAGGAAGGATCCCTGTATTCTCACTGGGGGAGTGAGGAGGTTGGTGGTGACTTTGAGAGAAGGCTGAAACCCAGAGCTCTGGCTGAGTGTAGCATCGGTCACAACCAATAGCTTCTATAGCCAGCTGGAGACTTCTAATTACATGGGAGCACTTCCTAGGCCTGCTGTGTGAACTGGGCCCAAATATAAAGGCTTTGAGTGTTCTTGCTTGGTGGCTGGATCCCCACTTATCTGGGTTCTAAATATTTCAAACCCAAATTCTGAGCCTTGGAGGTTGTATTTGTGAATTCTGCTTTGCTATGTTCTTGCTCCTTTTTTGTACAGTATTTGGCTCAGATGACTGGGATCTGGGGAACTCTTGCTCTCTGTTATGTATGTTACAGTAAAGGGTACTCCAAACAATTCCTTTCCACATCCTCAGAAAGACACTTTTCTTGTCCATGGTGGAGGGGGCAACGCTTTCGATTCAAGACCGTCCTTCTCCTCATGGGCTTGTCCATTCAGTCTGGGGAATAAGGCAAAGGCTTATTCTGCCCTTGATTTCCATTGCCAAGCTTAAGAACATAAGAAGAGGCATGCTGGATCAGATGAAGCCTATCTAGTCAAGTGTTCTGTTTCTTCCTGCAATGGCAAGCCCAATGCCTATGGGAAGTGAGCAAGCAGAAGATGAGTATAATAGCACCCTCAAACTTATGCCTCCAAGCAACTGCTATATAGAGATATACTGTCTCTGATACTGGAAATAATATCTAATCATCATGACTAATAGCCACTGAGAGCCTTACATAAGAACATAAGAAGAGCAATGCTGGATCAGACCAAGGGTTCATCTAGTTCAGCATTTTGTTCACACTCTGGCCAAACAGTTATTGATCAGGAACCTACAAACAGGACACGAGTGCAACAGTACCCTCCCACTCATGTTCCCCAGCAACTGGTATACACAGGCTTACTGCTTCTGATACTAGAGGAAGGTAGCACATATGAATGAATGAATGAATGAATGAATGAATGAATACCTTTATTGAATAAGTCTACTAACCATTTCAAAAAATCACATATTATTAAAAACAAACAAATACTTAAAATGTATGATTTAAAATTCTAAAACAATATACAGTTCATAATTAATACATTATATATGACTAACAGTTAATAAAACCCCACATATATAGGTAGCACATAACCATCAGGACTAGCAACCATTGATAGCCTTCCCCTCCAGGACTTTATCTAACCCCTTTTTAAAGCCATCCAAATTGGTGGCCACCACTACATCTTCTGTTAGAACATACCATTGTTTAATGATATGATGTGTGAAGATCTGTCCTAAATCTCCCAAAAGTTCACTTCTTCGGAGATCCCAGCTTCTAGTTTCTCCACATCGTACATCTTTGTATACACCTCTGTGATGTCCCCTCTTACTTGCCTATTTTCTAAACTAAAAAGCCTGAAACTTTGTAAGCATTCCTCATAGGGGAAGAGCTCCTAATCTTTGATCGTTTTAGTTGTTGTTGCTGCTGCACCATTTTCAATTCTACATGATCTTACAATATCCTCCTACAATATCCTCCGGCTCCCTCTCCATCAGGTCCTGTTCTGGCTCTCATACAGATCACATTACCCACTGTTTAGCATTACTCCACACTGTTAATTGGACTGGTAATCCATCCTTTGGCTTTGGTCACATATGAGTTGCATGCCTAGGAGGATGAGTTGCTAATAGTATTGCTGACAGTTGTGGATAACTGATAGGATAGAAAAGAGAGCTGTTTGGTGGATAGATTAGATCAGGCTTCATAATGTTCAATTTGAGATGTCAAGCACAACATCTAGCAGACATATCTAGCCCAGCTAGTCAGTTTCTGAACGGTCCTCAAATAGGGAGAGTTTTCCAGAAATCTCCTTAAACCTCTTGGGCCATAGCTAGATGTGGCGAAATCCCTGGGTGATCCCTGGGATTGTCCCTGTGCATCCACATGATGCACAGGGGATCCCGGGATCAGGGAGGGATGATCCCTCCCTTGCCCTGGGATCTTGCCATCCCCTTTAGCCTCAGTTTTTCTGCGGTCTTGGGCTGAGCGATTCCTCGCGAGGAGCCGGGAGCTGCACCCATCGGGGGTAGGGTGGGCGGAGCGGGGAAAATAATTTAAATTAAAAAAAATACTTACCTTTAATAATAAAAAAATGGCAGGCACGACACCCCTCCTTCTGAGGTCATTGCGCGTCGCGTGTAAACAGAGGAGGGATCTTGCGATCTCATTGTGAGATCTTCCCTCCTCCATCACGTGCTAACAGGTAGGTCTAGCTAAGGCCTTTGTGTCTGAGCTCTTGCTACTAGTTTTGCCTTTTGTTCAAGCCAACCTGGGTTAAGGTATCAGCAGAATGAGATATAGATATGGAAGTATATGTATATTCTCTTCATACTAATTCTTTTGGTAAACAAGCAATTTCTCAAGCTGATAGCAGAGGGGGAAAATAGCAACAACTCACAAGCCTACGTTTAGGAAACTTATGTCCCAGTAAAGGGTGATTTCTACTCACATTAGACCTATATTTAAACTCCTGGAAAGGAAGTGGATTTTCTTTCCATATGACTCTTCTTTCCAATCACCCTCTCTTCTACTCTCAAGCACCACTTGACTAACAGGAGGAAGGTCTGGGAGCATTCCAAAGCGAGTTGTTTTCATTGCACATTGACAATTCAAGAGATTCACGGTGCATGCAAACAACTGGGGTTGGGGGTTAATGCCACAGAAAAGAGAGGAAGGAAACGGGTCCCCAGCCTCAGGGAGTGCAAAGACTGCTGGGATGCTGGATCAATGGAAAAGCAAGTATCCCTGGAACAGAAGGAGGTGGGAGAATTTTATATTCTTTTTCTATATTTAAAACGATGTGTTGTGTTTTTGTGTGAAGTCTGTGGTCATGATGCAGAGAGAATTAGTTTTACATTTTGTACACTGCTTTGAGAGGGTTGTCCCTAAAAGATGGCTTATAAATCTTTTAAAGAAACAAGTTTGTTAGTTGAACTTAAGGGGTAAGCTAGTCAAAACCAGTTTAGGTCTTACTGAAGTCAAAAGGACTTGGGTGTAACTGATGTCCATTGACTGGGGCCCACATATATCTGTGAATTATTTGATTGACTTATTCAGTTTTAAAATATACCAACTGCACGTTGTTTATTGTCATCAAGAGGAATCTATCTTCCTCAGTTGGATCATCTCTTTTTAAAACATGTAAATGAAAACACTTTGTAGGAATGCTTTCATGGATGTCATATAAAACATGGAAGATGTCTACAAATATCAGATGATTCAACAGTTTCTGAATACCATTGACATTCTAATTATGCTTCCACCTGAACAGGACTGAGTTGATCAGCCTTTGGAATCAGACCACCAGTCGCCCACTAACGTAGTGTTGAGGGGTGAAAGTCCCGTTCTGTTTGCCACTGAGTCATGGACTAGGATCCTGAGTGGCTTCCTTGGGACCTGTTGCTTATTAGAGCAATGTGTGGCAGGAGCACCCCAAGTGAGCAACGTAACTTGATGTTTACCATTGCTTGGTGATAGAAACCCATGGTTTGCATGCAGACGGTCCCAGGTTTAATCCTCAGCATCTCCAGGTAGGGCTGGAGAAACTCCTCCCTGAAACTCTGAAGAGTGGCTGCCTGTCAGTGTTGACAATAGATGGATCAAGGGTTTGACTCAGTAGAAGGCAGTTTCCTATGTTCCTAAAAGAAAGAGTTAATGGGATTGTTGCATTTTTTCCTGAGTATCTTGAAGCCTCTGAGCTGTCCTACTAATTTTATTATTGTTCCTTTCAGTGCACATTTTCTCTAGCCATTTAATGAAAAATGGCATTCAGAATACTGGCAAAAAGAGAAGGGAGCCTTAAAAACATTAGATCCCCCCACCCTGTATGAATCTCTCTCTTTATTTCTTTTGGAGGAAGAGCAAAGTTACACCACAAGCTGCACTTTTTGCTAGTTTAAGCTGATCTATTTAACTTCCTGAATGGCCAGTTTTCCATCTATTTTTTTTAAAAATGTTCCTCCTATGTAATTCCTCCATTAAAAAAATATATCTAGATATATGGTGACACAACAGGTCTGAATCTTGTTCATACTATCAACAACAACAACAAAATTCAATTTCATTTCATGGTTATGGCCGAAATTATGAAATACAGGCTTCCAGAAAATTACTGTGAAATTCATTTTTGGAAGCGTAGTAGTTTTGGCCTCAGGGAGGGCTTTTTGAGTTTTAGGTGTTTTTTTTTAGGGGTTTTAGGTGGGTTTTTTTTAGGGCTGTGTGTCTAGATTTCTTCCATCCTACTCATTGCTATACTTCCCTGATAGCTGACAGTAAAGCAATTTCCACTATTGCAGTTACATATTGTTGTGAGCAAGAATGGTGCTGGTCAATTTGTGAAAGAATTGTCCAGGAAAAAGCAGAAGTGCTTCTCAAAACTAGAAATATAACTCAAGAGCTCCTGTTGCTACTTAAAGGAAAGGAACATCAGTACATGCGTGGGTATCTTTTCTTCTTGAATACTCTCCGACGCATTTGACAGATTTGCAGCCACAGGGGGATGAAGTGAAAGTGTAATGCAGGCTACTGGGGTGGGGGATGCTCCCCTCCCAAATGCGTGGAACAGGCAGCACATAAATAGCTTACGGGCTCGTTCACACATGCGTGCTTATCAGCTGATGAGTGCAGTATCAAAAGGTGGCTTGCATGCATGAATACATGAGTTATTGTAGACTCTGCATACCTTACGAATGATACCAAATTAAAATCTCACTCATTTTACTCGAATCAAAATCTCCGGGAGTCCCTTCATGATCATATATGCGTTTAGTAGCCCTTGAGTTAAGTAGAGTCTTAGGCCATGGCTAGACCAGGCCTATATCCCGGGATTGTCCTGGGATCATCCCTGTGCATCCAAATGACACAAAGAGGATCCTGAGAGCAGGCAGGGATGACCCCTCCATTTGCCTGGGATAATCCTTAGGTCTAGCTAAGGCCTTAGTGTGCTAGGATTTTTAAGGGTCTCTCTCTCTCTCTTTGTTGTTTTGCTGGTGCAGGTTTCATTTTTTTCTTTTCCCCTGCTAGTTTAAACAAACAAACAAACTTGTATTGATTCTCTGATTATTGTGGTGTTGATTGTAATTCATATGTTGTCAGCTTCCTATGGTTATTTTATAAGAGAGGTGGAATATAAATGTGTAAAATAGCAAAAAATAATAATAATACACATATTTAAAGGATTGAGGCAACCCGGTCCTTAACACCAGAGTGACAAGTACAAAAGAGTGGGTTTAGGTGTCAATATTGATTCCAAGTTGTGATCTTAAGTAGGCACCCAAAATCAAAACATGTGCTTTCCCACTGAGCCCCCTTCAGTGATTTCAGTTGTTTGTGTATGTGACAGATCCTTCCTGCGGTTGTTTTTATGCCATATCCATATTCCCTTAAAAAGGATCAAACTTATAACACATTTCTTTCACAAACTGCAGCTGGTATGTTTAAATTTCAAAATACTCATTCATAGGTCCCATGAGATGGAAAGAATGAAATGAAATGCTCAAAGCAGAAATGGAGCATAAAGAAGCTTGAATAAACATGACAAACAATGACACATCTTTAAAAATAGTAGACAAACTACATACTCGGCTCTCATGACTACAAACCTTACTATTAATGTGAAGTGAAGTCCCAGTTAGGCACTGCTAACTTCTGGGACTGGAAGGCAGGCAAGGACATCTTTAAAAATACATCTATAAGAAGTTGCAGAACAGGTGGACATGTACGAAGCTGGAAGCCTCTAAAAAAGCTGCAATGCTTATTAAGCTCAGTGAATAGGAGGGCACTTGCATGAAGAGCTGTTTTGTGTTTTCAGATAGTTGTTCCCATGACCATTGCTCAAAATATTTATTTACTTATTTTTACTATTTAGAAGCTGTTTTTTCAGCAAAGCCAGCAAAGCAGCATACAACAAAATGAACAAAACAGCACTAATAGCAAGGTGACCATATGAAAAGGAGGGCAGGGCTCCTGTATCTTTAACAGATGTATTGAAAAGGGAATTTTGGCAGGTGTCATTTGTAGGCATGCAGCACCTGGTGAAATTCCCTCTTCACCACAACAGTTAAAGCTGCAGGAGCCCTGCCCTCTTGACCAGATATAAATGTAGGAAGTCCTGTCCTGTGTAACTTCCAACTGTACTTCTTGGTGGTGGAACAAGAATGAGACCCCCTTGGCAGTCATTAATGGAGAAGCAGGATCAAGTAGGAGCAGCAGATGCTTTAAGTATTTTGAGTCCAAAATGTTTATGGCTTTGAAAAGTGATGACCAGCACTTTGAATTGGGCTGGGGAACAGATCAGAAGGCAAAGAGCATCACAGTTAAGATTGCTACCTGCTTGCTGATTTTTTTTCTTTAAATCAGCAAGCAGTTTGGTGAACATGTTTTCTTTTTTCTGTTTTGCTTGTTGTAGCTCTAACATATAGGGCATGTAGAAGCAGGTGTAAACCATGGAATGGGGGTGGTGAAGAGAGAAATCTTAATTTTGTGCTTCTCAAATGAAGTAAGACATGTGGCCAGCTAAAGCTCACCATCTGCCCCATTAGATCATTACGGCCAGGTTCTAAAATTCCCTAATTACACCACTGAATGAGAGAGGCTTTTTGATATTGCTCCCCAAAACCATTTTTGACCTCAGTTTGCTGCAAATGCGGCCAGTGGATAGGTCAATAACTTCAGGAGTGTTTATGAGCCCAGATGATATGAACATGCTCAGAAGTTGCAAAATCAGGCATGAATGAATATTCTGGACTCTTGGAATGGGAAAGGATTTCATCTTGGAGTGCTTCCCACATCAGCAACCTTGTACAGATGGTCTTGCAGCAGAGACTGCTTTGTTCTGTCCTCCAGGCCGGAAATGTATGGTTAAAGTGTCCCTTCTCGCTTGGCAAGAGGTTCTGTAAGGAAGCAATTAGCAAAGGACAATGAGCTTGGTTCCCAAGGATCCATGTGGCCAGGCAGAGAACACACAGGAAATCATGGACTCTGTGCTGATCACAATTGGAAGTGAAGGCCAAACAACACATAACGGCAGCATGTGAATAGCATTGAAAGAAACTTTCCGTTAGGCACTCAGGTCCAAATTCTGGCCAGCCTTGGAGGCATATGGAGTAGCCTCCCTCAACAATTAGTTGCCCGGACTGAAGGAATGCAACAGTTCTGGGAGCTGTATAGCAGACAGTGCTGTGGGATTGTCTGTGGGATAATCAGTTCCCCAGAACTAAGACAATCCTGGGTTTTGGCTCAGAGTCAAGGTTGGCTCCAGAAGGTGGCAGAGTTAGGCATTTGCCAGGGCCCCAAGTCTAGCTGGGGGCGGGGGGCGCATTGCCTAAAAGTGCCACCATTTTCTCTTTGCATGGAGAATCTAAGAACATCAGATGCAGCCTAAGAGAATCCTCAGTTTAAGAACTTAAGAAGAGCCCTGCTGGACCAGACCAAGGGTCTATGTAGTCCAGCACTCTGTTCACACAATGGACAACCAGCTGTGCAACAGCACCCTCCTGCCCATGTTCCCCAGGAACTGGTGCATATACACTTACAGCCTCTGATCCTGGACTCTAGTTTGAATATCCTACTACTTCCAGGTGAGAGGAGCCCACTGAGGGTGTTAGGCTCACCGTCCCCCGGAATTGTTGAGCCAGCACTACTCAGAGGGCCTTCTGTTCCCTTCTCCACACAAACCCCCCACACATTACTGATAGAAAACACATAACTTCTAGAGAATAAGGCCGTGTCTACACCAGCCTGATAGTCCAGGCTGGTCATGGCTGAGTCCCTGTGCATCTAAATGACACACAGGGATTCCCAGGGGCAGGGTTTTCCTGGGGATACAAAATACCATCCAATTCCTCCCACAGTCTTGGGATCATCGCGAGAACGTGGGAGGTGTGGGCACTCATCCTGGCTTCTTGTCTCCTCCCTGCATATAGCAGGGGTCAGCAGAGGGACAGAGCCAGTCCAGGAGCAGTTCAGGGACATCGGAAGTGGGGTGAGGAGCAGGTTTGGGCCTTTTTAATAAACTACCTTTTGCTGGAGTGCAAGTGTGCTCCGGCTCCTTTTCCTTTTTTAAAAAATGGCGGGAGCGATGTGTCCCTCTTCCCATCTGGGACATCACACTTCCATTTAGACACCCTGGGATGATCCTGGAAGAAGGTAAGTCCAGGATCGCCCCCCTCCCTCTACATTGTATGGTGTAGAAAGGGCCTTAATGTGTGTTTTCAGGGCTCCTGATTTGAGCTCTGTGATATCTGATGGGGATGAACACAGTAAAAAAAAAATTGCTCTGGAATCTGCTTTGGTACACAGGATAGGGGCCACTTCAGTCAGGTGCATGGATTTTAAAATGTGCAAAAACACACAATGGATAGATACATGCATACAAACATGTATATGTTTTTATAATGTGTACAATTCTACACATTTTGAAACCTGAGCACAAAACTACATATGAACTTCTGTGCAGTAGGGAGAAAATAAAAGGCTTGCACTCCAGTGCAGAATGAGCCCAGCAGTGGAAAAATGCGAAGCTGAATGAGATGCAGCTTGACAGATTTACCCATCCCCAGTATTAGCTCAAAACCTTGATTCCATTTCATGGCCAGCAATCAGTTTCAAGCACAAAATGTGATACAATAGGAAAACGCCAGGGCAAGCAGATCAATAATCCCCTTTCCATTCTGGATCCTCCTCATACACCTCTGAGGTGATGTGTGTTTTAAGGGCAAGGCTCAGGACTCTCACCGTGCACATTCTGCTTCACTACAGTTGTGTATGCTCTGCCACGGCAAAAGTCAACCCTGCGTCCTTGTTCCCTCCCTCCAAAGCAGAATGACTGAGAGCAAGCCATTCAGCCAAGGATAAGGTTTTTAATGGCCTGCATGGCTCCAGCGTGGTTAATGAACTGATCTTTCACCTGGAGAGAGCAGAGGCCGTGTTTGATTCCAGACATCGAAATGAGTTCTCTGGCTTCATCCTTTCGTTGCGCACCTTAATTCAAGAGAGGCCTGAAGCAGGGTGAGCAGAGGGTGGCGTGAGCCAGGAACAACCTGAAACTAAACAGTGGTGTGTCTTTCGGCGTTAACAGGGACTGTAAAGTCATCTAGTCCTAGCCCAGCCTTAAGGCAGGGATGTCCATTGACCAGCATATACATCTGCTGTTCACTTTATTCAACTCGGACCACAATAGGTCAGAAACAGAGAGCGGATGCACTGCCAAAAGGAGACTCTATGGCCAAAACCATCAGATGCGACATGCAATTCCAAAAGCAGTAGTTGTATTTTTTTTAAAAAAAACAAAGACTCCTGTATCCAGCCTTGAGACACTTCTCCACGAAGCGGTCTGATCTCCATTTATAGCCGTCTAAGCTATAGGCTGTCATTGCATCTTGTGGCAGTGAATTTCCATAAAATTGTTGAGTATTGTATGCACTGCTGGCATCAATGGTAGGCACAGTTGGGTACTTGCTGAGTGCCCACACCCCAGTGGAAGGCCACTGACAAGAGCCCACTGGAGTTGCTCCTCCTCCTGATCTTTGCAGCCTGCTTGTTCACTTGCCTCTCAAGTGGTTGTGTGAAGGAAGGAGTAGTTGTAGATGCCACTACTTCTCTGCTTGGCAAGTAGGCAAGGGGGGACAATGATGAGAAAGAGGATGAAGAGCAGTAGAGCAGGTGACAATGGTGGTGAGAAGGTAGGTTCACAGAGGGAGGGTATCTTGAAGGTATCTTGCCCAAGGGCCCTCAAAAACCTGGTGCTGGTTGTATGAAGAAACATCTTATTTGGCCTGACCTAAATCTACTTACCAATCAATTTCATTGGGTGACCTGTTCTAATATTATAATAGAGGGAGAAAAATGTGCTTTTTCTCCAGAATCTCAGGTTATCCTAAGGATGGGGAATATATATTCTGGGGTCCAGATATGGCCTGCAAAGTGGTGCTAGTGGGCATCCAGCCTGTCAGCCTATGTTATCTTCAAAATGATCTTGTGAGGTAGGCCGTGAAGAAGTGACTGGGAGGTCACCCAGTGAGTTTCATGACTGTGGGGTTTTAGCTCCAGATCTTCCTGGTCCAAGTCTTAACAATGTAGCTACTGTATGGTGTAGTGGCTAGAGTGTTAGACTGAAAATTGGGAGATCTGGGTTCTAGTCCCCACTCAGCCATGGAAGCTCAATGGGTGACTTTGGGCCAGTCACAGACTCTCAGCCCAACCCACCTCACAAGGCTGTTGCTGTGAGGATACATTGAAGGGGAGGAGGATTTATGTATGCTGCCTTGGGTTCCTTGGAGGAAAAAAGGCAGGCTATAAATGAAAAGATGTAGTGATGGCCACCAATTTGGATGGCTTTCAAAGGGGGGTGGATAAATTCTTGGAGGCGAAGGCTATCAATGGCTACTAGCCCTGATGGTTACGTGCTATCTCCAGTATTCAAGGCAATTAGCCTGTGTGCACCAGTTGCTGGGGAACATGGGTGGGAGGGTGCTGTTGCACCATGTCCTGCCTTGTTGGTCCCTGGCTGATGGCTGGTTGGCCACTGTGTGAACAGAGTGCTGGACTAGATAGTCCAGCAGGGCACTTCTTATATTCTTTAAAAAAAATAGATTTCTGCACTGTAGATGAAGTTAGAAGGCAAATCTTCCCACACAAAATAAGGGCACTACAGGTTTTACCTGGCATTTGTCTCCTGCCCTACTGAAAATTTGGTCACGAGATCTAAAGATATATATATATATATATAATCAGAGAATTGTTATTTGTTCCAGATGAATTTATCCAGAACAAAAATGCATGGTCCCTCAGAGAAGGGAAGAGAGCTATGTGTTTTAAGGAGAATTGTTAACCATTCCTGAAAGAAAAGCAGTTATCCTTGAAGCCATGAATCTTCTGCAGAAGGGCTAAACAGGTTTCCCAGGGAATAACTGGCAAGAATATTTCCAGAAATCCCTTTTCGGTAAAAAGTGTGAGCTGACAGCCAGGCTCAATGATGATCCACTCCACTCCACAATGCAGCACTTAACGAATGACAGCAACGTACGAAATACAAAACATTAATCGGACAGCACATACTGTGTACATACAGCCCCCTTTGGAAGAGGGGGAAGAGGGGAAATATGGCCCCGTGATGGGGTGGCAAGATGTTCCAGGGAGGGAAAGAGCCCGGAAGCAATTGAGAACTTCTTCCTTTAATCACCAGGGCTGGCAGAGTGCTGATTGTGTGGGAAAGATTGACACGATTCATGTCACCCACACGGTCACATTATTCACACACATGCCCCAGCCGCAGTGTGGGATTGCACCATGGAGAAGAATCTCCTACGCTGCATGTGTGTGTGCGCGCGCGTGTGTGTGTGAAAGGGGACCTAGCGGTGGCTGAATTGAACGACACGCTGCAGTATGAATCGAAAACGCAGTTTTAGCAGTCTTTTCAGAACCTGGATTCAGATGAATCAAGAGTGGGAAGTGTCAGGTCAAAATGCAACGGGAGGAAAATAACTAGTGGGAGAAGCCACACTGAAACAAACACCTAGGTTACGCATTAGAATGCGCTAAGATGTAATATAATTGTGTTGGAGGTAACGAAGCAGAAAAGTGAAGATGTAAGAGAAGTCTGAGTCATTCAGAGGCTGATGGCATAATGAGGGGGCGGAACAGAAGAGCTGCTCTCTTGGGGCTCGTTTGCATATTACAAAATCAGCGGTAACTTCCCGTTGGCGGTTATAATAACCACGTTACATGCTAAAAACAGAAAGGGCTATTACTACGCGACTTAACAAACCTCCCATGAATCTTAGAAAGTACATGCGTGAGATCATTGTGACCAGTTGTTACCTTTACAACAGATAATACCCAAGTGTGGGTAACATGCAGAGGAAAGGCAGCTTCGGAAAAAGGAAAGAAAAAAGAAGAAGAAACACATCAAATGCACTTTTAGTATTGTATTCTGCTGCTAATTTTCAGTTGGTTTATATACTGAGTTGGTTTATTTCAGTCTTCTTCTGGGCTGTTTTATTTATTTTAATGTTCATGTTTTTAATGTACTGTACACTGCCTTTAGAACTTGGGTTATTGGGTGTTTTAAAGTTACACACACACACACACGTATTTATTTATTTATAACAACTGCTCTACATCTAAGATTCCGGAGCAGTGAACAATACAAGATAAAAAGATAAAAGAATAAAATGTCATAAAAATGTATACCAGTAAAAACTGCGGCTGGTCAACCAAGGAGGGCTTCCTGAAATAAAGATGCTTTCAAGAGGTGCCAAAAACAAGACAATGTTGGCACCTGCCTGATCTCCAGAGGGGGGAGAGTTCCATAGAAAGGGGGGGCCACCACACTGAAGGCTCTTCTTCTGGTGGACTCCTATTGGACCATAAGTCCATGTGGAAACCCAAGAAGCTTGTCTTCTGATGACCTCAGTGACAGGGCAGGTGCATCTACGTTGTTTACAGTAGTACCAAAACCTTAAACCTGGCTCTCTAGCGAATTGGCAGCCAGTGCAGTTCCCTCAGCAAAGGAGTTGCAAATGACATTAGGGCTGAAATCCAGTGGAGTCCTACGAAGGGAACAAGTCCCGTAGAAATCTCTGGGATCTACTTCTCAACAAAAACGGATAGGAACAGGCTATAAGAGACATTGTGGATAAGGCAAGAGCCAAAGCTGCAGAGAATAAGTACTTTTACATATTTCGTAACCCTACGCAGCATTGTAGCCTCTTGTACAATGCTCAGAACTCAGCTCCTTTTGGCCCTTAGGAGCTGATGTAGAGATCTAAGGTTGTTTTTTTCTTCTTCTGTAGGACATTTTTCTGTCTAAACATGCATAGGATTAGAGACTTAAATTGTACATGTACTGTTGTTTAGTCTAGCCACTTTCACACCACAGAGAAAGAGGGCTTAAGGATTTAGGACAAAGATTTGCTTAATATTTACATATGCTAATTTATATGTACAGATGAAAATTTTGAAATAATGACTGTAATTTAAATAGAAATACCGTAAGGCCATACCTAGACGGGGCGATATCCTGGGGATCACCCCGGGATCGTCCCTGTGCATCCACATGATGCACAGGGGATCCCTGGAGCAGGGAGGGATGATCCCTCCCTTTCCCCAGGATATCACCCTACCCTTTAGTCACGTTTTTTCCATGGTCCCAGGATGATCCGGAGACCGCGGAAAGTGTGGCCCACCATTATCATCCTAGTCTTTTAGCTCTGCTGTTTTCAATCTTTAATTTAAATCTCTGCATTGCTGCTAGATTTTATTCTGGTTGTACTTTTATATTGTGGTTTTTATATTTTTATGCTGTACCTTGTGGTTTTAATTTTTGTGAAGTGCCCAGAGAGGTTTGGCTATTGCGCAGTATAGAAATGGAATGAAATAAATAAATAGGTAATGGGCAACTTGGAGGCATTCTTTCCTTCTCATGTTTCTTTATTTTTAAACCAGACTTCAACTGGGCTGCTCCTCAAACAGAGGACTGTCCTCTGATAATCCTTCAAATATAGCCTGTCCTCTGTAAAAGTAGGACACATGTCCATGTTGTTCTTGCTTCCCTCCTTCTCATTAAATAGTTCTTAGGGATTTTTTTTCTGTTCTGTTAAGCCCCACAGCCCTTATCTCCTTTCAGGAAATGTAGGGGCTGGTGAGCTGGAGGGCACTGCACAGAGGACATGACATTTCCTTCTATCATCCACGCCACTACACTTTGAACCCAGGTCTGAACCCAGGTCCCATAGTTACCCTCCACAACAAAGGGTTTGTTGTGGGTAAAAGTGGGTTGCAGGTTTGGACACTACCTGGGACTCAGAGTGTTTTTTGTTTTTGTTTTTTTGACTGCGCAAATGTCAGACTTTCTTAGCTGAGCTCTACTTGAAGCTAGTTGAAGTTATTAAGAGTGCTGATGAGACCTGGGTGCTGGAGATTTGGCTGCGATGTGTATGCACGTTAAATTCAAGACCATGCCTTGGACTGAAACCTGGCCTGTTCAAATGAGGCCTTGGCTGGGGGATAATGTGCAACGCTAGTAAGTAACGCGTGACAAAGACATGGCTCTTCCTCTGCTCTGGTCACTGATTATTTCTTTATTAAATTTATATCTTACTATTCTGTTAAAAATGGCGACAATGGGAATGAATGGGCAGTTGGCTGTTACAGATGTTTGGAATATAGTGGCAGGCAAAAGCTAAACAAATGAAGTGTTTTTAGTCACTACCCCTCCACTTCATGCAGGTATTAAAAGGCTTTGGCCTAACAACTGGGGAAGGACAGGAAGTGTTGCTTAGCTAGGGTGACCATATGAAAAAGAGGACAAGGCTCTTGTATCTTTAACAGTTGCATAGAAAAGGGAATTTCAGCAGGTGTCATTTGTATATATGGAGAACCTGATGAAATTCCCTCTTCATCACACCAGTTAAAGGTTCAGGAGTGACCAGATTTAAAAGAGGGCAGGGCACCTGCAGCTTTAACTGTTGTGATGAAGAGGGAATTTCACCAGGTTCCCCATATATACAAATGACACCTGCTGAAATTCCCTTTTCAATACAACTGTTAAAGATACAAGAGCCCTGTCCTCTTTTTCATATGGTCACCCTAGCTTAGCAACCAGCAGAAGTGCTTCCATGTAAGTGGGAAATTGAGCCATTTGCAGACCCTCATGCCTCCACCCCCACAATTTTGATATGGTGCCAAGGTGAAACCACTGGATGTTATTTTGATCGTATTTAGCTACAAACTACAAGATTGAATTTGTAGGGGTGGGAGCGCAAGGGGAAAACAGCAGCAGAAGTAAACATCCACCCTAAAGATAAACCCATGATTTATTTACTTATGTATTTATTTATTTGCGGTGCTTCAGAATGGAATATGCATTATATCAAAGGATTTCAAGGGTGTTTGGGGGATAAAATGATCCCTACTTCATAAAAATTGAACAGCTTCAGTGCAGAGCACCAGGATACTTGGAAGATTTCTTGGCTGAAGTGATTTAAGGCAGAGATTTCAAATGTTCTGATGAAAAGAAAAAGAATCAGATAATGAAGAAAGTGGGGCGGGGCAATGGAGGGGCAGAGTGAGTTTTCTATTTGAACCAGTGCCTACATCTTTAATGGCATACAAACTTTCATGTGTGAAACAAGCAGAGTGAAACAGAAAGTAGTGTCAGATGAGAGCCAGGCTGCATCTGTGGGTGGTTGTACCCAAATCCAGATCTCAGCTGAGTGTACTTCAAGGACTCCCCGTGGCCAGTTGCTGAAGCCCAAAGTGGAGCAGGCAAAAGGTACTGGTCTTTTGAGCAGGCTTCTAATATTTATATTAAGCCTGGCTGATCTGAAGACTCCATACTGCCTGCCAATTGCAGAGGCTGATGTTGTACACTCTTTATGTGCTTTTGTGCCTAAAGAAGGTTCTGAGGCCTGAACACACACAGTGGGCCTGTTCAGAAGACACTTTAAACCCTGCTGATTAATGCTTTTGGTTAAGCAGCAGGGTTTAGGCTGTCTTGTGTGATGGGATAGCGATGGAAGGGAAACATATCAAAACCAGGTGCAAGTTAAAGGTTCATTTGGCCTTAGAATTTTAAAGCTGTCCTTTTACCACAGAGCTAATCTACAGTTTCAGATACATCAGACAGTCTTGATTGCCTACAGTGGGGTCATGGGGAAAGGGATGTTGCCTAGCTGCTTGTGTATAAAGAAGACTAGAATGTTCAGTATGTTTTGTAGTAGTGGTGGTGGTTTCATTCTGTTAGAAGCCTGCCCTGATATGATCTGCTGTTTTAAACTTCTGGCTGTTTAGCCAGGAGATCGTTTATGACACAGTAACATTTGCCAAGCACTTCACTTTCCGGTTTCAGTCTGCTTTATTCAGTCACTTCTGCTGAAAAGCTACCTCATAGAGCAGTGGTTCCCAATTGGTGGTCCGCAGATCCCCACCCAGGGGGTCCGTGGCACCATTCACATATTCACCATTTCTGGAGTCCACTGACAACGAATTCCTACCAGAAGTAAAATATAACATCACTGAGCACCTACGATTAGCTTCAGAGATTACTTCCCTGCACCTAATCCTGAAAACTCATGGATAAGGAATCCTTTTGAATATGGTGATGTACAACTAACAACTCTGTCTGCGGAAGAGCAAGATGCACTTGTTGACATGACTTGTGATGGTTCATTGAAATCATTTTTCAAAGAATATAGACTGGACCAATTCTGGGTGAAGGTTTTTCCTGATTATAAGAAGTTAGGTGAAAAAGCTTTGAAACATCTAGTTCCCTTTTGTTCCACATATCTTTGTGAACAAACATTTTCGACATTTTGTTATATGAAGAACAAGCATAGAAATCGGCTCGATGTTGATCCAGATTTGAAAATAAAAGTAGGAAATATTGAACCGGATGTGGAAGGGATTGTTCGGGACAAAAAGAGGCATGATTTCTCCCATCACATTTAGGTTTAGTAGCTGCTAAACATGTCATAATTTGTTCAATTGTAAACTAGATGTCAGGAAAATTAAATTTGTCTTTATATTCCTAACTAAATCATTGTCATTTTTGCGTGATAATATCACAAATATCACAAATTTTATGTTCTGTTTTTTAGTATACCTAAAATCCTTTGCTTATTAGGGGCTACCCCTTATTTTCTCCACAAAATTGCTTCGCACAGGTAACTACCATAGAGATAACAAATTTCTCAAAAGTAGGGGGTCCAAGGCTTGGCATTTGAAAAACAAGGGGTCTGCAGTACTTAGCTAATTGTGAACCACTGTCATAGAGTTTATGTGCTGAGGACTCAGAGGACTCTTCAGCAACTGAGGGGAATATTGGTGTACAATATTTAGGCTTGTGGACATCTGTTGAAGGAGAGTGTTTGCACACCACTGAACCATTGGTGTAGATAGTGCTTTGTTTGCACCTTGCTGATGGGTGGAGATAACCAAAATGATGGGGGATGTATCATGTTGCATTATAAACTAATTGTGCTTTAGATAGGAAAAGGGAGGGGTCATTTACTATGCTTGCTCTTTGTCAGGCACATTTTTAACTCCTATCTTCAGCCCACCAAACACAATTTTGGAAGCCCCAAGAAAAGTAAAAGGCAATTTAGAACTTGCAACCCACTTGTCCACAGTAATGCATAAACACATTGCTTTTGAATATTCCGCTGACATTTTTAGCAAGACTTGATATTTATTTCCCTTGGTTTAGCTTTTCAGACTTCTTATTCTGAACCATGCTTCCTTGCACGCCTCTCCTCTTTTTCCAACACAATAGCTAATTTTACCTTTAACGATTTGGGACGATGCAAAGGCTGGAAACAGCGCTCAGAGGCAACTGTGATATAAAGTGACTGACTGGCATGACATACTGAGAAAAACCCTGCACATCTTCTGCTGCTATGCTGTTTGGTTGCCAAACAGCCAACATTTCTGTTCCCACCTGACCCGTTGTTTCTTTCCACGTCGGCAAAACTCTTCCAGCACACAAATGGAGCACAGTTCATTGCCCTGCGCTGGCTGTTGAGAGATATAAGTCTTAAGAGATCAGAGATTGTTAGGGTGGGTGGGGAGGAGAGAGAGAGAGAGAGAGAGAGAGAGAGAGAGAGAGAGAGAGACCACTCTGTTCAGTTCCTGGGGGACGAAGAGAGTTGGAATAGAGGAATGCAAGAAGATTCAAAAAGGATGGCATTGATACCAGATCGTTTAGCAAGCAAAGCAGATAAAGATTAGGGTTCCTATGGCAACTGGCTCAGCCACAGTAGGGATTTGGGGAGAGAGGCAAATGAGAAGTGAGCTCGTCTGACAAAAACCCCAACATTAAAGGAAACAGACCTGACCTTTTCCTAGTTTCAGCATTGGCTTGTCTTCACTATCTACTGAAGGAGATGTTACAAAGTCCATCTTCAAGATGGAAAGCGATGCTCCCAGGTATTTCTGTTTGTTTGAGAGGAGGGTCAGTTGCTTTTTGGCATCTCTCTAAAACTCTTTATAAATGTATATTTATAAATGTATATGACCTCTATATAAATGTATTTATATAATAAAAAAAGTTTCACTCCACCTTTCCAAGGTAGCTTACATCAAAATATGAGATCAGAAGTGAAGAAATTAAAACATGTGATGGCGAGAGACCATAGGTCCGAGGGTAGAGCACATGCTTTGTATGCAGAGGTTCTCAGGTTCCATCCCTTACATCTCTAGTTAAGAGGACCAGGTAGAAGGTGATGTGAAAGGCCTCTGTATGAGACCCTGAAAAGCTGCTGTCAGTCAGAGTAAACACTACTGGGCTAGGTGGACAAATAGTCTGACCTGGTATAAGGCAATTTCCTACAATCGAGTGATGGGCACCCATTTGGATGGCTTTAAAAGAGGATTGGATAAATTCCTGGAGAAGAAGGCTATCAATGGCTACCTCCAAGTGTCAGAGGCAGTAAGCCTATATACACCAGTTGCTGGGGAACATGGCTTGTGTGTGTGTGTGATGTTGCGGGTCCGTGGTTGACAGCCGATTGGCCATTATGTGAACAGAGTGCTAGACTAGATGGAGCCTTGGTCTGATCCAGCATGCTTCTTCTGATGTTCTTAATCAAGAAAGAAAACTCAAGCAACGAGCATTAAAGCCAGCAACACAACTCAAGCAGGATAGGTGTGGGAAGATGTTTTGTTTACTTGGTGCCTAAAGGCGAACAGGGTAGCTGTCAATCACACTTCTTTGAGGAGGATGTCCCACAACAGGGTGCCACAGCTGAAAGGACTAGAGATGAAAAATTTCCAGAAATTTTGAGGCCATTGCTGGGGAGGGTCTTTCTTTCTTTCTTTCTTCTAGAAAAACAAAACAGATTTTTTTGGGGAAATGGAAAAATAAGCAGTGCTTATATAACTTACTTTGATCATAAAATTACCATTATAATATAAAACTTTTAAAAGTAAACTCAGTAATTTTTAAATTATTGCCTGAATAAACTATACTTTTAATGTACCAAACATGATAATGTTATGAACAAACCAAGATATAACATATGTTAGGTTCCTATTTAATGTCTGACCAGAGGGAACATCAGCAAATAGTCCCTGAAACATTTGAATCATCCTAGAAGCAGGAAGAAGTGGAAGTTGAGGAAGACTGCTGCACAGCATCTGCTCCTATTTGTACGTCGTTTAGGGAAATCCCTAAGCCTATTCCTGTTTGTGGGGTAGAGCTTAGAGAAATCCGATCCGAAGGAAAAGCTGTTGAGATTTTATGTAGCCAGGAAAGATTCAGCTTAGGAATGGTAAGCAGTCATGTTTAATTTAAGAAACTTAAAGCACCCTCAACCTATTATTTGAAGAGTGACATTTATTCAGTTTTGTAAATAATTTCTGTTAATGAGCATCTTTGTTCATTTTGAAAAGTTGTCTCTAGTGGTAGGGTCAGCTTCATACCTATGCCATAAGAACCCGGCTACTGAGTTTCTTTTAGGTAGAGAGGGTTTATTCTAGTTTCAGCTATTAAAAAGTTTATAGCTGAAGCAGCATTCCCAAATGGTAGGGTCTAATTGAAAACTGTGGCAGTGTGTTCTATAGACCCAAGCCTCGAAGTTCATTTTTAAAAAAGAAACATGGGCAGATAACCCACATGCTGATTCTTCGCATCTGGTGTCAGTAGCTGGATAATGTACAGTGGTTGCTGTCCCCACCCCCCACATGTGGGGGTTAGATTAGAACTCCATTAATCGAGTGCTACAGCATCTAACCAGAACAAGCCCAGAAATACAGGACTCAATAGAATAAAACCTCAACTGTCAAGAATGTACAATGGTGAGCATAAATGTCTATCCGCAAAATATACTTTAGATCAATAATTTTAATAGAGAATGAAGGAAGTAACTATGCTGGGAATCTTACAAAGAGGATAAAAAATATTTTCCCCCATGGCTTCATTATTTCCAGACATTTTACTTCTCTAGTCTTTCTATAAAAGTGATCTTATTACATAGTTTGAGAAATCCTTTTTGTGGGGAGTAAAGTCTGGATAATAATATGTAAACACTTTGTCTTAAACATTTCATAATCCAAAGCAGTTAATTTTTTCCCCAGTTTTGGGAAAACAGAAACAAAAGCAGATCTCAGAAAAAACACTCCCCAGGTTTTCCCGTCAAAATTTTTCCAGTTTCCCCCCTGAATGTTCACAGCTCTAGAAAAGGCTTTGTTTCCTGACTATCTTCCAATGATGGATGCAGCTGAAACAGGACTTCTGATGATAATTTTAACTAGTGGGCATATACATATGGGAGAAGGCAATCATCCTTCAGGTACCCTGGCCCTAGACCATTGAGTCCTGTGGGGACTCCCTCAATTTCCTTGCAGGCCAAGCTCCATCCTTTCATCCAATGCTCTGTCATTCTTATGTTTGGAAACCAGAAAATGGACAAATGGGCTAAAGCTATGAGCAAATGAGCCACAGCTCATACGACCCAACATTAGGGCCCCAGAACTTGTGCTAAGACCCTTAGCTGGAGCTGGCATCGTAGCATCCTTCATGCTGTGGGCTTGCTGTTTCCCGCCCAGTTGTTGCGGGCCACACACGGGCAAGTGTGCTGCTGTGCTATGGGCAGGGACAAGGAGGTGGTTGGGTCTCCTCACAGCCTATGGCATGTGGGCCATTTGGCATTATGTCTGGCATAAATGTGCAAGAGGTGAATCATAGATACGTAAGCCTCGTTTCTGCCCCTTTGTTGTCCTTTATTGTGACCAATAAATGGAAGAGGTGGACCTGCTTAGGTGTTAACTGTCGGTGAGCAACTTCTTCAGTGCTCTTGTTCTCCCTTCTTAGGCCATTTCTACACCAGCCCGAAAATGCGGGCTGGTCACGTCTGAGTCCCCGTGTGTCCAAATGATGCACAGGGCCTCCCAGAGGCAGGAGGGATGAGCGAGGGTTTCCGCAGGGATAAATAATCCCTGGGAAAATCTGATTCTTCCTGCGACCTCAGGATCGTCCTGAGACCGCGGGATGTGTGGCCGCCTGTTCTGGCTTCTTCCCTCCTCTTTTCTAATAGCAGGGAGCAGTAGAGGGAAGGAACTGGACTGGGAGGAATTGGGGGTGGGGGGAGCAGGGTCATTTTTTTGTAAAGTCACTTTTTGTTGGAGCGCACATTTGCTCAGCTGCTTAATTATTATTATTATTATTATTATTATTATTATTATTATTATTATTTTAAAAAATGGCAGGCACGACACCCTCCTCCCTCCCGGGATGTCGCACCTGCATGTGGACTAAGGGGAGGATCTCGTGATCAGGATCTCATGAGATCCTTCCCCTCCCTCCCTCTACACCGGGCTGGTGTAGAAATGGCCTTAGAGTTCTTTAGCTTTGAACTGGACCTGGACTGGGAAGCCATTCAGACTCAGCGTCCTTCAAAGAGAGGATTTATACATGAGGATAACATTGTGTTCATGCTAGCAGGCCAAATAGGAACTCTAATGCCTCCTAACCTTTTCTTCCCTGGGTTGATATTTCTTTTAGCAATAAGGTAAGCCTTGTTCTTTGAGGTTTTTACATGTTACAGTCATGCCAGTCATAAAATCCATGTGCATTCCTGTCAGAATTTTCCTCAGGCACCCCTACATCAGTTGAGCTGCCAGCACCCCTACGTCCTTTTACCACAGTCATTCCGTTTCTAAACATCATCGTTCAAGAACCTCAGCCCGCGCTTTTCACCAGTATGAACCACTTCATTTTCTAAGCTGATACTTAAACATAAAATTATAAACGCCTAACTACTTAGTCATTTTTTTTACTGTTCTGAGGGCAAGAGAAGGATGAAGGAGATTAAGTATAGTTTTATTTTTTGCTGAGATCAGCACAGCATGGAAAATAACCAGGTTTTTCATTCAGCCTTTCCGACGTGTATTGAGAGAGCTCTTGAGTAGCACCTTCTCTGGCCTCAGCTTTGAGGCAGTTGAGTGAGCAATTTCCTTAATTAGACGTTATTTGTTGTTCTTGCTTCCTTGCATCATTTGGCATAAATAAGTCAATGTAATCTCATGCATTTATATGTTTATGAAAAAGAATCCCTTGGATGGCGGGAGAACAGTTTTCTCCCTTTGGGATTGCACAGCCATTAGTGTGGCATTTCAAGGCGATAAGCACAATGCGGCATATTTCCCAGCATGCCTTTCATTTAACTGTGCATTGACGAAAAGGGTATGCCAAGAGAAATCGCTAATCTGGTATCCACAATGCTACTGATGGTTGGCATAGGCCTAGAGAGAGAGAGAGCGGCCATTTCTACACCAGCCCGAAAATCTGGGCTGGTCACGGCCAAGTCCCTGTGCATCCAAATAATGCACAGGGACTCCCAGGAGCAAGTGGGAGATGAGCATGGGTTTTCCCAGGGATAAATAATCCCTGGGAAAACCAGATTCTTCCCGCAGTCTCGGAATCGTCCCAAGACCGTGGGAGGTGTGGGCGCCCGTCCCGGCTTCTTCCCTCCTCCCCGGGGGTGGGGAGCAGGGTCGGTTTTTTTTTTTTTTAAAAAAAAAATTACCTTTCACTGGAGCGCAGGTGCATTCCAGCTCCTGTTCTTTTAAACAAAAAATGGCAGGCACAACGTCCCTTTCCACTTCTGGGACATCATGCAGCCATGTGGAGACAGGGCGACGATCCCAGAAGCAGATAAGTCTGGCTTAGCAGGTTGGCCACTGTGTGAACAGAGTGCTGGACTAGATGGACCCTTGGTCTGATCCAGCAGGGCTCTTCTTATGTTCTTATGAACCATTCTTAACCATGGTGGCTACATAACCATGGTTTAAACATGCTCACTAACCATTTGTTGCAAAAGGTTTTGCAGCCTAACCACTTATTATTATTCATTGCATTTATATCCCACCTTTCTTCCTCCAAGGAACCCAAGGTGGCGAACATAATCCTCCTCTTCCTCTCGATTTTATCCTCACAACAACAACCCTGTGAGGTGAGTTGGGCTGAGAGTTTGTGAATGGCCCAAAGTCACCCAGTGAGCTTTCATGGCTGAGTGGGGCCTAGAACCTGGGTTGTCCAACTCCCAGTCCAACACTCTAGCCACTACACCACACTGGCTCTCACTAGACCACATCGGCCATGGTTTACTGTGTTGTTTGAACAGACCCAATGATATAATGGTATCACCAATTATGATTGACGCAAACCTAGAAGGAGTGAGTTCCCAAATCAGTGAAAGGCTCTTTCCCTACTCACTAAAGTTTGGGATGCTCCCGAATCCATTGCTGCACTTCAACCACCAAAGAGTAGTGGTGGCAATAACTTCATGAGAAATAGTCAATCTGATTAGAAGATGGCATCTCCTTCTTTCAGATTTAGACAGGGCAACTATTATTCATTTCTTTGAAGCATTGGGTTGTATCCAGCCCAGTCTTCACCTAAGGGAATGCCCCCTTCTCCCCATGATGATGATGATGATAATAATAATAATAATTTTATTTATTTCTTACCCGCCTCTCCCTCTGGATTGAGGCGGGGAACAACGTCAAATACAAAACTCTATAAAGTACATAAAACTGATTAAAACATGTAAACCAATCGATTATTAAAATAACAGCCAGACATCTTAGAGTTTGACTGGGTAGGCCAGAAAAGCCTCACTTGAGAGCTGGGCGACCTTCAGGAAAGGTCTTAGATGCAGAGTGAAGGGCTGCAACAGGACAGAGGAACTGGGGAAATCTGGCAGAGGCAGCCTGTGCCTGCAACTCCACAGCAGGGAATGTTATCTCCTCCTTTCTGTTTCTCCATAGAGCTTTGGTGATCGCTAGTGCAAGGTTATGACCGTATTCAGATGATACGCTAAACCACAGTGGTTATACATTTTGAGCTAAACATTGTGGCTCAGCGTGTTGTGTGAGCCTTGACTTAGTGTGTCGTGTGCACCATTCGTAACCATGATGGCTACATAACCTTGGTTTAAACATGACACTAACCATTTGCTGCAAAAGGGTTAGTGGCTTAACAGTGGCTTAGCGTGTTGTCTGAACAGCCCCTATGTATTCTGCAGGAGCTCTCCTCCAGACTGGGGCCAGATTTATACCAAGCAGGATATAACACTTTGAAAGCGGTTTAAAAATGGTAGATGGGATGTGTCATAGGTTGCAATGGTTGTCAATACCATTATAAACCATTATAAAGTAGTAGTGTAGATCCTGCCCAGAGCATCTTCGTACTTCCTTTAGCATTTCTGACATTTCTTTTGCCAAGCCTCCTGGGCCTTGCAACAGCTGTGTAATAGGCAGAAACCCTGGAGGTGAAACATTCCTAAGCATGGAGATGCAACGATGGGGAAAGATTTCCTTGCCAAATTTCCTCCCATCCTGCTGCTGTGAAGGGCACAAGAGCCTGCCAGATGAAAAGTTGGAAACTCCAGCTTCTTTCGCCCCCATCTGATTCATTTCACAGAAGCTCGTGTGCAGGAAAAGCGCTGAGTGCTAGTTCATGTCTAGGGATGACAGCTTTACCTTTTTCTTTTTCTTTTAATGGCAACCCTCACTCACAACTTCCCCTGTACCTTTATTAGCAGGTGATAATGCTGATCTCCATGCAGTGAAAAATGATTTTCTGCTTATCAGCAGCAGGTCAGACCAGGGTTTTCTGCACAGTGGACCACTTTATGAATCGTGTCTGGCATTTCGGTCTTGTGACACCTGTGAAATCTGATAAAAGCCGGACTTACTAAGGGTGCAAATGGGGGGGGGGTTCGCTCATTTTCTCACGAAAACCCCAAAGGATTTGGAGGGCAATCTGATGCCATCAGCCTTTGCCAACCGCAAGACACCTACTCCTGCTCTTTTAAATTTTGCCTTAAATCACCTTCCATAAGAGGATTAGCAAAGACAAAGAAGGTCGAGCATTTTATGCCTTATCTCTCTGTTCCACCACCCTGTAAGATGAACCTGCACAGCCTCATCTCTAATGGGCTTTACTGATCGCTTATTAGTATTGCTGTTGGTAAATAAACCCATTTGTTTTGCTCAGAAACAGCCCAGTATTGCTAGGATGTACAAAGCTGATATTTTTGTTTGGGGGAAAATTATTGTCTTGGTTCTTAAAGCATTAAATATTTAAAGCTTTCACTCTGGAATGTATTTGTTTCACTTGCAGAACACAAAATACATTTTAGTTCATTCTCTCTTTCTATTCCCTGCTTGCATCTGGAATTTCCGGTATTTAGAGTTGTGAATTCTTGTCTTCCACATTGGATTTGGCCTGTCTTGGAGTGTCTCTACATTAAGGGAAATTTTGTTGTTTACCTGGGGCTTTTCTGCTTCCCAGTTTTTGGTGCGATTCTTATGGGCTGAATTACAAGGAAGAAGAGGGGGTACAAGTGGTTTGAATTGAATACTTCACCTCTGTTCAGTTCCATTGAGTTCTATTAAGACAGTGCCATCTAGTGGTGGAAGATCTCCTTTTCTCAAAATACTAGAACCCGGGGTCATCCCATGAAACTTACTGGTGGGAGATCCAGGACAAATAAAAGGAAGTACTTCTTCACACAGCGCATAGTTAAATTATGGAACTCACTACCACAAGATGTAGTGATGGCCACCAATCTGGATGGCTTTAAAAGGGGGTTGGATAAATTCCTGGAGGCAAAGGCTATCAGTGGCTACTAGCCCTGATGGTTACGTGCTATCTCCAGTATTCAAGGCAATTAGTCTGTGTGCACCAGTTGCTGGGGAACATGGGTGGGAGGGTGCAGCACCATGTCCTGCTTGTTCATCCCTGGCTGATGGCTGGTTGGCCACTGTGTGAACAGAATGCTGGACTAGATAGACCATTGGTGTGATCCAATATGGCACTTCTTTTGTTCTTAAGATCCTGCTGTTTCCTGGCTATTAACACTTTAAAAGTGGTTCTTTTTATCTCGGGATTTCTGGAGGATTCAGCAGGAGATGTCCCGCTTGTTGAGGACATCATGAAATCGACCTGAAAACTTCCGTGAGTGGCCAATCACAAAATAAATCACTCATTTATTGCTGCCTTTGTCATAAGAGTTTTTCAAGATAGGACTGGCAACAGAAGCAGATATATGGAATTAAACGTCCGCCAAATTTAATCCCAAAGCAGTGTATGTTCAGCAGAGGATTCTGAGAGGATTCCCAAGGCACAGTGAGAATTTAATTTCAGTTAGGATTCATTGACTCACAGAATCAAGGAGCCAGAAGAGACCTCAAAGGCCATGTAGCTCAACCCCCTGGCAATGCAGGAAACCCGCTACTACAGCACACCTGAACTGTGTCTGTCCAGCTTCAGCTCCTCCTTCTCACCATCGGTTCTCTGTCAGAAGAAGAGGCAGGTGAGTGAGCAGATGCAATGGTGAAGAGGAGAAGGAGGTCCATGGGGCTCTTCCCCAGAGTTCCCTGCTCTGGTGGGGGCCCTTGTCAGGTGACGAACCATCCCTACCTTTTGTGCCAGCCCTAGGCAATCATATCACCTCTTAATTACATCATGTCTGTGCTAAATATACCCACTCCTGCAACCTTTCTACATAGGACTTGGTCTCCAGTTCCCTCACCAGTTTTGTTACTTTCCTCTAGAAAAGCTTCCAGTTTGGCAATATCCTTTAAAAAAACACGTGGCCACAAGGATCCATGCGTTCGTAAACTCAAGATTGGATTACTGCAATGCACTCTGTGTGGGGCTTCCTTTTAGACTGGTCTGGAAGCTGCAGTAGTGGAGAATTTGGCGGTTAGGTTGCCGAGTGAGGCCGTCTAGCACAAGCACCACACCATTGCTCAGAAAACTGCACTGGCTGCCAATATATTACCAGGCCAGGTTCAAGGTGATGTTATTAACGTATAAGTCCCTAAGAAGCTTGGGACCAGGCTACCTGAAGAGCACCTTCTCCAATATCATCCTGCCCATTCACTGAGATCAAAGCATCCTTGTTCAGCACAAGTGTATCTGATGGGAACCAGGGGAGGGACTCTTTTTGTTGTGGCAACCCCCCTTATAATTCTCTGACCCCTGCAATGTGGCAGATGATGGAGTTTTATACTTGATGTATCTTGTAGCTGTTGTAAATATTCTTTATAATTCTTAGTCTGATAATTTTATCTGTTTGGCTGTATTTTATGTATGGTGTTGCAAGGGCTTGTGGTAAATACAAATAAAATTTTCGATTCTATTCTTGTGTCCTTTAGAGGAAAGCAGCAACAGGCTGGTGCCTGAAAGCTGAACGTATATCAAGGAATCACAGCGCAGTAAAGAGACTTGAACCTCAGTTGTGCTGTCATAAAGCATTCTGCCATAAACCACTACTGCTGCTGAAAAATGCAGTAACATACAGCAGGGTGGAGCTTTTATATAAATGTATGGTACAACCACACTTGGAATATTGTGTGCAGTTCTGGTCACCTTATCTTAAAAACGATATTGTAGAGTGAGAAAATATGCAAAAAAGGACTGCTGTAAAAAAAAAAAAAAAGGGGGAAAAAGCGAACTTCAAGTTAGGCATAATTAGAGAATAAAACTGCCAATATTATATTGCCCTTATACAAATCTATGGTGCAACCACACTTAGAATACTGTGTACCGTTCTAGTCACCACACCTAAAAAAAGTTATTATAGAGTTAGAAAAACTGCAGAAAAGGGCAACTAAAATTCATCAAGGGGATGGAGCATCTCCTTTATGAGGGAAGGTTACAACAGCTGAGATTGTTTAGCTTGGAGAAAAAGGAGGCTCAGGGGAGACATGATAGAGGTGTTCAAAATTGTAAGTGGCATGGAGAATGCGGATAGGGAGACATTTTTCTCCCTCTCTCAAAATACTAGAACCCAGATCATGAAGCTGATTGGTGGAAGATTCAGTACAGGCAAAAGAAAGTAGTTATTACACAATTGATAGTCAAACCATGGGATTGGCCACCAACATGGATGTTTTTAAAAGGGTTTTTTTTTTGACAAATTCATGGAGAATAAAGCTATCAATAGCTACTGGCCCCTCACACTTGCTCTTTGACACATTTCTGGTGAAGTCTTCCCACACTCAAACCTTTCGGATGTACTAAAACAAGGAACCCCCAGAGTATTTTGAATTCCGCATTCTCTCTTTAAAAATGTAAAGCTTTTTAATGCACCTGGAAAACTAAGCTTAAAATTTAATAGAAGGGGATATTTTTAGGTTCATCTATAAAGAATGTAAACTCTTAACCTCCGATAGAATTGCCTGGTGGCATGTATACCTCACTCTCCACTGCATCTACGGTGGCTGTCAGGAAACAGCTTGCATTAGGACCCAAGGGAAAGCTGGAACAAGCTAGTCATGTTTTGTGTCTATTTATAGTAGGCGCGTGTCTACCCTCCTTGTCATGCTTTTCTTAGCATCGGCTGGACGGGCTCGGCTATCAATTATCCATGAAGCTAATGACAATACGAGCAAAGCTAAGGGAAGCAGGTGCTCCGAGGAGAGAGAAAGGGGAGTTTGGGGAGTGGGGGAAGAGGGAGGGAAATATGATCTAGAAGACAGGCAAAAATATTTCTACCGCATGACGGTCGCTATTATTGATTGCCAATCACAATTACTAATTTAAACAATTCCAGTGCAATGTCGCCGTGACTTTCCCCCGTTTCAATTTCCTGCCTTTGGCTTGAAATCTCTACCATTTATCTTGATTATGAAAAGCAATTGGGGGAGATCACCTTCCAGCTCTTTTTTCTCCTCCCGATCCAGAGCCAGCTTTAAATTCAGAACGCCTTCAGCAGCAATGATAAACCCACTGATCGGATGCCAGGTTTTTGCTTCAGTGTCTCTCTTCCCAGTTTAAATAGTTTGTGAGTAAAATCATGCGCAGGCTTTTGGGTGTAACTTCCAGGCTCATATATATTTAGAGGTCTTACGTATAGGGCCAGGTTCACTGCACAAGCAACCCAAAGAGTTTCTTGGGGTGCCAGTGGTTGGGGCTGCCTATGAGTCATACGCGATATCCAAGGAACTTTTGCAAACTGGGCCCAACCCTGAGAGTTCCACCACTGTATTGTATTTATTTATTACATTTGTATCTAACCCGGGGGCCTTAGGTCAGCATATGGATCCAGCGTCCCCCTTTTAATTCCCACAACAGCCTAATGAAGTAGTTTATTGGCTAAGAGATATTGGCTAAGAGATATTGGCTAAGAGATATTGACGAGACCAAGGGTGAGGGACATGTGGCCCTCCAGTTGTTGTTGGATGGCAAATCCCATAAGACCTTGGCAGCATAGCTAATGGTGAGGGTTGATGGAGTTGTAATGGAGGGTCACACTTTCTTCATTCCTGGTCCACCGGTGAGCTTCATGCATGAAGACTTGAAATCAGGTTTCTTGCTCCAAGACCAACACTATCCACTGCAGTTCACTTCAGGATTGGACAATGCTTTCCACCAAGTCTTTAGATGGGCCAACTTAAAAGTACCCTCATGTGATGACTTTGGGGTCAGGAAGGCATGTATCTGGAGTCTCCAGGCTTCACACACTGCAAGAGGGCAGATTCTTTTAACTCTGTTAAACACGGAGGAGCAAACCTCCAATTTTGGTTCTGCACAGTTTCTTGATTTTCCCAACCTTATGTTCGTTTAGGCCCAATTCTGCGTCACTGAACATTTTTTTTAAAGTCTGCATGAAAATTTGTATGTATTTTCATGTGCGGTTCCTCAGATATTATGTACTTTTGTCTGTACTCATCCCCACTGTATGCATTTTTTGTGTGCACACTTTCTGCAGAATTAGACATGCTTTGCAACTGTTTCCCCTATTAAAATGCATTTCTGTGAATAATTTTCACTCCTGTGTGCATTTTTTTGTGCACACTTTGCCCCAGCGTATGGAACCTTATGCACACTTTCTCCTAATGTGTGTATATTTGTTTGCATTGGTTTGAGTGGATAACCAGATCCCAACATTCAGAAAAGTGTGAATTTCAGCACTTAATTGCGTTCCAGTTCACAGGAGGTAAATACGCAGATAACTTTGGATGGAACAAATTTCTCACGTAACCATATCATTAAGGCAGAAGACATAACGTCAGGAAAGTCATTTATAATAAAGACAGGTAGTCTAGTTAGTACTATAAGGATCCTCTTAGCTGCTGAGATGCCTGCATACGCAGCCTTTTCCAGAAACAAAACATTTATTAGACAAGGGTGATGCTGACAAAAATAAAAAATACAAACGCCACGTGTTTTGTATTCTCTTATCAGTAAGGAGGACTCAGGGCCTTGCTAGACGAGGCCTTAGCGTGCTTTGAGACCCGGTTTCCCTGCTGTGTGTCCAGATGATGCACAGGGGAATCCGGGCCCGGGCCGCACTGAAGCCTCCTCTAACGTGCCATAAGTGAAGTCGCTTATGGTGCGCCTTTTCCGCAGCCCCGGCCTGAGGCCGGGGCTGCGGAATGTCTAGCAAGGGCCGTGGCTTTTTGCGGCTACTTGCTCTCGCAAGTAGCCGCAAAAAGCCACGGACTGGGCACAGTGCTCAGCGCTGTGCCCATTGGACCAGGGGGATCCCGGGGGGGAGAGGGAGGACGGGCGACATGGGACACACGGAGGGAGAGGGAGGACGGGTGACACGGGACACATGGAGGGAGAGGGAGGGAGGGGAAAGAGTGGGCAGGAGGCATGGGAAGGGATAAGGACCGGATGGGGGGGTTTAAGTAAAAAAACCGGCTTACCTTCTCCGGAGTCTTCGGGCCGCACGTGGCCCCTTTAACAACCAAAAAAAATGGCCGACGCTGCAGGGCTTCCGCAGTCCCTGTGCGTCAGCCATCTAGGAGGTGGGGCGGCGCACGCTAATGTTAGCGCGCCGTCGCCTCGCCTCCCTGCCAGCTTATCCGGCAGGGTCTAGCAAGGCCCTCAGACACAAGTTTCTTCACTTTAAAGAACTTCACATCATTTCTGACCTATTAGTCACGTTTTTCCTTCAACCCACGTCCTCCTTCTGTCCTGTCCTTGCGTTCTTCACCCCCTCTACCGGGACCCTCTAGGGACAAAATTTCTCATGACTCACACCAGGGAACTGCCTATAACTATTAGAATATATCAGTGTGTACGAAAGCTGCCAGACCTCAAGTTCTCAATAACAGGAGTTTGGGGCCAGTGAAGAAACATACTTACTGTAACTTAATATTTTCATTGGCTGTATTATTATTTTCAATGTTTATCTTAGTGGTTTTCTGATGAGCCTAGCAAAACATTTCAGTGTGTAAAAGTGTGTTTGCATATCCCTCATTTTATGAGTCCTTCTGCGCCTATTGTCACATTTACGTAAGCAATGTTGTATTTGGTATTTTTTTTTATTACTTTATTGCCTTTGCTTTATGCTGCAAATTGTTTTAATGGAATGCATTGGCATTGAATATGATAAAGTGGGATACACATTTTAAAATAATTAGTACAATTAAAAGGATTTTTCTTTGAGGTTGGGGGAGGATTTTACGGGGGATGGGATGTGGAAGAGGGAATGAAAAATATCTACGGGCAAGATTTTCTTTCGACAGCAGCTCAGGTTCCATCACCACCATCTGCTACTTTAATCCACTTTCCAAGTGAAGGATTGTGACTGACATACATATACATGAAACACTCACTGGTTGGACATGCATCATTTAAAAAGACTCCTTCCTCCTCTGTGCCATCACCTTGCATGCTATTTCTTCCTTAGGCTGGCCTCAGAATCTCCCTTGGATGACTCGTGAGAACGTTGTGACCACCAGACGTACATCATCCTTGCTGGCTCTGTTTGAGCAGTTAATCTTGGGGTGAAGTGGGCAAAGTGGAGAGGAATTCCACAGGGCCCCATGTCCCCAGCTTCACTTTCGTAGGCAGAGTGTTTTGTGTTTTGTTTTTTGGTGAGGGTGGGATCCTGGCTTGCAAAATATGAATATAGGGTGCTTGAATTTTTTTCACAAAAATGGAGAGAAGCAAAAGGACAGCACATTTGCAACATCAAGCTCTTTGGATGACTGGTAAGTGTTTGTGTGTTTTGTAGGTTCTTCTCCTTGCAACTCAGTTTAATGGTTTATATGGTTGCCAAAACCATTCAAAAATAAAGGACACGTTGGATGACCCAAGAAAGGGATATTTATTATGTTTTAAGAAGGAGTTGAGTTCTGTGGGGCTGATATGCTTGGGAATAAGGGCCTATGCTTTATAATAGAGGGAATTATTTTGAAAACAAAAGACAGCCAATGGCACTGGTTAAAAATCCATCCAGTATAAACGGTAGCCCGTCCACTGTGTCCATGACTCGCTGAACTTTGCAACTAAGGCCATAGCTAGACTTAAGGTTTATCCCTGGATCATCCAGGGGTCAAACCTGTTCATCTAGGTGACACACAGGGGAATCCAGTGCTCAGGCAGGGGCGAACTAAGAATCTAGTGCCTAAATTTGCTTTCCCCCTCCAGCCTCCTAATCCCCTTTCCTTTTGTGTCACATTTTTTAGACTGTGAGACTGTGGGCAGGGACTGCCTTAGGAATTTTTTTGTAAGCTGACTTGAGAGTCTTTTTGGCTAAAGAGCAGGGAGACATGATAGAGGTGTGCAAAATTCTGCTTGGTGTGAATTTTCATAAGTTCCATAAAACTAGAACCTGGGTTCATCCCATGAAGCTGATTGGTGGGAGATTCAGGACAAAAAAAAAAAAAAAAAAAAAAGGAAGTCCTTCTTCCCGCAGCACATAGTTAAACTATGGAATTCACTACCACAAGATGTAGTGATGGCCACCAATTTGGATGGCTTTAAAAAGGGGTTGGATAAATTCCTGGAGCAGAAGGCTATCAATGGCTACTAGCCCTGATGGTTATGTGCTACCTCCAGTATCTGAGGTAGTATGCCTATATACACCAGTTGCTGGGGTACATGGGTGGGAGGGTGCTGTGGCACCATGTCCTCCTTTGTTGGTCCCTGGTCGACAGCTGGTTGGCCACTGTGTGAACAGAGTGCTGAACTAGATGGACCCTCGATGTGATCCTGCATAGCACTTCTTATGTTCTTATAAAAGTGCTATAATGAATGAATGAATGAATGAATAATAAACTTGAGCTACAGCAATTAACACCTGCCAACCAGGTAGGGCATCACAGTTCCTGAAATCTGAGCTATTTAAATTTCAGAAGGTGGCCGGATTAAGGATCAGCTTTAGAAAATGGGAAGTAACATTTTATACCGGATATCCGAAGGAACAGTCGTAAGTGGCAAAATATTTAGAGATAACAGTCAGCTACTCTAAATGTCAGTACCTAGGTGTAATAATTACTAAGAATTTGAATCAGTTATACAATGCAAACTCTAGCAGGGTCTGGAAATGGATTTCTTCAGACGTACGTAGGTGGAGACAGATGACCCTATCTATTATGGATAGCAGCTGTAAAACCGATGGCCTTTCCCCTATTATTGTATTATTTGGGTTAGAAGATCTGCATTTCTTGCCCCATGTGTGTGTGTGTGTGTGTGTGTGTGTGTGTGTGTGTGTGTGTGTGTCTCACCTTCATTGCCCCTTTGGTTCCACCCAGTTTTTCTGAAAGATGCAGATATATGTGGTTTCAAAGTATGGAGGGACATTTGGCTGCATAAATTGAAAGATTTTTATCGAGATAGGGTTCCATTTTCATTATCAGAAACTAAACAACAAGTAGCTAACCCTGATACTATATGATTCTTGGGGTATCGACTGCATTCTTTCCTCTCCAACAAGGATGTAAGGGACCAGGCTGTTTGGTGCCTAACTAGTTTTGAGAAACTAATGGATAACAATATGGGCTGTGTTAAAGGGATGGGGATCCACCATATATAAGATACTTTTGCTCTCTGACAAAAGAGTAAGAGCAATGGTCTTAAGTGTTGGTGGGAGGCGAATTGATGACACAGTTTGGACTAACGTGTGGGGGAGACCACCATATAAATCTATATCAGCTAATACTAGAGAAATGTTTTTGAAGTTATTGCATGGTTGGTATCTGACTGCTAGAAAATTGGCAAACATTAAATCTGGTTCCTTCCCCATGTGCTGGAGGGGATGCCAAGTGGTTGGCACATACCAGCACATATGGTGGGAATGTGCTGAGACCCCAAAATTCTGGACTGTAGTGTTTTCTGAGATTACCCAGATTGTAAAAGTTGAAGTACATATGGATTTGGAATTCGCTCTACTGAATTTATTTGTTGAAGTGAATATGAATTTGAAGCATAAGGAGCTGATTTTGAATCTTTTATTTGCTGCTAGAAAAAGTAATAGCATGGCATTGGAAGGACCTTAAATTGATAGATTTGAATGAGTGGTATAAATTGGTGTGGAAAATAGCAATAATGGAAAAATTGTCAAATAAATTACAGGTCATGAGGGCTCAACAAAAGTGTGATTCATTTGTGGCTGTTTGGCTACCGTTTAGTGAATATGCTAATATAGCAGAACATGACCGATTGATACCTGCAAGTCATAAGTCACTATGGTTGTTGCAAATGATTTCATATTGTTTTATTTTCAAAAGTCAAATATGCTCCCTGAGGCATTCTGTATTTTTGTACATCAACCAGGATGATCAGAGGTCTAGAAACAAAGCCCTATGAAGAGAGACTGAAAGAACGGGGCATGTTTAGCCTGGAGAAGAGAAGATTGAGGGGAGACATGATAGTACTCTTCAAATACTTAAAAGGTTGTCACACAGAGGAGGGCCAGGATCTCTTCTCGATCCTCCCAGAGTGCAGGACACGGAATAACGGGCTCAAGTTAAAGGAAGCCAGATTCCGGCTGGACATCAGGAAAAACTTCCTAACTGTTAGAGCAGTGCGACGGTGGAATCAGTTACCTAGGGAGGTTGTGGGCTCTCCCACACTTGAGGCCTTCAAGAGGCAGCTGGACAAGCATCTGTCAGGGATGCTTTGGGTGGATTCCTGCATTGAGCAGGGGGTTGGACTCGATGGCCTTGTAGGCCCCTTCCAACTCTGCTATTCTATGATTCTATGATCCTACTTTGTAATTTGATCTAGGGGTGGGAGAGGAGGGTGGGAATTGTTGTATGATTTGTTTCTTTTGTTTTTGTTTTGTATTTTGAAAAACATAATAAAATTTAGGATTACAAAAAAGACATATTGTACATGTTACATTCAAATATTTCTTGGAAAAACCGGGGAAAGCCTTTGCAAAATTATATCTCACTTATTTTTCTATTTGGTGCCTCTGTTTTGCTCTCTCTGGAGATGTGTAGGATGACCTCCTTTATAGTTTGCTAGGATTTTGGCAATGATATAGAGGAAGTAACAGAACACCACAGTTATTTTGAGAAAAAACTAATTAACAGGAGAATTCTAGATCCATCTGTTTCAAGAGCAGTCGTAATGTTGGCCCTGAAAACGTCAGATCCATCTTGCATATCATGGGTACAATAGGTCTATAATGTTCAGACGAATCTCTTCCTAATAGCTTATCTAAAGAACAACATGTTAAATAGTAATTGTAGTTCTATGCTGGTCACTCCATGAGAAGTACATTTTAGAGCTAATGAAAAAGTAAAGGGTATGAAAGTGTTCAATTCCGTCCTTTTAAGAAGAGTTGCAGGAAACAATTCTGTCGGAAACAACTCTGGGGACAGGTTGTTAAGAAAGAAATATCACTTATTAGAGAATTACAGTGTAGAAACACTTATTGCAGTGCTAAATATGAGCTTTTAAGGGTGCAATCCTATGCATGTTTAGACAGAGAAAAGGCCTACAAATCCCAGCATGCCCCAGCATGGATGGCTGGGGCATGCTGGGAGTTGTAAATCTTTTCTCTGTCTAAACATGTATATCATTGTGCCATAAATGAATTTCCCCTTTATGTTCAGTTTCTCCTACTCTTTTCTGTAAATTACTTAAAGGAAAGGACTTGATACAGGTACAGTGTTTATATTATTAATTTCATCCTATGAAATTTTTAATACAATTTATTCATTAATTAACAATATATATCCTACCTGAAACATATGCATGATGACTAACCATATTTCCAATAACACTCTTCTAACTGAGTCCACTTCAGCACCATCTGGGCTGGGCTAAGTCATTTTGTCGCCTGAGGCGAAAGAGAAGATGGCGCACCCCTCCCATTCCATGCCCAGAAGCTTCGTAGACTGGCATTTGAATTTGATTTCAAATATGATAGAGATGTACAAAATTATGAATGGTGTGGAGAAAGTGGATAGGGAGACACTTTTCTCCTTCTCTCATACTAGAACCTTGGGTCATCCCATGAAGCTGATCAGTGGGAGATTCAGGACAGTTAAAAGGAAGTGCTTCTTCACACTGTGCATAGTTAATTTATGGAATTCGGTAGTACAATATGTAGTGATGCCCACCAATTTGTATGGCTTTAAAAGGGGGTTGGACAAATTCATCAAGGAGAAGGCTATCAATGATTACTACCCTTGAAGGCTATATGCTACTTCCAGCATCAGAGGGAGTAAGACTATGTACACCAGTTGCTGAGGAACATGGGTGGGACAGTGCTGTTGCAATCATAGAATCATAGAATCATAGAATAGCAGAGTTGGAAGGGGCCTACAAGGCCATCGAGTCCAACCCCCTGCTCAATGCAGGAATCCACCCTGCATTGAGCTACTACTGCTTGTGAGTTTTATTTATTTATTTATTACATTTCTATACTGCCCAATAGACGGAGTTTTTCATGGGCAGGTGTTTGTCCACTGTGTGAACTCAATGCTGGAGTTGTTGGCCCCTTGGACTGTAGCAGGGAGAGTTATAGTACTTCTCCCCACTCCCTGTGGACTCAATCTTTACTGTGGATGCTATTTACATAACAAAAGAGGTGCACATTAATGACATTCCATGGAGGTTTGATTTAACTATCATGGTAGAGTGATGGACCTGTCCTCTATGAATGAATCTCCTCCTTTTTAAATAGCCACCTTGTAAGGCCCTAAGACTCTCAAATAAAGGACAGTGGATGGAATCCATGTTCTTTGCTTTCTGCACCAACATGATGGGCATTTCTGACTTGCTCGGTGCCACCCTTGTGATTTGGCCAGAGGCTGGAATTGCAGCTACTAGCCCAGCAGGGATCAGGTGATCTAAGAGGCCAATAGGGTTCCTGCAGGCTCTATAAAATCACTGTTCCTCGCCTGACTGATTTGCTCATCCACCTCTACCTGCTTCTGTCTTTCCTGATGACTAGTTAGCTTCCAAATCACTAGTCCTGACACATCTGCGCTAGTCGTGATGACTGTTACATTTTTGAGTAGTGAATTCCATTTGTTACTCATCCGCTACTGTGTGAAAGTGTGTGTAAAGGGAAATGGCAGCATGAAATACCTGCATTATGTAAAGTAGTTAAGTGTATGGCAAGATTTGCAGAAATGATGAGAACCCACTGGTTTCCTTGCTGTTCATTTATTTATAATATTTTTGGATTGTGCTGTCTGCCCAAAGACACCTAAGGGGGTGTATAGCTATCAGCCAGTTTACTTTAAACCATAAATTTATTTCTAGCATGCATTTGTGAAAGTGAATATTGATTTGGGGGGGAATGAGATTTACGAACATTAAACTTTAATTCAGATGATACTTGATTCCCCTTTTGGTCCTTTTTATGTTGAATATGACAGATCTCTTTGAAATGTGGATTTCAGGTGCAAACAATACAGTTAGCACAAATTGACGAATGTGGTTTAAAATCAATCAATCACCAGTTTACATTTCTGAATGATTCCTTAGACTTTTGGAAGACTGCTCCAGTTGTGTAAAAATAATTATTCGTTGTGCTTTAAGATCTTTGGGTATGATACTGTCTGTTTGGTGAACACGTGTAAGCTTTTGCATTTATTTACTTACATTTACTAACCCTTTCCTCTGAAGAGCTCAGAGAGTAATACCTGGTCTTCCCTTTTACAACAGGCCTGGGAAATAGATTAGGGTGAGAGACAGTGACTGTACCAAGGTCACCCAGTCAGCTTTGTAGACACATAGGAATTTGAATCCAGGTCACCCCAAAGTCCAACCACTACACCATACTGGCTCACTGAGCTCTGGAGCATAGTGAGAAAAAGGTACCCTGTTTGTTACTGTGATTTTAGAATGTAAGCCATATGGCAGGGTGTTTTGTAATTTGTTTTATTTTGTTCTGTACAGCACCATGAAAATTGATGGCACTATATAAATATTATTATTAATAATAATACATCCTGACCAAACAAGGTCAATTTGGAGCATGAGCCCTTAGGGAAGATTCATGCAGTCACACATGCTGTTGATTTTGCAAGACCAAAGTACTGCATGCTGACTACACATTGTTCTATGCCACCAATGGCCACATCCAGTCCCCACCTTGAATCTGTGTGGCTCTCTTGTCTCTTCCCCACTTGCAGCCAAGGCCAGATCTATTCCTTGTGTCAAAATCATTACAAATGTAGAATAAAAAGCAGGTATATGAAAGTGGTATATGGAATGTGGACTATGCCCCAACAGTTATCAGTGCACTTCAATACCGCTATAAAGAAGTCGTGTAGATATAGTCCTGGTCCTCCCTGCCCTATGGACTGATGGGGAATGACAAGTTGCTCTTGCTAGAGGTATGGACAGATTGCTTGCAGAAGGTTTTTGAAATTGGGCTGAGGGCTACATGAAATTAGGTCCGGTGTAGCTGTAGGGCCAAAAGTTGCCCACAGCTTTTATTAGTTCTGAAGGACAAGCCATGTTATGTTAAGGTTTAACAGTTAGGCACATGCTATAAAAAGAATGTTTACAACAGGTCACTCTCTTTCCTCAGCAAAAGCAGCCACGGAGGGAATATCTGGATCAGGACTGTGGTGTAGCAGGTAGCGGGAAGGTTCTCCTCATAATGTTTTCCCACCAAACTGCCCCCCTCAACCCACAATATTTCCCCAAAACTCCTATTTCCTGCATTTCACCTAGATGTGGGGTGCTAAACCATGACATATCATTGCACAGTGGTGAGAGAGCCAGTGCAGTGTTTAAAATGGGAGATTCAGAATAAGAAGACAGTCACTGTCTTTTAGCCAACATACATCACAGGGGTGTAAGCTACCCTGAACTCCTTATAGGGAGGGGGAACTTAAAAACACCCACCCACTAACCTGTAGATTGCATCATTCTTAGTGCAACAGATTGGGGGTAGGTTGGGGGGGGACCCTGCCAAACTAGATGCCCACTTATCAAAAGTTGCTCATGAAAATGTCAAAATTCTCTCCCACTTTTCCCTCTTGTGATTCAAGCAGTGCTCTTAACCCCCCCCCCCACTGTGTTCATTGACTTCGATGTTTGTTTTCTTTAATTGACTCCATTGGAGAGGCCCAAGGAGAAACCATAATTTATGTACATTGCATAAATTTAAGGGAAGGCTTACAGGTCAGTGGTGGTGGTGGAGCACACAGTGTGCCTGAAGAAGGTCCCAGGTTCAACCTTCAGCATCTTCAAAGAGGGCTGGAGAAGATCCCTGCCAGAAACTCTGGAGAGCCACTGGAAACAAGAAGGTGCTGCTGGATGGCCCAATGGCCCTGTGACAGCATTTATTTATTCCTATGACAGCATTTATTTATTTCATTTCATTTCTATACCGCTCACTAGCTGAAGCTCTCTGGGCTGTTCACAAAAACTAAAACCATGAAGTACAACTTTAAGTATAAAATATGGAAACTAAAACAACAATATAAAAATCACTATATAAAAGCATAACCAGAATAAAACTGAGAACTGATGCAGAGATTTAAAATACAGATTTAAAACAGCAGAGTTAAAAGACTAGAATGGTAAAATGCTAAAATACTTGGAAAATAAAAAGTTTTTCACTAGTGCTGATCCAAAACCTGCCCCCTATTTTAGGGAACTTTCTCTCTCCTTGTGGTCATCTAAAAGATGCTGGGATTGTGCCTCATTATTTTTTAACCAGCATTTCCGTGGCTACTCGCGAGTAAGTGAGTAGCCGCAAAAAGCCACGGAAGTAGCTAGACTTCCCCCAGCCCCGGCCTGAGGCCGGAGCTGGAGGAAAGGCGCGCCATAAGTGACTTTGCTTATGGCGCGTTAGACGAGGCCTCAGTGCGGCCTGCCGCCGGATTCCCCTGTGCATCATCTGGACGCAAAGCAGGGAAACTGGGTCTGAAGGCGAGCTAAGGCCTCGTCTAGGAAGGCCCCTGGGCTCCTGAAAATGCAGGGGTGTTTTAAAAAAGAAAGAAAGAAAACCTCTCAATAACTGGCTACATTTAAAAAGTTATGTGGAAAACCAGTTCTCCTCCACAAGGAGAAAATTCTCCAAAATTCTCACCTCTCCTAGCCTCTTTTGCCTGGGTTTGCATCCCCCCCCCCCCCCCGCATAAAATGCTGAAAATGGAATGGTTGAAATTTTGGCAGATCACTAGTTTTACTGGTGCTGGAAAGAGTACAATGTAGGTGCCAGGTGAACCTCTCTAGAGAACTCATTTCACAGTTGAGGTGCCACCACAGAAAAGGCCCTCCTCCTGGGAGCCACCTGCCTCACTTCCTTTGGCAGGGGCTCATGGAGAAGGATCCCTGAAGATGATCTTGGAGTCCATGCAGGCACATATGGGAGGAGGCATTCCTTCAGATAACCTGGTCCCCAGCCATTTAGGGCTTTGAATGTTAATACCAGCACATTGAATTGGGCCTAGACATTGCAGACTGATGAGAGAAAAACTCATTTTCCTTCTACAAACAGCTTGTCTGTATTATGAGTTCTCTGTGGGTAAATGCAGAGTTGGTTTTCTTTTTTTTTTAAAAAAAATTGCAACTGACCTGAAGCATCTCTATAACTAAGCCATCTGGGAATCAACAACCGTGCTGTTGGGCAAAAGGCACATATACGGGTCACGCTGTGCTGCTTTCAAGAATGGAAACGGATATCTGATCACATTTAGGGGCTAAGTACATATTAACCGACAATGCATGTAATTGCCCTAATATGGTTTTTCTTGTTGAAAGCCAAGGTGTGTGTGTGTGTGTGTGTGTGTGTGTGTGTGTGTGTGTGTGTGCTGGGATGCTTAACTCTTTTCTTGGCTAGTGTTTCTGTGCTGCAAATTGCCTCCAATCAGCCCCTCCCCAGACATATCCACAGAGTTCAAAACACAGTTAAATATGCAATTCTTTTTTTTAACCTTGCTTGAGAGTGGGGGAGGGGAAGAAAAGCAAGGGATGGAATCTGAAGCAGAAAAACACCAGATGGAAAGAGGGTTAGAAAACCTTTTCCTCTTGCCACCTTTCCATGTAAAATTCTTCCTGAAACTGCTTTTCTTTGAAAAGCAAAGATACCGTGGCTCTGTTACATGTGTTTGAACATAAGGTGTAGTACCAATTAGTGTTTAAACTTGGTATGGAATTCCATGGGTTGGCTGAACTGCTCTGGCTCTTGAGGAGGCCCTACAGGGTAGGCTGTAATTCTCCCCTATCCCTTGGGGAGTGAAAAATGCATAAAGATTTGCACCAACCCTTTTGAGCTTATTCTTTTAAAGGCCCATGCCATTCACGAGCCAGTGTGGTGTAGTGGTTAGAGTGTTGAACTAGGACTTGGGAGATCAGGTCCTAGTCCCTACTTGGCCATGAAAGTCTGTGGGTGTTAGTCACTGGCTCTCAGCCTAGCCTACCGTACAGGGTTGTTGTGAGGATGAAATGGAGAGGAGGAGCACTATGAAAGCTGCCTTGGGTTCTTTGCAAAAGGGAAAAAATCAATGTAATAATAAGCAAATGAGCCTTGAAGCTAAACATTTCAAATAAAAAGCAGTATTTAAACAGTATTTAGCTGTTTTTATAAGGACACTGTTGTTTTTATGCTTTTTATGTTTTAAAACTTTGTATATTTGTTTTTAGTGTTTACTGTTTTTAACTGTTGTAAGCTGCCCAGAGAGCTTCAGCTATGGGGCGGTATATAACTGCAATAAATAAATATAAATAAAAACAAACACTGAAATAATAATTAGTGCTACAACTCTTGTTTATGGGCATGCATTTGGAGACAACTGAGAGACAATCCTTCCTTGAGATGTTCCACCAGCTCCGTCCCCTTGAGTTTTCTCTTCTCTGTCCTAGCTGTAATCCTAGCCCAGAGGTGGCAAGCGAATTCCCTGCCTAGGCTTTCCAGGTTCTCTCATGGCTATTGTTTGAGAACAGGCATCATGTTAGTAATTTTCCAGTCGTCAGGAGCAGCTGCTGTTTGTCAGGATATATCACATTGCCTCATCAGTACTTCAGCTATTTCACACTTTATTCTCTGTGGAAGCTTCACATAAAGATCACCCAGTCCTATTGATTTACTGCCTTGGAGCATCTCAGGTTACTCTGTAAGATATTTCCAAATCTTATAAAACCCTTTATTAGAAAAACGGAAGGGAGAAAAACAACGCAGAACAGCAATAGTCGACGCCTTTGACCAAGGAGCAGGGCCAGCATTGAAGGCTGGCATAGTTGGATAGCTGCTGAGGGCCCACATGTTAGCTAGGCCCGCATTGAAGAGCCTCCTGCCGTTACTCCTGCTCTGCACCCTTGCAGACCGCTTATTCACCTGCCTCTCACTCTGGCCCAGAAAATGGTGGCGATGAGAAGGAGGAGCACTCAGCAGTAGATGCCACAGCCTGCTTGCTCACTGGCTCCATGCCTGTTAAACCAGCAAGTGATAGCAATGATGAGAAAAAGGAGGGAGGCTCAATAGCAGCTGGTGACTGACCGAGAAAGAGATCTAGGGGTTGTGGTGGACAACTCAATGAAAATTGAGTTGCTGTGTTTGAGTTTGAGTTTGCTGTTTTCACAGCTGCTGTGAAAACAGAAAACAGCAAACTCCATGTTAAGCATAATTAGGGAAGGAATTGAAACTAAAACTGTCAATTTTATACTGCTTTTATACAGACTGAGAGCACTCTGGGTTGACACCTATTTCTGTGCAGCATGAGAGCAAAACCGCCTTCGTTTCCTTAATGGCTCACCAGGTTACAAGTGGGGAAGAGGGGAGAGAGTCACACTGATTCAAGGCAGGGGCTGGATGCCTCCTCGGTGAAGAGGGAGAGGGAAGGAGGGGTCAAGAGAGAAAGAGCGAGTGTGTGAGCAAGAGAGAGAGAGAGGCATCCAAAAGAGAAAAAAGAGTTTGCTATAACCACCATCAGTATACGCTCCTGACAGGTTACCCCTGAGGGAATGGAGCCTTGGACGGAGAGGGGAAAAATGGTTCCCAACTCTACAATAAAAGATCTTAACCTCTAACATAAAGTCTGCCAGTGCTTGATGTTAGTGAAACTAAACAGAGGCAAGGCCAGGATTTCCAAGGAATATACACTCATTGGGGAGCAGAAGCCAGTCACACTTCCTGGATATATGTGTTCCGAAACATGTGTTTGCCATAGGTGTACATTTAACCCGTGTTAGGCCCATTTCTCACATTACATTTATGGTACAGGAGACATCGTCCCTGTTCAGATGCCACAGTGGCTAAGCATTTTGAGCTAAACATTATGGCTTAGCGTGTTGTGTGAAACATTCCTAATCATAGTGGCTACATAACCATGGTTCACTAACCCTTTGCTGCAAAAGGATTAGCGGCCTAACCATAGATTAGCGTGTTGTCTGAACAGGCCCAGTGAAATGAGACTCCTTCCAGTGCCACCAAGGTAACATCAGAAGCCCTAGGCCACATTTGTTTGGTGGTTTCCTGGTTTTTGTGCAGTTTTCCCCCCCTAACAGTAAAAGGGAATGGAGGCATTGGGGTGGGGTGGTGGTGGCCCTGCCCTGTTTGCCTTCAATCTCAGCTACCATTGGAATGTGGCCTCTGAGAGCTTCTTTTCAATGGGATTTGGCCTCAGACTGAAAGATGTTCTCCAAACCAGTTCAACAAGCTAGGTTCCCCTGTGAGTCTTAAGGGGCCTACCCACATAGAAGGCAACCCACTGACAACAGCTGTTGAGAGATGTGCGGAACCACTTTGGATAGCTCCTTTAGAGATCTGACTGAAACCTGGAGTGGGTTCACCACACACTAACATCAGAACCACCAGCCTCCAGTGGACTATATAGGCTTTTGGTCTAATCCAGCATGGCTCTTCTTAAACAGTTTGGAGGCAGGTTTGAGAGGTTGAGAGCTGGGAGTGAACAGAAATGGTGGGTGAAGATTTTGGGAGTCCCCACACATTGCTCTCTGAATATCTGTTGGAGAATCACAGCTGTGCTACCTGCTGAAGGAGGGCGCTTGCTTCCACTATGCTCTGCTTGCATAGTTGGAAATGGCACAAATATTGCAAGGACTCCACAAGGACCCAGTGCCCTCTCATCCTAAAGCAAACTAAATCCTTTAGAATTGTCTCTGGACCTTCTCACTGCTCATGGAAGTGGTAAGTGCAGAACATTGTTGATAGAGTAGTTTTTAACTAAATACACCCTTTCCCCTCCCTCTCCTCCTTCTTTCAGGAATAGCAACGTTCTTCTATTGTTATTTTTTTATTTTTTTTTATAGAGTTAGCAAACTTAGTTTTGCTCAGGATAAAAATAAATCGGCAATTCTCCTGTGTTGTGACACAGTGGGATCTGTCCGCTAAAGTTCAAAGCCACATCATGTGTATTTTATCCCTTCTCTAAGTGCAGAGGGCATGTCTTAAATGATATACCATCAAATAGCTTGTAATTTGTGTCCTTTCTCTCTCTCTCTCTCTTTTGTGCAACTTGAAGCACCTAATCATTAAAGTCATTTCTGTTAAGGAGCTAAATCCTTATTTCCATGGAAACACCATTAAAACAGCTTTAGAAGTTTAGATGTCTTTTATTTGTCTGATAGCATTTGGGACCTCCTTAAGCTAACTTTTTTTTAAAAAAAGCAAACAAACAATAGGGTGAAATAGATGTTTTAAAGTGTGTGTGTGTGTGTGTAAAACAAATGACAAAAAACAAACAAACACCTTTTAGTTGACTAAAAGGGTGTCCCCAATTCATCAGCAACACATTAAAACCAGGAAACAAAATTGTTAATTATTTTTAAAATAAGAACTTACAGAAGCTGCAGGTGGAAAAACTATTTGAGAGGCATTTGATTTTGCCTCCTCTCTTACACATTCTGCCTCCTCTTCTAAGATGGTAACTGTATCATGTAAAAGAAGAAGAAATAAGTCCCCCTTTTAGCCTGACTTAAAACTCATACAAGTAATTTTAACTTTTGTAAACTGCCCAGAGAGCTTCGGCTATGGGGCGGTATATAAATGTAAATAATAATAATAACAACAACAACAATAGATGATTTTAATATTAAAAATCAGGTGGGTTACTTTACATCTCAAATGTTGATGCACAGGAAAAATACAAGATCTTTGAGATTGAAGTAGAACTGGTTTAAGAATTTTTAGAACAATTGGCTCAAGTCAAAACCTTGGACAGAGCCCCTCCTCCTGGAGGAGAAAGCTATCAATGCCTACTAGTCCTGATAGCTATGTGCTACCTCCAGTATCAGAGACAGAAAGCCTATATACACACCAGTTGCTGGGGAACATGGCTGGGAGGGTGCTGTTGCATTGTATCTTTCTCCGCTGTGGCACCCCAGTTGTGGAATGAGCTCCACAGAGAGGTTCGCCTGGCACCTACAATGTACTCTTTTTGTTGCCAACTGAAGACCTTTTTATTCCTTCAGTATTTTAACACTTAATTTTAACTTAAATTTAAATTTTACTGTTCTAACTCCGTATTTTAATCTTATATCAATTTTGCTGTGTGGTTTTATCCTGGTTGTGCTTTTTATACTGTATTTTGTATTTGTGCTTTTAACCTGTTGGTTGTTTTATGATGGTTTTAATTTTTGTGAACCGCCCAGAGAGCTTTGGCTATTGGGCGATATAAAAATGTAATAAATATAAATAAATAAATAAATAAATAAATCTTGCTTGTGGGTCTCTGGTCGACAGCTGGTTGGCCACTGCATGAACAGAGTGCTGGACTAGATGGACCCAAGGTCTGATCCAGCAGGGCCCTTCTGATGTTTTTGTCCAGTTTGCAAACCTGGAGAGGAGGGAAGAGAAGCTTTCAAAACTCCAATTGGCACTCCACAATTCCTAAGGACCGCTCCATGCATTACAACACACTTGTCTAGGAATTAGGGTAGGCACATAGGACAGCCCTCTATTTGAAAGGCTTTCAGAGGGTAGTCCTCTGTTTAGAGGACTGTAGAGTCCATGTCTGGTTTAAAGCTTCAGCTATTGGGCAGTATAGAAATGTAATAAATAAATAAATAAAGATAAAGAACCATAAAAACGGAAAGTAGGGCTCATCAACAGTTAGCACCTGGACAGCAGACTGGACAGGACACAGTTGCACAGTTCATCTAAGGAGACTCTATACAGGTCATCCGGTCATAGTCTTCCAAACTATGGTAGATGTAGTATATTTCTATTTAAATTATAGTAACCCCTTCTGAATTTGCACATATACATATAAATTAGCATATTCCAAATTTCTGCCCATCTGCAGCCCCTTTTGTCCTCTCTTTTCGTGATGGGTTTTCTCTTTTTCGATGATGTGGAAGTGGTCATCCTACTGGAAATGATCATGCAGCCCATCATGGATGGAAATCACACACACACACAATTTCCTGTGAGCACAGATGCTGAGAAGCCACAGTTGGCTTCAGCTTGTCATCTTGTGTACATGATGTTTATAACCAACAAAATTATCCATATAGGAGTTACATTCTACATGGAAACACCATTGAGTGGGAATTTTGCAGTTAGGAGAGCAGTTGCCTTAAGATTGCTCCTGGCTTTTATCCTGTAAGGAACTCTGCCTCCTTTAAAAAGACCCTGACTGGATTTGTACAACACACTAATCCACACTCAGAGGTTGGGTAGGGGTTGTTGTTCATACATGGGTTGTTCATTGAAATGTGCGTTAGCATGTTGTCTGAACCCAGGACATTTTCCACAGGGCAGCTTGTTAGCCATGCAGGGTGGTTTATTTTTCTCAAACAAGCCACCTTGAGAACTCATGGTTGTTGGGTGGTTAACAAGCCACACTGCATAGTTAACAAGCCACCCTATAGAAAACATGCTGTGTTCGGACAACACAGTAACCCATGGTTCAACAACAATCCACACTCAACCACTGAGTGTGGGTTAGAATGTTTTGTGAACTGCCCCACTATGGCCGTAATCCAGATAGAGGTAGTTGTGCTTAAATCCCATTAATGTCCAAAGCCTAGCAGTAGAGCACATATTTTGCATGCAGAAGTCCAAGGTTCAGTCCTAGGCATCTCCAGTTAAAAGGATTTCAGTCAGCAAGGTTGAGAAGGACTCTCCTCTGCCCGAGAACTGCTGTCATTCAGAGTTGAAAATACTTGGTCAGGGGGGCCATTACCCTGACCTGGTCTAGGGCAGCATCCCTATGGCTTAAGTGAGAACTGTTTCAAGTTAGTCATCCCGGCAGCCTTGAGTCAGTTTGCTTTAGCAACCTTGAATGGGTTTGATCAGGGAGAAGGAACTGAATATATGCACTCTGAGGATGAAGATGTGAGAATACCATGATAATCCTGGGGGTGCAAAAGTGAGGCTTTTGTGTGGAGGGCTAATCTCTAGTGATATTCATCAGCATCCCTGTGCAATGACACGTATCTTTCCTTTTCCTTTTTCCTTTTACTCTTATGGAGGCGCTTTCTTTAGAAACAATCATTCCACTCGTGCTAAGCAAAAAAGACAAATCGGCTAATAACACCCTTATTTTATCTCAAACAATGCATTTTGGAGTATACAAAGCAGTAGAAGCACAATGGCTGTCAGCCCTTCCTACGCTGGGGTTGGCTTACGAGGCTTACGAGCATTCAGAAACCGAGTTTTTAAAGCATATTTGTGATAAAATTGCGTTAGCAGGCACTGCAGTGCCATCAATCCTTCAGCTTTCTGGGATGAAGCCTACAGTGGAAAGACAGTGAAGCAGACACTGGGGCTAAGGCTCATTTTAAAATAAAACAAGAACAGAAAAACTCTTGATGTAGCTGACATATGTATATATCAACATGCCAAATGCAAGCTTGCTTGGGAGATGAATAGACTTCAGACTTACTTATCTACTACATTTTCATCACACTTTTCCTTCGAGAAGTTCAGGGTGTGAACTGTTTTAACTTCACAGCAACTCTTCACCTGTTTTTATCTTCACCTGTTTTATCTTCACAGCAACTCTGGAAGGCAAGTTAATCTGAGAGATAGTGATGGGCCTCAGGTCATCCCAGTGAGCCAGGTGCTGAGTGGGGATTTGGACCCTGTTTGCCCACAGTCCTAGTCTGAAACTCTAAATTGGAATAATGGGCACATTTCTGGTTTCCACATCTCATAAAATATATTGGAGAGCTGGGAGAAGTTGCCAAAATGATCAGGGGGCTGGAGCAACTCCCCTATGATGAAAGGTTTGGGCCTTTGTAGCTTAGAAAAAAGGCAAGTCAGGAGACAACTGGCTCTGGTGCTGTGTAGGATAAAGAGTCTTTTATGGTATTGTCCAAAATTCAAGATTTTTATTTGAAAGTACAAGCAGCTTTCTGGATAGAAAACATAGCTTTTGAAAAAGACGCTCCACAGTAAGAGTATCAACGTTTGCTCCTGATGAAGGATCTTGACATCCAAAATGTCGACCTTTTTTGAACCTTTTAATTTAAAATCTTAATTTTTGGACAATACTATAAAAGACTCTTTATCCTACACAGCACCAGAGCCAGTCTCTCTTTTCATAACAGGTAGTGGTGCTTTTTCTCACCCCCCCCTCAAGTCAGGAGACAACGATGTGATAGAGGTGTACAAAATTATGCAAGATTTAGAGGAAGTGGATAGAGAGAAGTTTTTCACACTGACCTGGTTGACACGATCACTGCAACCCATTGTAGCTTATTATTTACAGTAGGTTGAAATGCCCAAAGGCACCACGTTGGCTATCAAAGCCCTCACTGCAGTGGCTTCCTGTTGCATGTGAACCCTGTGAGGGTGGGTTGTTGGGGTGTTTAACAACCCACCCAGAACCCATGGGCTGTTTTAGGGTACTGCATAGCTTGTCAACCACCTGCAAACCCACCCTCAATCATGTTCTCGTGTAATGGCGATCTATGGTGTGCTCCTGCGATGCCCCGAATATTCAAAATGGCAGCTGCTGCCACAACAAGGAGCCCCACAGGGAAATTCCCCATGGTGGCTTCTTGCTACATGTGAACAGGGCCATCCTCTCATAGTACTAGGACCCAAGGTTGTCTAATGAACCTGAATGGTGGGAGATCCAAGACAAATGGAAGTTCTTCTCCACACAGTGAATACTCAAAACATGGGATTTGCTTCCACAGATTGTGGTGATGGCTACCAATTTAGCTCTAAAACAGGATTAGACAAAGTTTATAAAGATAAGGCTAATGGCTATATGCTAACTCCACATTCTGAAGCATTATGCCTTTGAATACCAGTTGCTGGCAAAACAGTAGGAGAGGGCTTATTCTTCATAAGCTTCCTGTAGTAATCTCCCACAGGTGACTAGACAAAGTGATGTTGAGTTTTAAAATTGTATTGGTTGGAATCACAGCAGTGGAAACTCCAGGGGAGGTGGGAGAGCTCTAGTTGCACAGTACGTGAGTAAACAACATCCTTTGGATCATTGCCCATGCAATAAAAAATCAGGAACTATTCCTTTTGGTATAAAAAAATGCCATGAATTTGTAAGCAAATACTGAAATTGATTACAGAGTACTGGCTGACAACCTCAGAAACATATTTCTTGGTGAGATTACGTGCTCTCTGCTGAGAACTGTCTGGAAACAATCTCTTCCTGATAGTCTGAACATAAAAAAGCAGCTGTGATTTTGAAGTTGGTCATGGTCATTTTGCTGAGTGCCAGAGAAGGGAGCTCAAAGCCTTAAACCAGCAGGAAGCTGGTGTTGAAATAGCGATGGATCACACTCCAAAATGGAGCAAGCAATGAGTTAATTTGTCCTTGGAATTTTTAAAGCAGTTATTAGTTGCAATAGCAAGAGTAACCCTTGGTGCAGAGCTAATTAATTAATGTATCAGAGAAGCTTGGATGCAAACAAGGGTCAAAAGGTGGGGGATGTTGCATCACAGCCAGGTGAAGCCTTGTAAATGGACTTTCTTAGCCTGAGTTTCTTATATATAAAAAGAATCACATGTTCCTTGTGTTTTGTAGTAGTAGTAGTTTTATTCTGTTAGAAGCCGGGCCTAATATGCTCTGCTGTATTATACTTCTGCCTGCTGAGCTAAGGGACTCTATTTATAACTAAGTAAAGTTTGCCAAGCCTTTTACTTTCTGGATTCAGTCTACTTTATTCAGCCACCTCTGCTAACAGCTCATAGGTGTGTGTGTGTGTGTGTGTGTGTGTGTGAAAAACGAATGGGCCAAACACCTAGACCAGTGCCTCCACCTGTTCTTATTGATACAGGTAGTTCTAGTTTTTAGAGGGATGAACAGCAATAAAACAAGCTAATTACAATCAAATTAAAAGTGAGCCACACCAAGCAGGATATAACGGTATGAAAGCAGTATATGGTATAGGGCTGTGCATAGGGCCCCCGAACTGCTTTGGATCCTGATCTGGACCTTCCGGATTGGGCCCAAACCAGTTTGGATCAATCCGGACCTCCCCCTATCTACTCTGGAACCGGATCCGGAATGAAATCTGGAGGTCAGGATTGATATTCAACACCCATTTTGCCCCCCTTCCCCACTTACTTGCCTCTGCGGCGGGCGGCGGAGGCAGGTAAGTGGGGAAAGGGGGACAAAATGGGGGCTGAATAAGCCCCCTCCCCCTTACCTGGCTCCACTGTCTGCCACTGCATGGACCGCAGCAGACGACGGAGCCAGGTAAGCCCCCCTCCCCCCAGGTAAGCCCCCTTCCCTACCTACCTGGCTCCTCCACTGTTGCTGCACAGACTGAGGCGGTTGGGCCAGGTAAGCCCCCCTCCCCCACTTACCTGGCTCCATCATGGACCAGGCAGCAGCTTCAACTGACCCCAAGGCCTAAGGCCGGAAACAGGCCACGGCCTATTTCTGGCCATAGGCCTCAGCATCAGTTGAAGCTGCTGCCCGGACTGCAAAGGACCCAGGTAAGCCCCCCTCCCCACTTAACTGGGTCATCCACCATTGCCACACAGACCGTGCAGTGGTGGACGGCGGAGCCAGGTAAGCTCCCTTTCAAACTTACCTGGTTCTGAAGCTTTGGACCGGTCCGAACCACTTCGGGCCAATCCGGACCTCCCCCGATCTGATCCAGAACCGGGCTTCGGAGGTCCGGATTGGCCCGCTCCACTTCAGATCCGGGGATCTGTAACAGAGCAGAGCACACCCCTAGTTTTGAGCAGCCATTATTAAGCATCCATGATGAATATAACTTTGTCAGGGGTGAGTGGGGAAGAATGCACAAATGCTGCACTCAAATGAAGGATTAGCAACAGAGCTTTGTCCTCCGCATTCTACTGAGGCCTTTTTGTCTGATTTATAGCAGGCAGGTGCTTATGTGAGAAAGCGTCCACTCTGTATCCAGTATTTGGCCTGGTTCAAACCTTGTGCTTCTGCCATCAGCTCTAATGGAGGCTTCTCCTGCTTATATAATTTCTGAGTTTGGCTTGTGTCCGAGCCAACTATTACACACTCCCCAGTTATGGAATTAAAGCATTGTAGTGAGGATATCCTGCCTGTAGAGTCTTCTGAATCCAAGCCAATTCATTCCAGAAATCATAGGGGTGGAAAAGGTCATTGGGTTCAAATTCCCAAACTAAGTCAGGATAATGTCCTATACTAAAAGCATTCTTGGGTAGTTCCTTGCCCAAACTAGAGATATCAGAGGAATCCTTCGGGGAGGGGGGTGGGTGGAGTCAAGTCCACTGAGCTTTTGGTGGCTCAGCTCCCTGGACTTTGGCTGTGACATGGTGCAACAGCACCCTACTGCAGGATTCCTGATTAGGTTTTACCCAGTGTACACCTTACGGATCAAAACCAGACTGGGACAAAATCTGCGGGCAAAGTGCATATATCTCCCAGCTTGCAATGTAATTCACAGACCTCCCAAAATGCACCCAACACCATGCATACATTTAAAAAATGTGTGCATGGTGCTCGATCGGATATAGACTTGAGTCAGAAGGAACTTCAAGATGGAATTCAGAGAAATATGATGAATTTGGATTTTGCTGATTTGTACATCCCTATGTTGTGAAGGAAAGTTTGTAGACATTCACTTGAGGCCGCAAGCTGGAGCCTGTGAGATGCCCAGGAAGGCACTTACTCCAAAGTAATTCATGCTCCTCTCTCCTGCAGAGAGCAGCGCAGTCAGAATTCTAAAGTAGCTATCCAAGGTGCTTCCTTGGATATATATTCAAGGACAAGAAAACTGTGCCCGTCTACATTTTGTTGGACTCCAAGTCCCATCAGCCCAAGATAGAATGGTCCCAATTCAGGAATTATGGAAGTTAAAATCCCGGAACATATGAAGATAACAGGTTCCACCTTCCTAGGATGGTTCCAAGGTTTCTATGGTAGCCCTGACCTGCCTCATTCACAGAATTTTACAGGGGGTCCAGTTATAAGTTCTTAGGACATGCTCAATTCATAGGACTCCTGTGTTTCCCCAAAACCTCTTCCATCTTTTTTCTTACCATGGGAAATCCCTGAAGGGGAAAAAAAGATGGAATAGCTGCACAATGACTTTTGATTGGTAGCTCTTGGAGCCCTCGGTCTGGAAACATCCCTGGTGCCTAGCACCTCATATCAACAGTGCAATTCTATGTGTGTTTGCTCAGAAGTCAGTCCCACTGTGTTTAGTGAGGCTTACTTCCAGGTAGGCATGTACAGGATTGCAGCTGAAGCCACATAAAACAAATACAGCGGGAATTGCAAAGTTTCTGGATTTGATCCTGATTCTGCCACTGAGTCACTGTGAAAGTGAGGATAAATAATTCTGCTTTGAGCTATATAGATAGAAAACAATATGTTGGCCTGATCGAAAGCCAGACGCAGGAAGCAGATGCTAATATCCTGGGCTGTTTTGGAGGGAGCAGTTGCTGAGCACATTATGTCAATGACATTTTGCCTACACACGGAATTTTGTGCCAGAATTTGACTCACTGTGTTATATCCTTCTCCCTTTGAAAATACCAGGCACCCTGATATACAAAAGGTTCTGTAGGTAGCGTATTCTCCTCCAAATGGGAAAAAAGACACACACCCAAAACCCCTAGAATGACCATCCTTAAAATAATGGCACTAATTTCTAATTAGCACAGCATGCATTTCATTTCTAATTAGCACAAAATGAATCTCGACAAGAATACTTAATTCACATTAATGCATAGATTACTTGTATTGAAACCTTTGTGTGTGTGTTTTTAATAAAACCCGCCGACAAAACTACACAAGTTAATCGGAATAAGACTAATGACAAGCCGCTTTTTGTTTTGCCACTATGAAAATTAAGTTGTTTTGCTGGTGTGAGAGAACGGTGTGCATCTCCATCAGGTGCATTTTGTAGGTCTACCCAAAGCTGGACAATATTCTAGCGATTGCATGCTGTTTTGCCGCCATTATTTATAATTTCTAACCACATCTTGGATATGCATAATGTCTCAGAGTGATTATCTTTAGAATGCATTCTGTCAAAAGTTGTTCTGTCAGCGGATGTTAAGAACATAAGAAATGCCATGCTGGATCAGACCGAGGGTCCATCTAGTCTAGCGCTCTGTTCACACAGTGGCCAACCAGCTGTTGACCAGGGACCAGCAAAGCAGGACATGGTGCAACAGCACCCTCCCACCCATGTTCCCCATCAACTGGTGCACACAGGCTTACTGCCTCGAATACTGGAGATAACACACAACCATCAGGGCTAGTAGCCATTGATAGCCTTTGCCTCCAGGAATTTATCCAACCCCCTTTTAAAGCCGTCTAGATTGGTGGCTATCACAACACCTTGTGGTAGTGAGTTCCATAATTCAACTATGCACTGTGTGAAGAATTACTTCCTTTTATTTGTCCTGGATCTCCCACCAATCAGTTTCGTGGGATGACCGTGGGTTCTAGTATTTTGAGAGAGGGAGAAAAATGTCTCCCTGTCCACATTCTCCATACCATGCATAATTTTGTACACCTCTATCCTGTCTCCCCTTAGCCTCCTCTTTTCCAAGCTAAGCAATCTCAGTTGATATAACCTTCCCTCGTAGGGGAGATGCTCCAGTCCCATAATCATTTTAGTTGCTCTTCTCTGCACTTTTCCAAGCTCTATAACATCCTTTTTTAGGTGTGGTGACCAGAACTGTACACAGTATTCTAAGTTAGCTGCTGGTATTTGCAAAAGGTATCAACATACATTTCATCTAATTTTCATTCCCCTGGCCCCTTATGCCCTTTTCTTTTTAACACACTGGCAGGTGGTAAAAGACCTCCATAGAATCAAGGGACATGTGGATGTCCTCTGGTGTGGGGGGAACTATGCCCCCCACACCAGAGCTATGCAATGGGTGACATTGGAAGAAGATCCTATGTGCATATGATTCTTCCTTGTATTCATTTTTTTTCATTTCATTTCTATACCACAGCATTGCTGAAGCTCGTTGGGCAGCTTAGAAAACTCATAAGATAATAATTATTGAGATTCGGAATCTGTAATGGCCCAGTTATGAGCCAAAGTCCTGCTGTTGTACAACTGTAGAGGGGCAGACTTCTTTCACATGAATGCTGTACATGCGGTTACTAGGGCTGTGCTCGGACCCCCTGATCCTCTTCGCAGCCCGATCCACAACTTCCAGATTGGGCCGATCCGCCCCGCCACGATCCGCCTGTGGACCGGTTCACTTTGTTACGGAGCTCCTGAACTGACTCGGAGCTCCGTTCCCCCCCCGACTTACCTGGCTGCACCATCGCCACACGAACTGTGGCGGCGGTGGCAGGGCCAGGTAACCCCCCCTCGCACACACCACTTACCTGGTCTGTTGCGGCCCGTCGCCAGCTTCACTTCAGCCCATGGCTCAACCGTGAGCTCAAGTGAAGCCAGCGACGGGCCGTGACAGACCAGGTAAGACCCCCTCCCCCCTGCCCTCTTACCTGGCTCTGCTGCTGCATGGCTGTGGCAGCACCAGGTAAGGCCCCCTTACCTTTTTTTCAGAGCTCCAGTTCGAGGTGAAGGATGCGCCTTCATCTCGATCCGCTTTGCGACGCTCCGCTGCCCCCCGATCCTCTTCGCCTCCACCTTAAGGGGAGGCAAAGCACCCCGATCTGCTTCTGCTTCTCTGACCTGAAGAGAAACGGAGCACAGCCCTAGCGGTTACCAAAGGGATGTGTCCAGTGGGTGAGTCAGCATCAGGGGCAACACTAGCAGGCACAGCCCTGCTTTGCCTTCCATACGTCCAGTGAATGTGCAAGGAGAGTTGTATGAGCACTGCTCTAGACTGTACCACTTCAGGCTGTGTGACCCTACCACCTATCTTTGGATACTCTCCCACAAAATGAACACTACACATGAAAAGCATGTCCAGGGGAATGGGTCAGCCTAGCATTCTTCCTGACATATTTTTCTATCTGAAGGGAGTGTTTTGTTTTGTTTATCTCATAGAAGCATTCTAAAAGGCAGATAAAGCTTTAGCACTTGATTCTATCAAATGTCCTAACTGCCACTCCAATAGCAGGCAAGGCTGACCCTAACAATAGGTAGAGTTAGAGCTTTATCACACCAGCGTTATACTGTGCAATCACTGCGAATTGCATGCAAAGGACTCAGTAGTTTTCCACCTTATAATCTGCTTTGATTGTGAAGCACTCTCATGCATCCTGCCTTAATTGTGCTATAAAGCCAAAAGATTCGCTGTATTTAACCCCTACTTTTTGAGCGTATCTTCCAAGCTGCCGCTGGGGCGCAGGAGCAGGATTTTAAAGAAATGCTTACACCTGCGTAAGTTTTAAAGATAAAGACACCAAAATTGGCACATTAATAGATATTAGGGAGAGCTTTAAGTATACAAAATTTGAATTGAATTGGGTCATCCGTTGACTTTTTATGATTTTTTTACATTTCCCCCCTTAAACTCACTTCCTGGTATGCAAAGGATCGCTGTTGCCCGGTAGCAAAAACAACAACAACTGCGAAAGTTTAGCACTACGGGGATAATCTGAGGGAAGCAGGTACATGGGATGAAGCTCTAAGGCAGTCACCTCAGATGGCAGATGCTGGTTTATGGCAGCAACGCGTTGGAAGAGAACTGTGGGCCACACAACCTGTCTTGCACTACCTGAGCTATCCTCCAGCCTTCAGGTAGGGTGGAGGATGCTGTCCCATCTCCAATGTTGAAGAAAGATTCAAATGTCAGTCCAGTCGGCAATGGAATGGGAAGTGCGCCATTTTGTCGTTTGCCTCAGGCAGCAAAATATCTTGGGCCAGCCCTGGTAGCAAGACTGGCCAGAAATCACTGCCAGAAATCTTGGAGAGCCACTGTCAGAACAAAGAGTAGGTTGGATGGCTCATTGTGCTAACTCCATGTAAGGAGATTCCCTTATGTCCTTATCGTCATATAATTTGGTAGAAAATCTTTATTGTCTCTTCAGGCCTAATGAGGCTATGTTGCTGTAAAAGTGGCTAAGTTGTCATGGCAACTGGTCCTGACAGGGATCTCTCGACTATGGATGGGTCTTCTGGTGGAAACATTTGGCTTTCAAAAACTGGAAGAATTTAATAGTCCTTGATATAAATTTCTACAAAAGTGTTTATCACAAGCATATTCATACTATACTATATTAATTTTTGGCTATTATTTTTAAATAGCTTCTTCTATACAAACAGTAAGCTGCTTTGTTGTGTGGAAAAATTCCCATTTGTGGACATAAATTCCATAGGTTAGGACAGAGGTGGGGAAGCTCCTTCAACCGAAGTGCTGAATTCGTTTTAGGAGGAACTCTCGGGGTGCATTTTAGTGGTAGGTGGGGCAAAAGGCAAAAATGTGGGGCACAACCACAAAAAACAACAACACACCAGCCTATTTTAGCTTAAACCACTTACTGCCAGTAACTAAGCTTTATGACAGTTATTTCAACCTTGTCAGAGAACTTTGTTTATGGGGTGGTATAGACAGATGATGATGATGGGGGGAAAACCTGCACAAATTCTGGGACACCACCAAACAATCAACAGACAACTGGTGTTTGTGTGTGGGGGGGGGGAGGGGGAGAGGGCCAGAAGAAGGGGCATGGTCATCTCAGACCTTGGGAGGGCCAGATTGGGATCCCAAGAGGACTGGATTTGCCCTCAGCCTGGAGGTTTCCCATCCCTGTGTTAGGGAGTATGGCATAGAGAGCAGCATCAGTCTGCGGAGGCCAGAATTCAAATTTGCACTCAAGGACAATGCTTTGTGCTCAGGCACAATGCTAAGGCACTGGGTGACTTTGGCACCATCATTAGCCTAACTGATATAAGTAGGATTGTTGTGAAGAAAAATAAGTGGGATAACATATACACCACTCAGCACTTTTTTGAAAAATACAGATGCAGTTAATAAATATAAATGAGAAACTTTAGTAATAATTGGGATTACCTTGTTCATTTTTTCTTTGTGTAAAAAGAACTATCACTGTGGGATGTCTTAAGGCAGCCTTTCCCTAATCTGGTCCTCTCCAGATGTTTTGGACTTCAACTCCCATCAGCCTCAGTCAGCATGGCCAAGGGTCATGAATACTGGGAGCTGTAGACCAAAACATCTGGAGGGCCTTAGCTGGAGAAACCTGGCCTTATCTGGCCATAGTGTTAATTGCCTGGTATTTTCAAGCGATGTGTCTTAATGGGAATGAATTGTTAAAAGATTGCTTCTTGACACAGAGCCACTATGGGATGTTTTGAACTGGGGAACACAATCAGAAAAGTGGGTATGGCACATATCCTACCCACCCCTGGCTAGGTCTCTGTGGCTGGGTCCAGGCAACACAATAACCTACACTCAAAGCTTGAGTATGGATTGTCATTAAACCAAGGGTTATTGTTGAAACATGGGTTATTGTTTTGTCTGAACCCAGCTGTGATAACTATGAACAACTCTCAGTTCACAACCCAACAACAAACCATGGGTTTTCTTCATGGATTGTTCATGGTTAACAAACCATGGTTTGTTAGCATGGCTGGGTTCAGAGAACACAATAACCCATGTTTCAACAATAACGCACATTTCAATGACAACCCACACTCAACCCATACTCAACCCTCAAGTGTGGGTTATAATGTTGTCTGAAACCAGTCTGTGTGTGTGAAAAGAAGCAAAGTACATACTGATGTTTTGGAAGAAAGAGAGAACATGCACTAAGTTCGGGAGCTGTGAAACATAAGAAGATCAGCAGATGCAGGGGTGCCTCTATTTAGAAATCTGAATTGGGGCAGTAGACTTGGTTTTCTGTGGGTGTGTTTAAGCTCTGCATCCCCAGAACTCTATACTGGGCAGAGATGTTGGGAATGCACAAAAGAAGTGCATGGCAGATGGCAGAATTGCATCCTAAAGTTGCCCACTCAAGAGTGAAAATTTGGCCCATGACCGTTTCGGTGCTACCACATTTTGTGAATGTCCAAAACCTCAGATACACACCAGTGAATGTTGACAGTTACCTAAATGTGAATGTCAGCATCGACTGGTGTATGTCCAAAAAATGGACAAATATAATATCCACTGTGCCTGACTCCAGCTGCAGCTGCTAGCAACTGTCATCGATGAATCCATCAAAAGAAGGAAAAGCAGCACCAAGCACCCACTCAACATGCCTCCATCCAGCTTCAGCTGAGAACAACCCTCCCTTTGGCAGCAGTTCCCTTTACATTTTCATGGATATGTGCATTGGATTTATCTGCTGTTAGCTGCTTGGGGAGCCGGTTTTGGAGCCGGAAAAGGGGATGAAAATTCATCAGATCAACAACCAATCAAATATACGTTTTGACATTTACAAAATTAACACATGAACACAAACATTCGACACGTTTTGAACACTCGCTGTAATATATTCGGCTTCAAAGGCAAGAGCCTGATTTGCCTGAAAAATGTTTACATTTCCCCCCTAGATTTATTATTTCTCTTATTTTCAAATAATCTACGGTTTCTTTTCAAAAGAAAAAACACAGAATTCAATGGTAAATGAGTAAGGGCACAATCCTATGCCTGTTTAGACAGAAATAAGTCCTACAACTACCAGTATTCCCCCAGGCAGCCACGCTGACTGAGGAATGCTGGGACCTGTAGGACTTATTTCTGTCTAAGCATGCATAGGATTGCACTCTAAATGTTAGTTTCATTATGGCTAACTAAAATACCATTACAAAATAGAACCCAATGGTACTTATCAAAACACAGGTTATGACAAGGAGGCAGGATACAAGTTCTCCAGGATTCAGTTAATAACTAAAGCAATCTATCATGTAGGCAGAAGAAAACCCAGCTTCAGCTGGGGCAAATCACCTACCAAATCATTCCCACAGATACAAATCCTTGAACTGAATGGAACACTACTGTGCCAGCCATCAGGTGCTTTTGAAAGCCTAAGGGCTCATCTACACCAAGCAGGATATTCCACTATGAAAGCAGTATATAAAAGGCAGGTGCCACACTACTGCTTTATACTAGTATTGAAGTGCATTGCAGGATCTACACTGCTGCTTTATAGTGGTACTGAAGTGCACTGACAGCTGTTGGGGCCCATGACACATCTACACCAAGCAGGATATAGCACTATGAAAGTGGTATGAAAGCAGTACATGGTATATTTCATCATGGGCCCTAAATCTCAAAGCCTTTCTCATAGGTATCTTTGTACATTCTGTTAAGAATTTAATGGACAGTGCAATTCCTAGGGCAGAGTTTTTAAATACACTTTTCAACATATCCCACATTGAGATCATTGAGCATAACTACTCACAGTAGCAGAGAGGGAGAATAATTTGGAAGAAAACCACTTCATTAGGGAGAGTTTGTGATGGTGAGGATGATGATAACAATTAATACGTATTTATCAAGTGGCTGCAACTGATAGGATTGTAAATTGTAAATGCCTCGGGGGCAGGGATCTAAAATCATAGAGCTGAGAGGGATCTCAAAGGTCACCTAACCCAATCCCCTGCCAATACAGGGAAGCTACTGTTACAGCATCCCTGATAGGTGGCCATTCAGCCAGCCTCTGCTTATAAACTTTTAACACCACCTTCTGCAACACTCTGTTCCTCCCACTGAACACTCATACCCTCAGTAAGTTCTGCCTAATATTCAATCCAAATGCCCTTTCTGGCCATTTGAACCCATTGGTTCGGGTCCTAACTCGTCATCTTGTCATTTGTAAAGCAACATGCACACTGATGGTGCTCTGTTGGGCAAAAGGCTGGATAATAATAATAATAATAATAATAATAATAATAATAATAATAATAATTGGAAGGATCTAGACCCGATCTATGTCAGCATGCTTACAGTCTAAAGAAGACGTAGAAGATATAAGGAAAGTATTAAAGAAAGGGTTCAGAAAGTTGTGGGTAATGAGCGGGGAGGATGAAGTGTACAACCATAGAAACCAAGAGAGAAAGGCAAAAGTTTTAAGGCAGATAGTTGTAGAGATAACTAGAGCAGCACAAATATCAGGGAGAAGCAGTGGAGGCTGGTGGCTTGGACTTCAGTGGGGTGGTGAATCTGCTCCGGGTTTCAGTCAGAACCGATCAGAACTTAAGAGTTCTGACTGGCTCTGACAGAGGCCTTTGCTACACCTAAGGTTTATCCCGGGATCATCCCGGGGTCGTCCCTGCCTGCTCCCGGGATATCCTGTGTGTCATTTACATGAACAGGGATGATCTCGGGATAAACCTTAGGTCTACCTAAGGCCTGAAACTCAGAGCAGATTCACCCCCTCACTGATGTTGGCGCCACCAGCTCCCACTGGGGAGAAGTGATGCCTGGGAAAGCTTTTATTTATATTACTTGTCGAAAGAGACAACAGAACATCATTTCAATACATGTATCTTAATGATATCCATGGAAGATTTGGCCTCGTGATCTTGCTTTGGTGGCGGCAGTGGGAATTTAGAAAAAGGAAGGCGAGGCACTCTTAGAATGCTGATGTCTAAAATGCAGGTAGGGAAGCATCTTTAATTAAAGGATTTGCATTTTCCCCTCCAAGTGCTTTTTACTTCACCCCAGTGGTGGGTGATTGCACGTCTTATTCCCTTTATCCTTTAGAAGGAAGCACAATAAAATAGAAAAGGGAGTCAGGCTAACGCTGCCAAAAAAAATCCCTTTCTTTAAAAATGAGGGGTGGGGGAGAGGCAAGAGGCATTTTTCTTTTCTTTTTCATTGAGTAGATTGAAAAAATATATATCAGGGAATACTTTGCAAGAGCAAAATCTATTTTCTTTCTTCTGTCATAACTAAATCAATCAGCCTGACACAAGAGGGGGAAAATGTGGAAATGAGTTTGTGTTTCCGGCAGGTGGGGGGGGGGGAGTTTAATCCAGGACCTAAGGGTTGTGCATTTTTGTTATTTTATTTTTTTGTATATTGATAACCAGCAGTGCTCACCCTGAAGGCTCCTGGATACTCAGTCCTGGCCAGATTGTCTTGAATGACATTGATCATCTGTTCAGGAGAGTATTTTGACCTCTTATCTTCCACTGTTTCTTCTTCTCTGGATTCTTCTGCCTGGTTCCCAAACCCCCCCCCCCCCCCAGTCTTACCCAGCAATTCAGGTATTTATTTATTTTTAATTCAGAAGTTGGCAGACTTCATTGAACATATCACTGAGAAATCTCACCTTTCGTTCATAGCAAATGAATTAGACAAGACATTCGTGAGTAAGAAGGTGTCAGAAGGGGGCTGCCCCATTAACAAACAATCACTTGAACTGAACTTTACCTGAGGACGGACAAATTTTCTGAGTCTAGGCCAGGGATCAGCAACTTCTGGGGGCAGGGGTCAAACATTGCCATGTTGGCCCACCCACTGCTGAAATTCGGCAATGCAGTGGCAGCAGCCAAAAAGCAGCGACTTTATTTGAAAACTAAGGTTATGGGAGAGTTGTTAGGTTCAATTAGAATTATTTATCAATCAATATTTATATCCTGCTATTGCACAATAAAATAATGCTCAAACTAAATAATGGAAGAGCAAGCCAGATAGAGTATCAGCCTTTCCAGCAAAGGCAATAATAGTTTGTTTCATAGCTACCATTCACTGCAATAATACATTCAACAAAAATAAGTGACTAAAATAGTAACATGAAAGCAATAAACGCTATAAGTACGGAGTATATATATTATGCACGTGTGTGTGAGTGTGTATGTGTGTTATGTATCATATATAACAGAGGTGGGAACCAGGGGCCATTTTCACCATCCAGGGCATGTCTACAACAGCCATTTATCCCAGGATCATCCCTGTGCATCCAAATGACACACAGGGGATCCCGGAAGCAGGCAGGGATGATCCCTCCATTTTCCTGGGATAGTTCTTAGGTGTAGAAAGGGCCCCAGACTTCCTCTCACAGGCTTCACCCCACCAGCCCAAATTACAAAAATTAAAAGATGCTCCATAAACTAATTTTGACCCATTTTGTGTTCAGTAGCTGCTACAGATTTGGGGGTACAGTGGGGGGCATGGGCTGCATGCCACTCACCCTGATATATAGTGTCTGTGGGACAGCACTTATAGTATTTATTGCTTTATTTTTACTATTTTAGTCACTTGTTTTTGAACACATTATTGTAGTGAACAGTAGGCCCCTTTCTAAACCCATTGAACTACTTCCTGTTTCTAACAAACCCTGGCTGTGTAGAGTGCTGATTGGCTCATCCTCATGACAGTTATGGAGCCCAACCTCCCCCGCCCCCAATTGTCCCAAGCTAGCTGAGCAAAGAAAGATGTAAATCCATACTGAGGCATTGCTTTGGTCAGAACACTAATTGGCATTACAAATGTTCAGTGTCTGCTTTCTCTTGCTTTCTGCTTTCTCTTGCCTTTTATCAGCTATTAATGAGCAACTCTCTTATCTGTTTCTGAGCAATAAGCTTAGCTGAGAAACGATTCCAGTACTCCAAGGGGGCAGTAAGAGCCAGGTTAGATAATAAACTGAACTGCCAAAATGAGCAAAAGGGATTGTAGTTTGCTAAAATGTGTGCGATACTTAGGCAGTAAGCACTCTTCCTTCCCCCCCCCCTCCAGATCGGTAGTATTAATACTCTGGGGGATATTTTAATGAGATTAATGCTGTTGGCTAATTGCTTTTTTATGGTTCTTGGGGGTTTAGGCACAGCTCAGTCCTCCAAAGAGTTCCTATGAGGATTTCTACATGCCGAGAGTATTCGGAGGGGGTTGACCAAAACAATACTTAGGTTATAAAATCACACTCCCCACTTTCTTCTCAAATCAACTATTTGTTCTTCGATGTAATAATAAGTTGAGTCTTGGGCAATTTAACAATTAAACAAAGGGAACAAGCAATGCTGCTTAAAAAGAAAAGAAAAGACAATTACCAAGGGTATGCCCTGATCTCAAATGTTGATCTCAGAGATCCTGAGTTGTTGTTTTTATTTTACTGGTTTATCAATTGTATAAATCGTAGATGCAGGCCTAATCTACACCAAGCAGAATATTGCACCATGAAGGTGGTATGAAAGCGGTATATAAAAGGCAGGAGCCACACCATGCAGGATATAGCGGTATGAAAGCGGTATATGGTATGTGTCAATGGGCCCCAACAGTTGTCAGTGCACTTCAATAACACTATAAAGCAGCAGTGTGGCTCCTGCCTTTTATATACCACTTTCATACCGCTTTCATAGTGCAAGATCCTGCTTGGTGTACATTAGGCCATAATGTCAGATTCCCCCATCAAATCCATCAAATGGTCAGATTCTCCTCCTGTCCTGAATTTACCGCCAATAAATTCCAGTTTTTCAGAAGAGGGAGGGAAAATGCTCTTGGTCCGTTTTCTCCACACCGTGTATACTTTCATTTTGCATTCTTCAGTAGCCATGCCTGTAGGCATAACAGAGAGACCTTAGCAGCACGTAAGGATATGTAGCCCAAGGAAGTAATATCGTCCCAGGTCACATGTAATGGTCTCAGTCTGATAAACCATGGTTTGTCAAATGAAGAATGAGCACTATGGCAGTATGTTCTTTCCTTCCCTTCCTTTACCTTCCCTTTTTCTCTCATTCCTAAGGAGACTCAGGCCTTAGCTAGACCTACCTTAAAAAGCACGACGGAGGAGGGGAGAGCCCGCGATACAATTATCACGGGCTGTCGCCCTTGTCTACACGTCAGACGTGATGGGCTAAAGGAAAGACCCGTCGCATCTGCCATTTTTTTTTAAAAGGGGCCGGATGCGCACGAACACTCGTGCGCTTAGGTGAGTAGATTTTTTTAAAAGACTAGTTTTCTCTGCTCCCCCCACCTTGCACCCGATCCCCCTACCCTGCTCCTGATTGGGCGCAGCTTCTCCTGGCTACACGCGAGTAATCACGTATAGCCGGAAAAAGCGGCGGAACGGGCTACACGCTTGTGGTCTCGGGCTCAGCCCGAGACCACGGGAAAAATCAGGCCAAAAGTGGTGCTTGTTATCCCGGGCAAGGGAGGGTTGATCCCTGCCTGAGCTCGGGATCCCCTGTACATCATCTGGATGCATAGGGGCGATCCCGGGTATCAGCCCGGGATAACCCTTCATCTAGCTAAGTCCTCAGTAAAACTCTAGAAACTGGGCAGCTAGAACTTTCATGATTATCTCCCCTTTTTGATGAAACACATCCAGTATGAACATTGCAAAGAACATAGTTGATAGCACACTGGTAATTGGATGGCACAGGCAGTGACAGGTGAGTTCTAGATTTGACAAGGTGCCTTCCCAGGAAGACATGTTAAATTTCAGTCCCTGTGCTTCCTTCATACAACTGCACAGACATGCACTCTTCTCCTTTTTATCCCTGGTGGGATTTTGACATTAGAGGAAACTTTCTCTGTTTCAAATGTGCTATTTTGTCAGTGTGTTTCCTAATTAACAGTTCTTATGACAATCTCCTAAACTGCTTTCTGTAACTAAATAGCAGTTTGAGGATTCACTGGAAAGAACTGCTGATGTGTAACCATAATTCTCACAGTCACACAGAGTGTAAAGGTTTTTGCTTTTCTTTTGGTGAACACGGCTATCTTTGCTTTTGGTATGGTTTTGGAATTTAGCTCTTCTACAGTGGGAAACGACATTGGAGGAGGAAGGTTTTATACCTTCTGAAGCTGGGACTTGATCCACTGAGGGTTTATCCCTTACAACTATTAGGTAAAAGTACCCAATTTGGGTTTAATTGACTTTTCTTTTCTTTTTACCTAGTACAACATATAAATTATATCTGGCTTTATTAACTTAAAGACCTCCCAGTTTTTCTCGGTAGTCTACTGATAAAAAGAGCCCATGTGCTTCACTCAATGTGGAAACACTTCTAAGTAAAAAATGAAGTCCATCCTTTTATCTATCCTGAATCTCCCACTAATTAGCTTCATGGGATGACCCCGTTGGGTTCTAATGTTGCTATTTTTCTGGCGCCAGGTTAAGACTTTCCTCTTTGCCCAGGCATATGGTGGCACATCTTAATCACCCACATGTTTAGTTTTTTAACGATTTTTAATGCTTTATGTATGTATGTTCTGTGTTTTAGAATTTCAGATTTTGTATACTCGTTTTTATCTTAATTTTAGAATTTCTGTAAACCGCCCAGAGAGCCCTGGCTATGGGAGCGGTATATAAGTGCAATAAATAAATAAACAAATTAATATTATGACAGAAGGAGAAAAATGTTTCCCTATCTACTTTCTCTACACTATGCATAATTTTGTACACCTCTATCACGACTCCCCTTACCTGCCTTTTCTCCAGGCTAAACTATCCCAGCTGTTGTAACCTTCTTAGGGGAATTGCTCCACTGCTTTGATCATTTTAGTTACTCTTCTCTGCACTTTTTCCAACTCTACAATACCCTTTTTATTTATTTTTAGGTGTGGTGACTTGGGGACTGTGTCAAATCTGGGACATAGGTCCACCTCTCTATCATTGACAGCCTTCCACCACCAAGGTAGTGGTGAAGTTGGAAATAACCACAACACAGGATACCATCCCATATGCACATTGCTTAAATAATAGGTCTGCTAAGAGTGTGGTCTTTAACAGCTGAAATTTCCTGGCATTCTGGAGCTTGAATGAACATAGAAAGCCCTTAACACAACATGTTTAAGTGAAAGGTTTTTTTATTTATTAAATATTATGTAAGTCTTCACAGTAGCTGCGTATTGTTTACCTCCTGATTCAAAACCATAAATCCTTACCTGGCAGATCTAGGAAAGATGTTCTATTGATAAACATAGCTGAACATCCTCTTGGAAAGATCATTGTCACTAGATCACCTTTCAAGGGCTTGGGCCAAGTCTGAGGTTTTGTTACAAGACCCACTTCTAATCCTGACCTGAAATTGTATCCAGGCTCTGACTCGGGACCACCTGTAGCCATTCATCAGGCGTGTTTACCTTATATGTCAGTGCTGGTTCATTGATAGTTTATAGTTAGAATCCTGACCTGAGAAGGTGATGCCAGTGAAATCCATTTCAAGATTTGATTTTGAGAGTGTTGTGATGGCAGAGTGATGGCAACTACAATCATTTTGAAGAAAAAGATCTTTAGATTATGTATGCACATATTGGTATTTAGCACTTGTGTGAGAGGAAGGGGGATATCTCATCTAAGATGATGTCACCTAGCTTTAGTTTGTATTAGAACTTATATTAAAAATTAAAGAAAGCAAAAATAGCCCTGCTAACCCATCAGAAAAATAAATCAATATCCACATAGGTAGATGGCAATTATGGTGTTGCTCAGATAGGAAAGCTGGAATATTACTTACAGGCCAATATGGCTACATGTGCTTCTTGTGTAGAAATGGAAAATACCTAATTTAACCATTTAAAAGTGTATCCTAAACTGGAGGAAGAGAATTTTATACCACTTCAAGATGGGATGTTATCCACTGAGGGTACAACCCCTCCAACTACTAGGTACAGCTACTCAATTTGGTGTCTAATGACATTCATTAAAACCCAGTAACCTATTATGCCACATAAATTTAATCTCTAGCTTTGCTAATATAAAAACTGTCTAGTTTCTTTCTATCTTTGTTTTCCACCTACCATCCTACCTGGTTGTTCTAAATATGGTGAAGGGATTGCCTATGCTTATGTGAACCTCCCAGAGAGCTCCGGCTATTGGGCGGTATAGAAATGTAATAAATAAATAAATAAATAAATAAATAAAGTGCTGAGATATTATTGTTAGTATTAGGTGTGCAGACCTTGAGTGTAGTTAACTCAAGATATTTATGTACTTTGTAAATAGCTACTGAATTACTGGAATGTTGTTTAGGATGACCATATGAAAAGGAGGACAGGGCTCCTGTATCTTTTAACAGTTGCATAGAAAAGGGAATTTCAGCAGGTGTCATTTGTGTGCATGTAGCACTGGGTGAAATTCTCTCTTTATCACAACAGTTAAAACTGTAGAAGCCCTGATGTCTTTTGTATCTGGTCAAGAGGGCTGGGCTCCTGCAGCTTTAACTGTGGTGACGAAGAGGGAATTTCACCAGGTGCTGCATGCATACAAATGAAAGTTGCTGAAATTCCCTTTTCTTTGCAACAGTTAAAGATACAAGAGCCCTGTTCTCCTTTTCATATTCCTCACCCTAATGTTGTTACTCGTGAATACTCTGAAAACAAACATACCCTGCCATACTTTGGGTTATTGTTTGAATGTGTAGTTATAATGACTTACTGACTTAGTCACTCACACCTGCTGTGTTGGCTCCTGTTGCAGAAGCAGAAGTGGGTTTCTTGTGACAGTGGCGTTGGACTTTCTAAACAGTCAGGAGCTAGAGGGAGACATGGGTGCCCATAAGGGGAGATTGCATAGGCTTGGTTTTGGATATTCAAAATAAGAATGGGGAGAGGAAGACGCAAAGGGCCAGCCCTGTTGTATGACAAGTGACTTGATTCAGGCAGCACCTTGGTATGGGGTGGGAAGCAGAGGCTTTATTTATTTATTTATTGTCGGAATATCTATCTACCTATCTATCACTTTTCAGCCCCCATAAATTAGATTTCAGACCCTATAAATTAAATGATGGGACTACAGCTCCCATCACTCCTGACAATTGGCCATGCTGGCTTGGGCTGATAGGAGTTAGAGTCCAGGAACAGCTGAAGGGCCACAGATTCCCAAATGTTGAATTAGAAAAAGGGAGGAACAAGTTTTCAAATGGTGCTGCAAGACATTTTCAAGCATTGACACTCATGGGGTGAGGTGGGTCGCCATTCAAGCTCCACTTAACATGGCAAAATGTTCTGGGAGATACAACATCCTTGTCTGTCTTCTTTTTTTTTAGAATGGCCATGTGAAGACATTATGAATCAGTTCTGATAACTGCAAAATACATGTTTATACAGCTGATTGCTTGTCTACTTCTTTGTGCACTGTTCTATGCAAAGAAACAGCAGCACCTTCCATGAATGGGGCACTTGGAAGACCAGGAAATCCTTACTCAAAGAAGCTGCTGTCGCTTCTCTCTGAAGATCACTCATGTTGACAATTAGGCACACATTTCAGGGCCAATTCATAATGTACAAATTGGATCTGACTATCCTCTCTTGTGGAATCTCAAAGGGATTTTTTTTGTTATAAATAATGTTAATTCATCATCAACAACAATTTGATTGCAGTCAATAGACCATTCCAACAAAAGTTACATACAAAAGGACTGAGCGAACAGTTAGCTATTAAAAAGACAAGTAATCATAGAGGATCTAATAGAAACAGCCAAGTTCAAAAACTTGGCCACTTGCTGGGTGATTGATTTGTCTGAATTCCAAAGTAACAAGGACATTAGGAATTCAGTTGGGTGACCAGGAAAAGATTGTAAAAGATTGCAGATACAATAAAATCCCATTGCTCAACAGATGCTGTCCCTGTAAAAATACCGAGGTGGAAACCATATCACATAATGTAAATTGATTTTTTTTTTTGGGCTACTTACAAAGAAAATGATTACTAAACAACATTCATTGTTACAGCAAGCAAGGTAACATGGCTATTAAACAGTGACATATTTGTCTAACGTAGTTAGACTTACAAAAACGTTTAAACGGTAGACATGTACATCATGTACATTAGGTGCACATTCATTTGGCTTCGGAAACTGCTTACAAGTCTACAAACCACATTCATTGGTTGACGGACAGAATGAGAAGATGACACAGATGAAAGACACATAGGCACCATGCACTACATAAATAGAATAGGAGGGGTGCAGGGGCATATACAGCCTTTGCATTATAATATGAGCTTGCAGAGCTTCCCCCAAAGGGATTAGAGGCTGAGGCTGACGTTACTGGCCTGGGGATTGTTTGGCACTCCATCCTAGCTATGTTGGAAGTGTCGTTGGGTGATGCTTTACCCAACAGCATTTGCAGGAGGGCAGATTTATCCCTCTTGAGACTGAAGAAGCTTTTCTGTAGCAGGCTCGTGTTCAGGATGAGCTAGCATGTCAGCCCAGTCTAACCCTATTGCTGATGATAGGTGTGTGTGTGTGTGTTTGTATGTATGTATGTATGTGGTGTGTATGTGTATATGTATTGTGTGCATTATGTATCATATATAGTAGGGGTGGGCAGGAGCTGTTTTCACACATACCCCGGACATCCTCCCACAAGCCTCACTCCGCCCTCCCAAATTACAAAAATTAAAAGGTGCCCCATAAGCTAATTTTTACCCTTTTGATGCTCTGTGACCACTACAGATGCCTCCCCCGCAATTTATTTAAACCAAATTTAGGCTGCAGTGCGGGTGCAGGGGTGCATATGGCGCAACCCTTGATATATAAAGTCTGTGAGACAGCAGTTATAGTATTTATTGCTTTATTGTTACTGTTTTAGTCACTTGTTTTAATTGAATGTAGTGAAATGAACTATTATTGCCTTTGCTTGAAATGCTGATACTCTGGCTTGTTGTTTCATTATTTGGTGATTGCAAGCCACTTTGAGCATTACTTTATTGTGCAATGGTGGCATATAATTGTTCATTGATGAATAATTCTAATTGATCCTAATGATGCTCCCTGCATCCCTAGTTTTCAAGTACAGTCTGCTGCCACTGCACTGTCAAATTTTGGCAGTGGGGAGGGGGTCAGGGGGGCAACATACGACCCCTGGAAATTGCCAACCGTGGTCACAAACTCTACTCTTGTTCAGCTATATATGCTTACTCAGAACTAAGTCCTGCAAAGGACAATGGGAGTTAATCCCAAGCAAACATGCACAGAACTGCAGCCTTACAGAATTCCATGGAAGATGCACAGCCCCGTGGTCTGTGAAATGAGGATGGATTAAATTTACCTTTCCTTAAACCTTTCCTACATGCAGACACAGGCTATTAGGGGAAAATAGGATGTGAATTCAGTTTCAGCCATTTACGATTCCTTTTCCTTCATCTCTTGCAGGAAAGCAATATCCAGGTCTGGCCTTCAGCATTTGGCTCCTGTTCAGAACCTCAACATTGCCATCACCAACGGACCAGTGAAGGAAACAAGGATGGCACTGGAATGGAGTGTACGTCTTCCTCTTTCTCATTTGCTAATGTGACTGCGCTGATGTAAACAATAACATGGTTATCTATAGGGGATGGCATGCAAGCAACCATGGAAAAATATGTTGATTTGGGAATGACGGAAGACTGTCAGCAAAGGTTGATTGGCTGAAAAACCCTTGAATTCCCTTTTTCCTCTAGACAGGGCACTCTTGCCAAAGCTAGAGATTCTGTTTGCATATTTCAGTTATGTGTAATACATTTATTATGGAAATGGATTATTCTGAAATTGTTCCTCCTGAATGGTAATTTTAAAAAGCCTACTTACTACTTGCCTCCTCTTTTCCGATACTTCATTATCAAACTTATCTTTGCAACAATGGGCAGTAGATACAGGCCCAAGATCAAGGTTGCTTATGGTTTTGTCGCTCGTGGGTTGTATTCTTTTTATTGGTCTTATTTGTATATTGCCTCGAGCAATCATTGAACAGAGAGCACTCTAAAAATATTATAGTAACTAAGTACCACTGAATGCCTGTTGTTGGGAAGTGGTTATTTCCACTACGATCTGCTTTTGAGTCTCCCAGAAGCATCTCGCTGCTCCCTGTGGGATGATGGATGTTGGACTAGACCGGGGTACAGAATCTCTTTCAGCCATTTGTCCAAATTCCATTTCAGACTGTTTATTTACTTATTAGTTTTCTATACCACCCATTAGCCAAAGCTCTCTGGACGGATTACAAGACAGACCTTAAAGCCATAAAACACCATAATGCAGGAGCTCTGGAACATGATTGCTTATTACTGTCAGGAATTTCTTCACCTTAGACCACTGGTAACTCCTAAAGCTATGTTTCATCATCTTTTTGAAACTTATGATTCTGGATTCCTGCATAAAGATCTTCTTGAGCAATTGTATACAGCTGCAAAGTCATATATAGCATGTAACTGGAAGCCTCCAAAGCAACCAACTAAAGAGCAGTGGGATGATAAAAATCTGCAAGGCTATGTCTATGTACAAGTGCAGCATGTAAGGAATCCTAATGTTAAGAAATATATAATGGCACCATGGTTTCCATTTATTTTCTTTATTGAACTTCTTCAAACTTTTGGTCGAATTCCAACCAAGTACAGTTGGCTGTATTTTTTTCTAATACACACGAACACACAAAATAACACACACTCGCAAATGTTCCTTTTATATTCTGTTTAAATTGTAATTTTGCTCTTTCCTTAGGTCTTGAGCGCCTACTTAAGCTGTTTTATTATAGCTATTCCATAAGCATATCAGTTATAGACTAAGAATTATAATTAGTGAATTCGTTTGCTTCCTTGGTGAGCTTGATTTATTATTATTTTCAGGATCAGGCCTATTCTCCCTAGTGTCGGGGAAGGTGTTTTGGGGGTTGTATGGGACTCAGAATCTGAACAAGAAGGACCAGGACCAGAAGTATACCAGCCAAAGCAGGAAGCGGGGAAGGAGATTCTTTAAGACTCTTCAGGAGTTAAGGATGCATCTTCCCAGGAGCTTATCGGACAGAATGCTGAAGACTCAGAGGTCATCCTCCCCCTCCCTCAGGAACTCAGTCTTTGTCAGAGGGGGAGGGGACTTCAGAGTTGACAGAGTCCAGAGTCAGCTGCAGAGTCAAGCGGGCAGAGTTGAGAGGAGGTGCGAGGTGGTCCCTTAGGGTAGCCACTTGCTAGAAGCCTCTCCAAATAGACCCTCCCTGAGGTAATGTGCCAGTTGGACTGTGGGGAAACTCTCCATTTTAGTTGAAAAGTAAGCACCTAGCTTTCTTATGCAAATTAAACTTAGAGGATAGCTTCTAGCATTCAAATTCCCATCAGGTAAGAAGAGACATTTATTTGCTGAATAAAGCTTTGTGGATTCCATGGCAGACTTCTTTATTGTCTCGCATCTCGATTGGAGGGCTTAGAATCATGACAATTATGTAAGTTCTTTTTCTTTTTGTTGCCTTTATTTTGTTAGATTTATTTTGAACTAAAATAAAAGGTCATGGGAGTATATTTCAACCAGAATATAACAATTCAAAACAGAATAAAACCAAAGTAGTATCCAAGATAAAAGCCAGCAGCAGTGCAAAGATCTAAAACCGCATTACCAGAATTTTTTAAATGGAAGGGAGTAGCTTTTAGGGCCTGCATTCCAGTGGTGGATGGGGCTGGAGACAAAAAATGATAGGTACCAAAATACCAGCATATTTTAGCTTAAAGCTCTTACTGCCAGCCTCAGGAGAGGTATTCAGTAGGGGTGTGCACGGACCCCCCGCTCCGCTTCTCTTCCAGATCCGCGATTTGCAGATTGGGCCACTTCGCTCTGCCCCCGCTCCACCTATGTCCGCTCCGCTCCGCTCCGCTGCGGAGCTCCGGATCCGGATCGGAGCTCCGTTTCCCCCCCCCATAGGTTTGCATTAAGCTAAAAAAGTATACAACTTTTTTTCTGTTAACGTTAGAAACCTCAAGTTTGGCACCATGACACCTCATGGAGGTATACACACGCATGCCAAGACTCAAGGCAATCCCATCATCCCCTGATTTTTGGGGAATTTATGAAAATCAGGCACCCCATTCACACCCCTTTCGATAGCTCTGTCAATTTGCACGTTAGAAACCTCAAACTCGCCACCATGACAGCTTATCCAGGGATACACATGCACGCCCAGACTCAAGGCAGTCCCATCATCCCCTGATTTTTGGGGAATTTATGAAAATTGGGCGCCCCATTCACACCCCTTTCAATAGCTCCGTCAATGTGCACGTTAAAAACCTCAAACTCGCCACCATGATATCTTATCCAGGGATACACATGCACGCCCAGACTGAAGGCAGTCCCATCATCCCCTGAGTTTTGGGGAATTTATGAAAATCGGGCACCCCATTTGCAGACGTGGACTGTTCTCTGACATTTGGACAGATAAAAAAAGGGAAGTGGGCACACTCACAGATGCCATCTAGACCCACAATCATGCCAAGATACAAGGCAATCCCATCATCCCCTGATTTTTGGCGGGGCTTAAACCTGCAGACAGCTCAATGGGGCCATTTCAAAGGAAATCCCAACATGCCATGAATTGGGGAGTAGAGATCAACCTAAATGAATCTTCTTCCACACTTGAAAAATGGATTCGGAACTTCCAAAACTCTAAGTGAGTGCAGGAAGGACTTCTCCCCTGAGTCAAAGCCAGACACAAACCATCCCTGCGAGGCGGGCAGGGGAGGAGGGAGGGAAGGCAGGCAGGCAGCAGACATTTCTGGGGGCATAAGGAAGTGAGCCAAGGATAAGCCAGTAATGCATATAAAATGGAATAAATAAATAAATAAACAAAGGAGGGGTGTTGCTGAATAAACAACAAGAAGAACTTTTTTAAAATGGCTATATCTGTCTTTTACCAGTAATAAGGGGGGGGACGTGCCCAGATGGGGAATCATCGGCCAATTTAACTGGTCCTGTCTAAGAACCAGTCTTTTAAGAAGCAAAGCTCTCACTTCAACTCATGATAGGTGTTGCTCCACTGGGTTACTCTCTTTGGAGGGCTCTGATGGCCCTCCAAGTACAGGAGAGAGTGAGGGCACGTCCACATGCCCTAGGGGAGCTCATCCCCTTGCACCACATCTTTTCAGTTATTCCCCAAAGTTAGGGTGGGTAGCAGTGCTGTGTTTCTATCTCTTATTATTGGCTTAGTATATGATTTCAGGTTGTGTTTGTGCATTTGTTGGGGCTACTGTTTTAAAAAACACTGGGAAAAGTCCGTTCAGACTAAGAAAGAGAAGTTCCCAGAATCCCAAGTTACCCGTTTTGCCTATCCCCTCCTCCAACTTTGGGATCATGTGATCATGACCGGGAGTTGACTCTGCCCCTCAGCAATTGATAAGGTAATCTTTTTCCCGCCTTTACCCTACTTTTTAAAAAATTCTAGCAAGTTTCAGAAAGATAGCTTCAAAAACAACACAGTTATCTCCTTTTCTTTTCCGCAATGCAATCCTATGGGCGAAATGTTTCAAAATGGCAATCGGATCGGTCCGCGGAAACCGGAGCGCTCCGAAAATGGGCGCTTCTCTTCGCCTTGCTTCTAGGGGTCCCCGGTCCGCTTCTACTCCGCCTCTGGGCAAGGCGGAGCAGGCCAATTCACTTCTGCTTCTACGCTTCTAATCGGAGCTGAGCACATCCCTAGTATTCAGCCTTTTAGAAGTGTGTGTTGGAAATTGCAGAAAAGCCTGCATACCACCAAAGGATCAGTGATTGTGGGAAAGGGGATGACATGAGGGGAAAGGGGGCAGAGTGCCAGATTTGGCCCTCATCCTGAGGTTCTGTTCTGCTGGACTAGATGGTGTAAAGTAGAGCTGTACAACCCCCCCCCCCCCCAATTCGACTTGGAGACCAATTTGGAGTTTCTAAATTGGCCCTGATTCAACTTAGGGTGCCTTGGTCCTCGGCCACCTCACTTCACCTTCAGTTTTGAAGCCAAAGCAAGGACAGCGGCGGCGATTTCCCAGGTGGGGGACTCCATTGGACTTCCCCCTCTCAGCTGCTACCCCCTGCTTGCCTCCTCCCCGCTGGACTTACCCAAGGCCTCCGTGCATGCCAGTGAGCTGCCCGGCCTTCTCTCTGGACTGCTGTAAATTTAGTGTTGTAAACTATGGCAGTCCATAGAGGAGGCTGTGCAGCTCGCCAGCATGCACAGAGGCCTCAGGTAAGTCTAGCAGGCAGGGGAGCAGTGGCTGGCAGTGTGTAGGTCGGGGCAGGTAGCAGCTGGGAGGATCACCCCGAAGCAGTTTGGCTGCTTTAGGCTGAGGTAGCCCAATCTGGTCCCAAACCATATTCAAGCTGAGGCAAGCTAAATCAACTCACTTTGACTCTGATTTGGGCTTCGAGACCGAGATGAAGCACAGCCCTAATCTAAAGCAGGAGACTTTTTATGTTCTTAACATGATACATTAATACTGGGCCAGGCAACTTGTGATGCTCCGGTTGCTCCAGCTCTAGCCAGCATAGTCAATGGTGAGGGATGGCGAAAGTCGCAGTCCAACAGGAGAACCCTAGGCTGTCCACCCCTGTATTAATATACAAGTTGTGGTGTTGTTTATAGTGCTTAAAACTGTACAGACTTCAACCTGGGCATGTCTTTAGGTGGAGACTGTGAAATAGCCACCCAGGAAGCCTCTCTATGGTTTATTTTGTCATTCAAACACGGTGCATAAGTATTGTTGTTGAGAGGTCTTTCTTGGTGGATCACAGGGATCATGATGACAGCACATGAGGAAGTAAAACAGCCTCTAAGGTACATATTTAGATTTTTGCTTTATGTAAAACTTGGGCCTACAGTGGCTGAAGAAACTATAACAGACTCTCTGGAGGGACGATGTAATGTATTCCTAGCAATGCCCCCTGTGGCGTTACCCACATTTCTATTCCCTTAGGTATGTCTGGTTGAGTATGTCTAGCGAGTACGGAATGTTGGACTGAGTGGGTGTGGCTGCTGATGCTGTGGAAAAGTGGGGGGAGGAGTCTATATAGAGGGGAGCTGAGTGGTCTGAGGGGTTCGGTTGGTGATTGGGTTTGGAGGGTAGATGTGTTTAGCTGGGTATGTTCTTGTCAGGAGTTGTGTGAGGAGTGAGTGGAAATAAGACCTTAGGGACTAAGGATTGTTATTATTGGAATTGTTATTACTAGAATTCTTAAGAATTGGCAGGATTCGAATAGAATTTGAAGGAACTAAGAACTGTAAACAACAATAAACATTTTCTTTATTTTGCTACCGCAAAACCACGTGTCAGTTTGGCTGTGTCTCCTGCTGTATTGGTTCATAAATAAACAATATTATATTAAACCTTCAGCCTGTTGTATTCACAGAAAAGCCTTGTCCAAATCTCCTTACTTTCCCCCTCTGCTAAAAGGGAACGGTTATGGGTTTCTTTTTACCCCTTCCTCAGGTATCTAAGTGGTGGTGCTTAGCCTGAGGGAGGAGTGCGTGTTCAAAGCCTGGTGAGTGAGGTGGTGGCAATGCACCCCCCCCCCTTTGCGTTTTTCCTCATGGGAATGGTGGTGTAATTTATAAGGAGGGCATTGAGAATCCACTTCCATCTCCCTTTCAAGGACTTATACAAAAGAGGAACTAGATGTCTTCCCAATTGGGTTGTAAAAATAGGCTGTTTTATCTCTGGAAATCTAGCTGGCAAAGTCATAAAGGAACAATATAACCTGGATAGGGGAAAGCAGGCTATGAAAGCCGATGGACTCGTTTAAATATCAATATTGGTTTAAATCTTCTCTTATAAAAAAATACCAAATGACAGCCTAGCTGCAGTGTGCATTTTTCCTTTCTCTCTCTAAATAGTTTAAGGGTGCAATTCTATGCACATGGATGGTTGGGGCATGCTGGGAGTTGCAGGTTTTTTTTTTTTTTTTTGCCTGTCTAAGCATGCATAGGATTGTACCCTAAGTCACTTCCTCCCCCCTTGAAAACTACATATTTCAAGTTATTTCACAGGGCAAGTTAGAGTATTTGGTAAAAGACAGCAAGAAAGAATGCAGGTTATAATTCTTCAGTAGGAAACATTTTCGCAATCCATATAATAGCTTTCATCTGCATCAAGAAGATGCAGAGAAGCTGGAGGGGGTTCAGAGGAAGGCAATGAGGGTGATCAGGGGTCTGGAAACAAAGCCCTACGAGCAGAGACTGAAAGAACTGGGCATGTTTAGCTTGGAGAAGAGAAGATTGAGAGGAGACATGACAGGACTCTTCAAGTACTTGAAAGGTTGTCACACAGAGGAGGGCCAGGAGCTCTTCTCAATCATCCCAGAGTGCAGGACACGGAATAACAGGCTCAAGTTACAGGAAGCCAGATTCCGGCTGGACATCAGGAAAAATGTCTTGACTGTTAGATCAGTACAACAATGGAACCAATGACCTAGGGAAGTGGTGGGCTCTCCCACACTAGAGGCCTTCAAGATGCATCGGGACAGCCATCTGCCAGGTATGCTTTATGGTGGATTCCTGCATTGAGCAGGAGGTTGGACTTAATGGCGGTATAGACCCCTGCAACTGTACTATGATATAATGATTCTGTGATCTGTATTTTCATCAGGATCCAAAGTTTCCCTCTATCAAGTGATACCAGTCGAGAAATATCTGCTTCTGTCCCAGAGTTTATCCTGGAATAGTTTTAGGCAGGCTTAAAAACTCCTTGAAGTTCTTTGCTGAGCCAGGCTCAGGGGAACTTTGCTGACATTTCTATACTTCGGTATTTAGAATGCTACAGCCTAGCTATTGCTGTGCCATGAATCCCCTGACTTTCCCTTCTACAGTTGGGGCAGGTGTTTAAACACTCACAGAGGTTTTTTGTTTTCTGTTCGAGTTTGGGCCGTCAAGGCTGATGGCTCTGATTTTGGTGGGGTTTAAAAAAACTCTTCTGGGTTGTATTCTAAACTCCAAAGGAGCTATCCAAGGTGCTGAACCCAATCCCACAAATAGGCTTAGTACCTTGTGTAGCTCCTTCAGAATTTTGGCTGGTTCTGACTGAAACCCAGAATCGATTCACAGTTCCACCAGAATCGGAGCCATCAGCCTCCACTTAGTGTGGGTCAATTTACCTACTGAGCTTGCCTACTTATGATGCAGTCCTATACTCCAGCTTCCCCATCCCTTTTGCCTTCCAGATGTGTTGTTCTGCAACTCCCATGGGAGTTGCAGTCCAACATACCTGGAGGCACCTGGTTGGGGAAAGCTGCTATGTTTACTTGCCTAGGAATAAGTGCTATTGAACTCAATGGGCTTACTTCTGGGTAGACATATATAGGATTGCACCGTAAGTAAGTCAACCCAGGTTTATTGTTCTTTCTTTCACTGTTTCCTGTCTTTTCCTGGCTTATGAAAACTAGAATGTATTGACCAAAGTGGCTGGATCGCTTTGTAAGTATGTCTTTTTTCAAAAGTAAATTATTTTTTGTTATGTTCAACATTAAATTCAGATGTTGGTGTTAGCACTATCGTTTTTCACCCTGGTCTGGCCCATTTCTATTTAATGGTGAGAGGAAAAGCATTTAAAGTGTCAAGGTGATTGAAAATGATAAAATAAAATAAAAAACCATTGTCTGTGCAGGTGATCTGTAAGCAATCTGCTGTTGGACACCATCTGGCACAAAAGCAGTGATATAATTTGTGATTTTTTCAGTAGAGAAGCCAAAATGTCAGGCATGGTCAATGCATTTTCCATCATGCTACAGTTCTGGATTCCTGTTTATCCCCCCTTGCTTAAAACTGCACATCAAACATTTTCTCTGCGATTAAGGTTGTATTAAGGTGGGATAGAAACCAGAATCCTTTTGAAGCTATATTAATTTGGGTCACGATTGTTTGCCAGGTTTGTACATAAAGATCCTCAGCCTTAAAATCCCAAGAAAAAGCCCAGGTGGTCATGAAATAGTCTTGGAGAAGGAAGGCAAGCACACATCTACTCCTCAAAACCACACTTTTCTTTTCTCTTTTTGAAGGCATAGACTTGCTGGAGTTGCCATCTGTCAGTTGTGAAAAGCAAACCCTTAACTACTTTTGACCATTAGCAATCCCCATAGCACATCTCAGAAGGGCACCATGTAATGCCTTTGGCAAATAATGTCTACCCATGAATTCGACCCTGCACTCATATTTTATACCTGGTAACTCTATTTCATGCTTTCTGATCTAGGTCTGTAATGGTGAGAACTCTTGCATATATATTTTTCTTCTCAATTGCATTCCGTGCTGCGAGCTTCATATTCTTAAAAGCGAGGGATTGATAGGATTCGCTAAAAGCAAGCTTTATTTTGTGACAACCACAATACAATGCAATGAAAGGTGGACTGTCTTCTGAGCCTTATGAGTTCATAGGTATGCACAGCATATATCATTAGGGTGTGCACCCAGGGAATTTCTTTAAAAGGCCAACATTTATTGAATACTCAATCATAAAGGACATTCTTTTTATTGATTTATTTATTAAATACTGTAGACACTGATGTCCTACCCTATATTCAGCTTGCTGGACCATGGGAGGGGCATCGCAGGTGAGGGAGGGGGGAATGAGGAGATGCTCTTCAAGCCGCAGCATTGGTGGGGCTTTGTGGTGACACTGGCTGGAGGAGGGGCTTACGAGGCGATATTAGCCTTCGGGGCCCTTCCTCCTGGCCTCTTTGAAGCATGGCTCCCAGCAAAAAGGATCCCAGCAGAGTGATTCATTTTTGCTCCTGCTGCCAGGATAAACGGTGCTTTCTTGGAGGCAGCAGTTCTTCAGCATGGTGGCAGAAGAGGGCAGCCAGAGGACAGTTTCCACTGTGTCTGCATCTCCCTCTGGATCCTACTCAATGGCCCCCTCGATCCGGGGCTTATTGCTTGAGACATTAGGGTGTGCCTGGTCATACTTGGCGTACACCTTGCACACGCCTATGTATGAGGTGTTGAATGGGGCAAACAGAAAGTGTTCACTTAGAATTATGCCTATGGGAATGATTGAGATACATGCATTATGATCGGGTGACTATATGAAAAAGAGGACAGGGCGCCTGTATCTTTAACAGTTGTATAGAAAAGGGAATTTAAGCAGATGTATTTTGTATGCATGCAGCACATGGATGCCTGCCCTCTTGACCAGATACAAAAGAGGACAGGGCTCCTGCAGTTTTAACTGTTGTGATGAAGAGGGAATTTCACCAGGTGCTGCATACAAATGACACCTTCTGAAATTCCTTTTCTATACAACTGTTAAAAAGATGCAGGAGCCCTGTCCTCCTTTTCATATGGTCATCTTACATTATGGCAATGTGCTGATTGAACCCAGCCATCATTTTGCATTATGAATGTGTCCGTAGGCTGTTGGATGGAGAGAATGAACGGGTTCAGATGATTATATCTCAGCTTAATAAACTGACATATGAATGGGACTCCCCCCCTCACCGCCCATGTACACAACCATTTTGCTCCTCCCTTTGCAGTGTAACCAAACAAACCAGACCAGGATGTCTCAAGCTAACCACAGTTTCTCACTGAGTCCAAAGTGGGAAACTGCAGTTACCAGCTTCAAAACAACCCAAGGCATTAAAGCCATGATTTGAAGTTGATGCAATATGTTAGCATGTTCTGATGTTAGCAACCACAGTTTCCCAGTTTGGATGAAATGGAAAACTATGTTTAACTAAAGACTTCTTGATTGAATTGTGGGAGGAGGAGGGACTGCATAGGAAAAGGCTCATTCATATCTTATCTTAAGAAGCCAAGATATGATCAAGTGAATGCTGCCATTATCTGTTATTCCCTCAAAGTTTTGTTTTCAGATTAAGGCCATAAAGAGACAAGTAGAGAAGTATGCTAAATAAGCTTTTTTCATATTGGTAAAGTTCAGCCAGGAGCTTCACACACGAAACGCTTATTTTGAATGCATCTTGAATATTTATCATTTGTAAAATGTGCTTTGTGGTTGTCAGCTGCCCTGGGGGCACCTTGCTCTTTGAAAAACAAGATGAAAATGTAATAAACAGCAAAGCAAACACCAAAAGCCTCCAAATCTGGTTCGCTGGACTTACAGCCGATCTTTACAAAACAACAGAGCTCTATGTCTTCCTGTCATTTTGTGTGGTCTTTTTTTTAACAGCACAATCTTATGTGTATTTACTCAGAAGTAATTCTCACTGAGTTCAATGGGGCTTACATCTAAATAAATGAGCACAGAATTTCCGCCTGATGGCTCAATGACCTTTACACATTCACTGAGAAATAAGAACTACTGTTTTCAATAGGGCTTAGAATCTCATGCATACCAAGTAGATGTGCCGGAGTTTGTTGCAGCCTAAGACAGATTAGTAAAGAGAACCTGGACCATAATTCTAATCAACATCTAGCTATACATCCTATATGTTTCTTAGCCTGATTCAAGATGCTGTTTTTAACCTATAAAGCCCACAGCTTGGGAGTTCAATACCTGATAGAGTGCCTCTCCCAGCCTGAATCTACCCAGACACTACCGTATGATCAATATCTGGGGCATTCCTCTGAGTAACATGTTCAAGGCCATGGCTAGATGAGGGGGTAGTAAGGCGACGATCTCACAATTTTATGATTGCGAGATTGTCGCCCTGGTCTACATGTGGCACACGACATCATGGCTGCCATTTTGTTTTGTTTTTAAAAGGGAAATGAGCGCAGGAGTGCTCGAACACAAGGTAAGTTTTTTTTTTAAAAAAAAAATCTCCCCCCCTCCCCCCACCCCATCCCCAATGGGCTCAGAGCTCCTGAGGAGCTCCGTGACCGGGACCTGGCTCGTCGCAGTTACTCACGAGGAGCCGGGACAACCCATGACGCCCGCTCACATGTTCTGCGGTCTCAGGATCATCCCGAGAATGTGGAAAAAGTGGGATTGAAGGGTAGGGTGAAATCCCGGGCCAAGGGAGGGATCATTCCTCCCTGCTCCCTGGATCCACTGTGCGTCATGTGGACACACAGGGATGATTCCGGGATGATCCTGGGATATAGGCCTGGTCTAGCCATGGCCCAAGGGAGGCTTAGAAGGTGGCAAAAAGGAAGAGAGCCTTTTCAGTGGAGGCCCCCCAATTGTGGAATGATTTCTCCACTGAGGCCTGTCTGGCGCTAACATTGTCATCTTTTTGGCACCAGGTAAAGACTGTCCTCTACTCACAGGCATTTAACGGCATATGATGGGGCCAGCTGTTCGGACAGGTCTAATGTTTTACTGAAATTGTTTCTAGCTGTTTAAATAGTTTTAATATTTTGTGTATTTAAATTTTGATGCTGTACTTTATCTTGTGAATTGTTCTGAGCTGCCAAGAGAGCTTTGACTACTGGGTGGTATAGAAATTGTTGTTGTTGTTGTTGTTGTTATCATCATCATCATCATACATCAGGAAATTTAAGAAAACAAATATACAGATATGTTTGTTCTCTCAGGAAAATGCAGTGAACGGTGAACATCTCTGGCTGGAGACGAATGTTTCCGGGGATCTGTGCTACCTAGGGGAGGAGAGCTGCCAAGTCAAGTTCTCAGTGAGTGTTGCATCTTCACAATTCAGTGAATCGATGTTGTTGTTATTTGAAATCATTTAGACATATGTGTGTCTGTATGCATGGTGTCTGTTTATATGTTTGTATGTAAATGGAGTTTTTAAAAGACTGTTTTTAATATTTCTGGGTTTTAATCTATGTAAATCATCCAGAGAGCTTTGGCTATTGGGCGGTACAGAAATCTCATAAATGAAATGAGATGAACACACGAAGAGCTCCATCAGACTGGGGTGGGGTGGGGGTGGCAATCACGCTTTCCTACTGTTGCTTCTCCGCCCATGCTTTCGTTGCTTGATACTTGGTCCAGTTACTGATCAAAGTCAGGGAAGAATAATACTATCATTTAAAATGTTGCACTGTGTGGGTGCAGCCTTATTTGGCCACTGCTGTGCCACTTACCTTTAGAGGCTCAGCATGGCAGGCAGTGGAGGCTGGTGACTCCAATGTGAGTGGGGAGGTGAACCCATTCCAGGTTTCAGTCAGAACTGGTCGGGATTCTAAAGGAATCCTTGGACAGCTCCTTTAGGGTTCTGACTGAAACCTGGAGCGGATTTACTGCCCCACTCACATTGGAGCCACCAGCCTCCACTGATGGCAGGAGGAGGAGGAGCCAATGCCTACAGCACTGCCTGAAGCCACCTTTGAGAGGGTCATCTGGGGCCCCTCCCAGAGCCCCAGGCCTGTACCCTGTGGTCCAGCTCTAGTGGCGCCTCCTTGCCTGGCAGGTCCATTGAGAGAGGATGGCGCCCACCAGAGGACACGTAAACCTGGAGTCAGCCCCAGATACCCTCCCTTGGGCACTTTCATTCAGCATCCTTTTAAGCACCACTTAAAAGCTTTTCCATTTGCCCAAAGTGTAGGCAGCATTTAATTTAATTTTAACCTGCAATGATATTATTCATAATTCATGCATTCCTTGACTAGCTACTGACTTTACCTGTTGCTCTTTGCACTTTTGTAATTTGTTCATGCTATTTTGTATAATGGATTTTTGGGGGGGTTAAAAATGTGATAAGCCACCTTGGAAGTCTTTATGGGTGGAAAAGGCAGGAAATAGGCATTTCTGTTTAAACTCCCCCCCCCCCAACAAACCGTTTTGTTTAACTACAGTTTGCCAACCAGAAAATCGTGAACGCAGGATAATAACAATTAGAAAAATCCCAACAATTCAAATGATAAACTGTTTACAGCCTAAGAAATTACCTCCTCCCGTACTGACAAGCTTACGTGCACTTAATGTATGTATTTATTTGGGTAATATTTCAGAAGTCAGCTCTTCGACGAAAGTGCGCTGCCTGTAAAATTGTAGTCCACAATGCCTGTATGGAACAGTTAGATAAGGTAAGATGGCGCCACCTGCTGGAATATTTGTTGCAATGAACAAACTTCAACCAAACCATTATTATTTATTTACAACTGGGTCCTGCGAGAAATTGTTGCAGGGCAGAATGCTGCTGTTTAGGATTCCTGCTAGCCCTTTCCCACCCCTGCTGTTTTTCCCCCTAGGGTGGTCACTTACGAATTCCCCAAAAGGAGGAAATACATAAAAGAAGATAGCAATTTGCATCAAATTTGTATATGCTAATTTTGAATTTAAAGTCCATTGCACCTTAGTGTGGAAAACATTGATGAAGTGACCGAGTGGTAGATGAGGTGACCCGGTTCAGGTGGTAACAGTTGAAGGGCAACAGTTCTCAAGGGCACAGTCCTATCCCTATTTAAAAAGAAAAAAATGTCTAAAAGTCCCATGCTGGCTGAGGAATGCTGAGGAATGTAGGGCCTTTTTTCTGTCTAAATAGGCGGAGGACTGCACCATAAAGTTCTTTATCTTTAAACCAGAATTAGACAGGACAGCTCTTCAACCTAGGAGAACAGGGCTCCTGAATCTTTAACAACTGTGTATGAAAAGGAATTTCAGCAGGTATCATTTGTATGTACGCAGCACCTGGTGAAATTTCCTCTTCATTACAACAGTTAAAGCTGCAGGAGTTATACTAGAGTGACCAGATACAAAAGAGGGCAGAGCACCTGCAGCTTTAACTGCTGTGATGAAGAAGGAATTTCACCAGATGCTGCATGCATACAAATGACACCTGCTGAAATTCCCCTTTCTAGACAACTGTTAAAGATACAGGAGCCCTGTCCTCCTTTCCATATGGTCGTCCTACTTCAAACAGAGGACACCTACAAATAGAGGATGGTCACCTGACAGCCATTCAAAGAGGACTGGCCACCCTACATACATCTCTCCCACCCACCCACAACAGTCAGCTCTCTGTGGGGAATGAGCACACTCTGTTCTCATTGGGCTGTTTTGGGCGTTCCTAACTTCTAAGGTTTTCTTTCCTAAATATACTTTATACTTCTGAAAATTTTGCTGTTCCTCTAAGCCTTTTGTGCAGCAGTGGTACCATTTTTGTCATATAATCAACAGCACTAACTTCCTGAACATTACAAAATAGAGGAAATAATATCTTGGTATAATCTATAGAACATTCCAGTCTCCAAGGAGAAATGCTTGGTCTTTTAACCATAGTAATTCTCTGCTCATCATCAACTCCATCATCATCATCATCATCATCATCATCATCAATCCTATACACACTTAGAAGGCCATCAGATGGAAGGAAAACTGTGTTTCCTTAAAATTGCTTTCCCCTCCACTTCTGTCCCACATTACTTCCTCTTTCTTTACACGGAGAAGGAAGAGGAAGTAAACAATCACCATGTGGCTCATTCAGTGGGCATTTTTATCCAGCTGCTTCTCGTGCACACAGCAGGAAATGTCGGCACGTTTTGCTACAACTGAACAAAGTCATATTTTCCCGGTACTTTTTTGCCATGGGAAAACAAGCAGAAGGGGTGGGAGCCATGCTGGAGGTGAATGGCGAAAAAACGTGAGTGGGCAGTAATGAGCATGCGATAAAACGCTTGTCTGATGATGCTCTTACTCAGGTGTAAACCCCATTGAACTCCGTGGTCTTACTTCTGAGTGGACATGTCTAAGATTGCACTGTCACACAGATGTTGTGCCGTGAGTGTTTCTGTAGTCAAGAACCTGTTGAATGCAATGTGATGAATTAGTTTTGTGCTCATTCGCTGCTATAAATTTTTGGTCTTTATCATGCCGAAAGCGTCTTCAATCTCTTTTTTTTGTCTTTGGAAAAGAGTATGCAGGTTTTGATGTTACACAGAAATCTTTACAAGGTAGAATGAGAAGAGGCACGCAAACATAGCCCTTTTTAAGTCCAAGAGGAAATGGATTGCTAGGATATTCATGCAGGATAGCTGTCCTGAGAGTAATTCTATGAATCTAGATGGATACCTGAATTAATTTTTTCTGCAAGAACAAAGAGATGATGGTTATGATGACAACAGTGATGATGATTGATTTGCTGCAAGAACAAAAAAGACTAACATTTATTGTGGCATAAGCTTTTGTGTTCTAGAGTCAACTTTGTCAGGTGCATGAAGTAGCATTCTGAAGTGTGTGTGATCTAAATACAAATAGATTATATGCAGGGGAGAATCGTCATCATAGTCTAGCAAAGGACTCCAAAAAAAAAAAAAAAGACACACTGGTTGTATTTCCTTGCTGACCTTTACGTAGCATGAGAATAATTTCTTCCTACAAATCCATTATTGATGGCATCTCAAGGAGTGCCACATGGACATGGACACAAAAGACCCCGAAATAGCCAGGTTAGTTAGTTTATCAGGGAAAGAAAACCCAAGGTCAATCCCACATTTAAATCTCTCTTAAACTTTATCTTGTGGCCGCAACTTAATCCACTGCCTGGCTCAATGCCCAGGGTCTAGCGAGGATGAATTTTAAACAATATGATTACAATTTAGATAGCTTTCCTATCTTGGCAAGATCTAGAGAAGGGTCAAAAGCTTAAGGGTAGCATTTGACAAAGCTTAACAGAATAACATGTTGAGTAAGGACACTCCCCAGGTCACACACAGGTCCAGAATGCTTATATTTTGTTGATCAAAGAAGCCTATTTAAAACTCCACACCTCCAAAGTGACTTCTGGCATAACCCTATGGAGGTTTAGACAGAAAAAAAGTTCTAAAACTCACCCCAGCCAGCTGGTAGTTGCAGGACTTCTTTCTGTGTAAACATGCATAGGATTGGGCCTTAAAGGTCCTACAACTCCCAGCATCCCCCAACCAATAAATAAAGATTCAAACTAATTTGGGAGCTGGTTGGCTGGGGAGTGCTGGGGGTTATAGGGCTTTTTTCTGTCTGCACATCCATAGGACTGTGCCCTTAATAGGCTTTGTAGTTGCAGACATAGAATATGCAAGTCATTCCATTTTAAATATGAATCTCCAAATCTGAAGAGTGGTCAAAAGAAGGCAAAATTCAATATATTTTCCAAAGCGCTTTATTTTTATTGATTTTTTAAAAATCTTTTGAGGATTTAGTTCAATGTGTTTCCATATTTGCATTTAATGGACACTAAAGTAGATTGGCCACTTAAGGCCACTTTACCTAAAATTTGCATCTGCTAATTTATATGTATACATGCAAGTTTAGAAATAATTGCTATCATTTCAACAGAAATGCAATACATCAATCTCATGGTAGTGAGGATGACTGTGATCAGGCAACCTGTGTGTGTCTGTTCACTCTGCTGTCCAGGTGTTAAGTGCAGATGGACAACTTTAAAGCCCCAGCTCTTCCTTCTCATGGTGCTTTATCTGATGGTGTGTTATTGGACAGCACTTCAAAGAGAAGATGCCTTCAAACAGAGGACTCTCCTCTGAGAGTCCTCCCCTGCAAAGGGGAACCCATGGTCATCCTAGCTAGAACTAGATATTGTGAGATTATATAGTTGCCATCTGATCATCTTTTTCCATACTCCCCCTTTAACACTTACTGATACCAAAAGTGTGCCAGGAATGATGCCATTATGCTGTGAGTTTTCCTGTGCCACTAAACTTCATTGGCTGCAGCTTGGGATAATGACAATGTTTAACATCACACACACAAGTGTGTGTGTTTGTGTGTTCACTCCCAGAACATAAGAAGAAGAGTCACACATTTGGTTGTAATGTTAATGGGGCAGGCGTGTAGGCAGATGCGTGGACCTAGTGCTTCTCTATACATCTGGAAGCCCTGATTGTCTTGGGTTGTATAGGCCCTCTTCCACATTACTGCTGCTGAGTGATGGGTCGCAGGATGCCATAGCCAGCTGGTGGATTGGTATAGGGAGATGTGGTTTCTGGGTGATTCTACTTCGTCTCTAGCATTAACTGAATGTGTGTGTGTGTGTTTCTGAAGAGGGCCCACATGTCTCTCAAAACAGCTAATTCTGGGTGGAATATCACACATGATATAGAACATACTCTGATGGTAATAGAGACATTTATCACTTCAGAGGCTATATTTCCTTTTATGCCACATGCACTGGAAGAAGTGTGCATTTCTAATCAGTATACTTCTAACCAGAAGTATACTTTTCACATATGTATGTATGCTTTTAGACATCAAACCTACAATATTGTTCAAATTCAGAAGTATAAATGCCCATCTGAAACCTCCCAGAGTGCATATCCCGGTGTGCAAATTATGTTAAACATCTAACATGAAAGCTTAGCTAGCAAATGAACGGTAGCCCTCCACTTCATCAGATGCATTCAGTACCTTATTTTGACCTTTGGTTGCACTGTTTTTTGTTATCAAAAGTTTTCAGGTTGAAAGGTTTTTATGGAAAGCGTGGTCTATTACAACACACAAGAGAGTTTGTAAGAATTATCATTGTCTGTTCTGGCCTTCAGCCGTTTAGTAGGGATGTCGTGTTTCATTATGGGGACTGTTCGGCAATTACTAGTACTTGGTTTCTAGTTTTACTCTTGCTCATTTGCTTCCCCCATGGCAGATTAACTTCCGGTGCAAGCCAACTTTCCGAGAAGGCAGTTCTAGATCTCCCAGAGAGGTGAGTGGCTTATGAATGTTACCTTTCAACCTCTTTGGAGGTTTTGCCACTGTGCAGCTCCACCGTTCTAAGAGGGAAAGATCTATTAGAGCTTTGGGAACTATTTCCTGCTCTATGTAAGATGTTCACTTCCCTGTAGTGGTCAAGAACTAGGTTACAAACCGAAGAGTGCTCCTACATGTTGAGTGGGGATGGGCGAAGGACTGATGTTTGAGATTGCTGGATTCTCTGAGCGTTGCCTTGCCGCTTGTCTTGTGCACAATTCCTATTTGGGTTTGTGATCATCAGTTGCTCTGTGCAAATGGGAAACTTGCCCAAATCAAACCATGATTGAATGGGAGATTTCCACCAATCTGTCAAAATTTACACAACATTCCTCCATAGACTAAAGCAGTCTACTGAGGAAATTTGCAAAAAACAAGGAATTTACGCAAATTGAACTGGGACTCGGGAATGAGACAAACGCAAGCACATGTTCAACAATTTGTGAATATTTTTTGTAGACAGGTGCTCCTGCTCGTTCTTGGAGCTTTAAATGCAAGACGCTAGCGTGTCTTGCGAACAAAACCGAAAGTCTGATACATTCCTTAGCATTTATTTCCAGTGTAGCACAGTAGCTTCCACTACCTGGTGGCTCCCTCAGTTCTCTTGTGCACCCTCTCCCTCATCTCCTGTGATGTCAAGCAGGTAGAGATGGGGTAAAATTGAAGGAATGCTACACCAGCACAGGAAGAAAAGGAAGAGGAAATGTCAAAGTTGCACTTGGAATTGTTCAAGGCTGAACACAGCAGGCCTACCCAGATGAATTTTAAACCTAAGAATTTTAAGATGTTGTGATTGTTATTTTAATACCGTATTGGTTTTATATGCTCTTTTAACCAGTTTTATGTATTATATTGTATTTAATGTTGTTCCTCGCCTCGATCCAGAGGAAGAGGCAAATAAATGAATAATAATAATAATAATAATAATAATAATAATAATAATAATAATAATTCCCCAATCTGGTCTCCTCCAGATGTGTTGGACAGCAAGTCCCATCATTCTCAGCATGGGAATGATGGGTGTTGCAGTCTGACACATATGGAAGGCATCAGGTTGCCCTAATGTGTTTTTTCAAGGGTCTTCTCCAGGGACAATGAAACCAGTTTGCAACGGGCAGTTATGGCCATTTCCCATGAGATTTATCTTTATCAGAAAATGTGCAGAATCGCCTTAGCTGGCCCTTGAAGAAACTGGTTCAGTTGCCCCTGGGGATGGGATAACAGGACCAGCATTTATATATATATAAGTACGTCATTCTGGTCTGCTTGCATTGGCTGCCTATATGTTTCCGAGCCCAATTCAAGGTGCTGGTTTTAACCTATAAAGCCCTACGTGGCTTGGGACCACAATACCTGATGGAACGCCTCTCCCGACATTAACCTACCCGTACTCTGCGCTCAACATCTAAGGTCCTCCTCCGAGTGCCTACTCCGAGGGAAGCTTGGAGGATGGCAACAAGGGAGAGGGCATTTTCGGTGGTGGCCCCCTGACTGAGGAATGATCTCCCCAATGAGGCTCACCTGGCGCCAACAATGTTATCTTTCAGGTGCCAGGTCAAGTCTTTTCTCTTTTCCCAGACATTTAATAGCATTTAACAATGCTAAGTTTGTTTTCTAACGGACCCCAGAACTGTTGTTTTTAAATGGATACTGTTGTTTTTATGCTGTTGTTTTTATGTTTCTGATGGTTTTAAATTTCCCTTTCTTGCGCGTCTTTCGGAACAGATGGCTGCTTTTGCTCTCTTGCTTTAGGACAGCCTTCCAGCAATGCTCTGGGCGATCTTTACACGATAGGTGATGCGGGTTGGAATGCAAAGACCTGCCCTTAGTGTAGGCCTGTGTTTTGTCTTTATGACGTTTATCTGCCTCCCCCTGCAGAATTTCGTTCGACATCATTGGGTTCACAGAAGGCGGCAGGAGGGGAAGTGTAAGCAGTGTGGAAAGGTAAGACTACGATCCATCCGATTTCAAGGTTTGTGAAGCACTTCTGCATTCAACCCTCGGGTTCATTTTCCCCCTGGGGTAATATCATAACAGTTGGTTGTCTCCAAGGATTAGAGATTTCCCCTTATTTTTACCCTTTATTATTCCATGGGTTTGCTCTGCTCCATGTTTCGTTTCTCCAGAATTTTGTTTCACTCAATAAAAATTCTGGGTGGGGAATGCTGGGAGCTGTAGGATTTTTTTTCCTGTCTAAATATGCAAAAATCCACCTGGGTCCTCGAGGGCAGCGGATGCCCCTGCGTCCAGCCCTCACAGTCCAAGGCTGATGCGACTGGCGGATTTTCACCTCAATACTAGGAATGGCACAGGTCAGGGCAGAACTGCTGAGTGCAGGTCAGGGCAGAGCTGTTCTGCCCTGACCTGCACCCTTTAATGCAGTGGGGGGGAAAATGAAAATTCCCCAAGGCTGGGGATATTGCATATTTTTCACCTCCACTTTAATGCCAGAGTGGAGGGAGAAAATATGCAGTTTCCCCAGCCTTGGGGAAATTGCGTTTCTCTCTCCCCCCAATCCCGGTGCACCACTGGGGGGCCTTAAAGGCTCTTTCAAGAGGGACTTGAAGGCAGCCATCGGTGGGGGAAAATCACATATTTCCCCCCTCCATTTTAATGGCGGCAGCCGCCATTAGAGTGGAGGGGGGAAATACACAATTTCCCCAGCATTGGGGAAATCGTGTTACCACCCCATGCCAATCGTGGCTTTGAAAGGGCCTCTTAGATTTGCATTAAGAGGGTCTTTAAGACCATTACTGTGGCTGGGGGAATTTTGCACTTTCTGGAGGCCCCGGAAAGTGTGCTTTGCCTGCCCCCATGCACCAGTTCGGGCCTTAAAGGCCCTCTTAATGCAACGTTTTAAGAGGGCCTTTAAGGCCACAGTTGGCGCAGGAGATGTGCCTTCTGGGGCCTCCAGAAAGTACGCAATTTTCCCGGCCACGCTAATGGCAAGCCAGAGGAATTGCACACTTTCTGGAGACCCCAGAAAGTGTGCTTTGCTGAGCACTCATCTGGACAGGCTCCCCGGAACAGGGCTGGACAAGCAGGGCTCAGCATATTTTGGGGCCAAGTCCCTAAACATGCATAGGATTGTGCTTGTAATATCAGAATTGAAGCATGAAAAATTTACTGTAGTTTTCAAGACCTATAATTCATTAATGTCTTTCTTCCCCCAACCCTGCACATTACAAAAATGCATTGATAAAACACCGCAAAAAGGTAATCTTTATTAGATCAGAGGTATTAATGCAGCAATTGTGTTTTGCAGGGTTGCTAATGTGTACATAAGAAGAACCATGCTGAATCAGACCAAAGGGCTCATTTAGTCCAACATTCATAGGCATCCAACCAGATGCCTATGGGAAGCAACTGGTATTGAGAGAGGCATACTGCCTCTGATACGGGAGGTAATATATATAGCTATCAGGTGTATCAGTAACCTATTCTCCATGGATTTGTATAATTGCCTTTTAAAGCTGTTCAAGTTGGTGACCATCATTTTCAGAAACAAGGCCAAGGCAAGGAATCATCTACCTAGGGAGGTTGTGGGCTCTCCCACACTAGAGGCCTTCAAGAGGCAGCTGGACAACCATCTGTCAGGGATGCTTTAGGGTGGATTCCTGCACTGAGCAGGGGGTTGGACTCGATGGCCTTGTAGGCCCCTTCCAACTCTGCTATTCTATGATTCTATGATTCTATGATTTCAGGATTCCAAAACCCAGGGAGAAACTTGAAAGGTGCCATTTTGGAAGAATCTCTAGTTTTCCATGGCAGGAATATCTATATCTAGTTATATTCTAACTACCTACTTTGCTTTCTGCTATCTACTAAGCTATGAAACTTTTATGATCATGGACACAGTAATGTTTTGATCTTAAAGAAGTAACAATATAGGCCAAAAGTACCATGTTTTGAGTTGTTCTAGAAGGACTTTAGATCAGTCTTCCCAATCTTGTGCCCTCCAGAAGTGCAGGACTGTAGCTCACGTTATTCCTGGTCAGCATGGCCAATGGTCATGCTTGCCATGCTGGCTGGGAATTATGTCCAACACATCTGAAGGAACCCAGGAGGGACAAAACTAAAATGTGGAGCTCCTCTAACCATCCATCAACCACCAGCACCAGATATTGGGGACAGGCTGGCAGTTCTCAGTCCTAGAGCAATGGCCAGAGCTAGTTCCAGGAGAAGAACCAAGGCATATCAGACATCAACCCTAGGGGACCTAAGCACTTGTAAGATTCTCTGCAGAATGATGTCCCAAGAACTTCAAGTGAACAGTCAGTTGGTCACAGTTTGTGTTCTTCGGGAAACACGAACAGCCAGGAAAGCAAATCTGGCAGGGTTCTAGAGGACAAGCTGGGATAGAGAGCCAGACAAAACTGTTTGGACTTCTGACTGGTTCAAACATGTATGTTATTTGTTTGTTTATTTATTTAATTTCTTTACTTGCTGATAGCCAGTAAATAGCTAAATAGCTTCAGCAGCCAACTAGCCTGTAGCTGGTCAACAACCAACAGGTGAGAGTGGGGCACTAGAAGCCATCAGTGCCAGAAAAAGACTAGCCAGGAGAGTCTCCATTGCTGGAACCAGGAAGCAGGAACTCCATTCCTGGAACCAGAAGGCCCCATTTCATGTTAATTGGTGGAAGGTAGGTAGACTCCAGCATCAGCATCATGCTTGGCCCAATGTTTGGCTTGGGTCCATCATTCCAGGTATGAGACCTCAAGATCACCAGCATCTTATCTGGCTTAAGATCTGGAAGCAGTAATAAAGCCTTTATCTCCAATAGCAATGGAGCAACATGATATTCACAAATATTCTTAATTTGGGATTTTCCCAAAATGCTTAAATGTACAGTTCAACTTTAATATTCACTGTAGCCTCAGTACTCTGGTTGAAATAATCAATTTGAAAGAACCATGGAATAGAATAAGAGCCCTATTATCTCCAAACAGCATCTTTGCCTCTCACGTCATCCAATCCCCTTAGACTGCACTGAATTATTATTTTTCTCTGAAGGTAGATAATTTTACCATCTCCTTCCCTCCTTCCCTGCCTCCTTTTAAATCACTTATCTTTCAACATGTACCGATTATATAGTTCATACAGTCGTTCCCCGCCCCCCTCCCCCATATCTCTAAACACCAGCTTCCAGTTACATCTCATGCAGGCATTTGCTAATGGCAGGAGAGAGGGATACGGATGCTGATTAACCTGGGGTGGGAAGGGGGTTGGCAGAGGATGCAGCTGGGTGCCAGAGAGCATTGCTCTGCTTGTAAGAGGCCCAGGTTTCAATAAGCATTCCTTCCAATTAAAGCAGGACCAGGTCTAAGGGTAGCAAGTTTAAGCCTTTTCCCGGGCCTCAAATCAACCAGCCTCCCTAAAGTGCTACCATTTCCACTTTGCCCAGAGTGTGGCGCAGAGCGGTAAAACAACAGTTTCTGCAGCTGAAACTCTCCCCTCGGCCTGAGTTCAATCCCAGTGGAAGCTGGTTTCAGGCAGCCGGCTCGAGTTGACTCAGGGCCTTCCTAGACGAGGCCTTAGCGTGCTTTGAGACCCGGTTTCCCTGCTGTGCATCCAGATGACGCACAGGGGAATCTGGAAGCAGGCCGCACTGAGGCCTCCTCTAATGCGCCATAAGCGAAGTCGCTTATGGCGCGCCTTTTTCGCAGCCCCGGCCTCAACGTCTAGGAAGGTCCGTGGCTTTTTGCAGCTACTCGCTTACTCGCGAGTAGCCGCGAAAAGCCACGGACCTGGCACAGCACTGTGCCCATCGGCCCGGGGGGGGGGGGGGAAGAGAGGGGCAGGGGGGCCGGACCCGGCAGGACGGGGGGGGGGGAGAGCAGGCATCGGGGATGGCAAGGGGGGAGGGTGGGGGAGAGAGTGAGCGCCGGGCGCCGCCGCCTAACCAAGCAGGCGAGTGGCGCTGCCAGGGCAAGGCCTGGCATGGGGGGGCTTTGCCCGGGCAAGCGCCGGGCGCCGCCGCCCGAACAAACAGACGAGCAGCGCTGCCAGGGCAAGGCCAGGGACAGGGAGGGGGAGCTTAGTTTTTTTTTTTTTTTAAAAAAAACTGGACTTACCTTCTCCGCAGTCTTCGGGCCGCACGTGGCCCCTTTAAACTTAAAAAAAAAAAATGGCGGACGCTGCAGGGATCCCGACGTCCCTGCTCGTCCCGCGTCTGGAAGCCCGGGCAGCGCGCGCTAACATCAGCGCGCCATCGCCCCGCCTCCCTGCCGGCTTATCCCGGCAGGTCTAGCAAAGCCCTCAGCCTTCCATCCTCCCGAGGTCGGTAAAATGAGTACCCAGTTAGCTGGGGGAAAGGTAATAACGGACGGGGAAGGCAACGGCAAACCACCTGCCAAGAAAAGCCTGCCAAGAAAAAGCCAGCGAAAGCTGGCGTCCCTCCAAGAGTCAGTAATGACTCAGTGCTTGCACGAGAGGTTCCTTTCCTTTCCTTTCCTTTCCTTTCCTTTCCTTTCCTTTCCTTTCCTTTCCTTTCCTTTCCTTTCCTTTCCTTTCCCAGAGTATCTATGAAGATCAGGTGGAGCTGAAAGGAATCTCAGTTTGCATGTCCTGTCTCTCTCTTAGTTAGCACACACACACACACACACACTTAGGGTACCATTTAATTTATTATTTTTCTATGCTTCCCCATAGCTGAATTTCTCTGGGCAGTTCACAAAGATTAAAAAAAGCATTAAAATACATTATATAAAGTGCAACACTATTTACATAAATATAATATATAGAGACAGACAGACAACGCACATCCAGGTAGGATCTACACTACTGCTTTATAATGGTTTATAACAGTATTGACAACTGTTTTGACCCAGGACATATTCTCTATACTGTTTTCAAACTGCTTTCAAAGTGTTATAATGTGCTTGGTATAGATCTGGCCACAGACAACATCTATCTAAAAAACAATTTTTTAAAACAATTAACCCAAGTCAACCCAAGACCTGATTAAAAACTCATTGTATGCTGTCAAATGCTTGAGAGAAGAGTGCAGTTTTAACCTGGCACCAAAAAGATAATGAAGTTGGCACCAGGTGGGCCTTATCAGGGAGATCATTCCATAACTGGGGGGCCCACAACTGAGAAGGCCCTCTCCCTTGTTGCCACCCTCTAAGCCTCCCTCAGAGAAGGCACCTGGAAGATGGTCTTAGATTCTGAACGTAGTGTACGGGTCGGTGGTATCATCATCATCATCGTCATCGTCATCACCACCACCACCACCACCACCACCAATTTATTTCTTACCTGCCTCTCCATTTTGATCGAGGCGGGGAACATGACTGTGGGTCTGCAAAATCCTGGAACCAGCACTGAGTTCAAGTACCTTAAATACAGAACTTGGAAGGAACAAAGCTTTGGAGAGCTAGCCTGAAGACCCATTAACATTATGGGGAAATGGACTATTGAATCAAGTCTTTCCAGAAAGGACTCTCTTATGCATTCAGACTCAGACTCAAGACATTTCTATTTACCCAGAAATTTAATGTTTATTTTTAGTATGTTTCGGTATTTTATCTCGTATTGTTACTATGGTTTGTAAACTACTCCGAAATCTAATAGGATGAGGGGTGGTGCACATACAGGCAGGTAGATATAATAAACCATCTCCATAGGCTTTCATGGTTGCTCCAGCTCCTTGGAAAACAGGCGCTTAGTGAGGGACTCCAGGTATGTCTGGTTGCTGTACCACAATGGACTTGCTTCCTACGGTCTTGCCTTCAGCATTTCCCTTTCGTCTACACATGCTTGCATTGGCCACCGCCCCTGTGAAGCAGAAGGCTGAGCACAGCAAGATTTGGGATTTTGTTGCTTGCTGTGAGAAGTACAACAAAGAGGACCTTCCCCAGACGGCTTGCTCCGCGGATTACCTGGTGAACTGAAGATGGTCTGCTTCTGCTGAACATGGAGCCCTGTAGATGGGGAGCTCCCTGCTGTAGGAATGCAGCTGGAAGCTGTTGTTAATAGAGGAACACTTAAGTGATGGAAATAAAGACAACCCAAATAATGCATTGGGTAGTTGCATAGATTATACATTTGATGACGTTTACACTTCTATAACCGAAAACGGACCCCTCTTTAGAAATGGCAATGGGTAAAAGAAATGGTAATAAATAGCGAAGGGACTTCATGCAGCAGGATGATCTTCTCAATAGCCCAGATGTTAGTTACTCTGCATTGCTTCTCACTACATCTACCTCTTTTCTTCATTGGGTCAAGGTGATAGCTGCTGAGATGAAGTAGCAGGCAAATGAAAGCATTAGAAAATGCCCCCCTCTTTTTTTTTTTTAATGTACTGCTTGGCACAACCGCCATTCGCATTGTTGTAGGAGGCCATCGCTCATATCGGTGGTTGTAATCGAAACAGCTAAATATTTTAATGGACATGAATAACGTGGACATGATTAATGTCTACAGTGCTGCAAGCCAAATCTGCTAGGGGTTAATCTTATGATATGATTCGGGTGAAGAATGAATTACCACTGACCTTGTCTACTTGGATTAACCTTACATTTTACTTCTGTCTCATGTATCACTGACTAATGCTTAAGAGGAAAGAAACAATGGGATTTTACTGGTTTATATAGATGCACTAGGGATGCTTCCCGATGGAGGGCTCCTAGCAATATTGCAGGAAGAAAAACAGTGAGAAGACTTGGAAGGGACACTAGTCCTGATGGCTATGTGCTACCTCCGGTAGCAGAGGCAGTAAGACTGTGTGTACCAGTTGCTGAGGAACATGGGCAGGAGGGTGCTGTTGCACTCATGTCCTGCTTGTGGGTCCCTGGTCAACAGGTAGTTGGCCACAGTGTGAACAGAATGCTGGACTGGATGAACCCTTGGTATGATCCAGCATGGCTCTTCTTATGTTCTTAAGAGGAAGGCAATGACATCTGGAACACACACACACACACACACACACACACACACACACACACTCCATGAGCGAGGCAGGGTGATGATATGATAAAAGCCTTGTCTGGAAGCAATCCAGGTGTTTGGTCTAGGATATCCTCTCTCATAATATTAGAACCCGGGGCCATCCCCATGAATGGTGGGAGAGTCAGAACAGATAAAAGGAGATATTTCTTCATGCGGCACATTCTCAAATTATGGAATTCGCTACCGCAAGGTGTAGTGATGGACACCACCTTGGAAAGATTCAAAAGGAGATTAGGCAAATTCATGGAGGATAAGGCTTTCAGTGACTACTAGTCGTGATGGCTATATATTGCCCCAGAGGCAGTGCACTTCTCAATGCCAGTTGCTTTAATAATGCTTTCAACCAATGTGCAGTGGTGCTGCATTGTTTATATGACACAGCCGTCAACTCGCAGCCTCATCAGTTTTCCGCTGTGTCATTTTACCATGATTTTTTGAGTTGCTCCGAGGTCACCATGTTGTTTCTCCATCTGTCTGTGGTGGCCCTGGTTCAGGTTAAGCTTGTGGGCATTGCTGGGGATGGATCCAAGTCCAGGATAAGGATGGAACACAGGGCAGGGGCGGTCTTGATGAGCCAAACGGCCGCCAGTGGGTGGGTGTTTTCTGGGCAGGTAGCCCCCACTCCTTCCTGCCATCTAAATTTATCATTTCACTTTGCAGGAAATGCTCTTTATGTAAGTGCTGGGAATCTGATTTCAACAAAACTGAAAGTAGATACAGTGGATTAATGGCAGATTAACAGTTCTCAGTAGGTGCGTGTGACTAACTCTTCTTGTTCTTACAGGGGTTTCAGCAAAAATTCTCCTTCCACAGTAAAGAGATTGTGGCCATCAGCTGTTCATGGTGCAAGCTGGCGGTAAGTAGCTTTTGCCAAAGTGACCGTGCAAATAAGCATGGCTTTGATGGTTCTATTCTTCCACATCTATAATTAGCTAAGATCCTGGTTGCAGGAGCTACCTTGCTCATTTTGTTGTTTTCCACCCCCTCCTCTTAAATGCTGAAGAGGATGCCCATTTACACATTGCTAAAAAAAAAAGAGGACAACATAGGTGCACATGTAAAAAGGATAACATATTTAAATAGATATACAATAGATCTCACTATAGTTGCGCAGACTGACAAGGTAAGCTATGTGCCTGCTCTGCCTGCCATCCAGGCACTAATTGTTGATGGGCAAATTGCTCTCCCTCTTTACTGCTCTTTAACTTTAAACCAGACTTGAACTAGACAGCCCCCCAAACAGAGGGCATCTTCAAATAGAGGACTGTCCTCTGTAAAGGCCGCTGCATGTGTGAGACTGGTGCATGGGTTGGTTAAACCTATGGTGACCACATGGAAAGGAGGGCAGGGTTCCTGTATCTTGTGTTGAAAGGGGCATTGAAAAGGGCATTGCAGCAGGTGTCATTTGTAGCAATGCAGCAAATGACCCTCTTCATCACAACAGTTAAAGCTGGAGGAGCCCTGCCCTCTTTTGCATCTGGTCATGCTAGGCAGGGCTCCTGCAGCTTTAACTATTGTGATGAAGAAGGAATTTTACCAGGTGCTGCATACATACAAATGACACCTACTGAAATTCCCTTTTCTATACAACCGGTAAAGATACAGGAGTCCTCTCCTCCTTTCCATAGGGTCACCCTATTAAACCCCTTTAACTGGGAGCCCATCACTCTCCTCCAAACATACTGAACAAAATGTTTCACGAAAAAGGGCCTGTTCAGATGACACACTAAGCCCTGGTTAGGTTGCTAACTCTTTTGCAGCAAGTGGTTAGTGAGTGCGTTTAAACCATGGTTATGTAGCCACCATGGTTAGGAATGGTTCACACGACACGCTAAGCCATAATGTTTAGCTCAAAATGCTAAACCATCATGGTTTAGCATGTTGTCTGAACAGGGCTTATGAAGAATTTAAAAGCATTCGTTTAAAGCAGAAACACTTTATCTGCACGGGGCGCTCCCCCACCCCTCATCCAAATGATGTATTATTTATTGTAAACTTCCACTTTGATCTCTGTGAGAAAAGCAAGGTAAAAACAGTCTAAGGAAATGCCATTGTAAGCAGTTTACATTTCAAACTCTGTATATTTATTTATTTATTTATTTATTAAATATATTAAATGCCTCATAAAATAAATTTCTCTAGGCAACAACAACACTACAAATAAATATAAAACATGCCAACACAGCAGAAAATACAATATCAGGTATAAGATGTAAAACCACATTGTAGGGACGAAAATAATAAAACACAAAAAGACTAAAATATGTAAAAATAGTTTAAAAGATTTTAAAAGCTGGGGAGAATAAGGAAGTATTTGTCTGGTGCTAAAAGGATAGCAGTATTGTTGTAAGGATAAAATGAAGGGACGGAGTATCATATAAACCACCTTGGGTACCTTGCAAGAGGAAAAAAGACAGGATATAAGTGTCATCATCATTATCATCATCATCATCATTACCATCATCACCATCATCATCCAATAAATAAATAAATAAACAAATAAATAAATGAAGTCAAGGTTGGGCAGCTTTTCTGTTTTGCCTACAACTCCCATGATCCCTCAACAGTGGCTATGCTAGTTAGGGCTGATGGAAGTTGTAGGTCAAAGCATCGGGAGTTGCCTACCCCTGATTTTCACCTTTGTATTTTCTCTCTCCTTTGCTCTTGATTTCTGTGCTCTCGCTCCACTTCACGGATGCCTCTCCTTTCCCCCCCTTCAAGTTTCACAATAAAGTCACCTGCTTCATGCTGCAGCACATTGAGGAGCCGTGTTCGCTCGGGGCTCATGCAGCTGTCATCGTACCCCCCACCTGGATCATTAAGGTGAAGAAACCTCAGGTAACTGCATGCCAATGTCTGTTTCGACACTGTGGGTCAGCTCGCTTGGCTTGAACTCCTGGTATTCCTCCAGAAAGGCATGCCTCACTTCCCTTGGAAACACAAAAGCAACCCCAGCTGCACTCCTAGTTGTGATACGCCACTGCCCTGCCTTTCCAGTTACTCCTTGTGAAGGATTATTTCACCTGATAGTTTTGGTTTGTGGAGAACCAGAATGCTAGGCTTCAGGGGGTATTGTCGGTAGCAATCATGGAATCCAATCAATACTTCCTTCCTTCCTTCCATCATTCTTCCTTTCTCCTTCCTTCCTCTTTCATCCTTTCTTCTTTTCTTTTTCTGTTTCTCCTTCCTTCCTTCTTTCTGAATGTAATAGAGCGAGCTAGGGGTTCCGGTTATGAGACTGCAACTTAGAGATCCCACCTATACTTTTAAAAGAGGCTTAGGTTTCCTACTGAGGCCCTCATTACCTTGGTCAAAACCTGTCAGGGTCTGCATTCCAGCAGTTAAACGTAGCTGGCACCAAAGTGGGTAGGGATTATACAAAATGTAGGCCAAGATCCACATAAAACCAGGCCCACTTCTGCATATGTCAGAGGTGTGAAACCTCACCGAGGGGCCCCAGTCCGACCCTCCTGGGGTCCCAAAATGGCCCTCCAGGGATTTTCCAAATGGCCCCATCCTCTTTCCTTTAAACACTAATCGTCTGGCAGTTTCTCAGTTTTTGTGCAGTTTTCCTACCATTTTAAAATAATAATAATAATAATAATAATAATAATAATTATTATTATTATTATTATTATTATTATTATTATTATTATTATTTCTATGCTGCCCCATAGCTGAAGCTCTCTGGGCAGTTTACAAAGGTTAAATAAAAATATCAAAAGTACAATGTGCAAAATTTAAAAACATAGAACTCACATAAACAGATGATATACACAGAGACAATATCTTAGGAACTGCCTCTGCTAAGGCTTCGCTACTGGCAGAAAAGAGCTTGAAGCTAAAAAGGACTGGCATTTATTTAATTTTATTGCCCCTGTCTGTTTGGCCTTTGGCCCCCCTCGCCACTAGAATGCATCCCCTGAAAGCTTCTCAGGCTGAAAGAGCTTCAACAGCCCTGGTATATGGTCTTGGGTTGCTGCTTGACCACTCCTCCTTTAACAGTTCTGAGGCAGGTGGTAAAGAATGCTGCTGGTGCTGAGCTCCCTAGTTCTTCTGCCAGTCTCTTCATTCACTCTCCTCTGCTCTCTACTGGAATAAGCAGGGCTCCCATTTGACGCCAAAGCAGAAGAGGGAAGAAGGGTGGGCAAAGGGACAAGTGAAAGAATGTGGTGGTCAGTACAGCAGTCACGTCCTCTCTCACTGCCTTGGAACTTGGAAAGGTGTTGGCAGGATCTCCACGTGATGCTCCAGCAACCCTAGGAGAAGCTGTCCTTGACCCACTGGAGGCTGCTGGCTCTGATTTTGGTGGGACTGAAACTCAGAACTCTAAAGGAGCTATCAAGGTGCTGAATGTATTTTGGGGATAGGGTCCAGCCTTTTTGGATAGCTTGTTTAGCTCCTGGTTCTGACTAAAACCCAGAGCAGATCCATGGTCCCATTGAAATAGGAGCCACCATTCTCCACTGCTTTGACTAGCATGGTTGCCAACGATGGATTCAAGGCTGAAGGCAGTTTTTGCTATATCATCTCAGAAATAATGTGCAATGAATCAAAACAAAAGAACCATTGGAAGGTTTTTAGTAGCTCGTACCAATCAACAGATCCCTACTTTTTGTTATACAATGTTTGTTATATGATCTTTTTTTCAAAGCAGTGAATACAAAAGAGGTTCCAGTTCTTTTAATCACTTCGTTGAGTAGAGATTTCAGTAGGGATGTGCTCCGCTTCTAATCGGACCGGAGAAGCAGTAGCGGAGCGGGGGGCTTCGCCTGCCCTTAAGGCGGAGGCGAAGAGGATTGGGGGGCCGGCGGAGCGTGGCGAAGAGGATCGAGGTGAAGGCGGATCCTTCGCCTCGATCCGGAGCTCCGCCGGAAAGGTAAGTGGGGTTTACCGGGCCCTGCTGCTGTCGCTGTCGCCCATGCAGCGACGGCAGCAGGGCCCGGTAACGCCCCCACCCTCCTCTCCCTTACCTGCCTCCGTCCGCGGTCCGTCAGCGTCTCCAATTGAGCCCGTGGTTCCAGCATGAAGTCTGGGCCGCACTTGTGGCCCAGACTTCCTGGTGGAACCGCGGGCTCAATTGAAGACGGCGACGGACCGCGGACGGAGGCAGGTAAGGCCCCCTCCTCCTTACCGGGCTCTGCCGCCGTCGCTGCATGGGCGGCGATGGCGGCAGGGCCCGGTAACCCCCCCTTTGGGGGGGACTGGAGCTCCGATCCAGATCCGGAGCTCCGAGCGGAGCGTAGTGGGCACAGGCGGAGTGGGGGCGGGGCGGAGCGGGCCGATCCGAAAATGGCGGATCTTAAAGTGAAGCGGAGTGGGGGGTCCGTGCACACCCCTAGATTTCAGCAAATTGTGTTTTCCCTGCCATTGCTGCACTGTGATGGGAGAGGCCACACCAGCTAAATGCCTTCCTTCTTCATAGGAACAGAACTCTTGTTGCACTGGGGATGGCAACCCCATTTCCTCCATTTCAGTTTGACTGCTGTAGTAAAAGGACATTTCAGCATGGTTTGGCCCAAACAGTGGCCGGTTACTCCTGATTTATCAGCAGTGTTGCTTACTAGGAGTCTTGGATTGCTTTGATCATGAAGAAGACTCGGATTTCTAATTATAGATAGTCCAGGAGGTCTCCTATTCTAGCTCTGCATTCTGTTGATATGTAGTAGTATGAATCCTGTTCAGACTTTTGCTCCTGGTGTAGACAGAACACATGGAGAGAGGAATGGGATTGTGCCCACAAGCCCTACCATCTAACCTTGATGCAACAATAATGGCTCCCATCATGGAGATAACTGATTTGGGACCCCAGATATACCAGTAAAATCAGGGACTTTTTCCAGTAAAAATATCCCACAGCCCTTCTCCTCTGTATGGTGTTCCTCATGCTGCTGCCTGGGTTGACACAGGTATTACACCCGCTCCCCCACGTGATGACGTGGATGCAGCTTCAGCAGGGTCACACAAGCACATTGTGAATGGGGCATTTCTTAAACCCCCAAACATGTAGGTCTTTCTGGCAAGTCAGTTGAGTGGATAGGTGGGCTGTTCACTGGTGTGTTGCATATTTTCATCTGGAAATACTATCTTTGTCGAAAGAAGCATATTTTGGTACATTCAACTAAAGATCTACTTTCCTTTCTGGATTGCATTTATTTAACCTTTCTATTTAACCAAACAAGAGGATGACTTCTTATGTTATTTTATTGATTTAAAATACTTATATGCTGCCCCGTAACAAAGTTCTTTGGGCAGCTGACTGTAACACTAAACACAATATGGCCACATCTACATGAAGCAGGATATTATGCTTTGAAAGTGGTTTGAAAATGGTGTATGGAATGTGTCCTGGGCCCCAGCAGTTGCCAGTAGAGTGGATCCTGTCTACAATACAGCTATAAACTGTATGAATGCTGTGTTGCTTCTGGTGCCTCCTGGGAGCAGTTCTGTTCCAGGAAGTCTTCCTTCCTGCCATGGTTTTTCTTGGTGTTCTGTTTGTTGTTGTTTTAAAATAATAATTTTAATAAGGTGTTTTATTCCTTTTATCTTTGTTCACTGCTCCAGAATCTGTTTAGATATGGAGCAGTATATAAATGTAAATAATGAACCAGACAAAATACAATGAAGCATAAACTATTGCAGCAGCAGCGAATAATATCACAGTCTAACAACATCAAAACACCTCTTAAGCGAAACCAAGAAATAAATTCTTTCTCTGATTTTTAGCATTGTATCCAAACAAGAGAGGAAAAAGTTTCGTACTAGGTAGGGACACTGGGAATTCCATTTCATTTAGTCCATGGGCAATGTTTCCATTTCGGTAAGCAGCGGCAGATGCTAGTGGATTTTTTTTTTTTTTTTTGCCAATTCCGGAAATGTTTTGTGCATTTTTTTTCAGGTTCCTCCGCTGTAATTTGTACAAATTGGATTGGATTACTGCAATGCGCTCTATGTGGGGCTGCCCTTGAAGCTGCTCCAGAAGATGGAGCTAGTGCAGAATGCAGCAGCTCGACTGTTGTCTGCAGCTGCCCCTTTCCAGCATGTAACTCCTCTGCTGAGGGAGCTGCACTGGCTGCCTATTCACTACCAGGCCAGGTTTAAGGTTCTTGTACTTGTGTACAAAGCCCTAAACAACTTGGCACCAGGGGGGGGGGATCTACACTACTGCTTTTAAAGCGCTTTCAAGCACTTTGAAAACGTTTTGAAAACTGTATATGCAGTGTGTCCTGGGCCCCAACAGTTGTCAAAACTGTTATAAAACATTTTAAAGCGCTTTAAAGCAGTAGTGTAGATCCCCCCCTGGATACCTGAGAGAGCGCCTTCTCCCCTACCAACCTGCCCAGTTTCTGAGGTCATCCAAGGGCATGCTCCTGGTGGTTCCACATAGACCCATCCTCCGATTGGAGTCCACCAGGGCAAGAGCCTTCAGCTGGGTAGCCCCACTCCTATGGAATTCCCTGCCTCTGGAGGTCGGGCAGGTGCCAACTTTGTATTCCTTTTGGCACCTCCTGAAAACGTCATTATTCCAGGAAGCCTTTCCTTAATGATCTGCCACAGTTCACTGTACATTTTGCGTCTTTTAAAAACTATTTTAAAGTGTCTTATTCTGTTTTTAATTTATTTTATCTTGTACGCCACTCTGAAATTTTGAATGGGGAGCGGTATATAAATATTGTAAATAAATAAATTGTAATTTGCGCAATTTAGGATGGGATTTTGAAGTTTGTTCAAATGGTGTCATACTTTTTTAAAAAATATATTTTTAAATTGGTGATCTTGCACAAGTGTGCATGGTAGCAAGTCTGCCTGTCTGGTATTTAGCCCCACAGAGGCATATTCCCATCTTGTAAATATCCTTGTCAGTTTCGTCCTCTCCACACACTACTTCATTTAGCCCAGCAGAGCCATCTTCCATACTTGTCAAAGGACTTGTTGAGTCCTCTGCCTCCCCTTTGCTTGGGAAATGCCAAAGTGAAGGATAAAATTGGTCTTCTGTTGAGAGGGGAATTTTGCCCTCCAGTTCATCTGGGCATTGCAACCCTGTTAGAACCAATTAACCACACAATCCTATACATGTAAGTCCTGTTGAATTCACTGGGACTTACTCCCAGGTAAGCTTTAAAAGAAAAAGAAGTTGGGGGGGGGAATCCCATGAAGCATAGCCCGTTTTATCTTGTTCTCCTTAACCTTTTTATACAGGTGGTCTCCACATCAGGAGACGAACCTGATTGGGCGGGAGACTGGAGCCCCGGAAGGAAAACGGGCGTCTCCTACCTGAATTGGGAGGGTTGGCAGGTACAACATGTGCTGTTATGTGAGTCTATGGGAGCATCTAGTTTTCTTCTTCCTCACAGCATTGGAAAGTCTCCAGTTCTGAAAGTACCAGTCTGGTCTCAGTGTGTGGCTTTCTCCATATCCCAGTGGTGTGAAAGTGTAAAGCATGAGACGCATGTCTTTTCAATTCACGCATGTGTGCCAGGTGGTGTATCATTCTCCAAAGGTACTGTCACAGAGGTGTTTCTTATAGGGATACTTTCCTCTTTTTCTTGCTTTGTTCTTTTTAAAATACTCTTCCCCACCCCACCTTTGTATTCTGTGAATACAGAATTCTCTGAAAAATTCAACCAGGCGGAAGAAGAGGACATCATTTAAAAGGAAAGCCAGCAAAAGAGGGAATGAGGTAAACTTGTAAAAACATTTTTAATTATTTTCATTATTTTTACCATTATGATTGTAAAGAAAGAGAGAAAACAAAAATAACGACAGCACTACAACAGCAAATAAAAATACAATCCTTTTCATTTTACTGATGACCTCAAAAATGTAAAATATTAGTAGCTATGTTCTGTTGATAACGTTCATCCCCCAAACTGACAAATCCCAGTTAACCCCCTTATACTAGTAACACTTTCTCTACCCTCTTTAAACTGAAAAAAATGCATAAGCTTTCTCATATACAATGTATTCCATACTTTGTTTAATCAATCAGTTATATTTTGACCTTCTGCATTTTCCCATTTATTTGCTACCTCATTCAGAGTTGTATTTAATGCAGGTGTCCCCAACATTTACTCTTAAGAGTCTCTTGAAGTTAAGGAATAAAACCTGTTGGGTCTTTGTATATATGCCACAGATATATTGGTTTTATACACAGATGTAGGGTTTTTTTTTAATCCAGTTGTTGTTGGATCCTGCAAAGAATTCTGGCTGTTGCAGAGTGGTGAGTGTGCTGAGAATCCTTTCTTAGGTCTGTGTAGCCCCCTTGACAGAACTACAGTTTTCAAGGTTCCCTCGGGAGACAGAAAGACGATTAAACCAGTTTAAGTCTGTAGTGTAAATAAGCTCTGAGAGTAAGAAGAAACTGTGATAAACAGTTCAATGTTTTCTTCTGCTGACAGGTCAAAGGAAAAGGGAATGAACAGTGCCATTTAATTTACTTTAGGGTTCCCAGTGGAGAAAGCTAGGCAAGGGGGGGAAAAAGGCCATGACAAATAAGCAACTGTATTTATTTGTACAGCAACTGTGTTCACAATCAATCAATCAAGGTGGTGGCGGCAGTGTAAGTGCCCTTGGGGAGTGGGGCAGGAAGAGTAGTCTATAGCCTAATCTACACCAAGCAGGATATTACACTATGAAAGTGATATATAAAAGGCAGGAGCCCCACCAAGCAGGATATAGCACTATGAAAGTGATATGAAAGCTGTATATGGTATGTGTCAGTGGGCCCCAACAGTTGTCAGTGCGCTTCAATACCGCTACAAAGCATATGGCTTTGATAGTGCTATATCCTGCTTGGTGTGGCTCCTGCCTTTTATATACCGCTTCCATAGTGAAATATCCTGCTTGGTGTAGGTTAGGCCTAAATGTTCATGCATCTTCCCTATTCCAACACACAAAGTGCCGGTGCCAGGCTCCCGTGAGCTGTCAGCAGAGTGCTGCCAATGGGCCCCTGCTGCTGCCGAAGCCCGCCACCTACATGTCCACTCGCCTGCCCAGTGCTCCTGCCCACCTACAGAAGCCCCCTGCCCATCTGCCTGCCTACAGAAGGCCCTGTCCACTAAAGCTTCTCCCCCCCAAAGCTGGCCACAGAAGCCACCTGCTGAAGCCTGCTCACCTGTCTGAAGCACCCTGCCCACTGCTTGCTCACCAAAGCCCCTCACTCTGCCCAGTTTGTTAATGGTTAATTTTCTGATTTGAAACATATTAACTGATGATATTTTGTATTTTCACTTTGTACGGTAAACTGCTTTGAGATATCTTTTCTGATATCGTAAACAGTCAATGCGTTGATTAAATCAATCAGTCATACATTTAAAAATGACAATTGAATGGATTACAAGCGCATCCAGTTTTGCAAGTTCTGTTCACCTAGTGTGGTATATTAAGGATGTTGTTGTTGTTGTTGATGTTGATGTTGATGATGATGTGTTTTAAATCCTGAGCTGCCTGCATCCTCACTGTTATCTCGGAGATAGGCGACAACAGCAGGGACTCCTCCAAAGGGGGATTCCTCACTCCTGATTTAAAGGATAGATTTTTTCCCCATCCTGAGGTCAGATCTGGTGAAATTGCACAGACATTGCTTTCATTGGAGGCTCTTGGCCATCTGTGACAGACACCGCTGACGTCTTTTCACAGGGCCCTTTCACAGGGCCCTTGGGTATTATATAGTTAGAGAAAGTGTGCACAAGGCATGAATGATCTCTCACTGATATTCTCACACAGCAAAAGGTCTATTGATCTTTGGGCAAAGGACACTCAGCACCATCATCCTGCCTGCCTTCCTGCCTGCCTGCTCTTGTGATCACTTAGCTCATTTCTAAGTAATAATTGCTTTGAGTGTTTCCTGGCTGGTGATTTTGTACATCTAATTAAAGTGAATACCTGACTCTTTTTCTTCCTCTAGGAGAACAAAGGCCGGCCTTTTGTGATAAAGCCCATCTCTTCCCCTCTCATGAAACCCTTGCTTGTGTTTGTGAATCCCAAAAGTGGAGGGAATCAGGTAAACCCAGGACACCGGATGCATTAGCACATTTTCCGTGTGTTTGCAGCAAAGGCATGGATCTAGAATGTGTTTTGGCTTGTTTTGGATTTCTTCAGAAACTGCTAGGTTCTCATGGTGCAAGCAAGTGGTCCCTCTAGTCAGTGTGCAGTGTTGGATTCTGCCCTAGAACTGAAGAGTTGTAGAGTGGAAGATTGGACTTTGCTGGTGTATATCACAGAACAGAATTAAGAATCTCTGGCGATAGCTAGATGGGGCGATATCCTGGGGCGATCCCTGGGATCTTCCCTGAGCGTCCACATGATGCACAGGGGATCCCGGGAGCAGGGAGGGAGGATCCCTCCCTTTCCCTGAGATCTCACCCTACCCTTTGAGCCCACTTTTTCCATGGTCTCGGGCTTATCCTGCGGCCGTGGAACATGTGGGCGGGCATCGCGGTTTGTCCTGGCTCCTTGCGGTTACTCGTGAGGAGCCGGGACCCGCACACAGGGTGCAGAGCTCCTCAGGAGCTCTGTGCCCATCGCGGGTGGGGTGGGGAAGCTGGGAAAGTAATTTTAAATTAAAAAAACCTCACCTTCTGTGCACCACCATTCGTGCTCTCTTCTTTAACAAAACAAATGAATAAATGGTGGTCGCGATGTCCTTTCCCTCCGAGGTTGTCACACGCCATGTGTAAACAGAGGAGGAGATCTCGCAATAAAAATATCGCGAGATCCTCACCCCTCCATCACGCTAGACCCGGTAGGTCTAGCTGAAGCCTCTCTGGGTCTGTCTGTCTGTCTGCCTGCCTGCCTGCGTGCCTCTCTCTCTCTCTCTCTCTCTCTCTCTCTCTCTCTCTCTCAGTGCAGTGTTTGTCCACTAATACTTCTTGTAAGACTGAAATGTAAGAATTGTGCTTCAGAGAAGTTGACAGTTTTCTCTCTCTTCATTTACAGGGTACTAAGGTTCTCCAGATGTTCATGTGGTATTTGAATCCACGTCAGGTCTTTGACCTCTCTCAGGAAGGACCGAGAGACGCGTAAGTTCTGATGCAATTAATGCAGCTTTCTGTACTGTACTCCATTCATATGGGGAGAATACGATGGGTATGTGAGGCAATCATTAGAGACACATGCTGGAACCATCACTTGTTTCCTAAGGCAGTCCTGACTCTTGTTTGTCTTTATTGCCATCTGTAAAGACTTCAAGGTACATCATCAAATCCTTTAACTTAATCTAAGATACGCGTGGAAAGTTTTTGTACCCTACCTGTCGTACATCAGGGTTTTGACACTCAAGAGCAACAATCTCTTGAGTTGGTGTCGCAATTGAATTTAAATCTCTTTATGCTTGTAGTCAGTTATCCCCTAAGGTTCACACTAGATGTGCTGTTAATTGCGTGAATGCAATTACATGCAGGGCTTTTGTGAAGCTGCAGTTGCATGTGGAGTTGGAGTTTTAACTCTTTCTCTCCCTGCCACAAGCCTGACTAAAGTCACCTCTCTGAAGCTTCTCTTTGCATTTCAAAGGAAGCCTCTGCTGGTGCAAAAGGGGGTGATTTTTGTCAGGATTGTGACAGGGAGAGAAAGAGTTAAAGTTGGCATCCACACTCCTGGTCCAAAGGCAGCCTGCAGTTTAAAAGAAGAAAGCAACCAGTGTAAAACTTCCATATCTTGAATTTAACATATCTTGAACAACCTGCAGCATATTTTTTTAATGCCACAAGATGGTGCTCTTGGATAGTTACTAGAACTCTTCTTTTATCTTGCCTTCTGAGCATTTTTGATTGTGGACTGCAGCTTTTAAAAAATTATTATGTATGAAAGAAAGTGACAAATAAGATTGACATAGCCAAGAAGATTGCTGGCAGATGTCGTGCCAGGCTTCACAAAGCAACAAAGACACCCAGGAGGGGTGTGTGTGTGTGTGTGTGTGTGTGTGTGTGTGTGTGTTTTGTCTTTTCCCCCCAGTGCACCTCAGTCTACAATTTAGTATTTCTGAAATAATATTCCACCAGGCAAATCTCATAATTGCTCTTAGCTGAACAGCATTTTGAGGTATAGAAACATCCTTCCTTCTTTCTCTCTCTCTTTAAAATCTGCTTCTATCAGTCGGTAGGGCAAAAGTTATCGAAAGAAAAACAAGAGTCTGCCCTTATTTTCTTCTTGGACTGTATTATCGGCCAAGTGGTACTGTTTCTCCCATTCATGCTGAATAGTGGGGTTCTGTGTCCTAGACCTACCTTGCCATCATACTTGGCCATCTGACAATGAATCCTAAGGTGACCATATCAAAAGGAGGACAGGGCTCCTGTATCTTTAACAGTTGTAGAGAAAAGGGAATTTCAGCAGGTGTCATTTGTATGCATGCAGCACCTGGTGAAATTCCCTCTTCATCACAACCCTACAGGAGCACTGCTGTCTTTTGTATCTGGTCACTCTAATATAGTTCTTGCAGCTTTAATGGTTGTGATGAAGAGGGTATTTCACCAGGTGCTGCATGCATACAAATGACACCTGCTGAAATTCCCCTTTCTCTACAACTGTTAAAGATACAGGAGCCCAGTCCTCCTTTCCATATGGTCACCCAATGAACTCTGATGTGGTTTCCTCTATGCCCTTTCCCCATGTTGGCCCTCTTACTGCAGAGAGAGGAAGGGGAGGGAGGGTGTAAGCCATTTGGTCGATCCTCACTTGCCACTTCTAACTACTCAGGTCGTCTTCATTTCAGCAGTCTTTATGGGCTAGTATAACTGATCAACCTAAATCATCTGATCTTAGGTATTATCCGGACAGTTCACTTGCTCCCACTTCTTTCTTGGCACATCTTTTCTTGCCTATGTATATATTTATAGGATTTTTACTTGCATTTCTATCAAGAAAAATGGAACTTCAAAAAACAAGGTACCATCAAAAAACAAAAACAAAACCCCTTGATGAAAGGAATAATAAAACAAATGCATTAAAACACAATTAAAAATACCACAATAATAGAATGTAAAACAGCATCCAACCTAACAGATCCACTTACACACAAAAGGCCTGTTTGAATAAAAAGGTCTTTTCCTGGGAGTGGCCCCTGAGAAGGCCTTCTTTAGAGGAGGGTTGGACAACTGATGGTCTCTGGGCTGCCTCCATCCAACAAAGCAAATGCATTATATCTATTCCCTGGCTGTTGTAGAAATTCTTAACTAAGCTGCAGCAAAATGTTTGCTGAAAGGTTTACTTGTAAGGAAAACAAAACTGCTCTCAAACGTCATGTGTATGAGCGAGATATTCCATGTTTTAGTGTTACATATGTCTTTGGCTTTTACATGGGATGTTCCAGCCATGTGCGAACACATAAATTTCACCGTAATAATGGATGCCTTCTCTCTGGAAGGCATTGGCTTTCATACAGAGTTGACCACTCATGAAGGGATTGATTTATGTGGCCAAATAAATGTCTGGCCTGTCTAGAGAACAGTGTTCCTCAAGCAGTGCTGGCTCCAGGATTAAGGCAGCTTTAATGGGCCTCTCCCTCAGTGACTCTACGTTCTCACTGCCATTATCACCAGCTGCCATTGTTCCTCATGCTCTTTCTCATCATTGCTACCACTTGCAGGGAACCAGTGACATCTATTTCTCCTCCTTCTCACCATCAGGGCAAGAGACTGGTGAACAAGTAGGTTGCAATGCAGCTCCAGTGGGTTTTTGCCAGTGAACTCCTACTGGGGTACGGGTGCATGGCAGATGCCTGACCATGCTTACTCTTGATGTTGGCCTTGTCCCCAGAAGCTGGCCATATCTTGTCTTCAGTGTCAGTTGTTATGTCCATCCTTCACTCCGTGGTTTCTTGAACAGGAGAAATATGTAGCACCAAAGGGAAAAGTCTACATCTTTTGCTGCCCCTGATGACAACAAGTGTCCAATGTTGCCACCTAGAGTCTCCTAGTAGCAAAGCTGACCATGGTTGACCTTTCATTGGCTGTGCCATCCACTGTATGCCAGATCTTATTGTAAACCATCCTGTATAATTCCATAAGCTTCCCCCAACCCTTTTCTTACTCCTTTTCTTTCAATAGGCTTGAGTTGTACAGAAAAATGCCAAATCTGCGAATCCTGGCCTGTGGTGGGGATGGAACGGTAAGCCCTATCTTTTTTGGATCAGGCCCCTTTTGGGGGTGGTGGTAAGCAATTGTGGGGTGGGGGCTAAATGCCATTCATGGAGGGAAGGACATCAATTCTGACAAGAAGCACACTCAAACAGAGACTGATACAGGCAGGCAAATACTCCAGCCAGGTATAAAGCTTCTTCTTATGTGTATATGTCTTAGGACTTGATGGCTATGGGTACAACATTACAGATAGAACTTTCATATAAGTTCAAGTACAATGGTCCTTAATCAAGTTAGTTCACACAATCAGCTGCTAGTGATTAAGGGGCAGTTCACACATGCATGTCCACCACTTGAATTCTCTATACCTGCTTACTGTATGACTCCACTGGAGAGCATTGCATTTTAACCATGTGCAGTAGTTTAAAAGTTCAATTTGTGTTTTTATATCTGTGATGGTTTGCTCACACGAGCAATGCATCATGTTGCAGTTATTGAATGCTAAACATACACATGTGAAGCAGGCTTTGGTGTACAGGAATGAACTGTCAAGTAATCAAGTGAACCGCCCAGAGAGCTTCAGCTATTGGGCGGTATAAAAATGTAATAAATAATAAATAAATAAATAAATAAATAAATAAGTGATGGACATGTATGTGTGAACCAGTCCTTAGAATGCTATGTATGTCTGGTCTTGGGGTGTGTGTGTTACCATAGTGTTTCATGGAAGTCCGTGTAGGAGATATTTCTGGTGGATTGCCCCCCCTCTCTTAAACAAACAAACAAACAAACAAACAACTGGGTTTGGCTTTGTTATTTCCACCTTCTTTCCCCTTACATTTCACATTTTCAGCTAGCGGGGGCAGCAAGTTTTCATTAATATGAGCGACAGATGACTTATCATTGCTGAGGTTATGTTTGAAGCAAATTAATGTCTCGTCGTTCCAAAAGCCATTAAATCTAGAAATGAAAATCTTGCTCAAATGGATTTAGTGAATATTCAATGAGACCAGATATTACTGTGCATTATTGAAAGGAAACAGAAAGTAGGAGATTTTCCAGTGTCCCTACTCAATGTTAACTCTTTTGTGTGTGTGATAAATGGAGCACTGTCAACTCCAGGTTCTCTCTGTCCTTGACTGTTTCACTCAATCACTGATTCACCACAAACCAAAAGGTGTCCTATCCCAAATCATACTAAGCATTTAGGATCCATGGGGCAGAATCCAACAGAGCACTTAGGCCCCCACCGATTCTCTTGCACTACACCCATTCCCATCCACAAGTGGCGCCCCCTGCTTGCAGAATGAAGATTTAGCACTTCCAGGGGCAACGGGGCAGGTTGATGAAGCTCCCATAAGGGAGCTCCACTGACTTGTCCTGATCGAGAAAAGAGCATTTCCACTATTTTGGGGGTTTCCTCTGGGAAGCACTAAATCTCTGTTGGGCAAATGGCGGATCCCCCTTCGCAATGGAATAAAAGTCTTATTTGTCAAAGAGCAACAATGGGGAAGGGAGAGGGTGATTCGGATTGCGGCTGTGACACAGGGGAGCGTGTACATCTGACCCTTTCCCCCCTTGCTGGTCCCTCAACTTAAATCCCCTTCCTTTCCAAAGCTGCTATTAGCTGTGAAATGGAAAATCACAGTCACATTTTTTTCAACTGTATGTTTTCTTGTCATGCAATAGCAGCCCCATTCAGAAGATACCTTAAACCATGACTTTCTGGCTTAACCACTGTAATTAAAGCCATGGTTTAAGGTGTCTTTTGAATGGGGCCTCTCAATGGCATGGTTCAGACAACACGCTAAACCATGCTGCTTAACCACAAAATGGTTAAGCAGCATGGTTTAGCAAGTGTTGTCTGAACCAGGCCCCCCCCTCTCTCTCTCTCTCTCTCTGTGTGTGTGTGTGTGTGTGTGATATATATACACACACACACACACACACATATACACACACACACACACATATATATATGTTATTTGGATCAGGGCTTTGGTGCGGGAATAGGACAAAGGGATATTATTTACTTTTATTCATTTATTACCTACCGGGGAACTCAAGACTTTGTGCATAATTCTCCACCCCACCCACCCCGCCCCTTATCATTACAACAATCCTGTAAGGTAGGGAGTGGCTGGTCCTGCCCCAAATTGTCTTTGGATCGTGAGCCTTCCCTGTCCTTGCATCACCAAAAATTTCTGTAAAGCATGCACCAGTGGGAGAAAATAGTCCTGCTTAGCATATTGATAGGATGCTCACTTAGACGATCTCAGTAGTTTATTATTATTATTATTATTTATTTATATAGCACCATCAGTGTACATGGTGCTGTACAGAGTAAAACAGTAAATAGCAAGACCCTGCCGCATAGGCTTACAATCTAATAAAATCATAGTAAAACAATAAGGAGGGGAAGAGAATGCAAACAGGTACAGGGTAGGGTAAGCAGGCACAGGGTAGGGTAAAACTAACAGTAGAAAGTAACAGTAGAAGTCTGCACAACATCAAGTTTTAAAAGCTTTAGGAAAAAGAAAAGTTTTTCGTTGAGCTTTAAAAGCTGCTTTCTTCTCTGTGTAGAACTTTCTTCTCTGTGTAGAGCCTATACTGTTATTTCCTTTCCTGCCATTTTTTTTAATGGTTAGGTGGGCTGGATCCTGTCCATCCTGGATGAGTTGCAGCTGAATCCCCAGCCTCCGGTCGCTGTGCTTCCTCTTGGCACTGGGAATGACCTTGCTCGCACCCTCAACTGGGGAGGGGTAAGAGACCTACTGAGGGTGATAGGCTGGCATGTAAAATGATGTAGATCACAAGCTGAGTATGAGCCAACAGTGTGATGTGGCTGTAAAAAAAACAAGTACTATTTTGGAAAAAGTGAAGCAGAAGTTGAGGGGGCAGGATTGCAGTTTGAGATTGATAAACAAATGGTCAAAGAACACCTAATTTCCTTGAATGAGTTCAAATTCCCAGGGCCCGATGAACTGCATCCAAGAGTAATGAAGGAGCTAGCGGAAGAACTCTCAGAACTTTTGTCTATTATCTTTGCAAAATCATGGAAGACGGGTGAGGTGCCGGACGACTGGAGGAGGGCTAACATTGTCCCTATCTATAAAAATCGCAAAAAGGAGGAACCTGGGAACTACAGACCAGTCCGTCTGACATCCATCCCTGGGAAAATTCTGGAGCAGATTATAAAGAAGTCAATCTGTAAACACCTTGAAATCAATGCAGTGATTACTAGAAGCCAACATGGATTTGTCAGGAACAAATCCTGTCAGACTAATTTGATCTCATTTTTTGATAGGATAACCTCCCTTGTGGACTGTGGGAATACTGTGGATGTCATATATCTTGACTTCAGCAAAGCTTTTGACAAAGTGCCCCATGATATTCTGATTAACAAACTAGCTAAAAGTGGGCTAGATGGAACAGCTATTAGGTGGATTCACAGTTGGCTACAGAATCGGACTCAAAGAGTACTTATCAATGGAACCTTCTCAAACTGGGAAGAGGCAACGAGTGGGGTACTGCCGGGCTCAGTCCTGGGCCCAGTGCTCTTCAACATTTTTATTAATGATTTGGACGAGAAGGTGCAGGGAACACTGATCAAATTTGCAGATGACACAAAATTGGGTGGGATAGCTAATAGCCTGGAAGACAGAAACAAACTTCAAAGTGATCTTGATAGGCTGGAGTGCTGGGCTGAAAACAACAGAATAAATTTAATAGGGATAAATGCCAAGTTCTACATTTAGGAAATAGAAACCAAATGCACAGTTACAAGATGGGGGATACTTGGCTCAGCAATACTACAAACGAGAAGGATCTTGGAATTGTTGTAGATCGCAAGCTGAATATGAGCCAACAGTGCGATATGGCTGCAAGAAAGGCAAATGCTATTTTGGGCTGCATTAATAAAAGTATAGCTTCCAAATCACGTGAGGTACTGGTTGCTCTCTATTCAGCCTTGGTTAGACCTCATCTAGAGTACTGCGTCCAGTTCTGGGCGCCACAATTCAAGAAGGATGCAGACAAGCTGGAGTGTGTTCAGAGGAGGGCAACCAGGATGATCAGGGGTCTGGAAACAAAGCCCTATGAAGAGAGACTGAAAGAACTGGGCATGTTTAGCCTGGAGAAGAGAAGACTGAGGGGAGACATGATAGCACTCTTCAAATACTTAAAAGGTTGTCACACAGAGGAGGGCCAGGATCTCTTTTTGATCTTCCCAGAGTTCAGGACACGGAATAATGGGCTCAAGTTAAAGGAAGCCAGATTCCAGCTGGACATCAGGAAAAACTTCCTGACTGTTAGAGCAGTATGGCAATGGAGTCAGTTACCTAGGGAGGTTGTGGGCGCTCCCACACTAGAGGCATTCAAGAGGCAGCTGGACAACCATCTGTCAGGGTTGCTCTAGGGTGGATTCCTGCATTGAGTAGGGGGTTGGACTCGATGGCCTTGTAGGCCCCTTCCAACTCTGCTATTCTATGATTCTATGACTTGGTCTGCAGTAATAGAAGCATAGCTTCCAAATCGTGTGAGGTACTGGTTCCTCTCTATTCGGCCCTGGTTAGGCCTCATCTAGAGTATTGCATCCAGTTCTGGGCACCACACTTCAAGAAGGATGCAGACAAGCTGAGCGTGTTCAGAGGAGGGCAACCAGGATGATCAGGGGTCTGGAAACAAAGCCCTATGAAGAGAGACTGAAAGAACTGGGCATGTTTAGCCTGGAGAAGAGAAGATTGAGGGGAGACATAAGAGCACTCTTCAAATACTTAAAAGATTGTCACACAGAGGAGGGCCAGGATCTCTTCTTGATCATCCCAGAGTGCAGGACATGGAATAATGGGCTTAAGTTACAGGAAGCCAGATTCCGGCTGGACATCAGGAAAAACTTCCTGACTGTTAGAGCGGTATGACAATGGAACCAGTTACCTAGGGATGATGTGGGCTCTTTCACACTAGAGGCATTCAAGAGGCAGCTGGACAACCACTTTCAGGTTACCTTTAAGGTTGATTCCTGTACTGAGCGGAGGGTTGAACTCAATGGCCTTATAGGCCCCTTCCAACTCTACTATTCTGTGAGTCTATGATTGTTGAAGATCTGGGGTCCGGGTGAATCAACAGAAAGAAGAGAAGTGCCTGAAGCTTTTTTCCTTTTATGTGACTTCTTTTCCATTGTACCTACTAGACGTTTCCTTGGTGGATATAAAGTAGGAGTATAGGAGGAACTTGTTTCAGTTCGTTGTTTTAAAGCAGAATTTACCCAGTTTGCACAACCTGGAATCAAATACAGACCCAAGCACAAACTGCAGTAGAAGGTTTTACATTACCGAGCTTGCAATGCAAGCTGTAGAACCAAAATGCGTTCAAAAACACACTTTAAAAATGTGTATGAAAAAAAATTGTGTACATTTGGAAAATGCTCACAAAAATCGGCACACATTTGTGTGTGAAAACAAAAGCAAAGCTCACAATCCGATCCAGACATGGGAACATGATGTACTTGAGGTTTTGCTTATATTTGCACATCCCACTTGCAAAGTGGCAGTGTTACTTTTGGGGTGCTTCCTTTTTTGCTTTTCTGTAGGTCTTGCAAACCCTCTTTTCTCTATGTCCTGAAAGGTGCTTGACAGAGATCACAAACCGTCCTTGAATAAATGTAATGCCTGCTCCCCCACTGTAGTCTGCAATGCATCTTCTGCCTAAAAGGAGAGCAGTTACTGACACGGGTGTTCACCTGTCCTATCTCCAGGGATACACGGACGAGCCCGTTGCAAAAATTCTCTGCCATGTTGAAGATGGGACCATTGTCCAACTGGACCGCTGGAATCTCCAGGTGGAGAGAAACCCGGATTTGCCCCAAGATGAACTTGAAGATGGAACACGGAAGGTTAGTGTGGCATCTTCCTCCACAGGAACAAACTGGAAGAAGGGATGGTGGGGGAACGTTTCCAGCTAGGGAATGCTAGTGCCAATTTATTCTTCATCAGCTCCTGATTTTTACTTAGTCATGCAGCTTTGTGTTATAGCTAATTAATTAATTGCATTTGTTTACTAAAAGTATTTACTACTTTTGCTATTTACTGTTTCTAGAAATGCAAGAACTAGACTCAGCCAGTGAGCATGAAATAAAATCCACTCATTAGTAGCATTAGGCCAGTTAAAAGATGTAAAATCAAAAGAGCTAAACTTCATCGTGAATTTCAGAGTGACAGCGCATCTGAAGCTAGTGGATGCAGTGCAAACTGGATCAGGGACTGGAGTCAGTGGAGGCTGGTGACTCTGATTTTGGTAGGGTTGTGAATCCATTCTGGGTTTCAGTCAAAACCAGCCAGAACTCTAAAGGAGCTATCCGAGGTGCTGAGCCCTATCCCAAAATTAGTTTCAGCACTTTAGATAGTTCCTTTAGAGTTCTGGCTGGTTCTGACTGAAACCCAGAATGGATTCACACCTCACTGAAATTGCAGCCACCAGCCTCTGCTGATTGTAGTTATCCAAACCCACTAGAAATTGGTTTAAATTGATACTCAGGGAAACATGTGCTTTGCATGCAGAAGGTCCCAGATTCAGTCCCTGGTGTATCCAGATAGGATAAGAAAGACCCCTGCCTGGAACGCTGGAGAGCTTTGGCTGTTTTCAGAGTAAACATTACTGAGCCAGATGGAGCAATGATCTCAAACAGCATAAGGGAGCTTCCTGTATTCCTGTGAGTCAAAAAAGGAAGGTGGAAAGGCATGAATTTTAACCTTTAAAGCATCTGTGGGAGCAGAGGACAAGGAGGATCATGTATGGCACCTCAGCTTCCTTGCAAGAGAAAAAAAAGCCGAATGTAAGTGTTAATAGAACCTGTAAGGCCCTCATGGGTGGGGGGAAAGAAACAGGACCCCATCAGCAGGGAGGGGGGAGAAACACGTGATTCCCCCCCCCCCGCTGTGTGAATGGCTGCTGTCATTAACGCAGTGGGGGGGGGGGGAGAGCGTGATCTGGAAGCCTGGGTGGACCAGTGCTCAAGTGCTCTTGGGGGCTTACAAACACTCAGGTGTGTCCCAGCACCGGGCACCTCTGCCTGGGCCCATGAGGACTCGATGCAGAGGCATCTGCTGTCTTCGCGGAGTGGGGCCAGATCTACACTACTGCTTTAAAACAGTTTATAACAGTAGTGATAACTGTTGGGGCCCAGACCATACTCCACAGGCAGTTTTCAAAAGGTTTTCAAAGTGTCATGTCCTGCTTAGTGTAGATCTGGCCCTGGGCGGGCTTTCACTACATTCCTATATATAAACGTAATAATAAATAAGTCAATAAATAAATTAAAATAAAATCAATGGTAGAAGAGAAGCCACTTCCTAAGCCTTGCTGGGGTTATATATATATAATGTTTTTAGGCTACTTTCATGGCAGCAGTCCTCCCAAAGAGGCTTACAACCATAAAATTAATTATAATAAAATAACAACACCAACTCCTAGGCAGTTGTAAGCCCCCCTGCCCCAAGAAGGTGAATATTCAAGTGATGAGAATATCCAAGGAATACAGATGAGGAATAGTGAGGCTGAGAGAAAAGCTATTATCACCATGCCAGCCATGCCAGATTTATTATAACTTGCAATTTTACTTGCTGTTGTTAAAGTACAGGGACTCTCTACTGCAATTCATTTAGTGATCTACTAGTGGATCCCAGTCTACCTTTGCCTACTCCTGTAAAAGACAGTCCTGGACTAGATGGATGAATAGTTTGACCTAGTAGAAGGCGATTTCATATGAGTATATAGAAAAAAATTATGTTCCCCTATGAGGAAAGGTTAAAATGTCTAGGCCTGTTTAGCTTAGAAAAATGCAAGAAAGGGGAGGCATGGTAGAAGTGTACAAAATTATGCATGGTGTGGAGAAAATGGATAGGGAGACGTTTTTCTCCCTCTCTCATATTAGTAGCATCATGGATCATCCTAGGAAGTTGAATGGTGGGAGATTCGGGACAAATGAAAGGAAATGCTTCTTCACACACTGCATAGTTAAACTCTGGAATGTGCTACCACAAGATGTAGCTATGGCCATCAATTTGGATAGCTTTAAAAGGGGGGGATTAGAGGAGAAAACATTCATAGAGGAGAAAACTATCAATGACTATCAGTTTTGATGGCTACTGTATATGCTACCTCAAGGACCAGAGGCAGTGTAGTTGACTACTATGTGAACAGAATGCTGGACAAGATGGACTCTTGGCCTGATCCAGCACTTCCTCTTATGTTCTTATTAACCATGCCTAGCTCTGTTAATCTCAACATTTGCCAATATATATTATTACTTTGTCTTTTATCACAAAGCTTTTCACTTTTGCTTTTGGTCGTGTCATTGCAGCTTCCCCTCAGTGTTTTCAATAATTACTTCAGCCTTGGATTTGATGCTCACGTCACGCTAGAATTCCATGAATCTCGAGGTAAGAGAACAAAAAATGACCTCTTTTCTCTCAGACCACAGGGCCAGGACAATGCCTGGGTATATGTAAGAAGTTGTTGTGGATACCTCCCCTAAAGATGGCCTGTATGTTTTTAATCCCTGTATGACAGGTAGAGTTTCACCAGGAGGCGCTTCCTCCATTACAGTAGGGCTTGGGATGTGAATGGGATGGAAATTGGTCCTAAAGAACCCAATGGAGGAGTTAAGAAAGGGTGTAGGTTCCTCTTTAAAGTAGGCCATGAATCTCTATCTCTGAACTGTTTGTTCATGCAAAGGAAGGAAAGGAACCTCTCGTGCAAGCACTGAGTCATTACTGACTCTTGGAGGGACGTCAGCGAAAGCTGACGTTTTCTTGGCAGGCCTTATAGCGGGGTGGTTTGCCATTGCCTTCCCCGGCCGTTATTACCTTTTCCCCCAGCTAACTGGGTACTCATTTTACAGACCTCGGGAGGATGGAAGGCTGAGTCAACCCGAGCCGGCTGCCTGAAACCAGCTTCCGCTGGGATCGCACTCAGGCCGTGGGGAGAGTTTCAGCTGCAGAAACTGCTGCTTTACTGCTCTGCACCACACAAGGCAAACCTTATTGTAAATCCAGCTTCTCCTCTTCCCAGGGTACCACCCTAAAAGCAGCACCTTTGAACCCTTCACAGCTGCATGAAAGATATAAATTTAATAATAATAATTAATAATAAATTTATTTATTACCTTCCTCTCCCTCTGGATCGAGGCAAGGAACAATAAAATATAATACATAAAATTAGTTAAAAGAGCATATAAAACTCTCTCTCTCTCTCTCTCAAACTCTATATACAATATTAAAATAACAATCACAGCATCTTAAAATTCTTAGGTTTAAAATTCTTAGGTTTAAAATAGAAGGGCTCTTTTTCTTAATGCAGAGATGGAATTATGGGGAAAACTCCCACAGCTACATTTCTGCCTATCGTGCAGTATCTCTACCCAAAATAACTGGAAATCTTAGCTCTGTCTCCTCTAGAAAGGATTACTTCCTGTCAAGGAAACAGGGCAAAGTCTGGGATACCCTTGCCTGGTTTTACTGAACATTATGTACCTTGTTATGAAAGGGTAAGGAGTGTATTTGTGTGCACGCAGAGAGCATGCAAGAAGACTGCAGAAGCAAGGTCGCCACCCCGAATAACCCCTAGAAAAGTATCTAATGCTATTTGCCTTTGTTCATGTGAACAGAGGCCTCCGGCCTGTTGTGAAATATTGTCCTTCTGCTCATGCAATTCTAAACAGGACTACTCAGCCAAGCACTAATGAGCAATCATTGCGCTGTGTGCTGGGAAAACACGTTGACGATACCCAAAATGGTTGTTCAGATCTGCCTTGTTTGGCATCAGGATGATTTACTGCCACGGATTTCGAATGGCAACCTTACTTGTCCTCATTTTCATACCCTCACAAAGCCATGTAGAAAGATTTCTTTTTTCTTTTCTTTTTGAAAGAGCATCCTAATGCCAGGCTAAATAAAGATCTGAATGCCTGATGGAAAGAGCTAATGCATATTTTATCATGTTTAAGATGGTTGCAAGCAGTAAGAATGATAATGAAGGGCCACGGAAGGGCAAAGGAACGAGGCGTTGAAAGCCGAGCCTTCATTACTTTATGAACATGTGCTGAAATGCCTGCCAAATGTGCTTGGAAGTCTACAGAATGGATGAGCACCCGGGCTGCTTTCTCACTTAGTGGAAACATTACTTAATAATGAAGTCAGAGCACTCTATAAAGAACGAATGGACATTAGTCCAGGGATGCCGAGGTCTTTAAAAAGAAAACAGGGGACAGGGGAAAGACTGGGGCAAAAGCAAGCTGTGTGTCTGTAGGTGAGTAATTTAGCCAGGAAGAATTTATTATTTTTATTCATTATTGATTTCATTTCTGTACCATCCCATAGCTGAAGCGTTCTGGGCAGTATACAGCAATTCATAAAAATACAAAGTACAGCAGAATAAAAAATAATCTAAAATTCTTAACATAGAAAAACTAAAGTAATGTGAACAGCTAAAAACAATTTAAATACACTATGTTCCCCCCCCCCCCCATAATAGACCTGTTCTAAAACAGCAGACATAGCTGCCTTATCATATACCATGAAATACCTGGGAGTAGAGAGTTGTCTTTACCTGACGACAAAAAGATGACAGTGTCAGCACCAGGCAGGCCTCACTGAGGAGCTCATTCCACAGTCAGGGAGCCACCACTGAGAAGGCCCTCTTCTTTGTTGTCACCTTCCAAGCTTCCCTTGGAGGTGGCACTTGGAGGACCTCCTCCAGATGTTGATGGAAGGGTCTGGGTATGTTTAAACAATAAATAAATTCATATAATAGTTGTTTTAAATGGTTATTGCTGTTTTTATGCTTTTGATGGTTTTAAATTTTTATATTCGTTTTTAATGTTCACTGTTTTTAACCTCTGTAAACTTTTCAGAGAGCTTTGGCTATGGGGCGGTATAAAAATGTAATAAATAAATAAACAAAATCTGTTTTTTCTATTAATGCAGTTTCCCCACCCCTTCAAATTTAAAAGAAAAATAAACTGTGACACATAATGGGGTGGAGGGAGAACTCTGAGTATTTGGCATGGAAGGGTGTGTGTGTCAGGACAGTCATGTTTTATTTTCTGAGAATTAAAGACCCTGGATCGAGTAGATTCTCTGGACCTGCACATCAGCTTTGCACCCGTAGATTGCGGCATTGGGAGAGTCTCAGTTTTCTTTCCTTTAAAAGAAGCCCACATTTCCTGCTCTTCCACTCTTTTTTAGTTGAATGTGCATGGACACAGCTGATCTCAGTGGGAAAAGAGACAAGTTCCAAAGGAGTGACCTCCTTTCAGAATCAGAAACAGTAAGCCTATGTACACCAGTTGCTGAGGAACATGGGTGGTAGGGTGCTACCTGTGTCCTGCTTATGTGTTCCTGGTCGAGAGCTGGTTGGCCACTGTGTGAACAGAGTGCAGGATTAGATGGATCCTTGGTCTGATCTAGCATGGCTCTTCTGATGTTCTTATGTTGTATTGTAGCTAAAAATACAAAGAAATAAGTGGCAGCATTGAGACTCAGTTCATTTAGGCTACAATCTTATGTTCCTTAAACGGTGTCCCAGGGGCAAGAGGTATCATTGGAAAATCCCCTCTGAAGGCTTAGAAATAGCTCCAGACTAGGAGGGGTTTTCCTGATGTCAGACACACACACCCTTGGATCCACCCAGCCACCATGGGGGTGTCCATGGGGGTGTCCTTCTATGAGGTCAGAATTCTGACCTCATAGAGGGTGGAATAGGCATGTTGGGGGCATGTTGGTGGAGAGGGGAGGAAGTGGCCCTGAAGCCAAAGGATCTACTGCCCTCTCAGCCCATGACTGTGCCCCCAACACAGAAGAGAAGTTGGATGAACTGTGAAGCTTATCTAACTGATTTCCCCTTTGGAGGGGTGGAATAAAAAATCAGGCCCCAAATGCCCTTCTGCCCTACCAGGAAGAGCCTTGCACAACTTTGGACAGAATGGAATCTCCAAGATTGGGGTGCTCCGTCATTGGGGCTCCCAGGTTTGTGCCATTATTGAGGTATGAGCTTTTATAGCTACATCCTTATGTTATTATAAAAGGAAGTCTCATCCCATTTCATTGAGTGATGGAAAGTTCCTGGCAAGGAGAAACAGCACTGGAAGACAGCCTTATGGTTCAAGTAGGATTCCTAAAGCAAATTGTGCAATGAGTAATGCAGTGCATCAGATCCCCAAAGAGTAGCAACATCAATCTCCTGGAATCCTGCCCCCTGCTGGCTGTGTCCATTTAGTTTACTCCAGCTAAACTATCCGTTCCTGTCTGGCACTCTGTCTGCCAAAATTCACACTGCATCAAGTGGTTTCCTTAGCTGCAGGGTGTGACATTCCAAAGGCTGGGGAGAGATTTCCAAGTGTTTAGAGCCATGAAGCGCTTTGCTGTGCCACCAGGTGCCAGGTAATGCAATATTTATTTATTTATTTATTGCATTTCTATACCGCCCAATAGCTGGAGCTCTCTGGGCAGTTTACCATAGCTATTGGCCCATTCAAAAGAGCCAAGAGCATAACAACCCCACCCCTTGCCTATAAAACACATGTGTCAGGAAGTAAGATTTTGCCTACATAGGTTCACACTTCAATCATGTAACCTTTCTCTCTCTCTCTCTCAGTCTCAATCTCATAGAATCATAGAATTTTAGAGTCCCACACCCCTCTCTTTGTTGGAAGCTAAAGGGTAGGTCTTTCCATAAACATGGAATGGCAACTAACCCTTCCACATTAGTTAATCTAAATTAACTCTTCTTGGTTCTACACAAGATCAGCTGACATCACCATTTGACAAAGTGGCCTCTTGAAAAAGTTGGCTGTGCAAATTGCACCCCACTTCTACCCCGATGATAGACTAGTGGCACGTTCAGTCCAATTCATCCATTCTTTGGGGCTCCCTTATCTAGGAAGGAAAGAAAACAAGGATCCTTCCTTTCCATCAGCAGCCTGCAGTGGCTAGAAATTCAGCTGTTTGTCGGCTGCCGGAAGGAAACCCAGGAACAGAACCAGCAAGTGCAATGTACTGTTTGGTTGACTTAGTAAAGATTTTGTGTCTTCTGCTTTCTTCTTTATCACAGAAGCAAATCCTGAAAAATTCAACAGCCGCTTTCGAAATAAAATGTTTTATGCTGGGGTGAGTTGAAATGCCTGTGTGAGGTTGTTTTTGCTTATTTTTGTAAACAAGTTGCTTTGCTCACACGGGTTCAATCAGTCTTGCAATCCCAAGGTTCTCTGTATACATCTAGGGCACCTAACTAGCTCTGCACCCTGGGTGGCCCTATTATACCTTCAGAAATTTAACTGCTGCCCTGATGCTTTCATCATCTTCTATTCTCTGGCGGGTCATTTGGGAACCCCCTGGGTTGTGGAGTTCTGAAATCTTTCCCCCTAGCTGCACCAATGTCACCACCTTCCCATATTATGTGGTTTTTCTTCCATTACAAGCACTTCCTAGAGCCTTGGCTGCATGAGTCCTGAGCCTAGTGATCTATTCGATGGGACCAAACCACTGAGCAGTCAAGCCAAACACTCCACCACCTTGAAAGAATCCTATGACATCAAGACAATTGTTTGCTCTCCATCTGCATCCCCCTTCCCACAAACTGGGATGCTACATCAGCCTTGCCCAAATTGGTGCCCTCCAGATGTGTTGGACTGCAACTCCCATTACTTCCACTGCTGCCTGGGAATGATGGGAGTTGCAGTCCAGCATAACTCGAGAGAATCAGATTGGGGAGGGCAGTGCTGCAGGATAAGGAGGACGAGGTAGTCCACAGGTCATCCTTTTGGAGTATTTGGGACTCATTTCCCGTATTGCTGTCTTCACTCCTGATTCAAGGGACTCCATAGGACTGTGTGTCCCATAGAAGGAAGCCTTCATTGTTGAAGGCTTCCAAGTATCCAGTGCCCTGCCACGGTGCTGCTGGCAGAGTGATGGATGTGATATTCGCCTCTCAGTCCTCCTTTTTACATTTCCCCCCAAAGATGGGCCTTTGAGCCCATCTAGAGATGGTGCACTTCTGGGAGTTTGGGCAAAGCTGGAGAGACCATAGGGTTTTTCATATCTTATTTATTTTATTTATTTATTGCATTTATATCCCGCCTTTTTTCCTCCAAGGAACCCAGGATGGCATACATAATCCTCCTCCTCTCCATTTTATCCTCATATCAACAACAACTCTGTGAGGTGGGTTGGGCTGAGAGTCTGTGACTGGTCCAAAGTCACCCAGTGGGTTTCCATGGCCGAGTGAGGACTAGAACCCAGATCTCCCGACTCCCAGTCCAACACTTTAGCCACTACACCACACTGGCTATCTTAGCTTCTCCTCTCCTCTCCAGTCTCCTCCATTTTCTCTCCATGCAGGGCCCCATTTGCGACCTTGGGAAGCAACTGATGAGGTTCTTTTCATGGTAGCTGCGAGGAGGAGGAGGAGGAGGGGGGCATTTGGAGTCCCCCACCCAAGGTGGTAGCAGTGTCTATGGCCTTGGAAGGGGGCTCCAAACAATCCTATATTCCCGTGGACATTCTCCCAGAGACCATAGGATTGCTCCCTTAGACAATTCAAAACAGTAAGCAGCAGAGAAAGCTTCCAAATGTTTCTGTAAGTGACAATACAGAGAAATATGTGATATAAGCCAGAGAAAAGAATTAATTCATATTAACTCGAGAGGGATTTCAGTGCTTAATTGTGCACTGAAGTGTGATTGCTTTCTATGGGAAAAATTAATTTAGCGAAGCCTTGTTCTCACTCCAGACCCTAGAAGCAATGTCAGGAAACACAGATGAAATGATGATCCCCTTTCTTTTCCCTCTCCCCTTTTCCCCTTGTATGATGTAGGCAGCCTTTTCAGATTTCCTTCAGAGGAGCTCCAGAGATTTATCCAAACATGTGAAAGTTGTGGTGAGTATAAGAGATGGGACTGCACTTTTTACGGACGTGTGTGGGAGAGATGTAGCTGGTAAAAACAAGAGTAGAGAATCATTTGTGCTGCTTGTCAATTTGCGCACCTTGTGTGAAGACTGGGGAAAAACTCTTCACTCATGCTAATTCAAGCCTTGGACCCAGGTGTATTGTTCTTGGTTGGTGTGTTTTAATATAGAACAGGCCTTTGATGCCCTTAACTCATCAGTGGAGAACCCTTTATAAGTCAGGGACAGCATTCCTTTGAGAGAAAGTGATAACAGCAGTGGGTGTGGCCAAAGCCCAAAGTGGGTGGGACCCAAGCCAAAAAGTGGGGAGGGCACCCCTTTCCTCTATAGTTAAACTTCCCTTGTTTTTTTGTCCTTTGTTTATCTACTCAGTTTACATTCCATGTACCAGATATGGTACCTCCCTCTAGTTATTATGTCAGCACTCAGTTCAAGCTATGACAACATGCCTGAGCTTTTGCCAGGAATTCAGCAGAAGCAGATTTATTTGCTTCCTCTGGGCCTTTCATGTGATGTGGGATGTATGACCCTCTTCTTTCATTTTTCATTTCTCATTAAGTCAAAGCCCTCATTGAAATACATTAAAAATGCTGATTTTATTATGAAACAAACATAGTTGTGCTTGTTTTTATTCAACCATACACACGCTTTCTTTTTCTCTTGGCAGTGTGATGGCACAGATCTGACCTCAAAGATCCAGGAGTTGAAATTTCAATGTATAGTGTTTTTAAATATACCCAGGTAAATTCTTATTTACATTTTTTAAAGCTACTTGGGGCTGAGTAAACCACACACACACTTCCTCTTTCTCTATTTGGCTCTGGTTATGCCTCATCTTGAGTATTGTGTCCAGTTCTGGGCACCACACTTCAAGAAGGATGCAGATAAGCTGGAGGGGGTTCAGAGGAGAGCAATGAGGATGATCAGGGGTCTGAAAACAAAGCCCTATGAGGAGAGACTGAAAGAACGGGGCATGTTTAGCCTGGAGAAGAGAAGACTGAGGGGAGACATAAGAGCACTCTTCAAATACTTAAAAGGTTGTCACACAGAGGAGGGCCAGGATCTCTTTTTGATCTTCCCAGAGTTCAGGACATGGAATAATGGGCTTAAGTTACAGGAAGCCAGATTCCGGCTGGACATCAGGAAAAACGTCCTGACTGTTGGAGCAGTCCGACAATGGAACGAATGACCTAGGGAGGTTGTGGGCTCTCCCACACTAGAGGCATTCAGGAGGCAGCTGGACAGCCATCTGTCAGGCATCCATTAAGGTGGATTCCTGCATTGAGCAGGGGGTTGGACTTGAGGGCCTTATAGCCCCATTCCAACACTACTATTGTTTTTATGTTTCTGGTGATTTTTAAATTTTGTATACTTTTTAAATGTTTACTGTTTTTAACTTTTGTAAACTGCCCAGAGAGCTTCGGCTATGGGGCGGTATATAAATGTAATAAATAAAATAAATAAATACTATTCTATGATTCTAAACCCTAGCAAGGCAAAACATTTTGGTTCCATTGATTTAGAAATTGATTCCTAGCAAGGACCTCAAAGTGTTGATCTTATAGCCCTCTTTTTGGCATTGAACTGGAGGTGCATTTACTCTCTGTCTTCAGGTCAAATTGAAATAGTGCACTGCGAGGTAGGGAAGGAGGGAGGGAACAGCCTCCAACTGACCTCTCACTCATCGTTTCCTCACTGGGAGGACAAACTCACATTTTGAGAATCGTAGCTGTACCCCAGAAGTGTGCAGAACTGAATCATAAGAGGCAATGGGGAGGAGAATTCTGAGCTTTGCCACTTGGTGCACCAGCCACAAACAATACAGGGTTCCCCCTATTCTTTACTCTCTCAATTCTTGTCCAAACAGTTAATGGTTGGATATGAACAAGCATGAAACTTTGCCCCACCCCAGATTGAAAACAGACCATCTTGTCTACCCCCAAATCTCTGGTATAAAGGGAAAATTTTTAGGATAAAGTTACAGAACCATCTGAAAATACACTTTTAGAGAACAAAGCCTGGGCCGTGATTGATGATTTACTTTGCTGCTAAAGATCCAACGTTTGCTCATGTTTCCCTGTCCCCAACCTCCTTCTACAGGTATTGTGCTGGCACAATGCCCTGGGGGAACCCAGGAGACCACAGAGAATTTGAACCTCAGCGGCATGATGATGGTTACATCGAGGTCATTGGGTTCACCATGGCCTCCTTGGTGAGTATTTTTTTTGTGTGTGGATTGCTGCCTTGCAACCAAACCATCTGTCAGACAACTGGAGTAAGTGCCAACTTCCACAAAACAAATGAAATGATGGTTGCCAATGATAATTGAGAATGCTGTATGAACCTTGCTTGGTTACTAGATTTGCCAGGGAGCCATTTTAAGGAGTTGATGGAGGGATGGCTGGCCATAACCCCTTCCTACTCCTGAAAAAACTTGTTTGCTGGCAAGACTCTTTCTTCCCACGCCATGCCTTGCTCTTTCTTGCCCCACTCTCTACCTTTTAATATTTTGGTAAGGGGAAGAGAAGGAGCCAAATACTTCAAGGAGCAATGATTTCTCCATAGGGATGGACAGATCTATACCCTCCCCATAGCTAAATTGGCTTTCTCGCACACATCGTCTCATCACTTTTAATTGTCTTTCAATCCATTCAGCAGATCAAATATTGAATTCTGAAACCGCAAATTCACAAACCTTTAGTTTAGAAGCCCACTGTTGGTATCTCAGGCCTAATCTACACCAAGCAGGATATTGCACTATGAAAGTGGCATGAAAGCGGTATATGAAAGTCAGGAGCCACACTACTGCTTTATAGCGGTACTGAAGTGCACTGACAACTGTTGGGGCCCATTGACATATACCATATACCACTTCCATACTGGTATATCCTGCTCGGTGTGGCTCCTGCCTTTTATATACCGCTTTCATAGTGCAATATCCTGCTTGGTGTGGATTAGGCCTCAGTGGCTCAGTTCAGACAACACATTTCTCTATGCAGTGGGAAAATTCCACTCAGTGGTTGAGTTTGTAGGAGGTACTCACCACACAACATGTTCTAACTCCCCTGTTGTGCGATTGTGGGCTACTATGGAGTTGAATAAAAGGCAACATGATGTTTGATCGACAGTTTCTCTGTCCTCTTTCCTCCCCCTGCCCTCCTGATGGTATCCCATCAACCATTGCTTCAAGAAAAACCCCACAATCCTGGCAGCTCTCCTAAAATGGCACTCACACCTTTTCCTGCGCTTGCCAGAGAACTCTGTAGCCAGTGGGAAAAGACCACTCAACACAACAGAAAACTCTACAATACAATGGTTGTGCAGGAACTCTCCTCTGCACAGCGTGGATATTCAGTGTGGAGTGTTTTCTAAAAATACCTTCACTGTGGGGTTGAGTTTTCCCTCCAGACAACTCATTTCTCAATGGTGGTGTAAACCCCCCACTGTGGAGTTCTAAAAACACCGTTGAGAAATGTGTTGTCTGAACTGAGCCACTGTCATGATTCTAAGCGATGCGATGTGAGACAAATGCGATGTGAGACAAAAAAAAGAGGTCTGCCAAGTAATCTACAAAACTTTATTCAGCAAATAAACATTTCTTCACACCAGAAGGGAGTGTAAACACTAGGAGCTTGCCTCTAAGCTAAGACTTGGCTGTCTAAACTAGGCAGTTGTCCTTTCAACAAAAGGGAAGGTTTTCTCTGAGCCAGTTTTGCTTCAGGGAGGATTCTTCTGAAGGAGTCTTTGGCAGGAAGCTAGCTGAGCTGATCGCTTCTCCCCTGCTTTCAGCTCTGCCTGCTTGACTCTGCAGTGGACTCTGCAGTCTCTTCCCCCTCTGAGGAAAGCTGAGTTTCCACAGATGCTGTTAGCATCCTCTTTGATAAAGTTTGGTGAAGATTCATCCCTGGCTTCTGAAGAGGCTGGGAGAATCTCCTCTCCAACTTCCTTTGTTGACTTGTAAATTTCTAGTCCTGTTTCATCTGGTTCAGAATCTGATTCTAATTGATAGCCTGAAACCCCAGGATTAGAACAGGCCTGATCCTGACACTCTGTGATGATAAGGGTAAAAAATCCACCACAAATAGCTAATGCAGGTCTCCTGCTCAGACTTTGATAGGCAAGGGTTGGGGATTTCAACCCTGTCCACCCACTAACATGGTCCCAAGCCATTATTTCCTTATGTAGCACTGAAGCTCAGCATAAATGGTATGGGTAGAGAGCTAAAATATCAGTCTCTTGGGTCATATTCGTATACATGTTTAGGCAGAAAAAAAAGTCCTACAACTCCCAGCATTCCTATTGTAGGACTTTTTTTCTATCTAAACATGCATAGAATTGCAGCCTTAAACATTTGCTTTTTGACTAATTAGTAGGTGCAGGCATTCAAAATGCAAGTCTTGCCTTTTATAGATTCATACGGTACACCAATTACAGTACAAATTTAGCCATGTCCATTTACTGCATATTACATTTCCCCTCCTTTTTGCTATGTTTGTGTCTTGCTAAGGCTGCTCTTCAGGTGGGAGGTCATGGCGAAAGGTTGCACCAGTGCCGGGAGGTGACGTTGTTGACATACAAGTCCATTCCCATGCAAGTGGATGGGGAGCCTTGCCGTCTGGCTCCATCACTCATCCGAATCTCCCTGAGGAATCAGGCCAACATGGTGCAGAAGAGCAAGAGGAGGACATCTATGCCTTTACTCAATGAGTGAGTGAGTTGTACTTCTTGGGACAGGGGGGTTGTGGAGTTAGAAGTTGCTCGGATCAGCAAAGTCAATGATGGATTAAAGATATAGCAGCACGATGCAGAAAAGTATTCTATAACTCTATACTGAATTGATATGCCATATAGCCATCTTTTCAACTGCAAAACCCACCTTTGTTCATGCTCAGCACACCAAAGCAGTTTGTACAAGCACAGGATGCCTTCTATTATTCTGCCAACTCCACTCGATACAACACGAGTACTCATTCTGTTCTGAACACAATATAGTATTTTAAGTTTCAGGACAGCTGGGGACATGGCTGCTCCCTCCTTGATTTTTGATAAAGGAACATCTGCCATATCGAGTTTTAATGAAACAGAACATATATTTTACAGAGGGCCTTTATGAATCTGGCCTTCAGGCTGAAAGAGGTTTTCCTATTTTACCAGGTAATTGCAGGACCCTCATTTTGTGACATAGTTAGCCTACATTTAATCCAACTCCAAGGGCACAATCCCATCAACCTCTGAATGCCAAGGAGTGCGGAAGCGATCTTTGCCTCTGTACTCCTCCCATGTGGCATTTTAGTTGGATGGGTGTTTTTGCTAGCTAGCTAGGGCTGAAGGGGAGGGGGAGGAAAGAGGCTGGGATATCTGATAGCTCCGCTACCCCACTCCGCTCCATCGCTGCCCACAGAACCTCCCCCTTTCCCTCCTCCACAAGGTCATGTTTGTGACCTTGGAGAGGCAGCCAGCATGGTTCTCCTGGTTCTAAATTTGGAGTGCTGACTCCAACCTCAGATTCAGGAAAACAAACTATCCTATGCCCACCCACCCCAGATAGTGTCTAGGGGCCATAGGATTGCTTTCTAAGGATATTATTATTATTATTATTATTATTATTATTATTATTATTATTATTATTATTATTATGTTGCGCAGACTTTATACTGTTAGTTTTACCCTACCCTGTGCCTGTTTACCCTACCCTGTGCCTGTTTGCATTCTCTTCCCCTCCTTATTGTTTTACTATGATTTTATTAGATTGTAAGCCTATGCGGCAGAGTCTTGCTATTTACTGTTTTACTCTGTACAGCACCATGTACATTGCTATATAAATAAATAATAATAATAATAATAATAATAATAATAATAATAATATTCAATTTATATCCCACCTTTTTTCTCCAAGGTGTACATAATCTTCTTCATTTTATCCTCATAGCAACCACCCTGTGAGGTAAGTTGGGCTGAGAGTCTGTGACTGGCCCAAAGTCACCCAGTGGGTTTCCATGGCTGAGTGGGGATTGGAACCCGGATCTTCTGACTCCCAGTCCAACACTTTAGCCACTACACCACACTGGCTCCAGTGTAGAAGGCCTCAGTCTATTCAACTACAGCTAAAATGAATTTGTGCCCCCCACACCTCAGAATTCTCCCCTGTGAATTTCTCCAAATATTTTCTAGGCGTGTCCATTTTCTCCAGGTATTCAGTAATACTTTTCCTGCTATATGAAAACTCACTGGCTTTTGATATTTTGTGTAATTTTGTTCCAGCCTTAAATCTACAGTTTAATCCCTCTGCTTACCAAGTGTTTTATAGCTTTGTCCTTCAGGGTGTTCTTTGTGGGAATGATGTTTACCTTTTATCCAAACTACTATCAATCAACTCAAAGAACAGAAGCCTTTAAATTGGTAATACTTAGCATTATATGGGCTATTAGAGCCTTCAGAGCACTTCACATACTTGATCTCTGATAATCCCATAGAACAACCTTGTAAAGTAAATCAGTTTTATGGCTATATTGCAGATGGGTGTGAGAGAGAGAAAGAGAGAGAGAGAGAAGCTTGGGCAAGTTTAGATTTGCTTCCTGCACTGTTATAAAGAAGTTCAGGATACCTGGATATTGCGATAGCCAACACGCCCCCCGCCCCCAATGGACAAGAATAGCCTTGTAAGAAAATTGTATATCACCCAGCCTTCTCCAGCCTGTTGCCTTCCAGATATGTTGGACTACACCTCCAAACATTCCCATTCAGCACAACAAATAGCCATGCCAGCTGGGGAAGATGGGGACTGCTGTCCAACACACTGGAGGGCAGAAGTTAGGGAAAGGCTGCCTTGTACAATGCTTATCTAATGATGGTTAGGACTGAACTTCTTTTGTCATCCCTATAATCCACAAACAGACCGTTTTATAAATTTTATACAAGTCAGTTTTCAATGTATAAGATACGGGCTTGCTCCTGGTGGCTGCCAGATCTTGTAACAGAATCCTTCCTACCTTTCTTTTTGAATAAGAATAAAGTCAATGGAGTCCTTATCCCTATCCCTGTTCTACCCCTGAATCAAAGATGTTGATACCCATACAATAGTGGAAACTCTCCCCCTACCTACCTCATCTTGAAAGAAGGGAACTGATTTAAATTATGAGCTAGGAAATATGAACCTGTCTCGAGATGATAATTGTGTAATGGCCCTTAGGGCTCATTCAAAATCTGAAAATATAGTTACTGAATGAGTTGTGACTGCATTTGGTTTCTGTTTATTTTGTTTGAGGTCTTTAACGCATTTGGTGTAAGTAGACATTACATAATCTACATCACTTATTACCTGCAGAAAGTGCACAGGCGTGTCTTGGACAAAGGACATCATGCTTCAGCTCATGCATTACGATGGGTGGGTGTCCAGTCCACATCCTCTGTCTCCCCTGTCCAATCACAAATCATCTCAAGCAATAAGGAGAGAGGATGCCAGAGAAAAGATAAGCCCCCCCTCACAGATTTTCGGTATCCCATAAGTCCAAGAGGGGGGCTCCAGTTAGAGATGTCTGAAAATTCTGTTCTTGCTTGCAAAATATGCGAGGATGTCTGACTGCAATGCCACCAAAAATGTTCACCAGGTGCCAGAGATGTGCTTGCATTAAATTTGCGCAACTTCCCCAGTTTGGTTTTGCACAAATTTCCTAATTGGAACAAAGTTTCCCTGCAGACTGAAAGCCCTGCTTTAATCTAGGGAGAAGAATTTTGCAAATTTGGGGAAGTTTGCGCAAATTTCACATTCAATCACTGCTCAATTTGCACAATTTCCCCATTCGTGCAGATCGAGCGGTGATCGCAAATGTGAATAGGAATCAGGCATGAGACGAGCAATGAGACAACGTTTGGAGAATCCTAGTGATCTCGAATGTTGCTCATTTGTGACTCCCTAGCTACAATCACTTTTAGAAAGAATTTATCCTACACTTGTCTGCTCTCTTTATCCGAACTTATCCTGCTTCTGACCTTATGCATCACCAGAAAAAGAGGCAAGTCACAGATTTCCATATGGTAATTTATATGCACAGATGCAAATACAGAAATAATCACTATAATTTAAATAGAAACATAATATGTCCCACCATAGTAGAAAGAAGGAGGCCAGGCAACCTGTGTGCCTGCTCAGTCTGCTGCCCAGGTGCTAACAGAAGATAGGTCAGAAAAAAGAGAAACGGGCTCTCAGGATGCAAACTATTTATTTTCATGAAGCCCAACTCATTTCGGCCTGTGCTTTATTCAAAGGCATCCTCAGGGGACTGTAACATTAATAATACAATAAAATACATTAAGATAACACATGATATTAAAATATGTCTTTTTCTATTAGGTTAATTAAGCACATTCCCACAAGGCCTACCAGGCAATGTTCTTAATTGACCAGCATAGGCCTTGTGGCACTGTCTTCCTTGTTCACATATAAATAGGGATGTTGCGAGGGCCTGACTGGGTCCAGGGGTCTGGTGGACACCCCAACGTCCACCCCTTAGACCCAGTCAGGTGCTCCTTGGGTGAGTGAGCTTGCAGCCACCTGGCCTAGTGCCGAAATCATGTTCTTCTCCACCATCAGTAGCTGCTGCCTTTGCCCCCTCCCCACTGCATCAACGGTGGCTGTAAAGGCACCATTTACGCAAGGGAAAAGGCACAAACAGAGGGAGGAAAGTGCACAATTTCAGTACAAGGGTGGGTGGCTACTGAGTGCTTGCTGGGCCAAGCCCCAGAAGAGGTTTGCGCTGCCCGTTGAACGGGGTAGATGGCAGCAGTAATGGGGCGAGCACCCGCAAAGGTGTGCACGGGTGAGTTTGCCCACCCCTACATACAAAGTAAGACCCTGTCTTGAACCTTCCACCCCACTCCCATGTCTTACCCCTCTTGAGTCCATTCCTCCAGCCCCTTTTTTCCTTCCAGGTTCATGCCTGGTATCAGGAAGGGAGGAAATTGCCTTAGGCATACGACTGTGAAGAGGTAAGGCACAGGAAGTGGCAAGATTCAGCACTCCTGTTCTGCACACTTTTATTGTTTCCTTATTTATTTGAAAAGGTTTTATCCTTAGTGATGAATTTCATGCAATACTAAAAATAGCTTAAGCTATGCAAATATCATTGACTTCATTATGTATGATTAAGCACTTTGCACCTTATTTCACTCATATTTATCTACATTTTGCATTCTGTGCATGGATTAATAATGTAGTAAGAAATTAAAATGTATTTTCCTCCCGGATTTTGGTCCAAAGATATAAATTAAAACAATATACTATATACACTCAATCATCGTTATCATCATCATCTAAATAAGAACAGAAAGAAAACTTTGCAAGACAGAGCAGAGACACAACAAATGAATGGGGAAAATCAACCACACAATGTGATATTAACCACACAACGAAAATGAAGGCACAATTTATTATTTATTATTTATTTATTTATTACATTTTTATACCGCCCAATAGCCGAAGCTCTCTGGAATAAAAAGGTCATAACAGCCCATCTGAATGGCAGTAATGAAGGGGCAAATCAGGCCTCTGGGGTAGGGAATTCCAGCACCTGGGTGCCACTATGGAAAAGGCCCTGTCGTAGGTCCCAGCCAGTTGGACCTCTGATGGCAATGAGACATACTACAAGACCTCAGATGATGGATGCAGTGGACAGTCTAGTTCATAGGGGAGAAGGCAGTCCTTCAATTAGCCTGATCCTAAACCATTTTCTAGAAATGGTTGAAGCAAGACACCTCCTCTCTCTATTATTTTTGAATGGGAAGACACTTTAGTGATGACCCCCTTGTGTGTAGTTTAGCTTTTAGATTCCCATGTACTGGGGGACTCATGTATAAAATAAAATGTATAAAATAAAATAAAATAAAATGTCCAAGCAGGAGAATATTAACATATTATATAGATGAGCTCCTACAGAAATAACTTTAAGTGAGGCAATGCATCACATCTGTCTAGAATCAATGAATATTTTTTAGCAGGAGGGGACTAGAGACCTGAGAATATACATTTTTATAATACGACTGCTTGCTTGTGCTGGTTAGAAAAGTGGACTTACAATCCACAAACTGTGAGTTAAATTAAGTTAAATCCAAGTATTCCTGCTTAAGTGATTTATGCATTGGGCTGAGGTTTCCTTCCTTGGCACAGGAGATTCTTATTACCTACTTTCATGAGGTGATAGGAAGTGACCCTGAGCAATATGAATCTGAAAATAATTTTCTATAGTCTACAATATTTGCTTAAATTGTTTTTCTTCTGCAAACATTCCTCCAAGTTCATCCACAAAATCTTTGCAGAAAGCTAATGTGAAAAGACATGCAAACAGTGCTAAAGCAAATTAGTTTAAACTTTAAAAGTTTGGAATAATATTTGCAGGGATGAGTGTTTTTTTTTTAAAAAAATAGTAATTGGCAAACCATGTTTTTGTTTAATATCAATTGAGTGAACCTGCAAACTTTTTGCTAGTTTTATTTTCCCTATGCATACATTTTTGTATGTATTTTGACTGAATACACACATATTTTCATAAACAATTTTCATAACAGAATGCATTTTTTATTTTCACCTTGCCCATATATCCATTTTTGTATGTATTTTTTTGACTGGAGAACTCCATTGCAAAATTTGGAGAAGCGTGAAATTTGGAGGTTATCTGAGTTTCGCTTCACATAGTGCTTTAAACGTGTGAAAATTAAATACTTTCACATTAAAATGAGGACTGAACAGATTTCTCTTCCATCCCTAGTCACAAGTGGGTGGAAGGGTTTAGAGTGGCAGGAACATAGTTTGCATGAGCAATATAAATTGGCATGTACACAGACATATCCTCCAGAGAGAGTGGAGAATGTAAGTCCATGTTTATCCACAACCTGGTCTCTGCAAAAGGCTTGGCGCAAGCTCTAGAGTACATTGCTTCAATAAGAAGATTGATTTTGTACCCCTTCCCACTTTTACTCCACTCACTTGTATGGAACAAAGGAAAAAGCCAGAAATGGAAGATCTGGGGGACACAGTTGCCCCCATATTTCAGACGGTGATATTCCAAGAGGCTGAGATATATGTGTGGTGGTCTGTTTTCCATTTTAGGGATTTCATCTGGAGCTCCTTAAGAACATAAGAAGAGCCCTGCTGGATCAGACCAAGGTCCATCTAGTCAGGCACTCTGTTCAACCAGGGAACCACACAGCAGTGTACATAATCTTCCTCCTCTCCATTTTTTCCTCACAACAACCCTGTGAGGTGGTTTGGGCTGAGAGTCTGTGACTGGCCCAAAGTCACCCAGTGGGTTTCCATGGCTGAGTGGGGACTAGAACCTGGATCTCCTGACTCCCAGTCCAACACTTTAGCCACTATACCACACTGGCTCTCACGTATTTATATACTTGTATTTGTATAAGTATATAAATAAAAATGATAGTCAGTTCTTTCAGAGGCAGCAAGGAAGGTACAAATCAGGATGAAGGTTTCAGTGCCATCAACATGAAATGTCAGTATTGTTTGCATCCAGATAAGGGGAAATAGAAGATATAGATGTGAGCAAAGAGATATTATGTTTGTTTACAGCTCTTATCTTTTGGCCATTTGTTCTCTGAGTCATGCCTGTTAAATTTGGAGGCCAGGTTTTACTGAAGTTAATCGGGGAGAGTCAATTTTGCTGAAGAAGAATGAGCTACATTTCACTATACCTCATGCATCATTAACAGAATTGCCTGCTAAACTCCAGTTCCAGAATCTCTAATAGGAAGAAAACATCTAGTGGAAAAAGAAGGCGAGGGAAATTGACTTGATAGTGACAATACAGTGGTGTTAGCAGATTGGAGAACCAGGACTGATGGGTACTCTGAATGTCATTTTGAAGAGAAAAATGCTATATAATCAGCCATTAGTTTCCCTACAAGTGTTTTCTGATCCAAAGACTGAGGTTAAAACACAGTTCTTTGGAAAAGAGCCAAGGCGGAAAAGAGCCAGAGATTATGGCTTGGCTTTCAGTTTGCATAAAAAAAAAAAAGCTTCAAAATTGAAATATTAAAAACTGTTTGTTCCATTTGTCTGAAAAACTCACATTGGAGAACCAGAGTTTCACAAATGATCTTTCCAATCCATCTATTGGCTAAATCCGGACCTGCTTAATTTCAGAGATAGGATTCCTATCAGCTGCCTCCAAACCATAGTTGGGGCCCATCTTTCAACTCAAATTCTCATAATTGTGCCAATAATGGGTAATCTTATGAACCCCTAAAGGCCGCTTTCTCAGTACATCATGGATGTGAAACGTATTTTGTCCTTCTGCAATGTGATTTTGTAGTTCTGGATATGAGGCAAATGGTGTTACTTACATTACATAGATAATCACTGTTAATTAGAAGAGAAAGGGGAGGAGAGGCATTGATAATGTGACGGAGCATTCTGGCCATTGTAGGTTTTATATTTGCGGTTTGCTGTACAAACTATTTAATAGTTAGCCTTGGGCATGCTAATTGCAAGGGCAGTATCGAATGGGACCATTGTGCTAGCAGGAGCTACCTCTAGTGCAACAGGAAACTAGCCCAAACTAGCATTTCCAGAATGGAACAAGTCAGAGGAGCTTGTGGAAAGGACCTATTCCACTGACCTATCCCATTCTGGAAATGTTGTGCTATTTTCTAGGTCTGCTGTGTCAAGAGTTAGCTTCCCATTGTGCTATTGGTCATTCCTGCTAGGGCAACACACTGCCAGCATTGGATACTGCCTCACATCTGTAGAATATCTTATGACCCTATAATGATGTTGGAAGCTACAGTATTGGAATTAAAGGAGATGATTTACTCTGGAATAGTTGAGTCTGATAATTGTGTGAGTGATAGTGAGGTTTCTCCCCAGGCCCATTTCAGAGTCTGGATGAAATGCCTAGAATTTGAAACAGGCCTGAAAAGGGATGAAATGGTCAAAGTCTTTACCCACAAATTCTAGCGCCTTTGCATGACAATGTCTTTGGGTTTACCAAGTGTCCTGCTATGGCTGTGTAAGAATCTGCCCTAGGGCTAACTATGGGGCAAATCTACAAGTCAGCAAACAGGCAAAAGGTCAAGCACATTGTTATCAGTCCAGCAAGGGAGGGAGTTCAAAGCAGGAGAAGTCAATAGGCAGGCAAAGGTCAAAAGTACAGGACTACTAGTCAAGAAAGGAGAAGTCCAAGAGCATGTTCTAAGGCACAGCTAAGGTGAAAACACAGGTAAGAAGTTCAAGAGGGACACAGTCCAAAGAACAGAGGCTAGTAGGAGTTGAAAGGCCACCAGCACAGAGGAGTCACAAAGCAAGGCCAGGGAATCTAGGATTCAATGCACAGGAGCCAGTAGAAAGACATTGTTTCAGCAGTCAGTAAGTTCCAAGTGAAAGCTTATATAGCAAGAGCTTCTAGAGCCCCACCTAAGGCTCAGCTTCAGGTCTTCAATTTGGAAGAAGTTTTACTCACAGGGAAGTCCTATATTTCTGAATAGGCATTTACTCATGAGGGTTTTGAGGCACATGCTTTGCCTCCACATGGCAGCTTGTGCCTCCACCTTCTGAAGCCAGTGTCCTCAAGTGCTGGGTGGATGCTCAGCCTCATCTGACACCACGGGCGACCAGCAGTCCTCAGGGGTCCTATTTGGGGGTTCCTCAGAGACCGCTGCTGTTGAATTGCCCATTGTATCTTCTTCACTGATGCCAGAGGTGCCCAGGGTCTCACTAAAGGCATCCCCCCAGCATCTGTAAGGTCTACCAGGTCAAGCTCCAACTGAAGAGTCATACTGGCCTATACTAGGGTCAGACATGATGCCAAGGGACTCAGCGGTCTCCCACACAGGAAGTCCTGTGTGCTTCCTGGTTCAATTCTGGATACCCCTGCCATCCCATTTATGCCAATTAATGATGGAAGCAGGCTTTGGAAGAGCCTCTTAGCACAGGTTGTGAAGAAGCATTGGATATTTCTGCATATCAGTGATACATCAGGGAAGGCTGGGCATCTACAGCTATGGTTAAAATTAGCATAGAGGGCCAGCTGTTTTCTTTAAGCTGGGATCAACTTCCTTCAGACTCCATCTGGGCCATTTTTTAATTTTGTTTTGTTTTTGGAGCTTGTGCTTTGTTTGACTCATTTACAGGAAACAAATCTTGGTTGGCCCCAAATCTGTTGTTTTTAGCTGCAGACATTCATAACGTAGAACTGTGTGTTGCAGTGGTGGGGAGAAGGGTTGATAAAGACTGAGATGGAGTGAGAGGACTGAACAGGCTTGTGAGAGAGGTGGAAGGAATGTGCGGTGGTGCTGTGCTTGTTTATATGAAGATGGCAGCATCTATTAGCTCTTAGGACAAGGATCCGTAGCTCCCTTTCTCTGCAGCCAAGGTGCAGAACCATTTTCAGCAAAGGGCAGAATTCCACCTTAGGGTTGCTCTCGGGGGCTGCATTCCAGTGGTAGGCGGGTTGAAGGCAAAAGGGGCAGGGGCAAAATATAGCAGAATATTTTATCTTAAAATGTTTTATCACTGGTAACTAAGCCATAGGAGAGGCATTCCAACCTTTTAGGATAGGGAAAAAAACTGCACAAAAGTGGTTGGCAAAAAGGGGCAGAGCCAGGGAAAGGGGATGAGGCATCTGGAAAACCCTGGAGGGCTGGATTTGGTCCTTCTGCACCTCTGCTTGTCAGGACGTCTTAAATTCCTACAGTTTCCAAGGTCTCATAGTGTTATGAGGCTTAAACTCCAGGAATCTCTAGTCCAGCTAATGTACCGAACCCAAACTCATTTTACCTCAGAATTCCACAATGCCACTTAACCAGACAACACTGTTTTCCTTCATTGCGCTTGCTGATAAATGTCGTTGGCTTTTCTGTTGATGGGTGTGTTGCCTTGGAGCTTAGCATACATCTCCATTGAGCCTTTGTGTGATGCCTTCCTTTTGTTTCTGTTTAAATGTTATTGTATGTCTTCTCTCTCTCTCTCTCTCTCTCGCTCTCTCTCTCTGGGCTTTTTTTTCCTTGTCTGTCCATGCTGTTGTGCTGACCCTCTCCTGGCTGCTCATTTCCTGCTGCGTATAGCATCCATAAAGTGCCCTCTGCTGACCTGAGGAGAGTCTCAGCTCCCCCTGATTCCTTCACTGTGTGAGTACTTTTCCTTTTCTTTCTTTTAAATTCCCTCCATTTCCCTTAGTCCTCTCTCTTTCCACTTTGCATGACTTATGTCAGGGGGGTTAAACTTCTTTCAGCCTGAGGGCGAAACTCCATTTCAGAGAAGCTCTCAGGGCCAAAGGTGAAAGGGCCCAAAATGCCAAGAATACTGCTATTAACTAAGCCTTTAGAGAGGCATTTAAACCTTTTAGAATGGGAAAAAACCTGCACAAAAGCTGGGGAACCACCAAATGCTCAGTGTTCACAGCAAGGGTATGGGGCCACAAAAAGGCTGAGGTCTAATCTACACCAAGCAGGATATTGCACTATGAAAGTGGTATATAAAAGGCAGGAGCCACACCAAGCAGGATATAGCACTATGAAAGCCGTATGGAAGTGGTATATGGTATGTGTCAATGGGCCCCAACTGTTGTCAGTGCACTTCAATACTGCTATATAGCAGTACTGCCTTTTATATATTGCTTCCATTGTGCAATATCCGCTTGGTGTAGATTAGGCCTGAGACTCCAGGACAGCTGAATTTGAGGTTCTGCTAAACCTTCAGTCATCCTGAAACACTTTCATCCAAAGCTGGCATGTCCAAGAATGTAGTAACCAGTGTCTAGAAGCTGATAGATAGATAGATAGATAGATAGATAGATAGATAGATAGATGATAGTGACATTAGAGTTGCTAAAAGGAAGTGACTCCCTGTGTAGAAACAGGACAAAAACATCTGATAATCTCTGGTGTGTGTGTGTAAAGGGCAGAACCAAAATGGCATCTAGCAAGTCATGGACAAGGCTGAGGAGAACCTGGTGGATTATGGGTAGAGTCTGGCAGAATTCCAGCATTGCTGACTTTTCACAGCACTGTACTTGTTACCTGACACAACACAGTTTTACTGCTCGTGCAGTAAAATATTGGCTGGTTGTAGCCTGTCTTTCCTAAACCACTATAACCTCACTATGATTAAGCCTAAGTGCATGAAGCTGAAATGATTGTGTATTTCCCCCTGCTTCCCCTCCTCTCTAGTCCCTCTACTAACTCCCTTATGTCAATTTTTAGCATGTTAGGGCACAACCCTCTTCATTTTTAGAAAGAAAAAAAAAATCCTGCATTTAATTGTAATTACAGACAAAATTTGTGCTGATGTTTTTTTGACACACATACACACATGCTGGCCCCGTTCAGAAGACACTCAGACCACGGCTTTAACCATGGTGTTTAAGCCAGAAAGCCAGGCCATGTTCAGAAGACACCTTAAACCACAGCTTTAACCAAGGTGAGTCAGGCAAAAAGCCTTATTCATTGTGGTTAAAGCCATGGTTTAAGGTGTCTTCTGAACAGGGCCACAATTATGGAAATTACGCCAGCTGGTCTACCGAGTCGGGCCAGCTAGTAGAAGTTGGAATGGAGTCCAGGGAGGTGAGCTGATGAAAGCGCATCAAGCTCCATCACCCTCAAGCAGATTCCTCTGGCATCCTTAACTAGGGGTGTGCACGGACCCCCCAATCCGCTTCGTGGCCTGATCCAGAAAATCTGGATCGGGCCCGATCCTCTTTGCGCCGCTCCGGCCATCTCCCGCTCCGCTATGTGGAGCGAGATCCAGCTTTGCCGCCGTCGCTACATGGACGGTGGCAGCGGCAGCGGCGCAAGATAAGCCACCCTCCTGCCCCCTTACCTGCATCCGTCACGGGCTTCAATTGAGGCCCCGGTTGAAGCTGGAAGAGGCCTCGGCCTTCACTTCCGTCTTCAACCAGGGCCTCAATTGAAGGCCGCGATGGAGGCAGGTAAGCATCCCTCCTCCCTGTTCCCTTACCTGGCACCGCTGCTGCCACCGCTGCATGGATGGTGTCGCCGGCAGCGCCAGATGAGTCCCCCTACCCCCCCCCCACTTACCTGCAGGCGAAGCGATCCTCTTCGCCTCGATCTACAGCCCCCCTAACTCTCTTTGCCTCCGCCTTTTCCGGAGGCGAATTAGGCCGCCTCGCTCTTGCTTCTCTGAACCGAAGAGAAACAGAGCACATCCCTATCCTTAACTTCAAGTTGGTTCTTATTAAGACTTGCCCTGGAACTGATTTCGAATCCACTTGACCTCCCTGCTTGGTTTTCTAATATTTTCAGTATCCCAGTCAATTTTAGATGTCAGGTCAAGCCATGAAGAGAGTGGCAATTTTTACAATGGGAACCTCAGCTAATTTGTTAGTCAAAGAGATTCTGTATCTCCAGATCTGAAAAGAATAGATTAATCAGGCAGCTGCACAATGACTGACAATTAGTGTGCCTGATAAATTAAAGTGCAAACCCATGGGGCATTACGGAAATTGGATTTGGGATGCTTGTTGCTTTGAGATTCAAATGTTCTTCAGTTTGGCAATGTGTGTTGGTTTTGAAATCCTGTTGGAACAATATGGCAGACTTGATTCTGAGGAATATGAGCGAGATAACCTTCAAATGTCCAAAGTCATCTTACGGAATTAGTCTTTCGTTTTGGATAGCCATGGCTGGACATTTTTGGCCAGTGTTCTATATCATTAATTGGTGTGACCTTCTCTGAAATGATATTGGAAATTTTGAGCTGGCATTAAAAACATGTGTGTTATAAAATCATTTACTTACAGAGGGAATGCGTGTACTTGGATTTTAGTAAATATTTGGCTAACATTAAACATATTTGGTTCATCACTGCTGCCCACACATAAAATACTTTGCTGCACTCACCAGAATTTTCCTGCAAGTTCAGAGTGTTAATTATTTCCTAATAAAACAATTATGAGATGCATGGGTTTCCCCCCACCCTTATTTACATTCTGAACAGAAACAGTAATGAGGTATTCTGATCCTATAAAATGTTGTGGGAGTTGGAAATTCTAATGCCTTTTCAATCTCAAAAGACAGGTGGAAGGAAGGCAATTACCACTAATTTCTGAAGTAGCCAATACATATTCAAATGAATGCAAAACCCCCTATATACTTAGATGCTTTTTCTGCCTTCCTAAGGTTAATACTATTCATGGTTAGGGATGAGCCTATCTGAAATCACACTTTTCTTATATGTGGAATCGCAGAAGTCTCAAATGGTTAATTCCTCCTTCATGCCATGTCCTATGTAGAAAGGAAGACAGCATCTCGGTAGGTTTGGGATCAAGCACTTAGCCAGAAATGTTGTATTGAAGTGGCCTGTGGGGAGATGAAATAATTACAGAACGGCCAGACCATAAATACACATAACCTAATGTTATTTAATTGTATTCTTTATTTATTAATTTATTTATTTACAATATTTCTATACCGCTCCCTATCCAAGGATTTCAGAGATGAACAAATGCGGTAAAAGAATAAAAACAGAATAAAAAAAAAATCATTAAAATTACATTTTAAAAGAACAAGTACAGATTAAACCATGGCTGATTATTCCGGGAAGGCTTCTTGAAATAATGTTTTCCAGAAGCACTGAAAACAATACAATGTTGGTGCCTGACTGACCTCCAGTGGCAGGAATATCCATAGGAAGGGGGCTACCAAATTGAAGTCTGTTCTCCTGGTGGACTCCAGTTGGGCCATAGGTCCATGTGGAACCACAAGGAGCATGACCTCAGTGGCTGGGCAGGTCGGTGAGGGAGAAGGGACTCTCTCAGGTATTCTGGTCCCAAGTTGTTTAGTGCTTTGTACACTAGTACTACATCTTTAAACCTGGCCTAGTAGTGAATAGGCAGCCAGTGCAATTTCCTCAGTAAAGGAGTTACATGCTGAAAAAGGGGTGCTCCTGACCATAGCTGAGCTGCTGCATTCTGCACTAGCTCCAGCTTCTGGAGTGGCTTTAAGGGCAGCCCCACATAGAGCGCATAACAGTAATCCAGCCTTGAGGTTACTAATGCTTGTACCACCATGGCCAAGCTATCCCTGTCCAGAACAAGCCATAGCTGATGAACCAGGCACTCTGAGCTGCCCTGGCCACTTGGGCCTCCAGTGACAGAGATGGATCTAAGAGTACCCCCATACTACGAACCTGATCTTTCAAGGGGAGTGCAACCCCATCCAGAACAGGCAATGAGCCTATTTCCCAGACTTGGGAACCACTCACCCACAGGGCTTCCACCTTGCCAGGATTCAGTTTCAGTTTATTGGCCCTCATCCAGTATTAAACAAAATTTTGCACATGGATTGCTCCTGTTCAGTGTGCCAGCCAGCCACCAATGCCCTTTCCCATGGTACTCCAATGCATAAACCCTCTACCTTTTTCTCTGTCCCCTGCCCCACAACAGTCAGCCACCATTCCTTGGTCATTGAGTATGCTCAGCACTCATTGGGCTGTTTTTGGGAGGGGAGGGAGGAGGGGGCATTAGGGTTTCCTCCCTCTAAAGATTTTTTGCACTTCTTTACTTGGTGTTGGTAACACAAGGAGCCTGTTTAGACAACATGCTAAGCCATGGTTAGGCCACTAACATTTTTGCAGCATTTTTAAACCGTGGTTATGTAGCCACCATGGTTAGGAATGGTTCACATGACACGCTAAGCCATAACGTTTAGCTCAAAATGCTTAACCATCATGGTTTATTGTGTTGTGTGAACAAGGCCAATCTTTGTACCTTTGCTATGCTAATATACTTCCTATTAATTGATGACTGTTTATTTGCCTATTGCTTTCTTTTTCTTTTATTGCAGCTGTATTTTTAATATTATACTGTATTCACAAGAGTATATTTTTGTGAATATGGGTACTTCCAGAAGGAGGGCTCCCAGCACTAACAATCAAATGGCATTGTACAGCTATTCCACCTTTTCTTCTTTAAGGTGCAATCCTATGCATGTTTAAACAGAAAAAGACCTACAGTGCCCGGCATGGCCTAGTCAACACGTTGTAGGACTTTTTTTTCTGTCTAAACATTCATAGAATTGCACCTGCATTTTTTTTCTGGTAAGAAAAAAGTGGGAAGAAGCAATGGAAAAACATGGTTGGTTAGAAATCTGAAGTCATCATCTTAACCCCTCCATAAAATTCTCCCCCTCCCCCCACCCCACCACCAATGGGCACAGAGCTCCTGAGGAGATCTGTGCTCTGCTCCCGGCTACTCGCGGTTACCTGCGAGCAGCCAGGACAAAGTGCGACGCATGCCCACATGTTTCGCAGTCTTGGGATCATCCCGAGATCACGGAAAAAGTGGGCTAGAAGTGTAGGGCGACATCCTGGGGAAAGGGAGGGTTCATCCCTCCCTGCTCCCGGGATCCCCTGTGCGTCATGTGAATGCACAGGGATGATCCCGGGGTGATCCCCTGGATATCATCCCGTCTAACTATGGCCTAAGCCAAGGTGGTTAAGCATTTTGAGCTAAACATTATGGCTTAGTGTGTCATGTGAACCATGACTTAATGTGTCATGTGAACCATTCCTAACCATAGTGGCTAACGACATAACCCCAGTTTAAACATGTTCACTAACCATTTGCTGCAAAAGGGTTAGCAGCCTAACCATGGCTTAGTGTGTTGTCTGGATAGGCCCTATATGTCTCAGTAGGGACACTGTTTGAAAAGCACTGTTTTGGAAGCTTTAAAAATATCTATCTCTTTCTGAAACATATGTGGTTTCATGATGGACTTTCTTTGAACTTCATTTTTTGGAGAATGGGGACATTCAGGGCAGCACGTGCATTGAGAAACTGAAATGTTCTCTCGCTGTTGTTTTCTGCTGCCATTTTTGATGTCAGATTTGTGCCCATTCATTCTTTTGTCTAGGGACTGACCCGTTTATCCTGTGTAGACAGTAGAAGGGCATGGGTGGCAACCTGCCAACATTCTTCAACAAGAACGTCACACAATTCTTCAACAAAGAACTTCAGAAGGAGTACTCAAGTGTGAAATTGCAAAACTAGACTTTATGAAAATCAACAAAGGGTCTTCTGTCAGCTTAAGCCACAAGACTCTTTGTTTCCGTTCAACTGCAGCAGAATAAACCTCTCAAGTCTAGAATTTATTTGTAAGTTTAATTCTATTTGTTCAGGGTTCAAACAAGACCTGGGTTGCCTTCTAACTAGAGGTATTAAATGAGCATAGCAAAGCCTGGAAATTCTGTTACTGAGGGCTCATCTACACCAAGCAGATATTCCACTATGAAAGTGGTATGAAAATGGTATATAAAAGGCAGGAGCCACACTACTGCTTTATAGTGGTACCGAAGTGCATTGACGACTGTTGGGACCCATGACACATATTTATTTATTTATTTATTTATTTATTACATTTATATACCGCCCCACAGCCAAAGCTCTCTGGGCGGTTCACAAAAATTAAACAGTAAACATTAAAAAGTATACAAAATTTAAAAACCATCTGAAACATGAAAACAACAGTATAAAAACAGCAGTATTCATTTAAAAAACAACAGTTCTGGGGTCTGTTAGAAAACAAACCCAGCGTTGTTAAATGCTATTAAATGCCTGGGAGAAGAGAAAAGTCTTGACCTGGCGCCTGAAAGATAACAGTGTTGGCGCCTGGCGAGCCTCATCAGGGAGATCATTCCACAGTCGGGGGGCCATCACTGAAAAGGCCCTCTCCCTTGTTGCCATCCTCCGAGCGTCCCTTGGAGTAGGCACTCGGAGGAGGACCTTAGATGTTGAGCGTAGTGTATGGGTAGGTACATGTCGGGAGAGGCGTTCCATCAGGTATTGCGTTCCCAAACCATGTAGGGCTTTATAGGTTAAAACCAGCACCTTGAATTGGGCTTGCAAACATACAGGCAGCCAATGCAAGTGGGCCAGAATCGGTGTTATATGCTCAAACCTCCCTGTTCCAGCTATCAATCTGGCCTCTGCATTCTGCACAAGCTGCAGCTTCCGAACCGTCTTCAAAGGCTGCCCCATGTAGAGGGCATTGTAGTAATCTAATTTGGAGGTTACGAGAATATGGACAACTGAAGCTAGGTTATCCCCGTCCAGATAGGGGTGTAGCTGGGCCACCAACCGGAGTTGGTAGAAAGCACTCCGTGACACCGAGGCCACCTGAGCCTCAAATGACAGAGATGGTTCTAGGAGAACTCCCAAGCTATGAACCTGCTCCTTCAGGGGGAGTGCAACTCCATCCAGAACCGGTTGAACACCCCCCATCCGGTCAGAAGAACCACCCATCAGCAGCATCTCAGTCTTGTCTGGACTGAGTTTCAGTTTATTAGCCCTCATCCAGCCCATTGTCGTGGCCAGGCACCGGTTTAGCACATCCACAGCCTCACCTGATAAAGATGAAAAGGAGAAGTAGAGCTGCGTGTCATCCGCGTACTGATGACAACGCACTCCAAAACTCCGGATGACCGCACCTAACGGTTTCATGTACATGTTAAACAGCAATGGGGACAAGGCTGACCCCTGCGGAACCCCATATTGGAGAGTCCATGGGGCCGAGCAATATTCCCCAAGCACCACCTTCTGGAGCTGACCCACCAAGTAGGAGCAGAACCATTGCAATGCAGTGCCTCCCACTCCCAACTCAGCCATATACTGCTTTCATACCACTTTCAGAGTGTTGTATCCTGCCTGGGGTAGATGTGTCAATGAGCCCCAACAGTTGTCAGTGCACTTCAGTACCACTATAAAGCAGTAGTGTGGCTCCTGCCTTTTATATACCGCTTTCATATTGCTTTCATAGTGGAATATCCTGCTTGGTGTAGATGAGCCCTGCCTCTTATTGCTGCTGTGGTTGGTGGCTTCGCTTAGCTTGCATTTATTGGCCGTGTGTGTGTGTGTGTGTGTATTTTGTGTATTGTGTAATGCTATCTACCTATATCATACTGCATACATTTGATGAAGTGGGCTCTAATCCATGAAAGCTTAACCCACAATGAATCTATTAGCATATAAGGGTCCACAACTCTTTCTTTTTCCTCTTCTGTGATGGCATCTCTTTATGTTTTGAATGAGCAAAGTGTTGCCAAATGAAGCCTCATTTTTAATGTGTATCATCACTTCCAAGGGCTGACAATGAAATCTCAGTAGCAAGGTTAATTATGTTTCTTTTGTGGCTGCTGTTTCCTTTCTCCCTATTGTTCTAAAAGCAGGGACATTTAATTAGTTTTGCATGTTTATTTCTTCTTCAGGAGATAGGTAATTCATTAATCTGTCACAGCAAACATGCCCCAGGGGAGTTTTGTATTTTCTGAAGTTTAATTTTGGAGGATTTCTTTTAAAAAAAAGAGGAAGATTTTTTACTGAATCATATTAGCAATGTTGTTTTTTCAGCGGTGTGATGTGGGCTGTTTTCTTTTTTTAAAAAAAACTGTCAGAAATCTGTGACTGGATTCTTCCCCTGTCTTTCTTCATACAGACACACGAAGGATAAGATATGGTTCACAGGACTTGTAAATAATTGGAAGAAGAATAAGGGTGTATTTTAATTAAAAGTTCTCTTCCAGCTGAATCAACCTGGTGTTGTGGCAGAAATGTTGTTTGGATGTCAGATGAGTGCTCTGGGTTCAACCACTAGCCGGGATTATCTCGATTTCTTTTTGCATATCACTGGAGACAGAAATGCACCATCAAAACAGAACAGCAGCAGCATTTCTAGAGGCCCTGAATAATTAACCTGCCAATGTTGGAGTCCCATAGTTTCAGAGCTGAATGTACCTCTTCTGGACTGCCACATGTGTCTTTTCAAGGAAGCAGGAGAGCTGCCAACTGCTGTTTTAGCTGAACACAACAGGAGGTCATGGCAGATAAGATAGAAATTATTATAGGGGGATGGACTGCGTGATCTGGCTAGCTGGGGAAATACCTAGGGATGTTGCGGGCGCTCGAATGGGTCCGGGAGTCTGACAGACTCCCTTGCGTCTCCCAGCAATTTGACAGCTGCCCAGCAGCCATCCACCTTTGTCCTTTAATCTTACATAAATGTGGCCTTTATGGCCGCCATTTACACAATGTAGGAAATATGCAATTTCCAGAGCCTCCATTGTGCAGCTTCATCAGGCCCTTGCTGAGCCACAAAGAAACTCATGCGGCGACACAAGTGTGGGTGGGCGGTGGTGGATTAGAAGGCATCCAACAGAGTCAGATGTGGGCATGTCCATCCATCCTTGGAAATACCTGTTCCATATGAGATTATACTGTGCCAAGAGGACCACTTACATAGTTTGGGGGTAATCCTGGTTTTAGCAAAGTCCCTGGGCTCCAGGGCCAGTTCAACAGTTTGAAAATGGTATATGAGATGCGTCCTGGGCCCCAACAGTTGTCAGTGCACTTCAATGCCGTTATAAAGCAGCAGTGTAGATCCTGCCCAGGTGTAACTGCCCCTTTCCTCTATTTTGACTGATACATAGCCAAAATGCTGGAAGTCTGAGACGCTGCCCTTTAAGCTTTGGGGACCTCAAGGTTGAACTACTGTAATGCGCTCTATGTGGAGCTACCCTTGAAAATGGTTTGGCAATCTCACCTTGGTGCAAAATGTGACTGCCTGATTGGTGGGTTTGAACTGATTTTCTCCTAGGTTTTAAAAGAACTACACTAGCCAGTGAAATGGCTTCGATTTGGATTGGATTGAGGAATGCCTCCTCTCATATGAACATCCTCACAAATTAAGATCTACCAACAAGACCCTCTAAACATACATCACATGTAGAGGCTGGCGTTGGCCCCTCAAGAAGTGCAAGTGTTCCTCAGTTGCAGCCCCCAAACTACAGACTACTTTTCCGTGGGATATTTATATTGCCTTGTCTTTTCCTTTTCCTTTCAAAGGCGGGTTGAAACTCATTTCTGCTTTCAATAATTAGACTCTAGTTTTTATATTCCTTTCTGGTTTTATATTGTTTTGATTTGTGAGGTGTTTTGCTAATTTTTCCTTTAGAAGTAGTATTCGTACATATACTGCTGCCCACACAGATTTCACCCATCCATATTTGTGGATCCAATTTTTACTGCTTGGATGCAGGACTTTACATTGATCTCTGCTGAAATGCATTTTGCTAGTTTTGGGCCAGTTCTCCATCCTGTCAACATGCTCTTGAATCCTGTTTCTGTCTTCCAAAGCAGGGGTGGGCGGAATGTAGATGATTTGGACTTCAACTCCCATAAACCCATGCCAGCAATGGGAGGTGGTCCAAAACATCTGGACATTTCCTTTCTGCCCACTTACGTTCTAACTTTGGTGTCACCTGCATATTTGATGAGCTTCTCCTGTACAACTTTGTCCCAGTCATTTATTAAAATGTTGAACGACGCTGGGCCCAGGACAGTATCACGTGTCACCTGTTGTCTCTTCTTTGTTGCTCAAGAGGGTAGGATATGAACCAATAGGTTCAAATTACAAGAAAGGCAATTGTGACTAAACATGAGGAGGATCATTCTGATTGTATGAGCTACTCAATACTGTCTCAGGAGGTTGTGGGCTCTCTCTTGTCAAGAGGTTTTTAGGCAGAGGATGGATGATCACTCATCAGGCATGCTTTAGCAATAGATTTCAGTAGGGAGTTGGACTACACAACCTTTGAAGTCCCTTCCAGATCTCATTGTATAACAGTGACTTAAACAGATGAATACATGTAGTGGAGGTTGGTGGCTCTGATATCAATTGGGGTAGTGTATCTATTCCAGGTTTCATTCAGAACCACCCAGAACTCTGAAGGAGCTATCCAAAGTATGGCAAAAGAGGGCACCAATTTTCAAAGTACCTTGGAGAGCTCTTTTAGAGTTCTGTCTGGTTCTGACTGAAACCCAGAGCGGACTCACCGCCCCACTGACATTGGAGTCACCAGCCTCCGCTGTTGAAAGGTCAGCAGCAAATGCTTAGGGAGAATTTTTAGGGTCAGCAACTTTGCTCATGTACAAACCCATTTTGTGCACGAGTTTCATTTAGCTCATTCTGATTCTGCCAGAATACATATATCTGCATGTCATGCTGTGCAGAAAGTTATTGGAGAAAAGCAATGAGCAGCTGAAAATCTATCATTTCACACTTTGAAAATGCAACTGTTTAGCAGCGTTCCTGGCATAGAAGCTAGAATTCCAGCAGTGTTCAGTATCATTAGTACGCCTAATGCAAACAAGTATAATTTTTGCTGTGCACATATTCCTTAGGAGGCAATGGAGTAGAAACTCATATACAAATATAGGGATGTATTCTTCTGTGGAAGGCATATGAAGTGTAGCTCTCTGGTTTAAGGGTGTGTTTCTTCTACAGTTAACCTATAGGACTGGGGTGGGGGTGGGGAATACAGGAATCTTTTAATATTTTCCCCTTATCCTGTGATTAACATTCCCTCCATATTCAGGGGTGAGGGTTATGTAGATAAAATGGTAATGATGGCCATCAATTTGGATGGCTTTAAATGGGGGTTGGATAAATTCCTGGAGGAGAAGGCTAAATGGTTACTAGTCCTAATGAGTAAGTGCAATCTCCAGTATCAGAGGCAGTACACCTATATACACCAGTTGTTGGGGAACATGGACATGAGAGGGCTGGTGCACTAGTGTCCTGCTTCTGGATTTTCCATGGGCAGCTGGTTGGCCACTGTGTGAAATGAGTGCTGGACTAGATGGACACTTGGTCTGTGCCCACATGGATTTTCTTATGTTCTTATGAATAATCTTGTACTCAAGACAGCAGTCTTGGGGAAATCCCAAAGTTTGCAGACGTCCAAAACATCTTTGTGGGGGGACCCTAAAGAAGGACACCCACTCAAGCAGCACAATAAGGATGGAGCATGCTCAGTGACCATGGGATACTGATTGACTCTTGGGGAGAAAACCAAGGAGACTGGCATAGAATACCGTAGGGGAGGGCATGACTGAATGATTGGAATACTGTACATGAGCTCTCCACACTGCAATGTTTTGTTGTAGGTTCCACTTGTTACAATACTAAGAAGTGTCATAAAGAAGAATGCTTCTCAATGATGGAGATGGAGATTCAAGTCAAACTTCCACCTAACAGATCAGTCTAAAAAACATACTTTCTGTGGGCTGGAATTTCTTCCTTGGGATGACCTCTGTCTTGGATGCTTTGGGCAATGAACATCCTCCCTTGAGCAGGGAATAGAACATGATCACCCACTGAAGAACAGTCTCACTATGCCGAGGTCAATTGAAACAGCCTCTGCATTGCAGCTCTAACTTGCAGAGTAGCTTGCTTCCACTGTAGGGAAACAATTTCTCCCTTTGGGTTTGTTTGTCCATTTATGTATGATTTCACCCTGTGTTTTAGGACTTTATCCTGTTTTTAATACAATATCAGATTCTCAGAGCATGTTAACATACAATAAAACCATAGAAACAGTAAAACCCCAAACCTTAAGCAAAGTATTTAAGCAGCAGAACATGCTAAAAAAGAAAGAAAACAAACCAGTTTTTTTTTTAAAAAAATGAATAAATTCCAACCAATGGGTTTGCAGATAATTAATGGACACAAAATGGTGGTCCATCAACTGAGAGAAATGACTTGCAACCAATGCAGAATTTATAAGATGGAAAACATATTATTTCTCTTGTCAAACAAACAAACAAGCCTTCCAAGAATCAACAGGGCAGCGTTTTAAAATATTTGGATGAAAATGAGCCTACAAATCTTGTCCATTACCAAAGGAGATCACAGAACATGAGATCCTGTCAAAATGATTTCTTTCTTTCTGATTATTTCAGTTATCCCTTTCCCCTAAAAATGCAGTTGGAAAACTGCATATTGGTTTGTGTTTAAGGTGACTTGTGAGTTTCCACTCATGAAAGTCATCTCTGTTTCATTCATGTTATCCCAATATACCTAGATGGCAGTGACAAAGTCCTTGTTTGAAAAGGAAGAGAGATACCATGGGGGATGCTGTCATTTCTTATTTTGTTCTGTGCCTGTTAGTTTTCAAGCCTGTCTGTCTTTCAGTTTTTCATTGTTATGTTGCTGGAATATGTTTGTTCTCCTTAGATGAGACTGTTCAATTAAATGCTCATGTTCTTAGACTTGAACCATTTTGTTATTGGTTCCTTGCTAAAAATTGTGTGTGTATATATCACCTTTCCTTTAAAAATGCCTTCGGAAGGCAGGGTCAACCTAATGACAAGATAAAATCACACAATAAACACCAAAAGCAATAACTGTAGATCATTGTAAGTAAAATAATAAAAAAGTACCCATATAAATTTTTAAAGCCCTGTCAATATTTAATTTCAGAAATTGTTATTTTATTCTAAACTTTAGAGGGCAGCGATGGCATCCATCACATTGATCTTAATAACTTGTTCAGCAGTGTTTCGAATGTTAAATAAATATTGCCTATCAAGAAAGGGGCCAAATCAACTTGCAAATAGACTGCTGTTCTTTGTGGTTTGCTTCCTCTTCCATTCCTTCTGTTTTGATTCCCCAAGTCTACCTACAAAAACAGCAGGTAGATATATATTCATTTGGTTAGGTGAAATGTCCGAATTCCAGTTAAGGTAGACAGCTGTCACCTGAAGCTGCATGGAAGTTATGGGTGCAGCTGTCTCTCAGACAAATCATGACAGCTTGCTTTGCATGGAGAGTTTTTGACATCTGAGGGCACCTGGACAATGCAGCAGCTGCTACTTAACATGGGTGAATTATTGCCTGTTTTGAGTACGGCAAAAAATGTAATTATTTCAGCTGGCGTGGTTCACTCTTTATATTTCTTTAAAACTTTAGGATATCTTCTAAAGCTCAGAAGTGTGTTTTATTTCCCTTATTGAAATGCTTGCAATGAACTTAATAATAATAATAATAATAATAATAATAATAATAATAATACCCTTTACAGCTCATAGTCTTAACCTGCAGTTACAGAGTTCCTTCCTGTCACTTCCAAGACGAGACAGTCTCTGCCTTAAGGTGATGCTTTAACGGGGAGTTCATTCTCAAGTTCTTTCGGTGTTTTTAAAAAATCTGTTCAGAGGTGACAGACCTGTTTATAGCAGTAAGCCCAAGGTATAAAATAAGCTGCCTCCGAAATATTTGCTAATTGCCTTCTCTGTAGACTTTAGTGGGAAAAGGTCAATGGAAATATGTCATCTTGGGTCCAAGAGGGTTATTGTTTATTTTAAGTTTAAGGCATAATGATATAATAATTTACATGGAGTAAGTTTAGTTATTGAACGTAGCATTGTTCCCCCCTACCCCGGTTTGGTTGAGGTTGATTGCTCAAAATCATGTCCAGGGATGGTAGAACATAGGCCGTAGCTAGACCTAAGGTTTATCCCAGGATAGTCCTGGGGTCAAACCTGTTCATCTAAGTGCCACACAGGGCATCCAGCGCTCAGGCAGGGATGAACCCGGGATGATCCTGGGATAAACCTTAGGTCTAGCTAAGGCCTTAGTTAAATTTGCATTTTAATATAAACCTAGTGAAAGGATGGAAGAGAACATACTTCACTTTGCATTTTAGTGTGAACTGACCTAATTTGCACTTCCTAAACAATGCATGAACCAAAACACAGTTATCTTTAGGTAGAACGCTTTTCCAAATTTTTTGATGCAGTTGTCTGATTTTACATTTTAAAAAAAGCATCTGTCAAATCAAGATAAGAATAGTCAAGCTGTAAAAAAAGGCTTGGGAAACAAATAAGGGAGTTGCCTGGCATCTAAAAGACAAAACGAGGGTCCCTGTCTCAGGTAGCCACTTTTCTCACCTCAAATGGCTCCAGGACCCTCAGAAGACCCTTTTCTGAAGATCTCAATATACAGGCAGGTGCATATCAAATTTCTAATGGAAACAAGAGCTTACATTTCTGAATTGGTCCTAAAAGGTCTTTTTGACCCCAGTGCTCTTCAAGACCATTCTGTTCCACTGAATGAAAAAGTGAACTATTTGCAGAAAGCTTGTCTTTTGAAATTGGCAACTGAATACCTGTAGGCATCTGGTTTTACTTCGGCTTCTGCTCCTTTTCTCTCCTTCCTGCTTATTCTGGGAAAATCAAATTCTCTGTTTTGGAAACTCATTCTAGGTTTGACCCTACATTATTATCTGACAGACCTCTCATCTTTCTTTGTAGCCCCCATGCCATCCCAGAACGCCTGCGGGTCAGAGTGAACAGAATTAGTTTACAAGATTACGAGGGATTGCATTATGACAAGGAAAAACTCCGGGAAGCTTGTAAGTTAAAAAGAAAAGAAGAAAGAAAGATGCTTTTTGATATAACTTTTCATGTGTTCTCTTCTGTATAGCTGTTTCGCCATAGTCAGGAGTTCACACATTTTGGCTGGGTTTAGTAACTAATAGGAATGGATGATGATTTTTTTAAATTTGCATTTCAATGCAAATTTACCATATTTGCACTTCCTGAGCCTAAACACGAACTGTAACACAATTCACTTTTGTAATCTGTACATTTCTGAAGTTTGTGATGCTGTTCATAAAAAATATATACGAAAACATGTACATTTGAAACAATGTGCACAAAAAGTGCAAATATTTCTGAAAATGCACACAAAATAGTTCATTCAATTGGGAAATCTCTTTTTAAAAAATGTACATTTGAAAAGGTATACACAAAAATGCATACATAGGGAAAAATACATAGAAAAATGTGCATTAAAAAAAATCTCAAGAAGAAATTGCAATCCAGTGCAGACCTGGGTTGGAAAAAAATTAGAACCTGAGTGAAATTCAGCATGATAGATTTGCCCATCTGTAGTAACTAACCATTTGTGTCCAGTTGCCAGTGAGGCCTTGCTTTCTTCTTTCATTCTTAACAGAGGCCAAGTAAGGGCATACCTCTTATAGTTACTGCCAGGCAATGGTGTGTGTTTTTAAACAGGGGGTGGGAGGAAACTTTGGACGTAATTTATGTTTATTTGTATCAATCTTCCCCCTCTAATCCATGACATTTCAACCCAGCACAAAATACAACCAGGCACCATTTTGAAAGAGGCACCCTGCACCTCCCTGTGCTGCTAACATCTTAGGGGGCATGTTTAGACAGAAAAAATCCTACAAATGCCTGCATCCCCCAAATAGCCATGTTGGCTGGAGCATGCTGGGAGCTGTAGGACTTTTTTCCATCTAATAATGTGTATTAATGACCTAATGCAAATATCCCTGTAGTCACTGAGAAGTTTTCCATTAATTTCACTGAATCTCGGATGAGACCCGATCAGCCTAAAACCCTCAGAACCCCACTGAGAAAACAATGCATCATTTCTGGAGAAAGTACCACGATAATTAATTGTTGCATTCAATTAATGGCGTAGAAGTCAAAGGAAGAGGTCAGATGAGCTGGCAGCACTGTTGATGACAACACCTTGAAATGAAGTCCCTTTCCTTGGTGACACGCACTGAGCCATTAATCAATGCAGGATGCGGCTGCTTGCGATAACAGTTTAATAGAGTCTTGTTCGTGCATCTGGCTCATTATTCATATTCAATTACAAGGATGGCTGTTTGTTATGTAACAAAGCTGCCACTTCCTTTTTCTAATACGGGATTCCCTGGTAATTACTGGATGGCAAATCTTCTAATTGGTTTGCTTATCTTCATGTAGAAATATGACTATTCTGTTTAGACAGCCTTCTGCTCCCAAACTCACATGTGCCTTTTTCACTGATGCTCTTTCCCAGTTTTTGAATTATGATGGTCTCAAGGAGAATACAGGTTCTTCTAACAACACTTTTGTCAGCCCCTGCCATACATTTCCACACAGAAAGTCAAAGGCTTCATCATAGGTTTACTGAGTCTTCTTTTCCAAGACAATTGTTGGGTTTTTTTTTGGGGGGGGGGGCGGGGCGGGGGCGGGATATATTTTTTAATTTATACTAACAAATATCTATAGACTGTTTTTGTGTGGGGTGGGTGGGTAGGATGATATCATTGAATCAATCCTTCATTGAAGGAAAAAAATTCCTAAAGAAGGAAAACTGCCCGAAATCTTTTGCATGGCAACAGCAAAGTCTATAAAACATGGGTTCTCAACAAGGGGGGAATTAACCCCTGGGGGGGAATTTTAGAGTTCCAGGGGGGAATTGGGACCGCTGTTCAGCAAAGTATGATGTCCTGTAGATTATGTCTTCCTACACATGTTATTAAAAAGGTCCCAGAAAAGTGTCACATCGTCTGCCAAAGCCAGGCCTTTGCTCTCTTTTCCCTCCCTCCCTCGCAATCCTAGAAGTTTCAAGCTTCCCATTTAAAGGGGCAACGCAAAGCATGGGAGCTGAGAATGTAAAAGGTGCCATGCTTTGCATTGCCCCTTTAATTGGGACTAATATAGAAAAAAATAAAAGATTTTCAATATTATATGCATATTATTTGGAATGCACCTTTTGACTTAGACTATCTTGGGAAGGGGGGAATTATATTCTGAACAATGGTGAAAGGGGGGAAAGGGAGAAAAACAGGTTGAGAACCACTGCTATAAAACTTTGTAACTTTTTGACTTCATGCATGTCAAAATTCCAAGCCCTCTCACTGAAATGTGAGGTAGGAGATACTTGTTGTGCAATCCACAAAGTCTTTATTCATTTAAAAACAACAACCCACCTTTTCACACCTGTAGCATCTGTGAAGGCAAGGAGCCATGAAGCCTAATTAGACAAACAAAGCAAGGCAGTTGGTTATAAATTAAATGGACAGTTTCCCATCATGCCCGAAAGGCTGTTACTGGACTCCTCCTTCATGGAGGGTCCTCTTAACTCAACCTCTTACATGCAGCCAGTCTAACAGATTGCCTCCCACCTCCTCTTAACTCTCCCACTTAACCCTGTGGTGGATTCTGGGATCTGTCAATTCCAGTGCTCCCTCCTCTTCCAACAAAGGCTGAGGCCTTAGCTAGACCTAAGGTTTATTTGGGATTGTCCCTGTTCATGTAAATGACACACAGGGGATCCTGGGAGCAGGCAGAGATGATCCCAGGATGATCCCGGGATAAACCTTAGGTCTAGCTAAGGCCTGAGTTCCCAAGGGGGATGGGGAAGACGGTCTCTGGATTTGGGCTTCCTGTTTGATAAGTTCCTTGGAAAATTCCTCCCTTACTCCTGGAGAGTCTTAGGGAATTTCCTCCAGAACTCTCTGTCTTGACTGAGCTTCTCATAGCTCTGCTGCTGAGTCTGACTCAGAATCTGAAACCAAACCAAGGAGCCTGAGCCCCATCTTAACAGTTTAGTACATTGACTCTCCGTACAATGAACCAGTTGGGATATCATGATATTCCATTGTGACTGGAATGAGATGGAGTGAGCCTTGGGGTCATAAACATACCCTGAAGCTTTTGCTTCAGTTGTCATTTCATTCAAATCCAACAAACTTAATGTTAACTATGGTTTGTTTGAAATAAGTCAATTTCAAACCATAGCCAAGATTAACCATGTTTTAGTGTTCAGATGTAAAGCTAAACTGAAATGAAAGTCAAAGCTTCCAATCTCCTTGTGGTCATGCTGGGAGGGGGGAGGGGGAGTATGTGAGCCTGAAGTATACTGTAGTTTGCTTCCCTCAGAATCCCTCATGGTATATCATGCTGTTCAAACCAGCTCAAATATGGAAGTGTCTCTTCTGCACAACATCTTTGAATCAGTCTCCAAATGTGAGGGTCATGACTCTTTTCTAATGTTCCCCTTCCAATTCTCCCCCCACCCTAAATAAACATGAGGTGACAGAAATCAGAACATGGAAACCAGTTTAAGAATGAGCCACTTTATTATCCCTTTGGGAGCGCTGCAGGAAAGCTATTAAGATTTTTGCCTGAGACATGTCTTCATGATGGAGCATCAAATACTCCGACACCAGCCTAATAACCTGGATCATCCAAACTCAGAGTAAATAAATTTTGCTCTTCTTGTTTGCTTGAAATACCAATTTGATTCTATCAGTGGCCTCATCTAAAATTGAATTTCTCCCTTCTGCATCTAACAACTCGTCATAAACCCTGTTCAGAGAAGATTAATCTTGGCTCCAGTGGAGGTAGACAACTCATTTCTAAAATCCTTCTGAGCAATTAAATGATGCCATGCTGTCCTTTCAAAGGAACAAACAATGTTTACTTGATACTCTCCCATTTTTGTTACTTTCTCTACTATTATATAAAGTTATTTTCCCCCTTTCTATATCAGGGCAAATTCTGCACCCCAATCATAGAATTGCACAATATTCTTGTAAGTGGTACTTATATGCTCTGAGAACGATGAACATATACATAGCACATTAGAGATAATCTAATCCAATTTCTTCCATTGAGGCAGTGTAATGTATAACCAAATCATTCCCAAAAGATGAATCTGTATAAATGATGGTTCGTTTTCTTTTAAAAAATTGTAAGGCCACCTTCTGATGTAGCAGTTTTCACTAGGGGAGTGATTTTGGAATGATTTCCATGCACATATGGCAAATGTTACATCAACTTTAGATATGCATGTGATGGGGATTAGAGTTTTGAAGAAAAGATTTCATGGGCATCAAAGCAGAAATCCTGCATGCTGCTATCCTGAAAAATCCACAAAGTCAACTTCCAGTTATTCCTTCATTGGGAATGACTCCAGAAGCATTTGTGGAATGTTTGTTTGGTCAGAAACAGCATGAAGGGTAATAATTGTGCACTAAATTCTTGAAATATTTATGGGTGGGAGAACAGGGTTTGGCACATTTAGAAAGGATAACTAGAGTTTAAGTAGAAATACGATACCTCTCACCATAGCGGAGAAACATGACTAGGTGACCTAATTTAGAGAGGATAGTCCTTTATTTGAAACTTCCTCTATTTGAAGCTGTCCAATACAAGACTGATTTAAAGTCAAAGAGCCATTTTATTTATTTATTTATTTATTACATTTTTATACCGCCCAATAGCCGAAGCTCTCTGGGCGATTCACAAAAATTAAAACCATGAAGACTGTGGATGGTCAATTTCAAGGCTTCTGTTGTCACTCATTATGGCTCTTTGACTTTAAATCAGTCTTGTATTGGACAGCTTCAAATAGAGGAAATTTCAAATAGAGGACTGTCCTCTCTAAATTAGGACACCTGGCTACTCTATAACCCACCACTGCTGCCACATAAGCCTGCTGCCAGGGGGGTCTTTGCCAGGGACCCATTCAAACCGGGAGCTGGTCCTGCTTATACAAGGCACATGTCATGATGTCATCCTGCTCAGCGTTTGGAAGCAGCCACCATTTCAAATGGAATGGCCGCTTTGTTTCAGCACAGCAGCCCTCCACTTCTGATGAAAACCTTCTCCTTTCCCTCATGCTGAACAATGCAATAGAAGAGATATGGGAGTGAGAATTTATGAACCAGAACATATTCTCTTAACATGCTGGTTTCTTTGAAGCACAGATTTTATCAGCTGCAATGTACTGGTTAGTGTTGTAAAAAGATAGAAAGCAGCTTCTAAGCATTGGCTAGAGAAGGAGTGAGAAAACTAGAACAAGGAAGAATTTAAATATATTTTTCATAATTCTGAAGGCTACTATTAGTTTTTTTTTAAAAAAAATAGCACAAGACGCTAAACAATAAGAGAACAAGCAAATTTTATCCCTTTTGTTTTCACATCTCAAGCCTTATTCAGGGGCTCCAAATATAATTCATGGAGCATGGAATGGATTATCTCCTCACACAAAGCACGGCAATTCTTCTAGACTCATAAGACAAGTGGAGTTTGAAATGGGCTAGCATGTTTGAAAAGCTCCTGCTCACTTCATGCTCCCCTCCCTCTATAAGAGCAAATTATTGTTTGAACGGTAAAGGTTCTTTTGTGGGAAGTGAGAAGCTCACTTCTCCCATGGTTCACTTCCCATCTCTGGACTCATTTGTGAGGGGGGGGGGGAGGAGGAATGTCTCCTCCACCCTTGAATTCTCTCTGGGCCAGATCTGCACCTTGTGTCAAATCATTACGAATGTGGAATTAAAAGCAGAAAATAACGCTATGAAAGCGGAATGTGTCCTATGCCCCAACAGTTAGCAGGACAATAGATCTCTGGTACTGATCTTCTCTGCTGTGTGTCTGACCAGCTTATAAAGAGTCAGCTGTAAGCACACAGGAACCTTGCCCCCTGCCCTGACCACCCCATGAATAATTCCAGGCTTCCTGGCAAAGGAGGAAGTGTCTCCATTACCATGGCAATGGAGCCACACCGCTCTGTCATTTCGCTCACCCTCTTGGCTAGCTTTTTCTGTGGCTCTACTGCTGGGGCTGTCAGGATGCTGTCAGGGTGTTATGCCATGGACCCCACCTCAGGTAACATGCAGCGGGAATTACTGGAGAATCCCTGACATCTGTGTTTAGAGTATGATCCACAGCTGATGTGGGAGGGCCGTTTTAAGGACAGTATTAGGAATGATGGGCCAGGTCTAAACTCTTCCCATAAGCGGCTGCTAACCGGTCTCGTTGCCCCAGTCTACTGCCTCCACATACCCGTTTTGCCTCTGGGAAGGCAACTGGGGAGCTTTTAATATATATATGCCACCTAAAATGTTTTGGCAGATGGGTGGGATATAAATGATGGAAACAAGTTTTTTTTAAATAAATAAATAAATAAATCTTTTAAGTAATAGTTTTGACCAAGCCTTATATGTGCTTGAGTGTAGAAATTTTAATAATGCATCCAAAGGATTAATGCAACCTGGTACAATCATCTGGAGAGGATTCACCGTAAGTGTGGAGAGATGTTCCCAAAATACATGCATTGCTCATGTCAACAGAATCAGAAGATGCTGTGCATTCTAGACTTATGATTAATTGCTTATTGCAGATAGGCTCTTGTTAGGGATAAAATAAATGTGATTTTAAATCCGTAAATAGCAGTCCCCCACCTCTGGAACCGCCCCCCATCCAGTTCATAAAAGCCCTACTATCCCCATGGTAGGTTCCCAGCCCAGATCAGGCCCCATACACTTACCTTCTACACATTTACCTGAGACTAAGTCCCACTGAACTCAGTGGGATCTACTTCTAAAGAGACACTTACAGTATATGCTAACTGAAATAACTGGATCTCTTGCTGTGTATTATTACAATAATAATTACTGTTGTTGTTATTGTTATTATTATTGCTGTAGCTATTCCTCTGGGAATGATAGTTGTCCGAGGAGACTGTGACTTGGAGACTTGTCGTATGTATGTGGATCGCCTAGAAGAGGTGAGTTTCTGCAAATGATATTGATTATGGGCACACAAGTATACACATGGTGTCTGTCCTCTGACATATTCATTCTTGCAATTTCCTTCTCACTTCCATTCCAGCCTTATTGGCTGATATATTCTGATGTCTATGAGGGAAGGTTACAACAGCTGGGAAGGTTTAGCTTGGAGAAAAGGAGGCTAAGGAGAGACATGATAGAGGTGTACAAAATCATGCATGGTGTGGAGAATGTGGATAGGGAGGCATTTTGCCCCCTCTCCCATAATACTGGAACCCGGCATCATCCCATGAAGCTGATTGGTGGGAGATTCAGGACAAATAAAAGGAAGTACAGTGCATAGTTAAATTATGGAATTCGCTACCACAATCATGTAGTGATTGTGATGGAACTGCCAGGCTTGACTCAGCGATTCTCCAGCTGGAGAAGGGGGGGCCTGGCTCGGCCGGCCCAGACACATGCCCCTTCACTGCCGCTGTTTAACCCTTTGGAAGTCTAGGTTCTCAAGGAACAAAACCACAGAGGAGATAGGAACCAAACACTTTTATTCTTCACACAAACACACTTCCTTAAGGGTCCACACATTAAGGTAAACACTTAAGAGGTTTGGGGGGGGGGAGAAACACGGACAAAGGAATGACAACCTCTGGACAGCAGGGACTAATACCTCCCCTCCCCCTTTTTGTACACTCAAACCAATTGGATTTGCACTCACTCCCTGCTAACCACCCACCAGCTGTAACTCCGGCAAGGTCCCTTGCCCACTTGTACCCAAACCTATTCTAAAACAAAACAAACACTTAACACTGCGACTCAACCTCTGTTGCTCACTTCGACTTGGTTCCACACTACTCGAACTAGACTCCTTCCCTCAGCAGCCATGTGGGGCTTCTGCCATCCAGCCGGCCCGGCCTGGATGCTCTTGCTCACCACGTACACACTGGACTCCTGACGCCCACAGGAAAGAGACTGGACCCTTGAGTGCCCAAACTTTTATCTCTTTCTTGATCACCAGACCCATGCTGACCAACTGAAACCCCCTAGCAACCCACACCTCACCCGAAGGGAGGGGGGAATGCTCCCAGACATTGCACAGCTGCAACTTGTTACTCTCCCCGGGTACCAGCCCGGGGAGGCGTTATCACATGCCAGGCACTTCTTGCGAAAGTGCAGCATTGGCATTTAACTTGCTAATCCCTTCTGGACACAAAGAAACCCATCTCCTTCTCTCCGGGTTAATGCAAAGATATTTTCTTAAAGGGACCATGGGCCCAGCCCATGACAGTGATGGCCACCAATTTGGATGGCTTTAAAAGGGAGTTAGATAAATTCCTGAAGACTATCAATGGCTATTAGTTCTGATGGCTATGTGCTACTTCCAGTATCAGAAGCAGTAAGCCTGTGTGCACCAGTTGCTGGGGAACATGGGTGGGAGGGTGCTGTTGCACTCATGTCCTGCTTGTGGTTTCCTAGTCAACAGCTGGTTGGCCACTGTGTGAACTGAATGCTGGACTAGATGGACCCTTGGCCTGATCCAGCATGACTCTTCTTGTGTTCTTATGTCTATATTGTGAGGTGTCTTGTTCAGAGAGGCACGATCTCACAGAGAGGCTAGGTAATCTTGGGCTGGGCAACGGAAAGCTAAGAGGGCCTAAAACTCTTAGGTTTTAGGGGAAAATCTAATTGTTAGAAAATGAGCAACTTTTGGTAAATTAAACCACAGAAGTATTTCCTGCTGCTTACAGGCTTTCAAATGACACTTGGCTAATTTTGTATAGAAATATTGAGAGCTTATAGTGAGAAGTCATTGAGCACCAACAGGTAGACCACAATTGCTGTTTATATAGTCCTGCAGTGCCTTAAAAGCTTGAATGGTTTCTAAGATCTATAGAATGGTTGGGCTGGAACTCCACAGCTCATCATCCCACCCATTACTCCAGGGCAGGATCTGGCACACACCAGTACTCCACAGATGAGCCACATATTTCATCCAGAGCATAATGTGCCAAAGCAGAGAGCACATTCAAGGAATGTGTGCCACATCAATGTGCCTCAAGAGCAGAGAGCTCCAGAGGACACAAACTGGAGCCCTATTCAGGCATTCTAAACCTGAATAGGGCAAACACAAGAGGGAAGGGAGTGCTCCTCTCCCTCAGCATGTGAAGAGAGAATCTCCTGTGTCCCTGGAGGCTTTCCATGCGATGCAGAATACTGATTTTCCAACTTCCTAGATCATTTGGAGAAGACACAGGAGCATCTCCTCTTCAGATCATTGCCCTACGTGTGACGAGGGAAAGGGGCAGGGCTAAAGAGCTCCTTCCCCTCTTGTGTTTATCCTATTCAGGTTTAGAATGCTTGAATAGGGTTTAGATGTCACAGTATTCACATTTTTAATCCTGGTGTGCTTGTTTTTGTTTGTTTTAAAAAACGAAATAAATAGTCAGTACAGGGAGGGCTGAGATGGCACCACACACCCTGCACCTGTTATTGCAATGGGGAAACCAATGGAGGGGGGAGAAAAATTCTCATTGGGATCCATGTGGCAGTCAAGACTTAAATAGTCCTGATCCGGCTCAGCCTCCCTCCCACTCCACCATTCTCAGTGTTTATCTTTTAAGAAGCAAGCAGGGGAAGGGCTAAAGGCATGAATACCGTCACATCTAAGACCAGATCTACACCTTATGTCATATTGATACAATCCCATCAGGGTAATGCTATATCCCTCTTGTGCGTTTATACTTTGTAGCACACACAAGACATCTGTTGCTGTATTTGGGATAATATGGAATAAAAAGCTGGAAATAGTGCTAGAAAAGCAGTATAAGGAATGTGTAACGTGCTCCAACAGTTATCAGTGCACTTCAATACCAATAAAAAGTGTTAGTGTAGGTCTAGCCTATTTCTTCCCCCAGTGAGTAAAATCTCTAGTATTTCAGCTAGCTAGTTCTAAGTTGCACCAATATATAGAGAGAAGGGATGTTAGGGAATCTGCAATGGATTCAAATAAGTTCAGATTTCTATGACTCCAACCTGCTCTGTCATCATTTCTATGATTCCACAGCAGGTCTGCTTTTTCCAACTTGTGTAAATTCTGTGGATCAGTTTTGTTTTTGTTTTTACTTCAGGGGGAATTCACAGAGCTTTGCACTGGTGCAAATGTGTATTAGGGCTAATATGCGTTACTGCTAGTGCACTGGCGGAAGTTGAATGAAATTTGCATACATCCCTACAAAAAAACACACACATTTCCATCAATGAGCGGATGGTGGAAAAAAGGATGCCTGGCAATCCATGAAACACAGGCCTTGTCTACACCAGCCCTGTATTCCAGGATAATGTTAAAGTCATCCCTACCAGGCCACATGACGCACAGCTGATCCTGCTGTGACCTCTCAGTTTTCCTGAAATATCTTTAACTGCTTTTGTCACAGTTTTTCTGGCTATCTCGCTACAATCCCAAAGTCCGCGGCTGGTGTGTCATCAGCCCCCTTGCGAGCTGTTCCCAGCTCGGCAAACAGCCAACCCACTGTCAGAGGCATGTCCAGCAGTTTTGGAGGTGTGCAGGAGTGGACCAGTCTGCCATTTTCGGCACCGTTTTTGAATGGTTATTGGCGTATTTTGGCACCAACCGTGTGTGTGTGTGTTTTTTTTACACAAACATATCTCTGCGCAATATGGCATATTCGCTAGATCTCCTATCCACTCCATGCGTAGCTGGGATTTTGCATTCATCCGCATCTCTCCTGATTCATAAAAAAGCCCCATAGCCACGTCATCTGCCTAGCCCCACCCACTTCTCCCGATCCACACATGGAAGCACTGTCGAAGGGGACACGTCCTCCCGCAACGGCACTCCTGTCATTGTGGGAAACGTCCCGTGTATGTGCCTCATGAGCGGCTATTGTGGAACCAGGAAAACTCGCAACCACCCTTCCTCCCTTGCGAAAGGCCTGTAGGTGTAGATTAGGCAGCAGATGGAACAGATTTAATAAAATCTGTACATCCCTAGTGAGGAGCTCTAGTGCCAGGAAGAGAAGCCTTGAACCCACGTACCGAGTACTGCTTTTGCACAAAAGCCCAACAGAGCATCTCTCATGAACATTTCTTCAAGTTCAGGACTCCATTCTGAAACAAGGGAAGGAGTTATTAAGATAAGGGTATATCTGAGCATCATGTGCAGAGGGCATTTCCTTCATCATTGAGTGACAGTGGGAAATTAGCAGGGAGGTGGGGGGTGGGAGGGGGAAAGTTTTCTGTCCCTGCATCTCTCATTTCAGAAGTCAAGTATTGCCTTCTATTCCTAGGCAACTGCTTCAGGATGAGTCAGAAAATATCAGGCCACATTTCTGATTAAATTATTTGCTAGCTATCTCTGCACAGTATTAACTGAAGCCTCGCCTGGGCTTTATTGAAACTTAGTGTGTGGGGGTCATTGCAACTGGAAGATTCAAGGGGAATATTCTATAGAAGAATGGTACAAAGAAGTATGGGATATAGCCATTAATGATAAACTGACATGTAATATTAAGTGGAGAAAAGGCGTAACTAAAATAAATGAGTTTGAAGGAATCTGGAAACAGTTCCTAATATTTGTGTTTACTAAGGGAAGTGGGAAACTGCCAGCAGAAGAAACGATCAGATTTTGGACTCAGGAATAGATCCCGAGGTGGGGGGTGCACTTTTATGTTAAGAATGACTATGTTGTAGTATGATAATGTATAGGTAATACTTATTCAACATATATGTACTCAACATTTATTCAATATGTATGTAGTAGTTGTTTGATGTTTCTTTTATTATTATTATTATTGTAATGTTGTATGTTTATATAGTGTAGAAAACAAATAAAAATTATTAAAAAAAAAGGATATCTCTGAATAATAATAATAATAATAATAATAATGATGTTTGACAAACAAGTTAGCTGGGTTCCTTTTCATGGGGGAGAAGGCCGAAATAGCCTTTGAGTTAACCATTGTTTCTATTGGGTTTTCTCCCTGTAGGATTTGCAGTCAGTAACTTCAACTACACAAAGAGTCCACTACCAGGTAAAATATCTCTTGCCTCTTTACCTTTCAGAAGAAACAAACACTGGAAGGGCTGATATACTATTTCCAGTCCCATGCACAAAACCCTCTGCAGCAATTCCAGGCTGCATTTATACTGTTATTTTTGAAGATTTATCCTGCAGCCTGCATTTCCAATGGTAGTCCATCTTATACATAATAGGTACATTTAAGAAAAAAATCTGGTTTTGCCTTAAGGTATATTGTCGTTATTACCTTCATGTATTTTCCACATCATTCTCCACCACATGCATGCACCCTACGTAAAGCTGTAAATGGAGGTTTTGATAAAATGTAATAATGATGAGAGTATCCATCCTTTTCTCTCTCTTTCTTTTTCTCTCTCCGTTTCTGTGTGAATTTTTCATGGGGAATAAATGTTCACGTTGTGAAGATGAGCTGCCATTGTATCAAACCAGTCTGCCTGTTCTTTCTAAAGAATGCTACACCCAGAAAAATCAATACTAGTTGAGAATGTTCAGCACCTTATAGGAATGGACTCCTCCCCTGCACCGAATAGTTCTGTTCCATGAAACAGATATGTCAACCTTTACAGAAGGGAGTCCTTTATTTGAAGAGCTCCCAGAGTCCTCTATTTGAATGTGTCTAACAACAACAACAACAACAACAACAACAACCAATAGCCAAGGTTCTCTGTGTGGTTCACAACAATTCAATGACAATTACAACAACTTGAAGGATTGTCCTGTCCAATTCTGGTTTAAAGATACCTCCCCCCCCCCATAAAAATCACTGTCCATTATCATCTAGGCAAGATCCAGCTCACTTGGTTAGTCTTCTATACTATAGTGAGATGTACTTATTTTTCTACTCTTTGGTGATGCACTTCCTCTTTTTTGTTGATTCATAAGGGGGCATCCTGGGTTCTCCTGAGGAACCTCAACCATACTAGGAACTTTCATCTCTCCATTGAGTATCACTTCATCGACTTGTCTGTAGAACATTTGGACCCTGATTGAGATAAAGCTAGTTGTGACTCAGGGGCCAATCTAGACTTGACAGTCATTGCATGAGTGTAACTTATGTGCTTAGCTTCTTGTGAGTGCAATTAACATGCAAGTTTTTCGTTGTTGTGGAGGCTTCCCTTGAAATGCAGGTAGCAGCTCCAGGGTGTCAATTTTCATCAGAGCTGTCCCAGGAAGAGAAGGAGTTAAACTACCCCACGCCACCTCACATGATCCTGAGGCAGTTCAGGCTTCCCTGCAGGAGTGACTTACATAATGAAAATAGTAAAAACTATATTTTGCTACCAAAATAAAAGCATGCATGGTAATTTAACATCCCTCGATTTTGGCCCTACGTTCCTCAGAACCCAATGGAAACAGTTAGTTCTGACTATTACTTGGTTGCATTCACACATAATGCTAAGCTGGGCTTTATGCCAGGGGTGGGGAACACTTTTCACTCCAAGGGCTGAATTGGTTCTGAGCACACACACCAAAGGCTACCTGCTAACAGGGGTGTGGGGCCTTAACTCAAAGTGGATAGGGTTACTACTTTGGTGACATGGTTGCTCAAACCCCATTCTATCACACACACTTACTCACATACAACTCACTCATACAGTGCCTCTCCCCTATTGTAGCCATTGGTGGCAAAGGAGACTTTTAAAAAGCCTGATTTCTACAGGGGAGAGACAGTCTGGGGGTAGCGGTTAGAATGTTGGACTGAGACTCAGGAGATCTGGGTTCTAGACCCTACTTGGGCATGAAGCTCACTGGGTGACTTTGGGTTAGTCACTGATTCTCAGCATAACCTACCTCACAAGGTTGTTGTTAGGATCTGCCATGGGTTCCTTGCAAGAGGGGAAAAAGGCAGGATATAAACATGATGATTTTTTTCAGGTTTTTTTTTTAATACATATGTTTTTGTATTACGTTCTTTTTGTTGCTGCTGCTGTTTGTTGTTTCTCCTTTTCTTGGTTTGGTTTTGTCGTAATTGTAAATAAAACGTGCAATTCAAAGTGCAATTTTTTCAAGCTGAGAAATGGATCTGGGCCACATAGTTCTTCCTTCTCTTTCTCTGCCTCCGTCCTCCCCTTGCATCATTGCCTCTCTCATGTTGTTGGTGATGTACATCTGCAAGGTCAGCCTCTTTTGAAGCTTTTCATGTCCCACCAGCACTTCAGGAGTTGAATGAAACTCCCCTCTTGTGTTCTCTTGGATTGCTCAGGTAGTTATATATTCTCCAGAAGCCCTTGTCACAAAGTCTTTTGCTATGGTTAATTTCAGGCCTTTCCATGGGCAGCATTATCTTATTATCAACCTAGTATAAATGATGAGATGGGAGAGAAAACTAGATGATGACAGCAGCAGCACTCGCGTCATTTAGTTAACAGAGCCAAATCTTCATGTCTCACTAATAAGGTATCTGGGGCACTTTTAGATCTTACCATCACAACACATTTCTCTCCTGGGTTTTCCCTGGAGTCTGGAATTGGAATAGTCAGCAGAAACCATCCCAGTGAACTCAGCTGCAAACGAGGAACTTGTTGGCAGCTGCCAATTTGTGTTCCCTTCCTTGTTCGTGTTGTTTGTTGCTCCAGTATGCTTTGTGCGTTGACATCTATTCTCCTGTGTGAGAGAGCTCCACCTCCCTCTTTTCAGCTGCAGTGTTGGACTGCCCTCAACAGAACTATTGGGGGGAAATCAACACCTTCCTACTTCGAGCTGATGCCCGCCAAAGCTAATTCAAGCTTGGCTGTGCAGCTAGACCCAAAAATATCTATAGGAACATAGGTACCTGTCTTATACGGAGTCAGACCATGGGTCCATCTAGCCCAGTATTGTTGACACTGACTGTCAGCGGCTCTCCAGGGTTTCAGGCGGGTTTTTTCCTGGCCCTTCCTGGAGATGCCTGGGATCGAACCTGGAACCTTCTGCATGCGATGCAGGTGCTCTATCACACTGAGCTACAGCCCCATTTGATTTAAAGGATTATCCTTAATTAAGGGATTATTCTTAATTAAGGGATTATCTCCATTTTATTAAGGGAGCAATTGTAGAGTCTAGGGGCCGTAGGATATTTCGTATTCCTGGATCTGAGGTTGGAGATGGTGCTCCGATCTTGGACTCTGGAATCTTGTGTCTTAGGAATGTATACTTAGCTACAGCACTTGTTCCCTTACCCCTGTTTTTTGGTTGTAGCACATATCTTGGGCTTTCTTTTCTCCTCGCTCTCCTTCTGTGTGACATCACCTCATCTCATGATCTTTAGCACTGACCGAGGTTTTCATCTTAATAGTGATAATAAAGAATAATAAAGAACTGGACCACCAACAATCTGTTGTGGTGTGGAATGTCCCTGTTCATTGCTTCAGCCGAGCCATCTTCCAGGACACTCCATTCCTTTCCTCCCCATGGTGTTTTGTCCATGGCCCCAATAGACAATCTGTACTGTGTGGCTACTGAGCATGTTCAGACCTCATTGCACTGCTTTTTTTGTGCAGAGGTTCCCCCACCCCCCCATAATAATTGTTTTCCCCGAGCATGTTGATAACTCATTTCCTCCCCTCAGTGACCACTTTTTGGCTGAAGTCCTATTGGCACTCACTAGCTGTGTTTGCTATTTATTTATTTATTTATTTATTACATTTCTATACCGCCCAATAGCCGGAGCTCTCTGTGCAGTTCACCCTTTTAATTTATTCTATTAAAAGGAATAATAACCAAGCTCTGCTTGTATATTTGTACAAGTCACTTGGACATATATTTGTACAAGGTATCACAAAGAAACCCAAATTCCCCAGTCTGCATTCTTATCCAAAGGAAGTGAACCTTCAAAAACACAATACTTAGAGAAGTGGGGAGTGCAGAAGAATAGGCCATTCTGAGATGGTTGATTGTGGTATGCAAAGTGGATTCAGGATGGTGTAATAGAAACAGTTCCTACAAAAACAGTGCAAGTAAAACTTCACTTCTAGGACTACCATATGTTTGAAGCTCTTGGGAGTTTGTCTGAGAAGGGTGTCAGGCACTCCATTTACTTTCTCATCATGCATAATAAAGGAGAGAAGCAGATGATAGAGGGATGACTTAAATCAAGCCCAGCGGCAGGAGCTAATCAGAAGATTTTTTGCAGATTCTCATGGGACCAAAGAAAAACCATTAACCATATGCAGAAGTCTGATGCCAAGCTAATGAGCATCAGCCGGGTTATGAAAAATTAGAGATGGTGTCCTTCAATGGATCACATCCTAATTGTTGTAACAGTTTGGTTGTAAAAATCACCTAGAGAGTGAGTTCCTAGTTTGCTGCACAACATGAATACCTGCTGGACCCAAGAACACAGTTGCATTGTTTTGGCCATGGAACAACATCTATCTTCACAGCCTGCTTCTTATGGATAGCTGAGTTAGAGTCTAGGGGACTGTATTATTTGTTGGTGTGTTCTTTAAAGCCATGTGCCAGATAGGCTAGCATTCTACCTTTTGTATTATACCTTCTTTGACTGAGGGGCAGTATTGGCTACCTATATGCTTCTAAGCCCAATTCAAGGTGCTAGTTTTAACCTATAAAGCCCTACACGGCTTGGGACCACAATACCTGATGGAACACCTCTCCTGACATGAACCTACCCATACACTGCGCTCAACATCTAAGGTCCTCCTCCGAGTGCCTACTCTGAGGGAAGCTCAGAGGATGGCAACAAGGGAGAGGGCCTTTTCAGTGGTGGCCCGCCAATTATGGAATGATCTCCCCGATGAGGCTAGCCTGGCGCCAACATTATTATCTTTTCGGCGCCAGCTCAAGTCTTTTCTCTTTCCACAGGCATTTAATAGCATTTAACAATGCTAACTGTTGTTTTTAAAATGGATAGCATTATTTTTATACTGTTTATGTTTTTGATGGTTTTAAATTTTGTATACTTTTTAATGTTCACTGTTTTTAACTTTTTCAAACCGCCCAAGGAGCTTCAGCTATGGGGCGGTATATAAATGTAATAAATCAAATCAATCAATCAATCAATACATTTCTCAGTAAGGATTCCAGAGAGTCTACATTAAAACTGAACAGCCATTCTGCTTGCTTTTGAAAATCTGTGATGGAGTCACTGAAAAACCATTGATTTGACCAGTGATATGGGTAATTGACTGTTGTGTAATGATGCTGGAGAAATTCAAGATAGATTCAAATGAGCTTGGATTTAAAACTTCCAGATTTTAAAAAAAACTTTCCAGAAATTTATGCAAATTTATTCACGGGAAGATACGCACATTTCTGCTAAAACATATCTCTTACTGGAAAACACACACAGGGAAACGTCAAATGGAATGAGGGATAATACGTCAAATGTTATACATTAAGATAAATTATGTAAATTGTTGCAAACTTTTGTATGGTAACGTTTGCATATTTTTCTGCATAACGGAAAAAAAACCAAATCTTTCTGTGAACAGATGAGAGAACGAACAACGCTGCACAATCTACGAAACACACGCGAGACCAGATTTCACAAAATCTGGACACTCCTACTGCTGTGTGTTACTGCTTAGCTTGTATGCATTTTTTCTCATGTAGGCTCACAATGCCTCAGTCCAATTGGTCACAAAGTTTAAAAAACACACAATCATAGTTCCTTGAGTGAGGGTGGATTTTTGGTACTGAAAACGTGCCTGCCGATACGGCCGACTCACCTTGACATACTTTACAATGGGCTTGTCACCAAGCAGTTGTCCGTCGGGGCATAGCCTGCCCTGTTAGATTTTCAACCTGTGATAAACCTGTGTGGCGCAGTCATCACTACAAGCTAAAAATGAACGGCGAAATCTGACAGATACCTGACGGTTTGGTTTGCTCAATGATTTCCCTGTGCAGCCAGGCCCAGGGGCAATCTTTTCAGTTATGTGAAACCACCCTAAGCTAATATTCGAGCATGCATGTCCATCACTCAGTCGCTCTCACCTGAAACGCTGAGAAAAGGTTGGTTTTGGGGGGATGTGATGTGATCTGATTCGAAAGTGTTGTTCCTAGGATCATAGGAAACTGCCTTATACTCTGACAGTATCAGAGGCCGTAAGCCTATATACACCAGTTGCTGGGGAACATGGGCAGTAGGGTGCTGTTGCACCCGTGTCCTGCTTGTGGGTCCCTGGTTGGCCACTATGTGAAAAGAGTGCTGGACTAGATGGACCCTGGGTTTGATTTAGCAGGGATCTTCTTGTGTTTTTATGTCTCATAACGTTGCTTTAACAAGCTAAGTAATATCTATATTGACTGGCAGCAACTCTCTAGGGCACAGCTGGGCAGGCTACGTCCATCTTGTTGCCCTTCTGTATGGCCCACACTGTCCTCTCCAGTGCCGAATTTGCCCCTGTAACATCAGGGGCAACCTCCTTCCTACGAACATAGGAAGCTGCCTTATAACCCAGTATTGTTGACACAGACTGGCAGCATCTCTCAAGGGTTTCAGGCAGGATTGTTTCCTTGCCCTACCTGGAGAAGTCAGGGATTGAACCTGGGGCCTTCTGCATGCAAAGCAGACGCTCTACCACACTGAGCTATGGGCCCTCCGAGCTGCTTGCTGCCAACATTTAATACATATGCACCTATCCTCGTGTGTGAGAAAGCTCCACCTCCCTCTGTTCAGCTGCTGCATTGGACCTCCCTCAACAGAACTATTGAGGGAAAATCAACATATTCCTACTTCGAGCTGATGCCCGCCAAAGCTAATTCGGGCTTGGCTGTGCAGCTAGACGCAGAAATATATCTATAGGAACATAGGTAGCTGCCTTATACTGAGTCAGACCATGGGTCCATCTAGCCCAGTATTGTCGACATTGACTGTCTCCAGGGTTTCAGGCAGGTGTTTCTCCAGTCCTTCCTGGAGAAGCTGGGGATCGAACCTGGAACCTTCTGCATGCAAAGCAGCTCAACCACACTGAGCTATGGGCCCTCCTTGCTGCTTGCTGCCAAAACTCGGTAGCTGGCAGCAAAGGCAAAAGGGACCTTTAAACAAAGCTAAATAGGTGTTCTTTGTTGCTGCCAAGCTGAATTTTGGTGGTGAATTCAGTGGCGCAGCAGCAGGGGTCAGTAGGTGCTGGGAAGGCAAAATTGGCTGCTGGTTCCCTGGAGGTCCCTCCCCACACTCTAGCTTTTCAGGCAGGAGTCTTTCCCAGACCTACTTGGAGACGTTTAGGACTTCTGCATCCGAAGCACGTGCTCTGCTACTGAGCTAACTTCTTCACTGTTTGATTTGCAGTGGCTGTTTGACATATGCAAATCCTCCCAGTGGTTGTTGCAACCTGGAGGTCTTGAAGATTCGCACGTGAACTCACTTGATCTGTGAGGACACAGCTTATTCCCAATACCAATGATGCAGTTGAGTTCATAACAAAAGTTCAGTATTGTCTCAGTTGCTGGAAAAGATAGGAAGTTACCATCAATCAAGGGGTCCCCCATGTAGCACCTGTGGGCACCCAGCTCCAGGAGCACCCACAAAGTTCTCCCCTCCCTGCCCCCATCAAAAAAAGTGTTTTAATACAAACCTTAGACAATGTTAGGGCAGTCTTTTTTCTCTCCCTTTCTAGCCTCGCTATTTCTATCCCCACTTCTTTATCTCACTGTTTTCTCCTTAGCCTCTAGCCTTGCTCCTTCTATACCCCCTTTGCCTTGCTGTTTCCTCCTCCTGCACAGCTTTTAGCTTTGCTATTTCTCTCTCCACATCTTTACCTTGGGCATGTCTGCACCTAAGGGTGTAGAGGGAGGGAGGGGGGAGGATCACAGACTTACCTGCTTCCATGATCCTCCCCCAGTGTCTTGACGGCTGTGTGACATCCTGGAAGGGAGAGGGACATTATGGCTGCTATTTATAACATTTATTTTTAAAGAGGAGATGTGCATGTGCAGTGAAATGGTAAGGTTTTTTATTTTTTAAAAATGTGCCCAACCCCCCCACCATCCCAGGGATGGCAAAATTGCTACCCCCCCACCCCATGGGCATGGAGCCTCCCCGTGCAGCTCCATGCCTGGTCCCACTACTTGCAGGGAGGAAGGGAGAAGCCAGGAGCAGGTGCCATACTACGCACGGTCCTCGGGATGTCCCCAGGATCACAGGCAAAATCAGGATAACCGAGGTCTCAGTTATCGCAGGAAAATGGAAGGATCATCTCTTCTTGTCCCTGGGATCTCTTGTGCATCATTTGGATGCACTGGGATGATCTAGGGACAACCTTGGGAAAAAAGTATAGTGTAGACATGCCCCTTGTTGTTTCTCCTCCCTCTCCCAGCCTCTAGGGTTGCTCTTTCTCTCCCTTCTAGTATCCTGAGCTCACTTTTGACTAGCCAACCCCCCCCCCCCCGTGCTGCCATTATGTGACTAGCCACACCCTCCATGGGATCCATTTTGTGGTGGTGTCCACAGCAGTTTCTCACATTCCCAAATATTCCCACAGCTCCAAAAAAAAGGTAGGGAAAAGTACCCTCCAAAATCTAGACAACATCCTTCCGCTGCCGCCTTTTCATTTATTACTTGAAGGGCAGGTAATTTTGACATCGAAATCATAGACGAATCACATACTGGAAATTAAAATAAGGCTTAAACGTGCTTACTTGAAAGGTTATTCCATCAAAATCAATAAGACTTGCTTCAGAGAAAATATATTTAGGGGTAGTAAGGTTAATGGAAAGTATACCATTATTTCTTTTTCAGAAATCTAAGATGAGGGCTAAAACTCCCCCCACCCCGAAATGAACTTTACCTTGTCTCTTACAAAATGTCCTTTATGCTCAATATAGTCCAGAGGCAGGTCTATATAGATAGTTCAGTGGTGGAGTATTTGATAAAATTAAAACTTTCCTCAGGGCTGGCCCTTCCCTTAGGCAGAATGAGCAGCTGAATTTTGGTGTCATAACAAAGCAGCAAATTGTTAAAGACTTAACTTATTTTTGTTGTATTTTTTTATGGCCATGAAAGATAAAGAGGCACTTCTGGGAATTCCCCCCTGCCAGGTACCAAAACAACCTGACTAGCTCAAGATCCTATGAAGCATGACAAGGCAGGGCTGGGGTGTGAAATGGCAGCACCATTTGTGGTTCTACCTCAGGCAGCAAAATATCTTGGGCTGATCCTAGGATGCCCACTAGATCATTAGAATCTGCAATGTGCTACATTACTCAGTGTTGAGTATGGTGTCGTATTTTCTACCAGGCCCAGCAAACTCTAAGCCAATCCATGAGCCAAGACTGTTCCCATAACCATCTTGTTTATTTATTTATTTACATCATTTTTACCCTTCTCATCAGCCAAACAAGGCTCTCAGAGCACCTTAAACAGGTTAACAATCAGCCAGTCCCTGCTTGCAGGTTCTCAATCTAAAAGACATGACATGAAAGGAAAGAGGATTGGAAGGGAAGAGGAAAAAAAGAAAGAAAGAAAACAAAACTCAGGCATCTGGTCTTTGTTTCAAAGTTCTGTCAGGGAAGGAAGAAGCGCCCTGCAGCTGTTCCTTATCAGGCCAATGTGTACAGAAATGCTATACGGTGCCTAAGATGAACACTTATGTACTAGACTAATAAGTGGGAGGGGAGCTAACAAGATAGTCATTTCTTTGGGATTGAAAGAATCAACATCTAATTTAGACTGTAAGATCCTTGGGGACCTGTCTTTTTTTGCCTATGCGTCTTGTAAGGTACCATTTACCACAGTATTCACAATAATGATGGCAACAGGTACTGTTAATGTTGTATTTTTTTTCCTTGCCCCATCCAGGACCAGGAAAGCTCTTTCCCAAGAGTATCATCGGTCCAGAGACTTTCCCCTAGATGGTGCTTCCTAGATGGTAAGTGTAAAAGGTTGTTTTTTTTGTCCTTGCAGCAAAAAGATGGGGCAGTGCACTCCCAGGCATGCTTACTCAGAAATCAGCAGTCATTGTGTTCAGTGGGGCTTATTCCCGGGGAAGTGTGCATAGGATTGTGTCCAGAAAAGAATAAATAAATACATAGCCCCCCCGCCAATGTGGAAGACTGTTCCAAGGATAATCAGCTTTCCTAGCTATTATGGGTGTAGAGAGGAGACCTGCCTCATTTCTCTAGGCTGGTTTCATGCAGCGCCTGCTGTCTGGGACATCACTTGGTAGTGCTTTAATTCCGGAAGAGGAAAAAGGGAGGCCAGGAGGAATCCCAGCATGCTGGAGGTGCGTTAAGGCCCAACAGCCTGTCTGTCTATATTTATTTACTTAAGGAAGCAATCCAGTGTATGTTCAGACAGAAAAAAAGTCGTTCAACTCCCTGCATTCCCGCACCAGCTGGCAGGGTGATGCTGGAAGTGGTACGAGTTCTTTTTTCTGTCTAAACATGCATAGCATTGTGCTCTAAGGCATTTTTATCCCACCCTTCAAATGTGTTCCCAGGGCGGCTTATAAATTTTCAAAACGAAATGCATAATTTCAAAACAGGAGTATTAGATGCTTGACTGCTTTAAACCAGCCAACAATTACATTGAAAGTGTTAATGAAATTTCACATGATGTGCTCCCAGTATATAGGGGAAACCTGCCCATACATTTTATGGATAGCTGCTCCTATAGGGATGAAGTATCAAAACATGGTTGTTGTTATGGTTTGTTTTGAAATCTCACTTGTTAAGGTTGCTACTGAACATTAAGAAGAAAAATGTAGCCAGTTTTCAAAACATTTTGTCAAGGCCTTCTCTTTAACAGCACCTACATTACAGCTTGGCACCTACATTATATGCTTATAGACGCCAGGTGAAGACCTTTTTATTCTCCCAGCATTTTAACAGTCTATAAATAAATTTTAACTTGGTGTTTTAAATTTGTAATTTTGCATTGCTTCTGTTTTTATCTGGTTGAGCTTTTATATTGTATTTTGTACTATGGTTTTATACTGTTGTTTTATACTTTGAATGTTTTTAATTTTTGTGAACCACCCAGAGAGCTCCGGCTATTGGGCGGTATAGAAATCTAATAAATAAATAAATAAAATAAAATAAATAACATAGAACTTTCCTCCTTCCTTTCAGCAACTTCTGCTGATCGCTTTTACCGCATCGACAGATCTCAGGTACGGCACATGACCATTTTGTTGCTTTGCTTTTAATCTCTTTAAAGAATTTGTCAATTGCACAGGATAGGGTTTACCATTACACTAAAGATAACAGACTGCCCACCAAATTTGAGCCGCCTGTTTATGAGTTGCTTGGTGTAGCGGCATAGAGAAGGGACAAATAATGTATGCCACCCTATCCATCTTTATGATTCTCTTTCTCTGTGAGGCATCGTGAAATGTGGGATTCACACTGTGGAATGCAGTGCCCGTTAATCTGTTCACAATTCATAAATGACTCAGGACTTGGAATAGGTAAGAACTTGAGAGTCCATTGTTTAAAAAATGAAGCCCCAGATACAAAATCTGTACCATTCCAAAGCATTATCTCAGTAATGAATGTGATTTTAATTAGGTTATATATTCAAAGAGTGTCAGTTAAATAAAATACCCTGTGTAAATTGGTGTAAGGCAACCAAAGTGAAAGGACATTTATCTTTGACCTTCTGGCTTAAACCATTTTGATGCCTAATAGCACAACTTCCTTCTCTTTTTGTGAATGCGTGTGCTTATCTTCCTATGCTTAGGACAGCTGCATTTAAAAAGAAAATCTCAGCATTTATCTCCTCTTGGTGTTTACAGTCCTCCTAAAATCCTAATCCCCAGTATGTGACATAACTCTGGAAATTATGATAATGTTACAAACCTGTACAAAATATTCACAAAGCTTTAAAAGCACATCAAACTCAGGGTAAAAAACATTTGTAAGGAACATCACACTATGCCTTTGTCAGTTGCAAACAAGCAAGGAAGTTCTACAAGCAAGGAAGTCATTCTGTTTGGGCTGCTTTCCATTTTTTAAAATCCAGTTAGTGGCTCTGCAGCTGCAATACACCAACCATGTATTGGTGTATCGCCTTCTGGAAATTGAAGAAAAGCTTGCTGCATCAAACCAATGGCCCATCCAGTCCACCATATTTTTGCCTGCTGCAGTTCTGTCGGACTTCTGCAGCTTGATCCGATGCATGCTTACTTGCATATAAGTCTCACTGGTGTCAATGGAACTTTTTCCCCAAGTCAATGTTCATAGGTTTGCAACCTTAATGGATAACATGCTCATTCATACTCACGGCAACCTCTATGGTTGTCCATCTCATTTTAAAGATGGGAACTGATCCTTGAAGATGGAGGTTTACTTTAGGCCACATAGTGAATCCAAGAACTGAGCAAGGATGGATTCCATGTAGTGGTCCAATTCCAATACACCAGCCTCTGGATGCAAGGGTCTTTCCACAAATCTGCTCAGCTCATGGTGGTCAGCTGAAAATCTTGTGCATATTGGACAGCATCCAGTGATGACTGCCTGCGAGCAGCCAGTCCTGCCAGTTCAGTTGCACAAGGTGTGGGAACCACATCTGCAACAGAATTGGTGGAGCTCGCCATTTGCGTAACAGTAGCGGCAACGGTCCCCACTTAAATTCAAATTTATTTGTGTCGCAAAAACCATTGCAAAGAAACAGGACACATAGAAACAAAAAGTAAAATACACATCAGTTTAAAATAATGTTAAAACCCAACTGTAATGGCTTACTCATCGATACAGATCAGCTTGCCGCAAGTTTCTCTCTTTAAAGTTGCTGCTCTGAAGGCAAACTGGGCCACCTTTTCAGAAACCTGGTGCAATCTGTCCCCCAGTAAGAAATTACTGTCCCCCATTAAGAACCTACATTATATGCTTTTAGACGCCAGGTGAAGACCTTTTTATTCTCCCAACATTTTAACAATCTATAAATTTTAAATAACATGGTTTTAAATTTGTAATTTTGCACTGCTGCTGTTTTTATCTGGTTGAGCTTTTATATTGTATTTTATATTATGGTTTTATACTGTTGTTTTATACTTTGAATGGTTTTAATTTTTGTGAACCGCCCAGAGAGCTCCGGCTATTGGGCGGTATAGAAATGTAATAAATAAATAAATAAATAAATAAATAAATAAATAAATAAATAAATAAATAAATCAAATACCCATCAGAACAGTCTAGTGGCAGATTTAAGCCCCTAAACAAATCTGATCTTAAATCTTCGTAAATTGGACAATAAAGCAGATAATGAGGGAGATCCTCAGGCACATTGACCCCACATGGGCAGACTCTTTGTTCATAAGGAATCTGATGGAAGCATCCTGAGATTATAGCAGTGCTCATGGACTGAAATGTCGTGCTGTAAAGGCTTTCCTCCATTTGAAATTTGTAATATTTGTTATGTATTGAGGGTAGGGAGTCTGGATGGGTAATTCAGCATACCAAGGAGCACATTTCGATAGACAGGCGGAGGTGCGATCAGCTTGGAAATCCTGTTTTAACATATGAGCTTTCAAGTGACGAGATGCTATTTCGAAGTTTGAAGAGCTCAGGCTATCCAAAGAGAGACCACACATTTCAATAATCATTTCTTGGTTCCAGATGGGCAGCACTGAATATTGCCCATTGACTCTTCGGAGACTCGTATAAGATCCAGTTTATGTATCATGAAGTGGGGGGAGGGATACATTTTTGGTGCCTTTCCTCCAAATTAAGTGCTTTATGTGATGTTTAGGCATACATGGTTAGCTCACTATGGCTAAAGAGTGGGATTTTCAGTCGCTTCCCATGAAGCTGCCATGCACCTCTTGGCCCACATTATTTCTCCATTGAGAGATTGAATTCAGCCCTAAAGGCTTATGCATGCTTAACCTGGGAGTAAGTCTCATTGAACGCTACAACTTCTGAGCTGACATGCATTGGATTATGCTATCAGTGGTGTGAACTATTGATTGATCTTTCACTTCCATGCCATTGTTGCAGGAACATTTGCACTTCGTGACCGAAATTTCGCAGGACGAGATTTTTATCTTGGACCCAGAGCTGGTGGCAACTCAGCCAGCGGGGACCCCTCCGGGAATGCCTGATCTGGTGGTGGAGCAGGCCTCTGGGTAAAGATTCTCTTTCCATTGCTGAGATCCGGATTTTAAAGTTCTCCAGTGACTGCACATGCTTTTTCCTTTGTGTGTTGCGAGCTTCTCTAGATTACAGCTTCATGGGAAGCACATTTTAAAAAGAAGTGCTCACACAAACTCAGCTTCAAAGTACAGATGATGTGAATTGCCTGGAGGCTTTCCCCACCCCACTATTTTTTTTTGTTTGTTTAGCACAAGCAGCTGCCTAGGCTGCAAACTCCGCTGGGAGACTGGCTTGTGGAGAAGAGCATCTTAGGCTGCAATCCTTTGTATGTTTAGATAGAAAGAAGTCCTACAACTCCCAGCATTGCTGACTGGGGAATGCTGGGAGTTGTAGGTCTTTTTTCCTGTCTAAACACACATAGGATTGTGCTCTAAAAATTACAATTACTGAATCCCTTTGTTTCTTTAGTGATCTCAATTTATTATTATGCATGCCCTTCCTTTTCTTTCATGTTGTCTTTATTTTGTTAGATTTATTTCAAAATAAAATAAGATTTTATGGGGAAAAATAGGGTTTACAACTGATTTGCATTTTCTGTGAAGGCAAGCCCTAAGGCAAACCTTAATTACATGTTATCAGTGGTATAGCAAAAACAACCCAGGGCTGGCAACTGAAGTGGAAGGAACCCAGCAAAAAGTCCTCATACAACTTTCTCCCTTGATCATGATGTATGTCTCATGCAGTGACCTCAACCTGGTATCTTTCTAGCTGTCATGTTTGTGCAAATCCAGACTGTGACATTTCCCTCCCCCCCATCTCTCTCTCTGTCTTCATGAACATTGTCTGGCTTTTCAGCTCCTCTATCATATTTCTGCCTTTGGGGCAGGATCTGAGCAGTTTCTACACTACTGCTTTATAACGGTTTATAACGGTATTAACAACCGTTGGGGACCAGGAGACATTCCATATACCATTTTCAAACCACTTTCAAAGTGTTATATCGTGCTTGGTGTAGATCTGACCTTTGTAAGATTGGCTCATGCAAATAAGGGTTATGGGAAACATGGGAAAGTACATGAATCACCAGTGCATCATCAACTGCACAGACTAGCAAGGCATGACAGATGCTTCTTCTGGGAATGATGGTGTTTTCCGTTTGGAAATCTCTTTCTTAGAATATCAGATCGGTGGAACCCAGCCGTTCGAAAACGCATGCTGAGTGACAGCGGCCTGGGGAAGATGTCCCCGCACTACGAGGTACCTGAAAAACAAAAGGAGGCCGGCCAGATGCACATGCTGCAGTAAGAGCCCTCTGCATTTCTCTGCTTGATGCTGCATTGCTACCATCACCAAAGGCAATTTTACCTGCTCTTTTACAATGCACTTTTGATACAGGGTGCTTCCAGATGAGGCTTTGATAGTGCAATTGGCTACTAATTTTTCCGGTGGGGTCTCCCCGCCCCAACATGTTGACATCCTCCATTTGTAGCCCTCCTGTCTTTTCCCACCACTTCCTCTTACTTTTTTCCTACCCCCCCCCCCCCAAAAAAAAAAACCCTTGTGAAGGAAAAAGATAAGAATGCAAAAGCTGCACAATACCTTTTGACTTCTAAGCACTAGGAATCCTCGGTCTGGAAGCACTCCTACCGTTCTGATGGTCTGCATTCTCTGCTTCCCACCACACTTTTTTTGGTCAGTTTGCCTCATACTTTTTCATCTGGAATGGGTCTCTTTTTCAAATAACTTTTGCACCCCCAATTCGAGCTAAAAGGCCATAGCTACACTGCAAAAACAAAGACATGTTATAGGGTTTGGGTAAGGGAGAGGAGGAGATAGGAAGCTGCCTTATACTGGGTCATTGGTCCATCTAGGTCAGGGGTCCCCAGTCAGTGTCAACAATAGTAGGCTTGATGGATCGATGGTCTGACTTGGTAGAAGGCAGCTTCCTATGTTTCAAAATAAGACCCCATAGTTCACGGGCAAAGGATGGATGCTGGTTATGTGGGTGCATCATGTCCTCTTAATGCAAGGCCTCTGTGGAAGAAAGCCAGTTACATTTCCCTAGTTTAGATTAAAGCTGCACTGCTTTATCCTGTCACATTCTGTTGCTGTCCTTGTGAGCAACAACACCAACCGCGAAACCCCTATGAAGCATGTTTGCATAAATGAATCCTATGCAAATGAAATTTTCCTTGAATAAGGGCTCCCCCACCCCACCCCAGTCCACCACCTTGTCATGTAGCGACCTTGTCGCTAAGAGGTGAAATGAAAGCAGCTGCTTCTGATTAGAAGTAGAACATTTCATCGCCCTTTCCACATGCAGTGGAAATGTACCGTAATGTGACTATGAAGTGTTCAGATTGTGCCCCCACCCCGTCCACCCCTCTTTTCCAATTTTGAGTGAATGATTTCGTAATTCAGATTCCCTAAGGTGGAAGCCAGATTGCTGTCCCTCGCCCCTCCCCTCAGCCTCGGAAAGGGAGACTCTTAATTATGTTTTCGTCGCATCTCTGCACCTGATGCATCGTTGAGGAAATTTGCCCCGCTGACAAATTGTTCTGGCAGGTAGTGACATACAAAATGCACCCACAAGCCAAGAGCTTACAAATTGGCATCTTCCAAATGAGCTCGTTGTTGACAAGCTGTACTGCCGTCCCCTCGCCTGCCTGCCTGCCTCCCTCCTTCCCTCTTCACCATCCCTGAAATGAACAGTCCAGACTCCCAAACTCCCAACCTTTCCTTGGGACTCATTTCAAAGACCAGAATGTATTCTGTATTGGCAACAGCATCACTGATCTTGGCACAGACCTGTATTTTACTGCAGTTCAGATTTTAAATGCTCTTCAAGTCTTGCCAACATGTACGAATGTAAGAAGAGCCCTATGGGACCAGCCTAAAGGCCTATCTAGCCCAGCATTCTGTTTCCACAGAGGACAACCAGATGCCTCAGTGGGGAGGTCACGAGGAACACACAATTTCCCCTAGCGGCTGGTACTGAGAGGCATACTGCCTCTGATGCCACAGAAAATATTGTCATCATGACTAGTAGCCATTGGTAAATAAAGCAAAAACCAAAAATATTTTTTAATTGTTGGAATACATTTCAGGAGATAAAAATCAGTGTTGACAGTACAGATACAGTGGTCTGTTTCTGTTGTCCTTCCATTGTTTGCCATACTGGTATACCTTTCCTCCTTTTGTTCCTGATCTAGATTGTTGCCTTGAAAAGAGAAGAACAGCACACTCCTTCTATCCGGGATGGTCATCCCCTTCCACCGAACCTGCAACTTCGGTAGGGACACACATAGAGTGGTGAGGGAGGAAGGGGACAGCCACCTAGCCAGCCAGATCCGCTTGGCGATCAATGTGGTGACAGATGTCACAGCCAGATTGCCCTCACATCCACATCCGTTCCATGTGTGTCCCTCCTGAAGCTGCCCACTCGGTGGAAGAGGACAACCATTGAAAAGAGAAGAATGGGTGGCTGATTTTCAGCAGCCTCACTTGCATCTCTCTTTCTCTTTTCTTTTTTCTCTTTCACCTCACTCTTTTCCATTTGTTTTTTCTGGCCACTGCATTTGAACAGAAGGGGTTAGGGAGAAAATAAGTTCATGTTGCATGAAGGAAAAGAACAAACAAATGCTGGGTGATGAATCTTCATGTGATGAGTTCCCATTTGGATCGTGAAAAGGAAAAAAAAAAGATGGGGGAATTTGATCTGCGCAAGAGTTCTGCTTCTTCCCAGAACTTTGATAAGGGGTAAAGCCTATATTTAAAGCAAAAGGAGAGAGGCTAGGAAGTGCTTCTGCTGGCCAATTGTCCAAGCCCTATTCTACACAGCGATGGGCATTCAGGCTGAAAATAACACCCCTTGATGAGCAGCATGCCAAAAATAAGCAGTCTATTTTAACAGGCAAAAATTAATTCCAGAAGGGTAGCTGTGTCTGTCTGTTGCAGCAAAAACAACCTCACACAAAAGCTGATCCAGAATTGAAATGAATGTCTCGTATATTCCCGAAGGATACTTGAGCATCCCCTCATCCTTACCCGCTTTAAGATTCTCAGCTTCTTCTCAGTTATGATTGAGACAAAATAAGCTCTTTAGAAATCCCATTATTGATTGTATAAGACTGGCCACTTTTGTTTTACCCCCACCCCCACCCCAAAAGTTACCAGTTTGCATAAAATCTGCACATGCTAATTTATATGTATGGGTGCACGTTTAAAAAGTCTTACTGTAATTTAAGTAGAAATGTAATAGATCTCCCCATAGCAGGGAAGAGTGTAACCAGGTGGCCTGTGTGCCTGCTCAACCTGCTGCCCAGGTGCTCACTGTGGATGGGCAACTCCAAGGCCCCTGCTGCATGCCCTTTTGGTGGTTCTTTGTCTTTAAACGGGACCAGCCAGCCTTCCAATTAGCAGATGCATTCAATTGAGGATTGTCCTCTAACAGTGGTGGCTGGTGCCTATGGGGAATGTTAGGGCTGGTGGAGGACAGTAGAAGATCATGCGTGGTACTTGTCAGCTGCACATTGGAACACAAGTACCTCTTTGTTGGGTTATCTCTCTGCCACAAGTGGGTGGAGGATGGGGTGTGTCAGTGCCCCATTTGCCACATATATAGAGCCACCTCTGATGACTACCCTATTCTTATAATATTCTCACAGTTCCATTGCGATTTTCATTTGATGATAAGTGAGGCCAGTAGTATTGTGATTAGTGGTTGGAAACAAAATTTATGGGCCTCTTCAGATGACATACTGAGCCATGGGGCTCATCTACACCAAGCAGGATATTCCACTATGAAAGTAGTATGAAAGCAGTATATACATAAAAGGCAGGAGCCACACTACTGCTTTATAGCGGTATTGAAGTGCACTGACAACTGTTGGGACCCATTGACACGTACCATATACTGCTTTCATACCACTTTCTTAGTGTTATATCCTGCTTGGTGTAGTTGTGTCATGGGCCCCACCAGTTGTCAGTGCACTTCATTACCGCTATAAAGGAGTAGTGTGGTTCCTGCCTTTTATATACCGCTTTCATAGTAGAATATCCTGCTTGGTTAGCAGGTTAGGCCTTCTGTAGCAAATGGTTGGTGAGCAGGTTTAAACCGTGGCTATGTAGCCACCATGGTTAGGAATGGTTCACCTGACATTCTAAGCCACAATGTTTAGCTCAAAATTTTTAACCACTGTGGCTTAACGTATCATCTGAACAGGGTCATTAGCAAGCACCATATTTGTAGCTCGCAACACATGAGTCTTCAGACAGATCAACTGTGAAGGCGAGTTTATTCAATTCAACTGATTCAAATGTTAAAGTTTTTCCTGGGTTGTACTTTTTCAGGCTGAAGGGGCGTTTTGAATGGGGACACAGAAATATGCCCGATGTAGAAAATTAACACACTGGGTGGAGGGGTAAGAGTTGAGTCTAGCCTTATTCCTTTTATGCATTTAAGGACTCCCCCACCCCATGGGGAAGCTTTTATACTTGCATCCAGCCCTTTACACCCCCACCTGCAGTCTGAAATGAGAGACCCCAGGGAAAGCGTTTCGATTTGATCCTGACTGACATATAAAACTGTACCTTCATATAAAAGTCCTTTGATTTTTCCAAAAAATGTTGAGACTTTGGCTAGTGGAAATGTATTCTTTGCCATTCTCCTAAAGCAGAATGTCGAAGTACTCTGTGGTTTACTTATTGATACTTAATTCTACCTTTCAGTTCTCAATCTTGGATTGCATTTTCATCTTGGGGTCTCTATTCTCTTTGTTGGTTACAGTTTCATGTGAACCCCTCTAGGTGGCAATAGAATATCAAGGCTAGCAGTTTGTATAATAACTTCCATAACATGGTTCAAAGTTTGTGTAAAAAGATAAAAGTTAAAGAGATAAGAAGATAGCTGTGGCAAAGAACACTGAACCAATGGCAGTTATGATCCAGAGAGGGAGAAATAACACCAGAATATACTACCTTCCCGTTTAAGATGCCATTTCAGCTCCAAAGTATATTGTTGAGGTTTTAAACATTTCCTTGGAATATAAGCCAACATTATACATGTGTAAAGATGGAGAACGAAGCAGAGGGGAAGTAAGAAAATGCCAGGAAAGAAATTAAGGCATTGAGCAAAGAGTCCAAATCGAAATGCCTGAACTGTTGTGTCTGAATGATACTGGCAATTTCAGGAAAATATTTGGAAACCAGTAAAGGAGTGACCTTTCTTTATAGGAATGGGATTTGTATTGCTTGGATGTTTTCCTTCTTTTTATTTGTTAATTTAGATATGATCACCTGTTTTAGACACTTTACTGATAGAAAGAAATGAAGTGAGCCAGACCCAGCATCAGAATATAGCATCTACAAGCCACTGCTGAGACCCACAAGTGCCCACCACTAGTGCCCCCCTTCATTAATTATGTTCCAGTGCTCCACACAGTGCCAGGCATCTGGGACTGGGAGCTGACTAGGGTGACCATATGAAAAGGAGGACAGGGCCCCTGCATCTTTAACAGTTGTATGGACAAGGGAATTTCACCAGGTGCTGCATGCATACTGCTGAAATTACTTTTTTAAGATAACTGTTAAAGATACAGGAGTTCTGTCCTCTTTTCCATATGGTCACCCTAGAGCTGAGATATTAATTTCTCACGATGCCCTGAAGAGATTTGACTTTGGGGACATTGTGGGAGCTTAAAATGGCAGTACCAGGGCACTCAGTGCTGCTGCTGTTAGTTAATCCTGTCGGGGCTTACTCACTCAGTCCATTGATGTAGGTATTGTCCACTAGAGGGCTGTTTTGTGAAAGAGTGGAGAGACTTTGCTTTGTCTAAAAATCATGATTTAGAAAGCTCATATATTAGGGTGACCATATGGAAAGGAGGACAAGGCTTCTGTATCTTTAACAGTTGTGTTGAAAAGGGAATTTCAGCAGGTGTCACTTGTATACATGCAGCACCTGGTGAAATTCCCTCTTCATCCCAACGATTAAAGCTGCAGGAGACCTGCCCTCTTGTATCTGATCAAGAGGGCAGGACTCCTGCAGCTTTAACTGTTGGGATGAAGAAGGAATTTCACCAGGTGCTGCATGCCTACAAATGACACCTGCTGAAATTCCCTTTTCTATACAACTTAAAGATACAGGAGCCCTGCCCTCCTCTCCATATGGTTACCCTATCCTAAATGTGGCTCATAAACAGAGTTTATGGGACTATTTACAGGCACATCAGCATTCACCTTGGGTACCCCATTATTGAACCCATAACATATATAAGTTCCGAAGGGTATGCTTTTCCCTTTGGGTGTATTCGGCCTGATCTGTAGTGGTTAAAAAGAATTCAGCTTTCAAAGAGTTCTGACTTGTATTGAAGGTTATTGTACTTTAAGATATCAGAGAGTTTGATGAAATATTTCCTTTGATTTTGGCCTGTTTGTAGCCCCCAGTCTTCCACCGTTGGCACTATTCTTCCTCACTCTACTTCTTTTTTGTTGTTGTTATGAGCTATGACCATGAACATCTGTTGAGGCTGTGGATGAGCTTGAATTTGAATACAGATCTTGAACCTTTAACCAACCTTCCCCAGACGTGTTGGACTACAACTCCCAGAATCCGTCCTGCTATGGAGGATATTGCTGGCTAGGGATTCTGGGATTTGTAGCCCAACACATCTGGAGTATTTTTTAAAATCAATTTGGTAACACATTGTTGTTGTTGTAACTGTAACATATCAGGAATGTGGAAGCAGTTTTAAAGCATGGAATGGTTGCTGGAGTTGAGGCAGAGAAGTGTTTGTTGTATGCTTGATAGCTGAAGCTGAAGTATCATGGCAAATCTAAAGCCCCTCCATCCCATAAGACCATTAAGGGTGCAACTTGACAGTCTTTTAGAATTTAAAAAAGCAATAAAGACTGATCTATTCCGGCAGGCCTATCCAGTGAAATTTTAGAATGTTTTAAAGATGTTTTTAATGTTTTAAAGATGTTTTAATCATGTATGGTATGTTTTTAATCAATTTTTAATATGTATTTTATATTATGCTTTTATACTGTTTGTTTTATACTTTGGATGGTTTTTTGTTTTTGTGAACTGCCCAGGGAGCTTCAGCTGTTGGGCGGTACAAAAATACAATAAATCATCATCATCATCATCATCTCTGAATGTTTAGACAGAAAGAAGTCCTACAACTTCCAGCATTCCTCAGCCAGCATGGTGACTGGGGAATGCTTGGAGTTGTAGCATTTTTTTTTGTCTAAACATGCATAGGATTGTGCCCCAAGACCAGGGTCTAAAATTATGTAGCTGCATCCTTGGAGATAGACGATAGGGGTTCTGGGCATGTGCACATCTGTGAATGTTTATGTGTTTTGGAGAGTTGAAGATGGTCTGAAAATGGGAAGCTCAATTTGCAGTGGGGGTTTGTGGGTTGCATTGTTTCAAAAACCTGAAATACCTGTTTGAGTAGAGGTATAAATGAGACTATATATATATATATATATATATATATATATATATATATATGAATGAAGAGCATACTGTAGGATGTGAAACTCCTCTCAAACCACTTTCACCTCATAAAAACACACACACAATGAACTGTGTCCAGCCTTAGAAAAAGAGGGACTTCTTCAAAATAATTTTAAACTTCTTTCAGTTGCAGTTGTGGAACATGTAAGCTCATGAGAACTGAGAGAGCCATTTAAATGGTAATCTCAACAATATAAGAACATAACAAGAGCCATGGTCCATCTAGTCTAGTCTTCTGTTCGCACAATGGCCAACCAGCTGCCCACAGGAAAACCACAAGCAGGACATGAGTGCAACAACATAATCCTGCCCATGTTCCCCAGCAACTAGTGTACAGCATACAGCACCTGATACTAGAGGTAGCACATTGATAGCCTTCTCCTCCAGGAATTTGTCTTACCCCCTTTTAAAGCTATCCAAATTAGAGGCCATCACTATGTCTTAAGAATATAAGAAGGGCCCTGCTGGATCAGACCAAGGGTCCATCTAGTCCAGCACTCTGTTCACAGAGTGGCCAACCAGTTGTTGAGCAGGAACCCAAAAGCAGGACACAGGTGCAACAGCACCCTCTCACCCATATTCCCCAGCAACTTGAGGTAGCACATAGACATCAGGATGTGTAGCCACTAAAAGCCTTCTGCTCTCTTTGTTCATGACTTAACTGGTAGGAGTCCTTTCAGAGGAAATTTGCAAGTATGCAGATAATGTACTACTTGACCAGCAAAGAAAGGAAAGGGAGTAAAACTCCATGGAAGTGCCATAAAAGTATTGTTATTTAGTATTTTAAATTCTTAAAGGCTTTGCTTTAAAATGGTCTGGGTGGCAGAAGGTTTCAGTTACAGGGTTATTGGTAAAAATAGCTGCTTTACATTGGACTGACATTTCTCTAGAGGCATTTGCCTTTATGAATAATGTACTTGGTTGCCGGAATTTCTCTTAGAATGTGCCTGGAGGAGGCTAACTGAATTTCCATGAATCCTCAAATCCCATAGACCAAGCTCTACATTGCAAATCCCTTCCCCTGCTTCCTTCCATGCAAATGGATTCCGACACTGACTTCCCCCTCCAGCAGGCTGTGTAGATATTCTTGAAAATATCTGGAAAGGTGTATCTGGCCAGAGTTTTACTTTACGCAAGAGCTGTCTTCATCCCTTTGGTCAATGAGCGTTTAGTTAATGAGCCTTTAGAAAAGCAGGTTCTTATGAATTAGCCTAGCTGCTGCTGTACCCTTTGACACTGGAACCTGGAACGTCAGGTTCTGAGGATGGGAACTTGCCTAGTAAACTACCATCAACTGTGTGGAGGGATATTGGCAAAGTTCTCCCAAGCAAACTTTAGGCACTCATGAAAACCTTCTTCAAAGGAGAGAGAAGCTTTATGAGCCTCTAAATCCTTCTCCAAACTGGAGAAGAAATGTTGGTTTCTCCAGCTGAACTATGTTTTGCCTGGCCAGGAGGAAGTACCCCCTGGCTGAACAAAGGTTTTGTCAGCCAGAAATAGTGTGGGCTCATTTCGTGCCTTACTCCAATTTGCATTTGCAATCTCTGCTCACTCTGTGCGAATGGGAAAATGGTGCAAATTGACCTGCGATCGAATGTGACATTTGAGCAAATGTCCCCATATTTCAGCAGGCTTCTTCTACAGACAATTCAGTCTACAATGGAAATGTGCATAGACTAGGACATTTGCACAAAAGCTAACTGGGGAAGTTGCACAAATTGGATGCAAGCGCATAACCAGCAATTTGCAAACATTTTTGGCGGACATTTATTTATTTATTTATTACATTTCTATACCGCCCAATAGCCGGAGCTCTCTGGGCTTGCGCTCATGTTCAGGGGGCTTTTGCATGCTCAGGGCATGCTCACATGTTTTGCAAGCAAAAGCCAAAACCTCATACATCCCTAATAAGAACTTTTACAATTAGTAGGCAGTATGAAGCCTCTGGATTGGTCAGATCTTCAAAGTCGGGAGTTATTGGTCATCCCTTTTTGACTGCCTTTCCCATTGACCAATTCATATGAAACATACTTCATTGGAAAGCTCTTGATATGCAGATTCCATGAATAACAATGATTTTCACTATAATTTAAAGTTGGGTGTATATGTCCATAAATCTTTTTTTTTTTTTAGAATTAGACTAACTTTGATAACAACATACTTTGAAGCTTTATTTTCAATATCAAAAGCATGTCAAGTATAATTAAACAAACAATTGCAAAGTGTAGAAAACTGAAATATGAACACAAAATTGTGTTCTCTGTATGCCTTGATAAATGCAGATGCAGGTCAAAGTACAATGATATGCCAGTAAGATACAGTCTGCAAACAAAACAGAGTGCAGGACATGGAATAATGTGCTCAAGTTACAGGAAGCCAGATTCCGGCTGGATATCAGGAAAAACTTCCTGACTGTTAGAGCAGTACGACAATGAAACCAGTTACCTAAGGAGGTGGTGGGCTCTCCCACACTAGAGGCCTTCAAGAGGCAGCTGGACAACCTTGAGGTGGATTCCTGCATTGAGCAGAGGGCTGGACTCGATGGCCTTATAGACCCCTTCCAACTCTACAATTCTATGATTCTATGAAATCATGGGGGGATTAAGAGATACCCTGAGTTAAACGTAACATGGCTAAAGTATAGTTATCTCTCAGAAAGGAAGTTTCTAGCTGTTCAGTTTAACAAAATATCTTTTACAAGTCTCTGCACACCTTTAGTAAAGTTAAATCTTTTGTTAGATTTTATTTCTCTGAGTGAACTGTGTTTATGGGGAAGCAGCCCGTTATGATATAATAAATACTAGGACCCTGGCCTTTATCTTTACCTACTAACTCCAGAGGAATACTCTACTACCTTCAGCATGCTGCACTTTAAGATCAACTTTCTCCATCTTCCAGTTCAAGTGTCTGATTCCTTGGATCCTGGGCTGGATCCTACCACCTCCCCCTCATCCCTGGCCTAGCCTGACAGGTGCACACCATAATAGCAAGAGTGTAAATGTTATAATTTTCTTAGCAGCACTTATCACGGCGATTTCCCCAGCCCTTTCCTTCTTTTTGGTCTTTTCAGATACAGGGCTAATTACCTCTACCTGTCTTGCTGTGATAGGAATACTACTGAGACATATTCAAAAAGATGCTAAAGAAAATGCCCGCTTGTGAACTGCAGAGGGGATAATTGTATGCTGTTCTTTTCTGAATTCCAGTGATTGCAAGTGCCCATGGTTAGCTACCCCTCCTGCTGTTGGATAGCTACAACGAATGCTAAACTATAGGAAGCTCATAGATAGCTTGTTCTCATAAGCACTTAAGCGAGGTTAATAACTCATAACATGCGTCTCCCTTTGGTTGGTTCTCCCAGGCAGCGCAGCAAAAGGAACGGTACAGACTGAGGGCTGATAAAAGTGACTTATCAGTGAAGGAGGTTATTAGCCGATTTGATACCTATCCCCCACCCCCTTGCAGCAAATAGTCACTTCAGGTGATGGAATTTAAATTGGGAAAGCAAGTGCAGGGAGAAAGGGTTAAATCCTCATACACAACTCCATATGCAGGAAACTACCTTATACCAGGGGCTAATCTACACCAGCCGTTTATTCTGGAATAATATCGAGGTCGTCACTACCGTGACACATGATGTTGACCTACTCTCGCGATGATCTTGGGACGACCCCTCAGGTAGTCAGGAGTAGTGCTGACTGCTTTTGCCACAGTTTTTCCAGGTCTCTCGCTACAATCCCGAAGTCCACGGGTGGTGTGCCCCCCCTTTGCAAAGCTGTTGTTGTTCGATATGAGCTCCCGGCTCTGCGAATGGTCAACGTGCTGTCATGGGTGTGTCCTGTGGTTTTGGGCATGTGTGGGCGGCTGCCAATTTTGGCACAGTTTTTGATTGGCTATCAGCGTGTTTTGGTGCCAACCATTTGTGTGTGTGTGTTTTTAACACAACCATATTGATGCTCAGGAGCACATCTTTGACACAGTACCTATCCTCCCCTGTGTTTCTCTGTATTTGCGCTGGTGCGAATCTCAGAGGAGTTATTAAAAATATATATATTCCGTGCCCTGCACCCATCTGTCCAGTCCCACCCACTTCTTCCAATACACCTTCAATACACCCCTAATACACATCATGGGGTGCACGTCCTCCTGCAATAGCTCTCCTTTACTCCCAGGAAACTTCCCTCATGTGAGCCCTGGGAGGGATGATCACAGAAGCGGGAAACCTCACAATTATTCCTCCTCCATTCCGAAAGGGCTGTAGGTGTAGATTAGGCCAAGGTCAGACTGTTTGTCCATTGTGACATTCCTGTCTCTGGGTTAATCTCCCTCCAGTTGGTCAGTTGTCCACACTGAATCCCCAAAGCTTCATCCCTTTTATCTTGTGCCAAGGAGACACTCAATGGTCTAATTTATTGTCTTCAACTTAGGTACGGTAAAGTAACAGGAAAATAGATTGTTTTATTTGGTAGCATTAACAAATCAACTTGACGTGGAATTATATAAATAATAAAACAATTTTTTATTAGATACCTGGTTCATAGAGATTATTATTTCCTCATTTTAAACTTAGGGCTTTGCTAGACCTGCCGGGATAAGCCGGCAGGGAGGCGGTGCGACGGTGCGCTAACTTTAAAGCGCGCTGCCCAGCCTCCTAGACGGCTGACGCGTAGGGACGACGCAAGCCCTGCAGCGTCGGCCATTTTATTTTATTTTTTGGTTAAAGGGGCCACGTGCGGCCCGAAGCTGAAGGCAAGGTAAGGCTTTTTTTAACAAAAAATTAAGGCCCCCTGCCCGCCCCATCTCCCCCCTCCCAATGCCTGATGACCCCCTTCCCCCTCGCTCGCCCATCCTACCCCCCCATGCCCGATGCGTGGCCTCCCCTTGCTCCTGTGCCAGCCCCGTGTGCCCGGCTGCTTTTCCCTCACCCCCTGTGCCGTGCCCGGCTGCCTTTCCCTCGCCCCCTGTGCCAGCCCTCCACCCTCTCCGTCGTCGCCCTGTGCCAGCCCCCGTCATCTCCCCCGGGATCCTCCCTCCTGGCCCAATGGGCACAGTGCTCAGCGCTGTGGCCAGTCCGCGGCTTTTTGCGGCTACTCGCAAGGCGAGTAGCCGCAAAAAGCCGCAAAAAGCCACGGAAGTCTCTAGACGTTCGCTTATGGCGACTTTGCTTATGGCGCGTTAGAGGAGGCTTCAGTGCGGCCTGTAGCCGGATTCCCCTGTGCGTCATGTGGAAGCACAGCAGGGAAACTGGCTCTCAAGGCGCGCTAAGGCCTCATCTAGGAACGCCCTTAGTCATAACATACCTACCCACTGCTTCTAAACCCACCACCCCATCTCACTGGATGTACATTAGCTGAAGCCCTAAACCCTACATGACCATTAAAATGTCAGCACTCGCCCTCTAAGCCCGTTAGATTTCTTCTCATTCACACACCTTTCCCACCTGTCATCATGCACCAAAATTCCATTATAAAATCTTACCAAGATAAAATCTTACCACTCAAACACAAATCGTTTCCATGACTTTGCATATGTTACATCCATCTACCCCAGTATCGACTGGGCTAGATGGACAAACAGTGGCTCTCCAGGGACTCAGCCAGAGAAAGGTCGGCCCCATCATTTGCTTCCTGGTCCTTTGAACTGGAGACATCCAGGATTGCATCTCGGACCTTCTGCATGCAAAGCACATGCAGAGTTGTAGCCCCTCTCCTTGACTGTGTCTCTGCCCAATGCTCTGCACTGCCAGCTGCTGAAATGTCAGTCTTGATGGACCTTTTGGTTATCAATTCACCTCTGGCCTGATCCACAAAATCAATTATTTTGTTATTTCCTGCTCTATCTTGAGAAAGTTTTAGATAGAGATTGACTTTTCAGCTGCATGTTTCAGCTGCGTGTTTCAGAGAGCTTAGAAGGAGAAAAGGATAATGGGTTTCAACTGTTTGATCCTTGAGACTTTTAAAGTAGGGGAGGCAAGGACTGCAGGGAGAGCAGCAGCCAGGCTGTGCACGAGAGAGAGAAACCGGAGAGATAAGTGGCAATAGCACACACCCTAGCTATATTTTCCCCATATATGTCCCTATTGCTAATGCACAGTGAATGGGTATCTATTAGCACTAATTTAGAAGAAACAGTATGGCCCAACCTGCTTAGGAACAGGAACAATTTTATGTTTAATAAAAAATACTGTAATATTTTAGGGCATATATATGCCCTAAAGCAGTGGAAGCCTGTTTTGTTTTTGAGTTTGCAACATGATTTACAGAATAACCACAAAAAAGTTTACAATGTGCATATGTTTGAAAAAATGTACATGAAAAATGTGCACAAACTAGCTTGAATCAGTGGGAGAAAAATGTGCACATCTCAAAAATGCACACAGTTGGTGTATACATTGAGGGAAATGCACATAAAACCCTACATGAATTTTAATATGAAAAAACAAAACGAAGCGCGCAATTTGATACAGAAACAGAGCACGCTTTTTAGGAGGAATTTGGAAAAACTTGATGACCTTGAATTTTGGTGATTCACACATGCCTAGCTTTGACAGCTGAATCCTTATTAAGGAGGCATCTCATTATTATTATTTTGTGATAGGCCAAAAATAGCTCCCCGATTTTGTGAGGCCTGCAGAAAGAGGGGCACTTTCAGAGACTTTAAGAGGGTTGGGAGAAATGCTCATATTTTTAAGGGGGATGCTTACTACAAAAAAGTATGAGCAGTAGTGGCGGGTGCCAATTTGGGCTGGTGGGCAAAGCACCTAAAAGTAGGCGGAGCCAATGTGTTGCAGTAGGTGCAGCAATCCAGAGCATGAGTTCAAAGCAGAGAGGAGGGGGAACTCAGCCTCAGTTGAATATTTGCTGCCCTTCCTGCCCAGACATAAAGCTTTTAAAACTTGATTTTGTTCTGACTTTTATACTATTAGTTTTACTCTACCCTGTGCCTGTTTGGTGCATTCTGTTCCCCTCCTTATTGTTTTATTATGATTTTATTAGAATGTAAGCCTATGCGGCAGGGTCTTACTATTTTATTGTTTTACTCTGTACAGCACCATGTACATTGATGGCGCTATATAAATAAATAAATAATAATAATAATAATAATAATAACATACTAGCAGTCTCTGCATATGAGGCAACCAAAGATTTCAGTCCTGATATAGTGTTGTTCCCATTGGGCCATTCTGCTTCATCCTTGCCATTGCTTGAAGTGACAGCAAAGCCTTTTTCCTAGTGAAAGAAAGATGGCAACCCTCTGCTACCTCACATTTATCTTGGTCATCCACCACCATTACCGCTGAAAAATTAGAGAATTTCTCCCAACCCCAGAAGATCACCAAAAACTGAAGAGGGGCACTTTTGCCCAGCCGTACAACAGACTAAAACAAATATAAAACATATAAATTAAAATCAAAAAGTATGTGTACACGTACAGAGAGAGTAAAGGGCTGCATGGAAACAAACTCAAGACAAGATAAAACAGATCAAATTGAATTAAAAAGACTGAGATTTTTTTTTAAAAAATGTTCTTTACTTTGTGCTGAAATTACATTAGAGAGGGTACTAGGCAAGCATCTCTAGAATCAGAGTGCCACTACTAAGGAGACCCTGAGCAGGTAAGCCACCTGCCATACATCGGATGATGGGGGAACATGGATAAATTCCCATATCAGATCCTTCAGATACCTTTTTCCAGTGCACAATTCTTATTTCATCTATTCTACAACAACCCTTGGCACATAGATTAGTCTGATAGATAGTATTTTGTACAATGCTACCTTATGAGCTTCATGTCTAATGAACAGGGATATGAAGTTCTCCCTTCTCCAAGTCCAGAGTGGTCTACACCTTGTTTTGTAAATCTCATTCTGAGGCAAAGGCTTAGAGGTGATGATGAAGTTGGGGTAGAGGTTAACTGACTGTTACAGCTCATCATAACATAACCTGTAGAAGTGTTTCACATCATGTGGACTCTATATTACTGAGTGCCCTTGAAAAAATTCTAATGAGTGCATTGAACCCTATTTGTTGCTTTTTCATCATACAAAAAAAAAAAAAAAGAAAGAAAGAAAAAAAGACTGATTCGGCTTTGTTGTTTACTTCCAGGTCTCCAGTTTCTTCAGAAGATCATGGTAAGAATCCATTTTTATTGGGGGTGTTTAAATGGTGGTTTGAAAATTGAATCAGTCAGAAAGCTACATTTGAAGAAAAGCATTGGAATGGGGGAAACACCTTCTGATGCAGATACATACATTGCTTCTGTGATTTCGTTCAAGCATGTAATTCTTTGGTTTGGTTGTTGAAAAGCCATGGCTGTGCTTCAGTCCTATAATAAACACGTGTCAATAAACATGAAACTTGCTCAAGTAAACTGGATGAGATATGATCTGTGTTCTTCATCACCACTAGTAATGAGAATGTTGGTCTATGGGAGAAAAAAATGGGTTGATAATAATATTAAGCAAGCATGTATATGTCTTTTTAGAATGTTCAAAGTCCTTCTCACTAATCTTTATGACAGGTAGGGCAGTAATGTCATCCCCAAATTGCAGGTTATCTGATATGGCAGGTAAGCAGAGGCTAAGAAAACAGAGGCTGCCTTATGTGTACTGGCCAAGGCAAGATTGAAATCAATGATGATTTATTTGGACACACGACTCATATCAACCATTCAGTTTTTCACATGCTATTCACAATACACCTAAAAATGACTATTGCAGCATCGCCAAATCAAAAACAACTGTTGTGCTGTAATTTTAATTGTTTTCATTAACGTGTGGATGTATAAATAAATTAGGGCTGTTACTCGGTTTGCCAAACTGGGTTGCTTCAGCAAATATGCCCTCCCTGAAAAGAGGGGGTGATATTTATTGAGTGAGGAGCAGAATTAGTTGAATTGGTTTTGCTGGGAGTGGGATAGAAGGTAGAGCATTGAGTTTACTTTTAGTTATGTAGTGTGGCAAGTAGTGGCAGAAACTTCCTATGCACAGTGGTTTGCAGTCAATTTAGGCATGTGAATAAGAATGGAAGAATTAAAATTTGTATTTATCAAGTGCCCCATGAGGATTTGGAGGTAGGGTCAGTGCAATCCTACATGGAAAAAGGTGGAGTTGCGTCTCTGCAGTCATTAGTCAAGCAGTCTCCCCCAACCTGCAGACTACAACTCTCATTATCCAATTGGCCAGGCTGATTGGGGCTTATGGGAGCTGTAATCTAAATTATCCAGAAAGACATTTCTTTAAAAAAAGTTAATATATAAATATAAAATGAGTGCCAAGTCATCTCTCGTGTGAGGAATACTAGGAAAATAAAGCCAGTTGATTGGGTCTCAAGAAAGAAATGATAGATTTGTGAAGCCCACTGTTTGTCTACTCTGTTCTGGCTGGGAATGATGGGACTTGTAGTCCAACACCCAGGTTGTGGAAGACTCTTTTACTCCTATGGATTAACGGCAGCTTTCCAAGAACTCCATCAGAAATATTTTTTGCAGCACAATCCTACACATGTCTCCTCAAGTCCTATTGAGTTGGATGGGGCTTACTCCCAAGAAAGTGGGTATAGGATTGCAGTCTTACTTCTGCTACCCGATGCTTTAATAGAGATGCCTGGCATTGAACCTAGGACTGTATACATGCAAAGCACCTAAACTATGGCGCCTCTCTTGTTGCATGACTGAAGCTGAGACAGAAAATGCAAGTGATGCCACACGGATAACAATGTGCTCAGTTCAATGGGCCTTGCAGAGCAGAAGCACTGGGTGGGCCGTGCCCCAATTGTTAAGCTACCAACTGTCTCCTTTAAGCCTTTGAGATGCCATTTCACAATGTCAAGAGAGCACATGCTGTTCTCTCCAGTATTACCACAGCTGAGCAATATGCTTATTTCATTTGATCCTTGCCAAAACTTGACTCCATCGCCTCTTATTCCCATGCTTCAGAGGAAACATTACATTTTAATAGGCTGTCCTGGGTACCAGTATCAAGCTGCTTGTCAATGGGCAGTGATTTATCGGCCAGGTTATAGGTTTTCCCTACATTATCTTATTACTCTGTCATTTTATCTATTAAGTGAGTGTCAGGCAGCATATGAAGCACTTCCTGATGGATCTTGACTTGCATCTCCAGTTATCTGCCCCTTCCATCTGCCTTTCCTTTCTGCTTTCGCTGTTTTCCTCCCTTGCACAAATTCCTCTCATGTTCCATTTACCACCTGTGCCCCTGCGACCGGGGACTGGCTCTATAGTGTGATCAATATCCCTAACCTCTCCAGAACTATAAAAGCATTTATGAGCTTGCTTTGAAATGGAGAATCAAAGCCGCAAGCACTCTTCACCTATCATACCAAGGACATTAAAAGCTTCTGTTTAATGACACTGAAATGGCTGATTGAGAAAACGTATTACAGCATATAAATGTGGCTGTAGGCTAGAGCAAGAACTCAGATTTCGCTTTCCTAGAGTCTTTTTATGAAGCAGTAGGATCAGAATATTTAGTACTAATGCTTTAAGAACTGTGATCTTGCATCAAGAGAAGTGCCTCCCTGAAACTTGACCCTTGTTTACTTGGGTACATATCAGATTGAAAGCTTTTCCCCTTCTCCTTGCATGGAAATCTGTACAGATTTTACTACATGTAGGCATTTTGCGAGCACTGTTTGTGATCAGTGTGCACTTTTCTCCCATAGACTAAAGTATGTTTCTCTGTATTTTTCAAATGTACACATCTCCCCCATGCACTTATTTTTCAAACCTATGCATCTGCTGAATGCATTTTTGGGGGGTGGGTGGTAGGTGGGCTGTGTGTATGGATTGGATTGGAAATATACATTTTTGCAGATTTCTGATCAAATTGTTTTTGGATCTGCGTTCAGTTCTAGGAGGTGCAAATTGGGTACGCTCATAGATATTGATGAACCCAACACAATTCTTACATCTCTAAGACAGGTCATGCAAGGCAGTTTAATGACAAACTTGACATTTTGATCATTGGGCTGAAACTTCAGGGTACTCTTTTTGTTTTGTTTTGGAAGCTGCTTTGGTACAAAACAGAGGCAATCCCATCAAGCAGGTGGTGAGGGGGAAAAAAGCTTGTTCTAAGAGAATGAAAATCATAGGAACCAGAGTGCGGTTCAATTTTAAAATGCTCCTCAGGGCCAGGCAAGAAAGGGAACTCTCTGCTCAGAAACTTCCACATTGTGAGGCTTGCTGATTCATCCTGTACAAAATTATGCACGGTGTGGAGAATGTGGATAGGGAGACATTTTTCTCCCTCTCCCATAATATTAGAACCTGGGGTCGTTCCATGAAGCCAAATGGTGGGAGATTCAGGACAGATAAAAGGAAGGACTTCTTCACACAATGCATAGTCAACCAATGGAATTCACTTTCACAAGATGCAGTGATAGTTGCCAATTGGAATGGCTTTAAAATGGGATTGGACAAATTCCTGGAGGAGAAAGATTTCAATGGTTACTAGTCCTGATGGCTAAGTGCAACCTCCAGTATCAGAGGCATTAAGTCTGTATACGTTACTTGCTGGGGAACATGGGTGGGAGCATGCTGTTGCACCGTGTCTGGCTTGTGGGTCCCTGGTTGACAGCTGGTTGGCCATTGTGTGAACAGAATGCTGGACTAGATAGACCCTTGATCTGATCCAGCATGACTGCTCTTCTTGTGTTCATATGTTCCTTGTTTTTCCCCCTTTTGGGGGTGGGGAAATGTTCCCTTGCACCTTTTCATTTGAAATAGTGAACAAATAATAACATGTTACAGATGACCTTTCCTTCTATTAATGTGTAGTAGCTTTCATTTGTGCCATTGTAACTTATCTTAACATTCCTTCAGTATCTCATACAGACACCTATACAAAAGTATGCACATTTGTGTAATTAAGAAGTTAAAAGGCAGAATCCTATTTGTTTATTTGAAGGAAAATCTTATTGTGTCAAGTGGGACTTAAAAACATAAGAAGAACCCTGCTGGATCAACCCGAAGGTCCATCTACTCCAGCATTCTGTTCACACAGTGGCTAACCAGTTGCCTGTGGGAAACCCACAAGGAGGACTTGAATGCAAAAGTATCCTCTCACTCATCTTCCTCAGCACTTGGTGTAATTAATTCTGGCAAAAACCCAGTGAGTTGAAGAAAAGGTCTCTGACCGAAGGACACCTAATGAGCTTCATGGCCAAATGGGATTTGAACCTGGGTCTCCCAAAAGATGTGCAACAGTCCAGCCAATACCCAACATTGGTTCCTTTTCCCCGGAGATGCCAGTGATTGGATCTGGGACCTTCTGCATGCTAACCAAGGCAGGATCTCCACTTCTGCTTTAAAATGGTTTATAACAGTAGTGACAACTATTGGGGCCAGGAGACACTCCATATACAGTCTTTAAACCACTTTCAAAGTGTAATATCCTTCTTGATGTAGATCTGGCCCAAGGGTTCTGCTATAGCCTTGCTACTATTCTTGGACACAATATCATCCAAGTCTCTCTCTCTCTTCTCCTCCTCCAGCTAACACTAATGTGAAACATCTAAACCTACTGATTCTTAATTCTCAAATTTAGTGCCAAAGACAGTGGCATCATTAAAATTGTCCCCTGCATATATGGCAGAGATTTCAATGGAGATTGTTTCTATGCTTAGTCAAAGAAATGGCCCAGAAATTTGTCTCAATATCTCCTCTCAATAGTCCCTGCCTTTCCTGGTCATGTGCCCTGTGAGTGGTGGAAATGGCTTTTTCACATCATCAACGTGTGCAGCATTGCCAGTCTTTCTTCCTGCAATTTGTACAAGTCATGCTATGTAAACTGCCTAGAAAGCTTCAACTATGGGGTGGTATACAATTTTATTTATTTATTTATTTATTGCATTTCTATACCGCCCAATAGCCGAAGCTATGTAAATAATGATGATGATGATGATGCATGCAGCCTTGACTAGGACTTACTTTTGCAGTCACAACAGATAGCTGACTGGCATTCAGGTTCCAGCTTTCTCTTGTCAGAGCCACTGACGAAAAGACGGGAGATAAACCTATTGCCTAGACTGCAATTCCCACCGGGCCTTTTGCTGACAAAGAAACAAGTGTCAAACTCTCTATTTAAGCAGGGGCTGCCCTGTGGGATGCGTGGTACTCTGAGCAGGTGAGTGAAGTGTCACACACCCCGAGGGAGCCAGTGGGAGAAGTTGAACAGAGAAGGCAATCAGTTCTGGCTTATTGTTGGATCCCCCTTCGTAGAGAAATCTGTAATTTGAGGAGGAACGAATCAGTGACAGAAGCTGCACTACCAGCGTTGGATGACAATCTGTTGGCATTCCAACTTAAAGATCATAGATTCCTGTTTTTCTTCCTATTCTGTGATCCCATGATTTGGGTCTAGTCCCCCCACTTCATTGGGAGTGAAAAGATCAGAAGTGGAGCCAGCATAGCCAGACACATTGAGGGCAGAGCCCCTTTCCCTCCTTGCTTCAAGCCTGCACACCTTCACCCGAATGTCTGAATAAAGACTCTAGCTTGACTACCGAAGAATGGGCCTGATCTATTATGAGTCAGGCCAACTCGCAGTTTTTTGGGTCTCCCCCCTCACACACCTTAAATCACCATTTACGCAAATTGCTGCCTGAAGTTTTGCAATTTGCGCAAAATTAAGCTGGTTAGTCCACAATTTGCGCAAGCGACAGCTTTAATTTGTGTAAATGATGCGAATTGTGTTTGCAATTTGCATAAATGATGTGAATTGTAATTTCAATTTGCATAAATGATGTGAATTGTGATTGCAATTTGCATAAATGGCAATTTAAGGGGGAGAACCCAAAAAGTTTCCTGGATTTGGGGAAAAAGCCCACAGCTTGTCTTGCAAATGCAAGCTGAGCTGGGGGCTCTGGGGAAATCTGACGAGCCCCCAAAGGGGCAGATTTCTTGCCATAGTCATCCTGAGCATACAAGCTGAACTAAGGCTGGGGAGACCTGGCTTCCAGTCACCATTCAGCCATGAAGCACACTGTATGAGCAGTGCTTGAGGAGCCAGCCATAGTCTCCTGGTCTAACCTACTTCACAGGGTTGTTCTGAGGGTTAAAAGGGGTGCAGTTGTGGGGGCAGGGCATGCCGCATTGAATGCCTTGAGCTCCTCAGAACAATGGTGAAATGATTAATAAATCCCTTTTTTAAATAAAGAAGATGCTAAGTAGCAGAGAGGGGGAAGGCCTCTTTTCCCTGGGATTCTGGAGAGTGTCTGCCAGTCAGAACAGGCAATACTGGGTTAGATGGGCTAAGAATCCTCCTCAGCAGCAGGGCAGTACATATGTTCGAGAATTTGGTTTGATCCATGCTGAACAGGGGCTTTTTCACAGCAATAGAACTATTTCAGCTTGGTTTGTGGTGTCTACCTGGGTGAAAGAAAACAGAACACAAAACCCTCTCATCCTTGTATACTTCTGCCCCTTTCTTGTAAAACTTATTGCTTCAGAGAGGAACGGGTGGTTCCGTGCACCTTCAAATGAAAAGCTCGTAGGCTTTGGGGTGATGATATGGAATCCATTCACATAGCAACAAATTAAGATGTCTCCAAATGTGTTCTCCAAAGGAGGCTGAGAGCACAGCGGGAGAAGCGTCTGACTGCAAGTCTTTGCTTTGATTAATTAACCACTTAGGGAAGAAACAGCTCATATATTCTCTTTGGAAAGCACATTCAGGACCAGCCATCCTTAGGGGTGAGATTGCTGGGGATGAGAAAGCTTGATCTCCCTTCTTCAGCCCAGTGGTGGGTTAGAATAGCTCCGAGGATATTTTGCTTGGAGCTGGACATAATGACATCCATCTCTGACTATTTGCTTGTACATCCAGATTAGATGCATCCTTAGGAGTACCTCATGCCTCAAACTGTGAGCCAAGATCAGGGCAGACATGGGTGGCTGAACTCCTGAGCTGCTGGCAGAGGTGACAAAAGCCACCATGCACTGAGACTCTTTTGAAACGAATCAACCAACTGCATAGTTACTTAGAGCAGTGTTCTTCAACCTTTTCTGTCTCTGGCGCCAACCAACCTTCCTACTTTTCCTTGGGTGTATTCTGTCTCTCCTTCTTGTCTCCCTACCTTACCTCCTTTTCCTCTCCTTTCCTCTTAAAAATACTAAATAAATAAATAAATAAATAAATAAATTGAAGTGACCAGGGATGACCAGGGACTTAGAGCATTTACAGACTTGATAGTGTCCAAACTGCGAAGCTTATCAGGTTTCATCTCTAGACCTCTTCAGGGTCTAGAGGGCTTTTCTGTAAGCAGAAAGGGAAAGGAGTTGGGGATGTACACTCCACCCACACCCCAACTCCCTCCATTCTAGACTTCCCTATGTTGATGGGGAAGGCCTGCATTCAGCTGCATGCACCTACACTGCTCTGCATGAGTGGGTACTAGTTTATCAGGGCCTCCAATTACACTGGGCCCTTTGCAGAATGGGTGATTGGAAGTGCAGGGGGCACAGTGTGCATGAAGAGAGCTACTATGAAGATTGTGGTGGGCATAATCTTCTGCCATAGCCAGTATTTAATAGAATCGTAGAATAGTAGAGTTGGAAGGGGCCTATAAGGTCATTGAGTCCAACCCCCTGTTCAATGCAGGAATCCAGCTTAAAGCATCCCTGACAGATGGCTGTCCAGCTGCCTCTTGAATGCCTCTAGTATGGGAGAGCCCACAACCTCCCTAGGTAATTGGTTCCATTGTCATACTGCTCAAATGGTCAAGAAGTTTTTCCTGATGTTCAGCTGCAATTTGGCTTCCTGTAACTTGAGCCCATTATTCCATGTCCTGCACTCCGGGATGATCGAGAAGGGATCCTGGCCCTCCTCTGTGTGACAACCTATTGAGTTCTTGAAGAGTGCTATCATGTCTCCCCATAGTCTTCTCTTCTCCAGGCTAAACATGCCCAGTTCTTTCAGTCTCTCCTCATAGGGCTTTGTTTCCAGACTCCTGATCATCCTCGTTGCCTTCCTCTGACCCCCCTCCAGCTTATCAGCATCCTTCTTGAAGTGTGGTGCCCAGAACTGGATGCAGCACTCAAGATGAGGCCTAACCAGTGCCGAGTAGAGAGGAACCAGTACCTTGCATATTTGGAAGCTATGCATCTATTAATGCAGCCCAAAACAGCATTTGCTTTTTTTGCAGCCGCATCCAAGTGTTGGCTCATATTGTGATCCTCAACAATTCCAAGATTCTTCTCACTTGTAGTAATAGGGCCATTGCTAGATAGTGTTGGATGTGCTGTAACGGACAGTCTAGATTTATTCACTAAATTCTTCTGAGAGATAGTCCAGCTTGATTTTTTTTTCGTGGGATCATCCTCCCAGCTTACTTTTGTTTGGCTACTGTCTTCATAACCTGGCCCATGTTCCACCTGAGGTGTATGTCAGATTCTGCCTAAGTGGAGAATGACCTCCAGGCTGATGTGCTGCCAGCTTTGGGCTTTGGTTCTGTTCTGTGCTTAACCACAGAGTGATCAACCGCCATGTAACCCATTTCCCCCTGCCTTGGAACTCATTTGTTTGCTAGCTCATGGAGTGAGAAAGAGTCTAAGTTCCACTCCCCACATGCACTTCATTTTCCCTCAAGAGAGCTTGAAGAACTTTCAGAAACTAACCTCCTACAAAAATCAAAGTCCTCCATGTGTGCTGACTTGGTACCGTATACCATATGTTTAAATTATGGGGGCTGTGCCTGAACTAGAATGAAACTACAACCAATTTTCTTCACTTCTTGAAAAATTGATGTCAGCTGAAAGGAAGGATTTAGGAAAAATGGCTCACATTATGAAAATGATGAAAAGCATTCCATGTCCCAGGAAGTGATGATGACTGGCAGGCAGTGTAGATCCATACAGTTTCACAACCCAATATTTGGATACGGAAAAGAATCTTGTGCCAAAGGCTGATCTGTGTAGTGCAAGTATGGATGCAACTCAGCCAGGTGTAAAATCAAGAGAAGAAGGGGCGGCAAGAGAAAAATATTGCTATTGCTAGTACTAGTATATCTCCTCTTTTGAAGACAGGACTCACATTTATATGCTTTGAAAAACGTATGAAAAATAAAGGTATTATATTTATGTTTGTTTTTGTCTGACCTCTCATAGGGAGAGAACCCCCCCCTGTATTTCACCCCATTAGAGCAAACAGTCAGAGAACCCAGCTGATTTCTATTTTTCTAAACTGAAGATGCACAACTGTGCATCAGTAAAGTAAAGGATAAAAGGTCCTGGATAGTGTGTGTGTGTGTGTGTGTGTGTGTGTGTGTGTGTGTATGGGGGTTGGTTGGTTGGTTGGTTTGAGCAGGAACTATTTTAAAAAAAAAAATCCTAAAAATCAAAAGGATGAAGGGATCAGCTTCAAACTTGGCATGGCTAAATCTCTACTTAAGAGCTTTCATGGTGCCAAGTTTCATTTCTTTACCTTTAAAATGACAAAGCTGTAAGCATTTTGGTTTCCCATAGTTTATAATAAGGTGGTTATCCGAAAATGAACGGTTCTTCAACGGGTAATCCGATGAGGCAGAGAGACAGATCTACTCCAGAAATCAGAGAGGAGAATTGCCTCATCGGAGTGCTGCTCCAATTTTAGGAGTGGAGCAGTCCCATTCTGCACAGCCCTAGTGTCTCTTCTAATGGCTTACTTCAATGAGGAGAAAACAAATTACATGAGCCAAAAGAAGATCAAGCTATAGCAATAGTAAACTCTGCATCTGTCTTCACAAATTTAAAAAATCCAAATCAGAAGAATGATGGAAAGGAAATCTGTTGTTGCCACTTCGTGATCGGGAGAGACAGGAACCAGTCAATTCAGGGAAAACATTAGAGGAAGAAAAAGTTATTGTCTTGGAGAACTTATTTGCATTATTAGCATTAAGGAATGTAGCAAAAACTGCCTGGGTCTGCAAGGGCAGCTGCTGCTGCTGCCTACAGCCCTTGCAGGCCCAGGCAGACACACCCAGTGCTGGGACAGACCTGCGCCCAAGTGCTCACGAGCCCCAAAGAGCACTCGGCTGTGGGCCCACCCTGGCTTCTGGATCATTCCCTTCCCTCCTCCCCGCTGTATTCATGCCTTAGGGAAATTGCATGTTTCTCTCCAGCCCTGTTTGCCCTGTCCTGGACGGGGTTGCACTCCCCCTAAAGGATCGGGTCCGTAGTCTGGGGGTGCTCTTGGATCCAGAACTGTCACTTGAGGCACAGGTGAACTCAGTGGCAAAGAGCACCTTTTATCAGCTTAGGTTGATATACCAACTACGCCCTTATCTGGACAGAGATAGCCTAGCTACAGTTATCCATGCTCTGATAACCTCTCGCTTGGATTACTGCAATGCGTTATACGTGGGGCTGCCTTTGAAAACGGTCCGGAAGCTTCAGCTGGTACAAAATAGGGCAGCCCGTTTACTAACAGGGACTGGCCGGTGAGATCACATTACGCCAGTCCTTTTCCAGCTTCATTGGCTGCCAGTCCAGGTCCGGGCCCGATTCAAAGTGCTGGTATTGACATTTAAAGCCCTAAACGGTTTGGGGCCAGGTTATTTGAAGGAACGGCTCCTCCCATATGTACCTACCCGGACCTTAAGATCATCTACAGGGGCCCTTCTCCGTGAGCCCCTGCCAAAGGAAGTGAGGCAGATGGCTACTAGGAGGAGGGCTTTCTCCGCTGTGGCACCCCGGTTGTGGAACGAGCTCCCCAGAGAGGTCCGCCTGGCGCCTACACTGTACTGCTTTCGTCGCCAGCTGAAGACCTTTTTATTCACTCAGTATTTTAACACTTAATTTTAACTTAAATTTAAATTTTACTGTTTTAACTCTGTATTTTAATCTTATAATCAACTTTGCTGTGTGGTTTTATTCTGGTTGCGCTTTTTATACTGTATTTCGTAATTGTGTTTTTAACCTGTTGGATGTTTTTTGTGGTTTTAATTTTTGTGAACTGCCCAGAGAGCTTCGGCTATTGGGCGGTATAAAAATGTAATAAATAAATAAATAAATAAATGCAGCCAATGGGGGCCTTAAAGGCCCTACTAACATAAGTGTTAATAGGGACTTTTCCCCACTGCATTAATCATGGCTGCCATTACCGCAGCGGGGGAAATTGTACAGTTCCCGGAGGCTCCCCCCCTCCCCACTGCAGTGATGGTGGCCTTAAAGGCCCCATTAATGCAAGGCCACCATTGGCCTGGGGGGGGGGAAGCACACTTTCTGGAGCCTCCGGAAATTGTGCAATTTCCCCTGCTGCATTAATGGTTGCCGCCATTAATGCAGCAGGGGAAAGGGCTGAAGCTGAGTGAGCAGTTACTCAGCACTTGCAAACCTTGTGAGCGATTAGCTGGGGCTCACGAGTCTTTTGGGGGTGGGCCATGGGGGTGGGCGGCTTGCCAACCCCTACTCATGAGGTCATCAAAATGACCCATGAAATTCTGTGAGTGGCTAGTCACGGGCACGCTATAAATCATTTGTTTAAAGAAGCCCATTCTCTCCTAATCTAATCATCTTAATGTAACATATATGGTTCTTTTGATCTCAAAATGGGGGGAAAGGCCCATGTACATCACCTTGAGTGGCCTGGAAGAAAGTGTCCTATCCAAAGATGTATGAGAATTTCATTCCAGTTCACAATTCTCTTGAAAATGCCCCGTTCACATCCCTGAACATGAATGAGAGTGCATGGTCTCTGAAAATGTTTGCAAATCCCCAAACTTGTGTTCTCATTTGGAAGTGTTACAAAGAGGGTTCCCTCCTTACTATGGCCTAATCTACACCAAGCAGGATAGAGCACTATGAAAGCGGTATGAAAGTGGTTTATGGCATGTGTCAATGGGCCCCAACAATTGTCAGTGCACTTCAATACCACTATAAAGCAGTAGTGTGGATCCTGCCTTTTATATCCCCCTTTCATACCATTTCCATAGTGCAATATCCTGCTTGGTGTAGATTAGGCCTAAGAGTCTTTTCCATAAATACTACAAAGATAAAAAGAATTACTTGCAGTTATTGGTGGTTTTTTCAGAACAATCAGATAACTAGGTGAGAAATGAGTACGGAAAGCTATAATGGAGTTACCAGTCCTCTATTCATCAACTAAGTAACTGTGAAAGCAATTATTCAGAGCTATGCCATGCATAGCTTTTTAAAAACACACATACCACACCAAAACACCTCTAGGGCATTGGCTTGTTGCAATCCATGGTTAACAGAACTTATCATTTCTGTCCAACATCTGTTGCCAGTGTCCCAACATTTATGAAAAGAGAGAGTCTGTTTCTTAGCAGTGCCAGCTGTGCAGCATTTACCCAGTTGACAGGGTTTTTTTTTGCTGGCAACCTCAGCAAAGAGCACAAAGGTTGAAAGATGCATAGACAGCAAGTTACCTCTTTCATCCTCGGGCATCTACCAAACAAGAGAATGGAGATCTATTGATGTTCCAGACGGCCCAGGGAGATGCCTCACCTTGCCAGCTGGTTGTTTTGCCAGTTAGTGATAGGGGAGAAGATGCAGATCTGCACTTCTGTCAGTCTTGTAGGGTTGCGTGTTTCTTTCCTCCCATCAAGAACAAATCCACTTACCCAATCAAAGGCCAATAAAGCATTTCTGTTTCTTGCTGCGAATGCTCATCTTAGGAAAAGCCAAGAACGCAATGGCTTGGTTTCAGAGTTTGTTGAATGGAGTAATGCTTTGCGACGTCTTCAAGGCCTGAAGATACTTTATGGCATGATAAAATGTGCACATAATTCATGTTCTGCACTGTGCGGCAGCGACACTTGTCATCCACTGAATAAATGCATTTTTAAAAGGCTTCTTTCACCCATAATTGCACGTTGATAGTGCCAGCCAAGTTTCCCCCCACTAAAGCCGAGCCAAGCCGAAACCGCTTCTCTCATTTTGGTGAGCTTTTAAAAAAGGCCTCCTATTTTCAGAAATATCCAGCACTAGTTGCAAAAACGTTACATCGTTTGGGTTCTGTGCTGCTCAGCATCACTTCTGAGTCAAACTAAACTTGGTAGCAGGTGAAGACCAGGTTGTTAGAATTGAGTTGTTGTTGGTGGGTGGTTGAGACAATATGAAGTGTCACATGTTTATAAAGTGCCACAGCTGGAGGAAGGGGTTTCTAAACCCTTCCTCCAGCTGTGTGTGTTTTTTTGTTTTTTGTTATGTCTGAACGATTCCATCTGTTTCCCACTTACGGGTTCCAAGACCAGAAGTAAACCCAGCCAGGAGAACACCAACTGCGGTGGGTGAAAGGTTCAGAATCCCTTTCCCACCTGTCCATCAGAGCTGGCCCCAGGACATGTTGTCCGAGGCAAAAGACAAGTGTCCATCCAGGGCCAGCTCTTCCAGGAAGCAGGAGGAAGCAGGCGCAGCAAGCAGCGGAGTATGGAAAGAGCAGCGCTCTCCCCCTCCAAAGGGTCTGCCACTTCTTGGTCCTGCTGGCCACGAGAGATCCCTGAAGTTCTGGGACTTCTCATGATGCTTTGGCTGTCGTGCAGGTGCCGTGTAGCTCCTGAAGGCAGAAACCTCTTACAGGCCGTATGCTGGGAAAGCAGGTGTGCCTACATGCACAAATAAAACTAACCCAGCTGGTGTGCATGCAGGCTGCTGGCAGGCGCATGGGCTATTGACACGCATGCATTTGAGTGCTCAGAGTGCCAGCCTGCCCTGCATCTGTATGTGGAATAGGGCAGGACCTCAAATGGGGTGGGTGGGGTAATCTCAATAATGGACACAGGCTCGGCCCAAGGCAGGTCACTTCCTGAAGCAGGGACCCCCCTCCCCTGCCACCACTTCACCCTCCCTCCCTTCCAATCTGCCTGCCTGCCCACTTACCTTTCTTATTATGGTGCTATATAAATAAATAATAATAATAAGAAGAAAGGTAAGTGGGCAGGCAGGCAGATTGGAAGGGAGGGAGAGTGAAGTGGTGACAGGGGAGGGGGGGGTCCCTGCTTCAGGAAGTGACCTGCCTTGGGCCGAGCCTGTGTCCATTATTGAGATCACCCCACCCACCCCATTTGAGGTCCTGCCCTATTCCACATACAGATGCAGGGCAGGCTGGATGGCACACACAGCTCTGCCCTCCCTACACCTTGCTGCTGTTCTCCATGTCCTAGCATCTGCTACCGGAGGTGACCGCCTCACTTTGCCTAATGATAGGGCCGGCCCTGCTGCCCATGCTGCGTTTCATGTGGCTCTCACCCTCTTTTAGAGCGGTTGGCTTGCACTCTACCATTGTCAGCCACCATATCGCCAAATTTTCCTTGTACAGTTGGTGAAGGGGAGCAGAACCTTCTACAGATGCAAGCAGTATTGTTCATGGCCAGCAGAGGGAGGAAAGTTAGCATTTCCAGAATACTGTAAATTGGCAGATGGCCCTGTCTACACACACACCCCGGCCTATCTGCCAAGTTTTCATTTGGCTTCTTAAACACCTTATCAATAGCTCCATCCCTTCTTCAGAATTGTACATGCTGAAACAGCAAGAAACAAATATAAGGATTGAAAAGGCAAAGGTAGTTTTTACCAATATTTACAGTTTTTTGTACTTCTGTGTTAGGAAGCAGGTTGTTGGAAAGCATTGCTTTGAGGTCTCCTAGCAATCTTTACATAGATCTCCACGCAGTCCAAAGTTTTTGTGGACAGGCGATGCAGTTGATGGGGTGGGGAGGAAGGAATACAAAGCTTTTATAACTCAGTGACTTTGTTCTCCTTCAAGTTCTGAAAATGCATATGATCCTATATAAGAAAGCCAATTCATGAGTTCCATTTCTTTGTCAAACTCAAGCATCATACCGGTGTGATCAAGCTGGGGCTGTGTAGATGGTTATAATACTTTACATCTCTTGAATGCTTTCAAGTAGTCAGAGTGCTTCACGTGCATTATCTAGTTGTAATCCTTACAACAACCCTGTGAGGTGGGTCAGTATTATTGTCTCCATCGTATAGCAGTGTGGGGGACTGAGCTGGGACAGAGTGGCTTGCTAAAATCCATCTAGTGAGTTCATGGCAGAGGCAACCTTCTACCGAATGATTCACAATTCGGTCTTTTAGCCGCCGTGCTAAGTTCTCAGTGGCTCTCATTAATTTTCTGTTGGCCAAACAAATTCATTGGGATTGTCAGAACCATTGGAGAAGGGCTGAAATATGCTCTCTCAAGGAAACTAAGAATATCATGAGCAGAGGTATTATTATTATTATTATTATTATTATTATTATTATTATTATTATTATTTGTATCCTGCCTTTTGCCCAATACTGGGTAATGTTCAAGATCCTTGATTACAAGTTTTTATGTTCTCCTAAATAAATAGGGTTGTCGTAGAAATCTGCAATAAATTCAAATGAATTCAGATTTCTATGAATCTGACCCGTGGATTCCGCAGTGAACCAGCTTTTCCCAAATTGCATAGATTCCATGGACTTGCAGACTATTTTTGTTTCTACTTTCCAGAAATTTACATAAATTTTGTTGTAGAAAAAAATGCATAAGATAAAAAAAGTTGCATACAAAACAAGAAAGACATAACTTTAGAAAGAGAGCTCTAATCCAGTATGTACAAGTAGACTTTGAGGAGTTTAAACACACACACACACACACCAACAACAACAACAAAAATCATCCTGCAACATGTGTGTCTCCATTAAAATAGCTGTTGGATGCTTTTCTAAACCCATACATACGTTGGTACAATATGTGTCTTAAAAGATGCAATAATTTTATCTGTTACAGAACTCTTCTGGTTATAGTTTATATCTTACATTTACTGTGCTATTATATAAGCAGGCGATGAAATGAAGAAATACCCCTGAGCTTCTTATACATAATATTGGTTGCAAGAAAAAAATCTCCATCTTGTATAGCACACACATTTTTCTTAGGTTCTGAGTGAGACATAGTTGTTAGGTTCTTTGGTTGCTTCTTTACCTTTGTCTTTTAGTTCCTCCTGTAGTGATTCTAACACATTTGTAGTGTTATTCCTGGAGTAATAATGAGGTCCTTGTGGAATTCACTCTGTGGAGGTGCCAGCCCAGCGCTGTACAGAGAAAATCTCTGCCAATTTGTTTGTGCTTATTCATTCTTCCGACTCCAGCTGAGGCAACTGTCTCTGCTCAGGAATAAGGCAGCACCAGTGCTGGGCCGGATATCCCCTTCTTGACTTTCGTGGGGCCAATTGGAGGGTATTTTGGACCACTTTCTGGGCTGGGCTGTATAAACCTACTAATTGTCTGCATATGGGAGGGGGCAGTCTTACATGTGAGTCGGTTTAGACCTCTTCTCTCTTTCTTTCATCAAGAAACTTTGCTGCTGGTTCAAACAGTGGCGGAGATGTATTCATTCAGCAGCCCACAGCATTCTTCCGCCCCATATAATGGCCCAATGGGAATGATGCCATGTCATGATTGGCCAATAGGAAGAGCCATTTCTCCCCCTCCTAACAATGCTCCTGGGAATGTCGCCACCTCATGACATAGTGTGGTTCCCATTAGGTCATTGCATGGGTCGGCAAAATGCCACAAGGCTGCGGAGTGGAGCTCCATTGCCGTTTTGAAGCAGCAGCCAAGCTTTTATAGCAAAAGAAAGAGAAACACCTTTTTAAATCTTTGCTGCCACATCTTAAAACTGCTTCCCCTCCTACCCAAATGCATATATTTAAGGTGCAATCCTATGCATGTTTAGACAGTAAAAAGTCCTACAAGTTCCAGCATGCTGAGTAGAACTTCTTTCTGTCTAAATATGCATAGGATTGGGTCTTTAGTGTATTAGTCTATACTTTGAAAAACATGGGAAACTATGCTTAATAAAAGACTTCTGCATTGTGTTCAGGTACACCAAAGAATGAAGGAGAAAAGCAGAGGTGTGTATGGGGCATAGAGTTAGACTGAGCACAGCTATATAGAGCCCTATCGTGGCCTATGAAACTGCAAACCATTGAAGTCACTGAACCCCTATTTATGGCGAAAGAATACAAATCTGGAATTCTATTTGCTTGAAGTGCAAACACATAACATAATGTGCAAGCATGAAACGTTTCTATACATGTTCTGGATGGGCAGGCATCACAATGACTGAGATGTCAAATCATTTTTGGGGGTAAACTTTCTTTGCCGTCCCTTTTGTTAGGGCTGTTTCACACATGACGTAACGATGAACTCAGATTTGCTCTTGAGTATTGCCACAGCAGGGAGACATTGATAATCATGACACTCTAATGCAGCCTTCCTCAACCTGGGGCGCTCCAGATGTGTTGGACTGCATCTCCCAGAATGCCCCAGGCTGGGGCATTCTGGGAGTTGTAGTCCAACACATCTGGAGCGCCCCAGATTGAGGAAGGCTTCTCTAATGACTGCTGGTGTGACCTATGTGATGTTTTCTAGATCACCATGATTTGCCCCTGTTTTCTTAGTCTTATGGTGATGGGTTTCCCTGACTTTCCATGTAAATGTACTTATTGTCCCATCAGCACCTACATCTGATGACAGAGTCAGGCCCTACAGAGTAACCCAAATGCCACATTTTTTAGTGTTTTTTTAGTGCTCCAATTAACTACTTCTGTGAAAGGCTGATATGAAGCAGGGGGAGTTATTCAGGTGCAGCATATCTTTGAAAGATGGGATTTTGTTCTGAGAGATTACCAGGGGAGGCTGGTCACTCCAATGTCAGTGAGGCAGTGAATCCGCTTCAGGTTTCAGTCAAAACCAGACAGAACTCTAAAGGAGCATGATGGATAGCTCCTTTAGAGTTCTTGCTGGTTCTGACTGAAACCCAGCAGTTTTACCACCCCACTAATATTGGAGTCACCAGCCACTCCTGGGGTGTCAAAACACCTTGTCTCTCTGACCACTAAATAATATCATCACATTTAATTTGATTTGGCTCTTTCCTTTCAATATATTCCTCTGCATGGCTAGTTGGCAGTAGGCTCCCTGTATTCAGTGAGGCTTCCTCTTAGATAAGTGTGTATCTAAGTACCTAGGACTGAAAATTCAGTACCTAGGACTGAATTTTATTCTACCAATCTGGTCTTTGTTGACTAGTTTGTTTCCCGTTATGTGCCCTATTCTTTGCAAGAATCCTGCATGGTCCAGTGTCAGAGGCAGTAAGCCTGTGTACACCAGTTGCTGGGGATCATGGGTGGGAGGGTGCTGTTGCTTGTGGGTCCCTGGTTGGCCAATGTGTGAACAGAGTGCTAGATTAGATGGACCCTTGGTCTGATCCAGCATGGCTCTTCTTATATTCTTATACCAAAGAAGGAAAAGTGTCTAGTGGCTTCGATTTCTTTTCTATATATTCTGTGTTTTCCCCTTTGATTTCCATTACCTTCCTAGCCAGAATATATAATTCATAATGTGCTTGTCATCTTTTTAACATTTTGCCATAGTTAAAGAAGAGTACTGTGCTACCTACAAACTTGCATTTTGAATATCCATTAGTCCAGCAATAGGTATTGTCTCAATTGTCCTGTCTAATGTTTTTTTTAAAAAATAATTTTTGCTCTGAGAGGTCAATACAATAAAGGTAACAGACCATTTTCACAGGTGAGACATAAAGCACCTTTGAATACTTCTTGTGCAATTTGTGCCACATATTAAGATGATAATGCAGAAAAGAATGTGGAAGGGACACAAATGTACATTTAAGTCAATGTAGGATTTTATTCTTGCATGATATATTGATTTAAAGACAGGCCTATTTAAGCGTCAGGTATGAACATGCCCTCAGATCTTCTATGTGGAAACTCTTAGACGTGGCCTTGAAAGGTGATGTCTCTGGCCCTTTCTACACCTACAGGTGTAGAGGGAGGGAGAAGGGGTGATACCAGACTTACCTGCTTCCGGGATCATCCCAGGTCATCCAGACAGCAGCGCAACATCCCAGAAGGGGAGAGGGGCATTGCACCCATAGTGGCTGTCATTTTTTTAAAAAGAAGAATAGAAGCTGGAGCACATTTGTGCTCCAGAGAAAACTAAGGTAAAAAAAAGAAGAAGCCCTGACCCCCCTACCCCCCTCCGATGTCCCTGCATTTCTCCCGGCTCAGCTCCTTCCTTCTGCTGAGAGGAGGAGGGAAAAAGCTGGGAAGGGCACCCACACTGCCTGCGGTCCACAGGATGCTCCCAGGACCGTGGATACAACCAGGTTTTCCCAAAGTTCCTTCATCCCTGGGAAAACCCATCCCCATCCCCCCTGCCCCTGGGAGTCCCTGTGCATCATTTGGACACACAGGGACTCAGCCATGACCAGCCCAGTGTAGAAACGGTGTCTAAAACAGCCTTACTGAACCGGGTGTCCCCCAATCTTATTTTGTATATGTTTATTAACCCTGTCAACCAACACGAGTGAATCTGTGTGCTCATGACTATTCATTTTAACAATGTTCCCCTTTTGTCCTTTGCAGCACTTTTACAGTCAGTAGTAGCTGGCGATTTTCTAAAAGTAAGTAAAAGAAGATCTGATGCCTCTTACTTGATATCTGTTTGATATCCATCTCACGGTGGTTCTTTTTAACTTACTAGAAGTGTATTTGATTATACTGCTCACCCATTATTTTCCCAGGGTGTTTTACAAAAAGGTGAGAACAAGATGAAGATGTTAATACAAATACATACAAGCTAAAAGCCACCAAGTCATAAAAGCAGCATAATCCGTTCAACAGGATTTAAAGTGCTAAAAATGTCCCAGAATGTAAAAAAGGTCTTTGCCTGGCACGAAAAGAACAATAAAGTAGGTGCCAGGCGAACCTCTCCAGGGAGAGTGTTTCATAACTGGACCACCACCACCACCACCACCACCAACAGCAGCAAGGCCCTTGCGCAGCTCAGATGATGAGGGCACCTGCAGGAGGACCTTCCATATTGTGACAGATAGTCCTTCCTGTACTCTGTTCTTAAGGTATACAGGGCTTTAAAGGTCAAAACAGCAGTTTGAATTGGTAGAAACTTGACAGCCAGGGCAACTGACTTAACACAGACATTATATAGAGCTCCATCAGAAAAGCGTTTTATTGCATACTCATTACTGGGCACTCATGGATCTTCACAAGTCCCTCTCACGACGACATCTACCTCCCATGCGGCTCCTGCTCCTTCTAGCCTTCTTCACGCCACAAACTCCCCCCACCCCAGTAAGTCCAACTTATTTTTAAAGACAGAAATTGCTGCTATCTCCTGCTGTGTGCAGGAGAAGAAACAGGATCAAAACAGCCTACTGAATGGGTCATGTGCACGTTGTTTGCTTCCTCTTTCAAAAGAGGAAGTAATGCGGGACAAGCACACGGGCAGAGAAGCGACGGTAAGCAAATGCGATTTCCCCCTGTGTGATTATGCTCCTGATCATAATGACCAGTCCCAACCTGCACAAACTGCACTTTCTGAACAGTCTTCAAAGGCTGCCCCATGTTACATTAATCTAACCTGTAGGTTACCAGAGCATGGATAGTTAAGGCCAGGATAATTTGTTATCCTTTTTCAAAACTCAAATATGCAGTGATAAAGACTAATAACCAAATACCAATTATCATCACTGAGTACCAGTAGTGCAACAGCCTGATCGGGAATGAGGCATTATGGGTACTAGCATGCATCTTAAATAAGATATTGCTTACATGGCCTTATGCCGCACAGCATTTGTAGTTCTTAAATCTCCTTTGTTTTCATGCTCTAGGTATACCAAGATACTTTAAAGCTGAAGAATTACTAATGGTTAGGCGAGTGCAACTAGCCCAAAGTAGTAGTCTTAGCAATACTACAACTTCAAAATGCTCCTAAAGAAATAGTTCTATATAGATGCAAGCAGTTATCAGAGAGTAAGAAACTGGCACCATAGTCGATCATCTCATGATTTGATGTATGACCAGTCTAATAGTACATTAGTTTCTGCTCCCCTTTGCACTTCATTGCATTTCAGTATTTGCTGTGAACGCAGTTCAGATATTAAGCAGGTTCCGGGAACACCATGTCTGTCCTATCTCTCTCCTAACTGTCAGGGTAAAAAAAGGAGGGGAGATACATATTAACACTCCAGTCATTCTGCTGTTTACAAATCTAATTACATCTCTTGTTTTCCAATAGCTATGGCCCAATTCAAAGGTGACATTCTCTGGTCAAAGAGGCCACTGCCATAACTGATTTTATTTATTGATTGATTGATTGATTGATTGCATTTTTATACCACCCAATAGCTGAAGCTATTATTTTATATGTAGTTCTTTTAAATGTATGTGGCATTTTTCTTCTCATCAGAATCCAAGGCAGAGGGTTCCCATGAGCAATTCCTGTTTCTGGACAATTGTGAAAATATAACGGATGAATTAGGGCCAGTTTAGCCACACAAAACATCCTCCATGTGATGCTTGCAAACTGGTACTGGACACGTATTTCTAAAGGATGTAACGTGTCACCAGAACTGTCCTTTGATACATCCAAGGTTTCTGGCTAGTAATTTCCAAATTGTAGTAGCACAGGTCCTGCTCCCCACCCTAGATATGTAGATCTGCCTTAACCTGTCCCAGGATGAATCTACCCATAGACAACAATTGTCATCCAAGGACCTTTTCAAGGTGCCTCCTCCGAGGGAGGTTATGGAACGTTCTCTCCTGTAAGGTCTGCCTGGAACAGGCGTTGTCATCCTTTTGGCACCAGGTTAAGGCCTTCCTCAACTCCCAGGCATTTGGCAGCATATGATAAAGTCTTAACCGATCCTGCGATTATTGTTGATTTTTAAAAATTGTTTACATGTATAAATGTTTTTTATGTTATGTCTAATATTGTATTTTTAAGGTTTTAATCTATTAACCACTCAGAGAGCAATGTAGAAATGTATTATTATTATTATTATTATTATTATTATTATTATTATCATCATCATCATCATCATCATCATCATCATCATCATCATCATCATCCACCATCACATTATGTGCAGGATGTGGTTAAATATACCCACTGGTTAAATATATCCATATCCACTGGCAACACAGCATGAACCTGTCCTTAATGTGCCATTGTGCATCATCCCAACCCCTGGATTCCATAAGTGCCACCTTTGCCTCACATCCAATGGGATGATCTGCTAAGCAGGCTTGTTTGTGGCCACTTCTGTGAAATGGGAACAGTGAATTCATATTCTTTTGTCTTTTCTCTATGCATTTATATTCCAGTTCATAGAATGCTGTAAAAAGGGAGCTAATCTGTTAATCCAGGGACCTGACCACTGTTCCTTGCTTCATCATGCAGCCAAGACTGGGCATGGCGAGATTGTGAAGTACATCCTAGACCATGGTGAGTGTGAGTGGAAGTCAACCGTTTTAGATTCAAGTGACACGATTGGCTGTGATCAATTCCGCCAGGTTGGAAGGAAGGGACATTAAAAATCACTCTGTAGTAGTTCTTCTACTTGGGCTGGGTACAGCCAGTAGCTTTTCACAGGCTTTAAAAAGGGTTAAGACAAATTCCTGGAGGAGCAGGCTATTAATGGCTACAAGTTCTCCCCCCCTTTTTTATTATGAACAATACACATACAAAACAATAACATCAATCTTCAATATTTAAGTACACATTATACTTATTATTACCTATTAACATTAATAAGTGCACCCCATCCCCAGGGATCTTATTCTACTTACTCTACTTATTCTACTTATTCTACTTTCCAAAATTGCATTGAATCCTCTGGAGGAGTTCTTCCCCTCCCCTTTAATAAAACAAATTCTAAAAACAGTTTCCATATCTCTTCAAAGTCATTATTTTTTGTTATTCCTCTTCTTACTCTAATATTACATGTTAGTTTATCATTAACAGTGATATCCCATATTTCTTTATACCAGTCTTCTATGTGACTGTATGGCTATTAGTTCTGATGGTTCTATGCTACCTCTGTACTATCAGAGGCAGTACATCTATGTATACCAGTTGCTGGGGAACATGGGCAAGAAGGTGTTGTTGCATTCATGTCCTGCTTATGGGTTTTCTATGGGCATCTGGTCGGCCACTGTTTGAACAGAATGCTGAACTAGATGGATCTTTGGTCTGATCCAGCAGGGCTGGATTTTAAAGGCACAGTTACAAACAATTCCAACAAGGAGAAAAGATAGAAGACAACAGAGGAAACCAATGTGGCTCCACAAAAAGCTTAGAGATGACCTGAAAACAAAAAAAGAATACATATAGGAAGTGGAAGGAAGGCCAGGCTACAAAAGAAGAGTACAGACAGATGGCGCAGAAGTGCCGAAATGGTGTCAGGAAGGCTAAAGCTGTGAATGAGCTGAGATTAGTGAGGGATGCTAAAAGCAATAAAAAGGCTTTCCTCAGATACGTGAGTAGTAAAAGACAGAGGAAAGAAATGTTGGTTCAACTGCTTAATGAGGATGGCAAATTGATAACAGATGACAAAGAAAAGGCTGAAGTGCTCAATTCCTACTTTGCCTCAGTCTTCTCCCAAAAGCGGGTCTATGACCCCCCCCCTGGTGAAAGTGAAGCAGAAGTTGAGGGGGCAGGATTGCAGTTTGAGATTAATAAACAAATGGTCAAAGAACACCTAATTTCCTTGAATGAGTTCAAATCTCCAGGGCCCGATGAACTGCATCCTAGAGTAATGAAGGAGCTAGCGGAAGAACTCTCAGAACCTTTGTCTATTATTTTTGCAAAATCATGGAAGACGGGTGAGGTGCCGGATGACTGGAGGAGGGCTAACGTTGTCCCTATCTTTAAAAAGGGCAAAAAGGAGGAACCTGGGAACTACAGACCAGTCAGTCTGACATCCATCCCTGGGAAAATTCTGGAGCAGATTATAAAGAAGTCAATCTGTAAACACCTTGAAATCAATGCAGTGATTGCTAGAAGCCAACATGGATTTGTCAGACTAATTTGATCTCATTTTTTGATTGGGTAACCTCCCTTGTGGACTGTGGGAATGCTGTGGACGTCATATATCTTGACTTCAGCAAAGCTTTTGACAAAGTACCCCATGATGTTCTGATTAACAAACTAGTTAGAAGTGGGCTAGATGGAACAACTATTAGGTGGATTCACAGTTGGATACAGAATCGGACTCAAAGAGTGCTTATCAATGGTGCCTTCTCAAACTGGGGGGAGGTAATGAGTGGGGCACGGCAGGACTCAGTCCTGGAGAGCTGGAGAGCACCAGGTCAGGGAAGGTTGTAATAAACCCCCATTTCTTCAGTATACACATGTACATTTTCATGTGACTTGCATGAACATGTGTTGAATTGTACACTTGATAAGCACTATATATTCACACACATACATATACCTGGACCTCTTTTGGAATAGTTTAGGATTCCTTTAGGAGTGAAATTAACCAGTCCATAAGGTTTGTGTGATCATCACCCTACTTCCCAGTAAAGCAGGAAGGGCCCAAAGGCAACTATGCAAAGGAAGGATCCCATGCCTTAGTTTACTAATAACTGCTTGCTGTTAAAAAGCAACCCTGTGTATTTTGCTACACCCAGACAAGGTATCCTCTTTTCTAGATACGAAATTCTGTACAGTTGGGAATTCCACACAAAGAGAAAACAAATTCTAAATCAACACCATTAAAAACTGTGGCCATCATAACTTGTGATGGGCACGCTCTCCCAGATTGCCTCATAATTATTTCAAGTTTTCTGAATTTCCTTGTAAAACCCTCACAAAAGCTAGGGCTTTCGAGTGATTAACAACTCACAGCCCCATCAGTTCAAACGTTTCCTCTCTGATTAAAATTGGACCATACCAATTAATCAGCTAACGCTGCTGCCCCCTCCCTCCCACTCCATGGCAGTATTCCAAATATTTATGGTGTGCGTGTCTGTGCATCTGTGTGTACACAATTCTTGCAACCATATAGGCATAGGCGGTCAATTGTATGGCCCTTTCCTACCTTCCACCCACAGAATTGTATATTCATATATGTAATGTATGCATAGGATGTCACCTTGGAGAAATGACTAGGTGTGCATGTTAGAGGGGACTGTGTAACTACATTAGCCTTGACTGGAAGAAAGAGGCTCGATGTCGTATGGATAAGGAGGCGTGGGGTTGGTTGGGAAGGTGGGTATGGGCACCATATTGTTTGGAGCTCCTGCTGAAATGGAGACCTTTTGCATTCTCTTTTGTCTTGTTATGAACTCTATGAAGGCGCAGCTGCCTGACTGTTAACATCTCCCTCTCCCCTTGCCCATATATACACACACCAACCTGAAGACTCAAGCTCATTTGCTTCCTGGGAAACCATCAGGGAGAGCATTTCAGGCAGTTAAAGACAGGAGAAGGGGGAAAGAGTTAATAATTTGAGGCAGACGGACAGTTGGAGACATTAAGGGCAGACAGAGGTCCCCACGGGTCTCCCTCCCCAGTGCCTTCCACTTTTTATCTTTTTTCAGCCGCGATCCCCCCACCATTCTCTCTTTATTTCCTGGAGCCTTTTATTTATCTCCCTGCCTCCCTGCACATTTTTCTCCCTCCTTCCATCTCTCCCTCTCCCTCTCCCTCATTCCCATTTTGTTTTGTTTTGTTTTCCCTCCCTGCTGTTTTCCTTGATAGAAATCTCACTCATGCGTTTCCCTTCCGGATTTCTCTCGGGTTGGTTGGCAACTCCCTTTCTCTGTGCTTCGGTCCCCTTTCCTTTCTTTTGCTTCTTGTCCCTGGGTAATGCAGCCAGCTCCCCGCTGGGGAGGGGTGACAGTGCCATGAGCTTTCCCAGTGCCAGCCTTTCCCACATCTGTGTGGCTTTTGTCCTGTGCCAGAGCAGGGATTTGGAATGGCCGTCTGGCAGCATATTGGGAAACAAAAGGTCCAGAAAGAGGGGGGGGGGCTTGGAAGAGAGCATGAGATGGTGCTGGAGAAGTACAGATTTGAGTAAGACTCACAACTCTCGATTACCCCTCCTTTCCATATGCTTTCCTGTTGCTTCCTCCTTATTTGTCTTTATGTTTAGATTGTAAGCCTATGGGCACATCTTGTTCAGTCTTTAGTAATTTTAGCCACTGAATAAATAACATCAACAAAACTAATCATCATTATCATCCATCATCATCATCATCGTAATGGGTTAACCAAATCTGACCTCTCACCTTCAAACTCAATCACCTATGAAACCATAAAAGATCAGATGGATTCCATTTCTAGAAATCTCAGGAAAGCATCTCCTGTTCCTTAAAGATAAGGCAAGAAAAAGAGTACCCCTGTATAAGGATAGATTTAAAAAACGTATTCCCACTTTCCTGAGATTTTTTTTTTACTAATAATATTGAAATTACTTCCACTTCCCTTAAAATCCCTATCCTTGTCTTTACCTGAGAAGGGCCTTCTGAATTTGCCTTGAATATAATTTTTTTACTAATAATATTGAAATTACTTCCACTTCCCTCAAAATCCCTACCCTTGTCTTTACCTGAGAAGGGCCTTCTGAATTTGCTTTGAATATAATTTTAGAATTGTAACTGATTCCCTGGAGGAAGTTTCACTAAACTAATTGGAATTCTTTTACGTTTACCTCAGAATTTTATTTATTTATTTATTTATTTATTTATTTATTTATTTATTTATTACATTTATATACCACCCCATAGCCGAAGCTCTATGGGCGGTTTACATTCCTATTCATGTTTCAGCTGGGCAGGGCTTTCCAAATTTGCCTTGAAATTTCCCCTAGGAGAAATTTGGTGGGAACTCAGTGGAGTGTTTTGGTGTGGGGAAACAGGCAAACACTCTAGCTTCTACCTCTAAGGACTACAATAACCACAAGAAAGCTGGATCATTTTGAGTCAGATTATTATTTTATTATTATTTTATTGTTAAACGGTTCTCTATTCCACATTTCGGTCAAGTGCCCATTGCATAGGAAGCAATGTTTCAAAATAATGGACAATATCCCACAGGGTCACTCCACTTCCCCTGGTTCCACTGTGCTCGCAGGAGCAGCTCCTTGCACAACTGAGTTTTCATGCTTCTAAAGAACCCCGGACATGAGTGGAAATGCTTGTTTCCAGATCAGGACAGGTCAGTGGGGCTCCATTACATGAGCTCTGCTGACCTGCACCATTCCAGAAATGAGTGTTTCTGCTTGTTTCTGGTTATTTTTAGAAGCGTGAAAGCCCCATTGCACACGTGGTTGCTCCCATGAGCAAAAGTGACCTCAGAGAGGACAAAAAGGGGGTGTTCCCATGGGCGGGGGAGGGAGGGAGGGACTGGAGAAGTATGGATATGAGCTATCCCTAGCCTTCCTCAGCCTCTTTTCCTTCCCCTACCTGGCGCCTCAGGTAGATGGGCAAAAATGCCTGTCTAGCTAAACTGCAGAGTAGGGGGAGCACAGAGGTGAAGATTAAAGTTTGGAGGTTTACGGCACTCCCCATAGGATTGCGCCCTTAATAACCGGACAGGTTCATAATGAGACAGGCAGTCCCTGACACACATTTAACTGAAGGCGAAGGGAACCCTAATCATCCCCCTGCCTCTGAATTTGAATCCATCTTGTGTTGTTGAGGATGGTTGTGACTTGTCTTGCTTTCTTTGTCAGGTCCTTCTGAGTTACTGGATATGGCGGATGGTGAAATGTAAGTCCTGCCCACTTGGCTTCTCTTTTACTGATTTCATTCCAGCTCACTTGCAGAGTTATGTGCACTGCTATTCTCTTGGTTGAAATAGTAATAATAATAATAGTAATAATAATAATAATAATAATAATAATAATAATAATAGCAACAACAACAACAACAACAGCAACCCAACATCATAAAAAACAAAACTAGAAATAGTGTTCTTTTCAGTTTCAAAAGAACTTCTTTCCTAAACACTGGAACACTAACTTAGGTAGATGTGCAAGCATAAGATTATTTAGTTTCTCCTAACACTCTTTAACTTCTGTCTTGTACTCATAATTCAAGTGGTTAAAGTGTTGGTGGTTAAAGTATGGGAAGCAGGGGATATTGAAAACACGGTTGCCCCTCTTCCACTTTGGGTGCAGGCTGAAAAATGAAGAGTGATTGGTCCCATGCCACAGGAGGCTGGCAGGACTGTGAATCCGTTCTGAATTTTAGTAGAACCGGCACAAATTCTAAAGAAGCTATCCAAGATGCTGAACTCTGTCTCCAAAATAGGTTCAGCACCTTGAATAGCTCCCTTTAAAGTTCTGGCTGTTTCTGATTAAAACCCAGAATGAAATCATAGACCCACTGAAACCAGAGCCACCAGCTGCACTGCTAGACCATAATCAAAAGACTCATGCTGCAACACCCTTGTGGAGCTAAGCATGACTGACTCTGGTAAGTGCCTGGATGGGAGAACTGCCTAGGAGCCCCATGTATGCTCCCTTGAGTTCCATGGAAGGAAGGTGAAACATAAATGTAATGAAAGGAACCCAAAGCCTGGAAACTAATTCAGATGAATTAATGCAACTTTGTGAATGTGGGCTTCTCTACATCAGAGACTTTTTATCCAGCAATTTTACGAGGCTTCTGCTTCATCATCATCATCATTATTATTATTATTATTATTATTATTATTATTATTATTATTATTATTATTTTATATAGCACCATCAATGTACATGGTGCTGTACAGAGTAAAACAGTAAATAGCAAGACCCTGCCGCATAGGCTTACATTCTAATAAAATCATAATAAAACAATAAGGAGGGGAAGAGAATGCACCAAACAGGCACAGGGTAGGGTAAAACTAACAGTATAAAGTCAGAGCAAAATCAAGTTTTAAAAGCTTTAGGAAAAAGAAAGGTTTTTAGCTGAGCTTTAAAATATTCTTTGTGGGATGAAGATCGCCCCTTTTCACGCACTTCTGCTCCCCCCACCATTAGTTCCTTTATTTGCAAGCTCTATATGTTTCATTATACAGCCACTAGATGGTGCTGTGTTATAGTGCCATGTCCTCTTTTCATGGAAAATTTCAACTGAGTTTTTTAAAAATAGCTCATGATCTGCGATCTTAAAAGAAAACTAGGATAAAATCAGAAAGCATGGTAGAGGCGCAGTACCCTGTTAACATCCTGTAAAAGGGCTCACAAACTTCTGTGAGTAACCAATCTCGATCACAGGATAAAGGCCCCATTTCCTAATTCCTCCTCACTGCTAACATTTTGCTAATGTCAGCCTAAATTTTAAAGTGGAAGTTCTGGAAATAATAGCACCTCTGCTAGCTCCTGCCTCACAACCCCATCTTTTCCATTAACATTTGAAGGAAGAAAAACCCTGTATAAAATGTGTGTGAGTTTTGTTAAGCTAGCATTGCAATTATTTGCAGTCCACATTGAACATTTGTCTCAGAATCTGCTTTGGCAAAATTTGAGATGAGATATTTGAAAATTATTTGAAATTATTTTAAAATAATGGTTATCATCAACCTTTGATGTCAGGTTTATGCCTTGATTGTGATAATGCCAGTATTCACCCTACATTTGCTTATCTCATGTTGATGTTATATTCTGAACTTGTTCTTATCACTGCTCTGATCTGCCTATTATTGAATTCAGTTTATGAAAACAGAAAGTTCATTCTCAGTAGGCTAATATATTCAGCCCCCTTTAAAGCTCTTCAAACAAAGTTCTAATAGATAAGAATCCTGTTCTGAAAAAAAACCTTGTTAAACGTTATCATCCCTCTTATTAAATCAAAATTGGTTAGCTCAAATGTGGTACAAGATTAATTGGATGCCTGCTGGTTTCTTTCTGACAGCTACTTTATGCCTCGGAGCAAAAGAAAAGAAATAAACTTTTCCAGCAAATATACCAACAGCTAAAGAGTATTTTGCCAGACATTTCTAGAGAACATCCCAATAGAATGGAGAACATGGAATGGTTGGGAAGCAGCATTCATCAACCTGATGCTCTCCAGATGTTTTAGACTATATTATACCTCACCCCTGGCCAACCTGGCCAATGGTCAGTGATGATGGGAATTGTAGTCCAACACCTCTGGAGGTTACCAAGTTGGAATGGCTGAATGGTGGTGATGGTGGTGGAAGAAGAAGAAGAGGAGGAGGAGGAGGAGGAGGAGGAGGAGGAGGAGGAGGAGAAAAGTATGTTCAGGAATTCTGAAACTCCAATCATTCTGTACAATGCCAGTAGGCTTGGAAGTCAATATAGTTCTTGTGTTCTCCTTAGCCTATACCAACATCTCTTAGCTTCTGAACAGGATTGGTGCAATGTCTTCCTTTCCATCCTTGCAAAGGCATCAAGATGGGAGTGTAATAATCTGCCCATTAGACAGACTATGAAGATTACAGTTTGCATTTACAGTCACTGCTGTATCCTTTGGTTCAAGTCCAAGTAGAGAAATGGCCTGGAATTTGCCTCTTGATATTTCTTTAAACCAGCTCACCAAAGTTTGGACAAGATGCACACCTTCAAAGATGACTTAAAAGGATTGCTGTAATTGAAGTCCTGTGTTGCTCAATCCCCAGATCTAGAGAATTGCATGATATAAATGTTAATTAAAGTTTTAAAGAAGTTTTAAATACACACACACACACACACACACACCATCCTGCTGGCAGAAGCCAAAGTATTTTATTGTTCAGATTCAACAGGAAGTAATATGGAGGCAGGAGAAGGGGAAGCAAACCACAGCTTGCCCAGCAATGGAATTTATTCAAACCGGCAGCCAAAAAAGCATTCTTGTTGCAGGTTTAAAATGGAACTCCAGACTGGCATTTAACATTCAGCGCATTGCTTTAAGTATGGTAATTGAAAACAAAACAAAACGGGGGGAAATGAAATCTTTGAACACCGTGGAGACCATATGTTGATGCACGGAGTCAAAGGGCAAAGCAAGAAAATGTGCCTGTTTCAGCAGTCCTAAAATGATGTCGCGGCGAATGTAATGAATTGCAGAAGGTGGCTCATATTGATATTTTTCTCCGTTGAACACACAGGGGTGAGACGGCACTGCACAAGGCAGCCTGCCAGCGCCATCGTGACATCTGCCAGCTCTTGGTAGAGGCAGGAGCGTCATTGAGGAAAGCGGATTCCAAGGTAACCAAACCAAACAAACCCATTTGAACAATGCCGTGGAGATGTGAACCCAAACTGCGTCCAACTTGGTCTATGCCACCACTAAGGCGAATTGAGAGTCACTGTCCTTGCTTTTTTTTCAGCCTGATGCTACCTATGTTCACTCGGATGCAAACTCCATTGATTGTATTTATTTCTCCCCTGTCTTTAAATGCAAGGTAGATTACAATGGCTACGTAGGGTGGCCCGTCAGGCTTCCTGCACGGCCTTGGATTGCAAAAACAACGGGGTTGTCAATCAGGGATGTACGGATTTTATTAAATGTGTCCTGTCTGCATTTCATGAATTGTCAGGTGTCTTTCATTGTGTCCTCCACACATTGATGTTTTGGTTTTTTTTAAGGATGTACAAGAATTTTGTTCCGCTAGTGCTAATGCATATTAGTGCTTGCATTAATGCACATTTGCACAAGTGCAAATTTGGGCAAATCTCCCACCAAAGTAAAAAAATGTTCCTCAAGTCTGTGGAATCTGCATGACTCTGAAAAAGCCAGTGCGATGCAGAATCTGCAGGTCAGACTCATAGAAACCGGAACGCCTTTGAATCTATGTGGGGTAACTCCAACATCCCTTTTGTCAACAGGGCCATGCTGAATCTTACTCTAATTTCAATTTTCACTTTAAAAACTTACACATTCACTGCAGCCAAATAAATTAATAGGAAAAGACTTGCCTCCCCAAACATTGGTGTTGTTTGATCCTTCTGATTGTTCTTTTGTTCCCCTGGTTGTTCCTAAGGTGTTTTTTTTTACTCTCTTTCTCTCTCTCTTTCTTCCCCTCTGTTTTATCATTGTAGGGTAAGACGCCCCGAGACAGGGCCCAGCAGGCTGGGGATCCAGATTTAGCCTCATACTTGGAAGGTCGGCAGAACTACCAAGTGGTTCCCCATGAGGACCTCGAGACTGCAGTGTGATATTGGTGGTGCATGGGAGAACACCCTAGGGGATATTGAGTCTGCACCCAAGGCACTGTGGGTCATCATGTGAGGCAGAAGCGAATGGCATCGACGCGTCCTAGCAAATCATCTTGAGAAGATGCCACCAGTTTCTAAGGGCTATGGAGACTTGCCACGGAACTCTCGTGTTCCCAGATGTTGGCCTGTAAGAATAAAGGAGGAGACTCAAAGGTCTGTGGGATCCATGGGCCAAGGACGTTTGCTCTTAATTCTCTCAGCAAGTAGCATGAACATCTCCCATGTTCCTCTGTAGAATTTATTTGAGCAACAACATCAACAAAGGTGCGGGAGGAAGAAACAAAGTATCGCGAATATTTGAAATCCAGTCAAACCTCCCTCTCCCCTTATTCCTTGCCATAAAACTCTCGGTTCTCTTACATTAGCCCTGTATACCCCTGTTCTTCAATCTTGTGCTCTACATTCCTTCCCCTTCAGTCTCCACAGTTGCACGTCAGTAAAGTGGTGTCTGTTTATCTCTGTGCTAAATCTTCATGGCTGCTCGGGTTGAAGTCAATGGGTTGAGGAGAACCCTGGGTACCTTTGGCAAAACAATACTGCTTTAAATAATGTGTTCTCATCTCACGTTCCCTCAGAGGTTGCATTGCCAGATAGTCACTTTTCGTTTTGAACATATTTCTCCTCCTAAGTTGCCCAAATATGCACTAGGGGGGTCTCAGAACCAATTACAAAGAAGGGGAGCTGATTTGTCATGCATTTGAGAGTACAACGGCTATAGTGTGATGGTGGTCCACAAAGAAACAGGTCAGGTGGTAGGGGCATGCTAACATTATCTCAGAAAATATGCTAGTCCTATTCAAATTCCTCTGGCATTTGGACTGAGGAGGAAGTAGGATGGGTGAATCTGTCAGCTTTGCTTTCCCCTGCATTTAGATTGTTTAAATCTCAAGGTTTTTTCTTCCCCAACCATGGAGTATTGTGTACAATTCTGGGCACCACATTTCCAGAAGGACATTGACAGGTTAGAACAGGTTCAGAGGAGGGCAACGAAGATGACACTGGGAGTTGAGGACATGCCCTGGAAGAAAAAGCTGTTGAAGGAACTTGGTATGTTCAATCTGGAGAAAAGCAGACTGAGGGAAGATATGTTAGCAGTGTTCTGGTACATAAAAGGATATCACAGTGAAGATGGTCAAGAACTATTTTCCATTGCCACAGAAATTAGGAATAATGGGTATAAGTTACAGCTACCTAGGTTTTGGTTAAATATAAGGAAAAACTTCCTGATCGTAAGATCTGTTCAACAGTGGAACTGTCTACCTACGGAGGTTGTGGCTTCTCCATCTCTGGAGCTTTTTAAGAAGAGGCTGGGCAGCCACCTCTCATGGATGGCTTAATTGGTTCCCCTGCGCATTGCAGAGGGTTGGAGTAGATGATCCTTATGGTCCCTTCCAACTCCACACTTCTATGATTCTCTGAAGAATATTGCAAAGTTTGCTGAATTCTAATAAAAAATGGACTGAAACGAAATTCTCCCTCCATCTGCACAGTATAGCTGCTCGCCATGTAGCTGTTACAGATGAGGAGCCTGTCAGAATAAAGAGGTGGCCATGTACCTGGTTGAGCACACAGGGATTCAAACCCAGGCTTTTAAGATGAAAGCACTCAAAGCTGTGGGTCTGGATGGATATATCTGTTAATTTTAGTTTCTCCAAGTTCTTGTTGTCCCCAAATTGGAAAACTTTGCCATTTGGGGTAAATTCTTAACAAAACCAAACTGAAATAATATTCTCACCCATCCCTAGGAGAAACCTTCAGAAATTTGTTTCAAACTTCCCTTTGGAAAAATCTGATGAGAACCTATGGATGTGTCAAATTCACCCAAGAAACTGTGTTCATCATAGCCTTTCTGTGGCCACTCTGGTGTGATGTCTCAGTTCCCTCTTTGCTGACCGCAATGGCTTTGCTTAGTCCTGAATCTCATCTGGAATTAGCCACATTTGGATACATGAGGATATGTTTAGGCTGCTGGAGATCAGAATAAAAGAATAAATACCTACAATGCTTTATATTTGAGTAATGAACATTACCTTTGGCTCTTTGCTTTTGAGTGCCCCTTGAATCTGAACCGAAAGCACCTGCTGGCAGATCTTGTTTTGCTGGTATCAAGAAAGGTATGAAAGTCATGTAAAATCATTTAAAAATACATTGATGGTGCAATGCTAAGCATGTTTACTCCAAGGGCCTTGCTAGACCTACCTGAAAAACGGTGCTTCAGGTGCAGCAAGGCCACGCTACAATTAGCACGGGCTGTCGCGCCTATCTACACGTCAGATGCGACAAAGCCCCATAGCATCCGCCATTTTTTTGGGGTTTTTTTTTTTTTGTTAAAGGGGCCGGTGTGCGCAGGAGTGCACCACGGGAAAGGTAAGGTTTTTTTAAAAAACAGGGTCCCCCCATCCCCTGATTTCCCCCCCAATGACCTCCCCTGGCCTGTGATCCCCCCTGTCCCCACCTCCTGTGTCTTGCCGCAGCTGCGCCGCCGATGTCCCCAGCCGCTCTGTCCCGCTGCCACCACCACTGTCCCCAGCCGGCATTTCCTGTTGTCGACATGTCTGCCTGCAGGCCAGACATGGCGACAACAGGAAACACATGGCAGCAGCGGCAGAACACAGGAGGTGGGGACGGGGGGGTGAGAGACATGGATGTGGGGACAGGGGGGGATCGGAGGCCAGGGGAGGTCATGGGGGGGAATCGGAAGGGGGCGAGAGCACTGTGGCCCGTCCGCTGCTTTTCCCGGCTACTCGTGCGTAAGTAGCCGGGAAAAGCAGCAGAACAGTCTACACACCCGCAGTCCCAACCTCAGCCCGACCTGAGGCCGGGACTGCGGGAAAAACCGGGCTAAATGGGGTTTCATTTACCCCGCGCCCAGGGAGGTTTCACCCCTGCCTGACCCCGGGATCTCCTGTGTGTCATCTGGACGCACAGGGGCGAGCCTGGGGCAAGCACCAGGCTAAACCTCCGTCTAGCAAGGCCCCAAGTTTCTTTAAGTTTAATGGACACTCTGTAGTAACTGTGTTTAGGATTGCAACCTAAAACTCCCTGTTGATAGAAAGTATGAGCTGCTGGGTTGAAGAATGCTTTGGTGCATCAAGAGGTTATCCCAATAATCATGGGACAAAGGGGCATGGAGTTGCCATTCTTGCAACTGTTTCCTATAAGGTTAGAACTTTCGTTTGCTTATTTGTCATGAGGTTGGCAAAAGGTCTTCACTCTGGGCATGGCTGGACCAGGGGGGTGTAGGTAGATGATCTTGCGATATGATTTCGCGTTATGCCCGCCATTTTTTTTTTAAAAAAAAAACACCGCAGGAGCTGGAGCGCACCAGCGTGAAAAAGTGAGTAAACCCCCCCACTCCCCCCCACCCCCGATGGGCACAGACTGCTTGAAGAGCTCAGTGCCCTATGCCTGCTTCCTGGCTCCTTGCGATTACTTGCGAGGAGCTGGAAAGAAACCGGGACGGCTGCCCACACATCCTGTGGTGTCGGGACAATCCTGAGACTGCAGAAAAAGCCAGGATTAAAGCCGTCCCAGCTGTCCTGGGGCAAGGGAGGGATCATCTCTCCCTGCCCCTGGGATTCCCTGTGCATTATGTGGAAGCACAGGGATGATCCCGGGGAGATCCCTGGGATAACACTTCATCTAGACATGCCCTCTGTCTCCCTAATTCCAGGATAGTACAATAATAAGATATATATATATATATATATATATATATATATATATATATATGTGCTCCCATCCTTTTTAAAAATTTCTTTTTTGCACAAAGCATATGGTGTGGCGGGTACCCATAACCGCCGCAAACCCCAGAAAATTTCACCCTGAATTTGCTGACAAAGATGTCCTAGGACATCTTTGAGATGATTTGCTAATGAGGATCACAGTTGTATCTACTGCAGGGTGAGAAAGATGATTTCCCCTAAATGCTCTCACAATTGCACAGTAGAAAAGCACCCACCAAGTTCTTATGCCCCAGCCCTGGACCTGCTGCTGCTTCAGTACACTCATCAGTCTTCCTCTGAAGCTTGAGTTGATAGATCCCAACGCAGACAAACCTGTTGCCCGTGAACCCTGACACAGACACCAGCTTTGCTTGGAGCTTCTGTAACATTCAAACTGTGTTTTTAGTCCAGGACATTATAATCCTTTGGCCTTTTCGTCCGCTCCCACTCCATATAGAAAATACAACCAGCCTTAGAATGGGAACATTGTGCCTCCTTAAAGGCTACCTTCCCCACATGGGGACCACCTCGCCCTCCTTCAGGGAGAAGTCCTTGTGTGACAGAAGCAATGTCCAGCACAGAAGCTGGAACAGAAATTGGCATTTAATTGTGTCTTTTAATATTCAAGGTATCCCGAAGCACTTTGCAAAAGCAATGTGTCAGCGATTGGCAAGCAGCATATTGACTGTGAGCTAGATAGAACTGCTATTATTCTCCCGAAATAGCTTTCAGGCAGCCTAGGGCATCCAAATCTACTTTTTCTACCAAGGAGGAGGGACTTTAGGCCAAGATTATTATTTTTTATCTCTTCTATCTCAACAGAACAGGCTTCTTTATCACAGAGATGGGCAACTTATGGTCCTCCAGATGTTTTGGCCTAGAACTACCATCAGCCCTAGCCAGCATAGCCAATGGTGTGAGATGATGGGAGGTGTAGGACCAAACTCTGGAGGGCCACAAATTGCCCTCCCCTACTATAGGAGGATCCCAAAATACAAGGTTATTGGGCTTGAGCAATAGTATTCTCTGCTGCCAGTAATGTTCCACTGAAGCATGCCATTTTGGAGTCCAGCATTGGCGAATGCGCAAGAGCACTAAGAGGCAAATCGCTGTGGTGCTTGTACAACCACACTAGGAACCATCACTGCCTGCCTCAGTGGTGAGAGAATTTTTTAGCAACCCTGCCCTACTGAACGGAGATGTGGATCTGGTAAAAGGAACACCGAAACTTGCGACATTTTCAAAACTCACAAACATATTATGGCATAAGCTTTTGTGGACTAGAGCCCAGTGCATAAATACTCAGTTGGAAAGTGTGTGTGTGTGTGTGTTTGTGGGGAGAGAGAGAGAGAATAATGTAAACAGTGGGGTCAAAAAGCAATGGAATACAAAAAGTACATTCTTGTAATTCAATTAAAGCTTAACATGGGCCAGATCTACACCCTGTGTCAAATAATTACCATCCCATCATGGCAACACTATATCCCTTTTGTGCATTTATACCTCTTAGGACACACAATGACATTTGTTGCGGTATTTTGGATAATGTGGAAGCGGTATATGGAATGTGCAATATGCCCCACCAGTTGCCACAGCACATCAATACCAATCAATAAAGCACTAGTGCAGATCTAGCCACGTAGGCAAAACCAGCAATGACTAGAGGTGTGCACCAGTTCCCAACAAAGTGCAAAGAAGCTAGAGACATAGAGTCATTCTGAAGTGGATTCGGTTCTGTTGCTTTTGGAAGGGAGTCTGTTTTGCCTCAGGAAGCAACAGAACAGGATCAAAGTAGCCTGATTCAGCTCAAGTTTTGGACTTAATCCAAATTCAATGTACATCCCTAACAGTGAACATTCACAACTACACTTATATTTGGTGATAACTCTGGAGATGGGGTCTGGTAAAGTTCTTATGCAAAAGGTGGCTATAGACTGTTTGCATGGGTCTATATGGAGTGTAGTAAGTTAGTATGTCTAGCTAGCTAGCTAATTTGTACCCTAATCTTCCTTGAATGAGCTCAGGGTCGGATTTTGCCCTGATTAATCCTCACAACTACCCTAGGATGTAGAGTTCATGATTGAGCAGGGTCTTGGGCCTTAGCTAGACCTACCTGTTTTTGCACGACAGAGGGATGAAGACCTTGTGATGTTTTTATTGCGAGATCCCCCCTCTGTTTACACATGGTGTGCAACGACCTCAGAGGGAGAGGCGTTGCACCTGCCATTTTGTTTTTTGTTTTTAAAGGGGAAGATGCACATGAGCGCTTGTGTGCAAAAGGTAAGGTATTTTTGTTTTTTTATAAATCCCACTTTATTTTCCCTGCTCCCCCACCCCACCCCGATGGCACAGTCCTCCTGAGGAGCTCTGTACCCTGTGCGCAGGTCCCGGCTCCTCATGAGGAACCGCGAGGAGCCGGGACAAACTGCGGCACCTGGCCACACATTCCGTGGTCTCGGACTCAGCCCGAGACCGTGGAAAAACCAGGTCTAAAGGCTAGGGTGAGATCCTGGGGCAAGGAAGGAATCATCCCTTCCTGATCCCGGGATCCCCTGTGTGTCATGTGGATGGACAGGGACAATTTTGGGGATCGCCCTGGGATTTCGTCCTGTCTAGCTATGGCCTTGGACTCTCATCTCCCTGCTTAAAGTTCAGAACTCTGTTCATTTCATCACACCGGTTCTCACTTGGCTGCCTGCATTGACTCTTGCTTTGTGATTCACTGTGTTGGATGTCTATGCAGTAGTCTGTCTGTCTGGGCTTGGATTCATTGACTGAGCATTTCTACTCTCTATTCCGAACTTAGCAGGGTACGTGACACAAGGCGTATGGAGAAATGTGGTGCAAAAAGCTTAAATGCATCCTATTTTTATTGCAGTGCAGCTTACTGAACATCTGCAGAGTGCTAAAGCACTGAACCAGTAGTGTGGGGTGCTGCTTCAAGTCATGGATACCTGCCCACAAGTCACGCCCATGTCTATGTTGAAAAACGAGCATGCATCCACTACTGAGTGAAGCTGTCTATGCAGAGACAGTCTGAGAACCTCTGCAAACCTGCATCTTCTTTCTGAGTAGAGGCACATTTACTGTAAGCTTCTTGAGTATTAAAGCACCTTGAAGATGTGCTCCACATGCGATTTGTACATTACACTTCCAAAGCGTTTCAGATTTAGGACACTGTGGACTCCAGGGAATGCATGCCACGATCCTCTGCTTATATCAGCCAGCACCCATTCAGTTCTCCATACCATTTGTTTTAGCCCCTCCCCTTTTCTGAGTAGTGGTACGAGGTATAGATGCTGAGGTTCCTGCACAACCTCACGGAGCAGGTTGTGGACTGATTCCAAAGAGCCACTGACAAGCAGCCATTCCATTGCATGTGTGTGTGGCCTCTCATAGATCCACCACTCCGCTCTGCCTTCTGAGTGCCAGGTCGCTTTGCCGGATGCTTGGCACCCCTCCTAACCCTGCATGGTTGTGTAGACCCAACCAATCAGCCGCTGGATTGGATGTAGACTACGTTTAAACTAGTCCTGCTTTAGCCCCATTGAAATCATTGGTTAATCATGGCTAACTTGTCCTATTGCTTTTAATGAGACCACAGAGTAGCTAACTTAATCTGAATCTGCCATCATTTTTAGCATCAATGGGCCACTCACCAAAAATGACAATGTTACCAAACAGAAGCCAATGACATGTTGGAATTAACATGCAACCCACATGTACATCATCATGTGGAGTGAAAAACATGTTTTCACTCATGGGCTAGGAAGCCATGACCGGATGTGACTTCCCAGTGTATGGCTACAATGTTTAAACTTAGTTACAATCCTATGCAGAGGCCAGCTGACTTAATTTTATTGGTTTTCATGCACTTTGGCATGGCTAACTCTGTATAGGATCAGAGCGAGGACTAAGCAGAGGGGGCACAGTGTGGGATTGTCAATATGTGATTTATATAGATGTATGTCGCACATTCATTCATTCATACATGATGAAGGTGCCTTCTTTGTACTTTTTAAATAATATAGGATGCTGTTAAGCAACCTTCGCTAATAGGAATAAGTCAGGGGTGGGGAACCTTAGGCCCATGGGCCAAATCTGGCCCTCCTAGGGTACCAATCCAATCCTCCAGGGTTTGCTAGATGTCCATGCCCCTTTCCCCAAACCATGTATTATTTGGTGGCTTCTGGCTTTTGTGCCATTTGCCTCTGTTCTAGAAGGATGACATGCATCTCCTCAGGCTTTGTTACTGGCAATAAGAGCTTTAAGCTACAGTGTGCTGATATATTTTTTCTATTTTGACCCCACCCTTCAGCCTGGCCCAGCACTGGCATGTGGCCCCAGAGAGCTTCTCTTAGAATTGAACTCATCCCTTGGGCTGAAGGAGGTTCCCCACCCTGGAATAAGTGGACCATGGTTGCCTGAAGGGTTTCATGGTGTGATGGGAAGTTTCTGCATCTTTTGTATCTTGCATAGGCCCCATTCAGAAGACATCTTAAACCATGGCTTTAACCATGGTGGTTAAGCCAGAATGCCAGGTTGTGTTCACAAGACACCTTAAACCAAGACTTTAAGTAAGGGGAAAAGCCTTATTCACTGGTATGGTTTAAGGTGTTTACTGAACACAGCTTTCCGGCTTAACCACCATGGTTAAAGCCATGGTTTAGGGTGTCTTCTGAACAGGGCCACTGAAGATGAAAGTTACAGGCGGTGTGTGTCACTTCTGCCAGTAAGTTCCAGTAAAGTAAAATGTGTGGTGTGACATTGCACGTCTTTGGGATATGAATTTTCCTGCCGATCCTCCACGACGTTGGTGCCGTTTGCAGAGGCATGGGAATTCTCAATATGATTATGTAACATCAAGTATTTTGTTTGATATAGACATTACCAGGGGAGAGAAAATAAGACATGGACTTACTGTTTTGGGTGGTGGCTCCTGTAACATCTGTTTTCATCCAAAGTGTGATGACCACAGAGTCTATGACCATTAATTTTTTTTGGACAACTTATAGTCAATTCCTTCAACCACTGGCTATGGTGCACTGTGAGTATGTATACGTATATATGCCGTTTGCTCATGGCAAATGGGTCATGTGACAGCTCAGATTACTTTGGACAGGTCCCTGCCAATCTTCACCAAAGCAAGCTAAACAATGGCACACCCAACTGCACCAATCTCCTATGGTGGAACCCTCATGAGAACTGATCAGCTGGTAATTTGCAGAATGCCACCCCAGCTGGAAAAATGAGCCCTCCCCTTGCTTAAGCTGTTCCAACTTCCACTTGATGCCCGCCACTCAGGGCTGAGTCTCATCTAAATTCTGTGCTTTAGTTTGTATGTCCAAGTATGTGTTCCTTGTCAAAAACGAAGGGGGCACGCACAGCCCTTTTGCAGGGCATTTCTCTTTAAAATGCACGCAAATGGCAAAAGATCAGTCCAACATTCACATCTTTTGAAAGGGGCCTACCCTCCCTGCGCCCATCTCCAGCCCCAGGCATGCGCTCTTCAAGATGGACATGCATTTTGTACTCTGACATGCATACCTGAGTTCAATACATCAAATGAGAATCAGCCCCTAGCAACGTGTGAATCTTTTTTACTGTTGGGGGAAAAACCTTGTCATCTGGTGCCAGCTGTAGTGTTGGCCCTAAGCAGCTCCCCAATCTTCTTGTGTGGGGCTGGAGACCCACATTATTCAAATGTAAACAATGTGAATTATGTTTAATAATATATTTGCTTTAGTTTGTTTTTACAAAGCTGGTGTATTTGAATGAGAATGCACATGTAAGAGGAATACACTTCCCAGACTGGTAGGATCTAGAGTTTAGCCATCTAAAAATCTGGCCTGTTCAGGACCCGATGATGTGAAATGTGGCTAATCCTAGATTGTGTTTGTTGCATTTTTGGTTCCATTGTAACTCTTAAAATAGCTGTCCCATTCTACAGTAAAACTGGGGCAAAAATATTTCATGTTATCAATAAATCACAATAAACGTGATTCTCTTTTGAAGAAAAAAGAGAGAGAGGTTATTTTTATTGTCGCATATTTCATTGTTGAAGCGGAGTGTCATTTCAGACACAGGAGCAAATTCACATGCTTTCAGACCATGCCAGCATATTGTGCATCACTTTCATGAGCGATATTGAGATGGCCAGGCTATTGCCCAAGGGCCCTTTGCAAGTTGCTATGAAAAACATTTCCCAAGTCTTCTTCCCATGCCCCCATGCAAGCATTTGGAAGCCAGAATCAAAAAGCTGGAGCCAATCGCGGGGACCCTTTCCAGGTGATCACTGTGCTCCCTTCCATTGAAGGAACCACGAGGAAGTAATATTTAATAGTGCTGTTTTGAATCCTTCCTCCTATTTTTGGGAACTTTCTCTCTCTCTCAGGAAGAAGCATTGTTTTTTCCCCTGCCTCTTTCGCATGGAGGGGGAGAGTTTAGAGATCTCTTTTTTCCTTGGGGACAGTTGTTGTTGTTGAAGGACCTTCTTACTATTTTAATTTTTTAAAAAAACACACAAAAAACACCCACACACCCACACTTGGAGGAGCCTGGCAGTTCTTCCTGAATGCCTGTTGGAGACCATGTGACCTCACCCTCTGCAATAGGCATCCCGTAAGAACTCCTGGGCTCCTCTTAGTGCCAAAGGTGGAGTTTGTTTGTTTTTAAAATAAAAAAATAAAAAAATAGAAAGACCTTCAACAACTGCCTATACTTAAAAAGGTATGTGGAAACCCTATCCCCCTCTCCAAGGAGAAAATTCCTATGACTCCCAGCCTTTTTTTGCCAGAGTTTTCATTATTTTTCTACACCCCCTGCAAAATGCTGGAAGTGGAATGATTGAAATTTTTGCCACAGCACTAATATTTATGAACATCAGAAGAGCCCTGCTGGATCAGACCAAGGGTCCATCTAGCCCAGCATTTTGTTTACACAATGGCCAAACAGCTATTGACCAGGAACCGATAAGCAGGACATGAGTGCAAAGCATTGCTCTCCTTCTCTCGCTTCTCCTGTTCTGGTGCCAATGTCATCAGCTCCATCACTGCTGCAAGTAGGAAGGAATGCAGTTCTTGCTTGCACCCGGCCTTCTGGCAGGTGCACACAGTTGAGAAGCAGAAATGCCAGAAGCAAGAGATGCTGCCCAAATTCAGCAAAGCCCTCCCTCACAAGAATTCTTCCCTGTATATCGTCAGATGTGTGTCCATTTAGCCCAGCTTTTTCAACTCTGGCTGTGGCTTTCCTAGGTCTCAGGTGAGAGGTCTTTCCCATCACCTGCCTGTGACCATTTAGCCCAGTGTTTTCACCTGTGGCATTCCTGCATCTCAGGCATGAGGTCTTTTCCATCACCCGAGAAGCATGGCTAACATTCGCCTGATATTCTTTTTTAAGAGGAGATGCCAGGGATTGACTCTTTGCTTTTTAACATGCAAAACATATGCTCTGCCACTGAGCTACAATCTGCCCCCATCATAATATTCAATCATCATGGGAGGCAGATTGACCCACTAGCTGGGGAAGGTAGGTTGGTGGGTACTCAAGACAGGACCTGCTCTGTAGTAGTATCCATACTGTAGATCTCCTTCCTGAAGAAAGTGAGATTGCTGCCTCCTCCTCCTCCTCCTCCTCCTCCTTCTGGTGGGCACTAAAGACTGTTCTGTTCCATCAGGTTTTTGAATGTGGATCATATTTTCACACTCTTCCATTTTAATTTTAATGCAGCCCTCACATTGTGTTTCTTGGTTTTATGAGAAGTATTTTAGTTATATTTTTATTATACATCCTGGGTGTCTGGTAAACAGAGGATAGAATTTAATAAATAAATACATGAGTTGGAAAAGAACTCTCCTGCCTTGTCCTGATGTCCCCATCTTACATACTTGGCCTGGCACATGAAGTATTTCCAGATTGAAAGGACAAGCTCCCTTGGAACAGAAACGGTCTTTGTTTGTTTTTTAATATCCACATTAATATTTCAATGGGCACATGAACAGCATTTGTATTTTGAGACTGTTAAAATGCACCTGATCAGGGTCATTCAGCCCTCAAACCAAAAGCAGTATGAAAAACTGAAGGCTACTGGTTTTATAAGAAAATGAATGTGGCATGGATAATGCAATCAGGAATTCAGAATTTACATCCAAATATGGGGACATGGCAATCCATTTCTGTTTGCTGATAGCATCTGAAAATGGAACTGGGTGTAGTCTTTTTTTTTCTGAAGAAGAAATTATAATAGAAGTTCTTTTTAACAATGGGGTATGGATACAAGTTTCAATTATGCATAAAAACACAGCAGGAAGAAACAGTGGGAATTTATGTACACTATCTAATCTGGGGGGCAGCAGGGGCCATATGAGGCCCACAGACTGCATGCTCCCAATCCTTTTCCCAAACAGACCTTTTATGATGCAGTCACATCTAACTTAGGAAAAAACACTAAGAATGAATGAATATATATTTCTTACCGTATCAGAAACTACAGATGTTGGTAAAATTTGTGTGTGCATGAGTGTGTGTATGACTGGATGTGTGTGTCTGAAATAGAGAAGATTCAGATTTGTCCAGTTCATAATGCTTGGCCATTTCCTGCGCTGACTACTACCCATAGCCCAATAGTTCTTCTCTGGCTCAGATCATAATCAGAGTAGCGCTGTGCTGAAAATTTCTTGCACATTTTTTCCCCCTGACCAGCCTCACTTAATTTGATGGGGAAAAAATTGCCTTCAAAAGACTATTCAAAAGGGAAGAAAATATTGGAGAAATTCTCATGGGCAGGGTTCAGGGTTCTTATACATGCCTTACTTATGAGGTGGCCAAGGTACATGTGTGAGTGCCCTGCCTTTCATTGTACAATAATCTCTCCGGCAGTCTGCAGCCTCCCTGGCTTCCCCATTAAAGTCTTGGAGATGACATCATGAATTCATTCCTCCCCCAAGGACCTATTTCAGATCAGGATGTGCAGGTGGCCAGGGAGGCTGCATGGTGATGAAGTAATGTGTAACAGAAACACCCACCCACACCCTGGGCCAAATGATAACTTGAGCTGAAGAACACCACCAGAATAAATTCTTAAGTGTCCTGAGAATGAGACAGAAAAAGCAGAAGCCTCTTTCATGGAGGGAAAGATAACTTTCAAGAATTGGACGCCAAACTTTGACTAGTGCTGTGCTGAAAATTTCAATTCTTCTATTACCGGCATTTCATAGGGTAGGGTGGGGCTAAAATGAAAACTCTAGCAAAAGAGGTGGGGAGAGGTGAGAATTTCAGAGAATTTTCTCATTGGGGAGGGGGACAGGCTTTCCACATGTCTTTTTAATTAGGCAGTTGTTGAGGGGACTTATTTCGATATATTTAAAACCCCTTGGAACTTGGAGGAACCGAGGAGTTATTCCTGAATGCCCATTGGAGAGGTCAAGGTCACATGGTCTCCAATAGGCATTCAGGAAGAACTGCTGGGCTCCTCCAAATGCTGGGGGTATTAAAAGGAATAGGAAGAAAACCCCTCAACAACCGGCTACACTTAACAAAGTCCTCTGGAAACCCTCTCTTTGTTTCAAAGATAGGTTTGTTGCAAATGAGGAATGCAGTATTATATAAAAATAAAACTTTTATTGCCTCAAACAAACATAGCTTCTAACTAACTTCTCTCCAGCCCTGACTGACTCCTGAGAGTGCTGAGTCACTGACTGCTGTGTCACCTCCTGATTGGGCGAGTATTCCTTCAATCAAAGTCTGTGTCCCTGACTTCCTCTTCCATCTAACTTCCTGTGTGTCTCACTTAGTTCTACCTATTGATACACTCTCCTTCTCCAAGGAGAAAATTCTCCAAAATTCTTCCCCTATCTGTTAAAGAGGCAGAAAGATCAATGCCCCTTCCACAGGGAGAGAGAAAGATCCTGAAAATAAGGGGCAGGATTCAACCCAGTACTAATTTTAGCATAGCATGAAATCAGAGCCAGAAAAAAAACAAAACATTGCAGCCAGGCCCAGAGAATCCATTCCTATTTACCTGGCCTGGCACAATGTATGTTTCCAGACGGGGGAAAAATGACACTTCTGAAACAAAAGTACTCCTTGTCAGAAACCCATATTAATAATTCAGTGGGTACATGAAAGTAATTTGCATTTTGAGCCTTTTAACGTGCATCAGATCAGGACGCACAGCCCTGAAACCAAGGGCAGCCTGAACACTTGAAGGCTGTTGGTCTCATAAGGCAGTAAACAGGCATAGATAAAAGAACAGTCAACATCCATGGCACTTTAAAAGTCCCACTTCCAAGAGTTTTCGAGGCACTTCTCGGAGAGAAATGGTTTTTGGTTTTGTCACTAACGGGATATATATCCTTCCTCAAAAATGTATGACATTCAATATTGCACAGATCAATGGACAAGGTACGCTTCCTGCAAATGTCTGAAGACTCAAGTTATGGAAACTGAAGTAATGTAGACGGCCATTTTGTGTATACAAAGGATTCAATGTTGGTTTGTTTTGAATATTTATATGCTACCTTTAGGGGTAAGCCCTCCCAAGGCAGCTTACGTAAACAGTTCTAGATGTAACGTATGACTAAAACATTTCCATTACAATTTCAAAATTTAGAACAGCAATCTCAAAACAACATACAAGAGCCGGTGTGGTATAGTGGGAGTCAGGAGATCTGGGTTCTAGTCCCCACTCAGCCATGGAAGCTCACGGGGTGACTTTGGGCCAATCATAGTCTCTCAGCACAGCCTACCTTTCAGGGTTGTTGTTATGAGGACAAACAACAACAACCTTACAGGGTTGTTGTTGTGAGAGGAGGAGAATTGTATATGCCACTCTGGATGCTCATGGTGAACACAAACATAATGGCAAAACATAACTGTGGTTTATTTGCTTGGCGCTGGTGTTCCATGTGAATACTTGGTTTCTGTATCATTCTATTTCTGCAGTGAATTCACTGCCTTGAATGCTATTAAAACGATTACGTTATGGCTGCAATTCCTAATGCAGGCACATATAACTCACCAATATCATCATTCTGTGTTACCGAAGGGACAATTTTATATGGGAACCAATAGCGTTTTATTAGGCTGCCATTACAAGCTAGCTCAGAGAGAATGTTCTCTGATCGATAATGGAAGCCAGATTTATGTTTGACCCACTGGTTTATTACTCATCCTAGAGAATACAGTTCAGGAAGGCATTGTTCATCCATCCCATTAATTAGAAGGCCTTGCCTCAAAGCTGTTTGGAGATCTAGGTTGTCATGACTTTCATTGCGCAGTACGTCTTCAGAATGCCCCTACAGTGCATACTAAGGATTCAGCAGAGGTTTCAATACAGAGTTTCAATCTTAGCCCAAATATACAAACTGTATTGAATCTAGTGCACACAAGAGCAATTTCCCCATACAGTTCGATGGAAGAAACAGATGCTCATGCACAAAAGAATGAGTGTCCAGATATCTGTCCTTACTTGAATAAATGGGGAAGTCCTTGTGGATGAGATGAGATCTACCTATTCTTTGGAACTTATAATAATTCCAGAGAAGAAGGTCCAGGATATCAATGTAGAGTTGGAATAATTAGATCAAAATCAGTGAAGTATAGTGATGGGCCAGCATCCCACAGCTGGATCAGGAATGGTGGCACCTTGGTAGCATGAGAAATGTAGTTCGCAAGCAATGCTTTGGGACTCAATGGAAGAGCATCCAGCCCATAAGCGTGAGGCCTCGACTGCCAGGAGACCTCCCCGCCACCTCCTTGCCCAAGCACGTGAGGAGTCACAGGGGTAGGGATGGGGGAGAGAGGCCTCTAGGCCCCAGCAAACACCTGAAGGCATAATTGAGAAAGTTTTGCCCTGTTCTTTGTTCAGAACTGGGTCAAACATAAATGAATTAGATCAGGCCTGATCCAAAGCGAGGCCCAATTAACTCATACAAGAGGTGCTTGGGCAAAGAGGTGTCGAGGAGGTTTCCTGGCAGTAGAGGTGAAGTGAACATCCTTTGTGAACATCTTTTGTGAACCACCCAGAGAGCTTCGGCTATTGGACGGTATAAAAATGTAATAAATAAATAAATAAATAAATAAATTGTGACTCAGAGGCATGGCTCAATAGATTGAACCACAAAGCACTGGGAAGGAATTATACGTCACAGTGGCACTGTGGCAATGGAGGACCTTCCAGGCCTTAAGCTTAATGCCTTCTCTGGTGTGTGTGTATGCGCGCACGTGTGTGTACTCCCTACCACCAATCCTCTGCATTCAGAATAAGTTTGATAAATGGGGGCTGCCAGAAGGGAGAGCTGTCAGGGTGTCTGTGTGTGACACTTATCCATAGTAAGGACATTGGGAGCTGCTTTATACTGAATTAGACCACTAGTCCATCTAGCTTAGTATTGTTGATATGGACAAGCAGGCACTCTCTATGGGTTCTTCTAGCCCTACCTGGAGATGCCAGGGATTCAATCTGGAACCTTCTGCTTGCAAAGTATGTGCTCTGCCACTAAACTATGCCCCCTCCTTTCCCCATAGCTCCTGATGTTTTAAAAGCACACAAGACTTGTCCAGTAAAACCACTGTGTTCTACTGGGGAACTTTCAGTGGTAAGATGAGGCATGCTTCCTGAATAGTTGGTGAACTGCAGGATGCACAAACTTTTATGATGAGTCGGAATGTTACAAATTTGGTATCATCACTCCCAATCTGCTAAAGAAATAGATCTCTGACCCTGGCCTGTTGCCTTTTAATAACAATTTTCAGTCCCAGGGCGAAGGATGCAAGCTTTGCACGCCAACCAAGTGTGTTTTCAGTTAACATCTTATGAGCGCCCGCCAAGGTCCCAGTACTTGTCGATATGATATCATTCAACCTCACATCTGTTCCAAGAATTGCAAAAAGATCACAAAGGGCTCATTGATGGCATCTGACCCCACTGCATCACGTCTCCGAGCTGCGTATCCAGAGGCTTGCCAGCTGGCAGAGGACAGCTACAGAGAGGAGGGGGAGATTGGTGAAGCTGAGCTTTAACCCAGAACTGGGAGCTCAGTTGGAATGCAGGGGATGGGAGGGGGAAAACAGACAGGCATTTTTGTAACCTAAGAGGCACAGTCTTTTCTTCCATATATATTCTTCCATTTCTGATGCTGACAAAATCTACTTGCTTGCTGTGTTGACAAACAGGTGTTCAGTGGCCAGGAGACTGGAGTGAACCTGAAAACAACAAACATATAGTAAAGGTGCGATGCTATGCATGCATATTTAGACCACAAATGCCCCCTTTCTGTCTAAAAATGCGTAGGATTGTACCCTTAGCCATAATACTTTCTGTATTGTGATATGCTAGGAACGTTCAGAACGAAAGCAAAGAAACACAAAACTGTCAAGGGCTTATTTTTTTCTTTCCAGCAAGAAAGGACGAATGCTCTTCAAGGCAGGTATGAATTTTTTAAAATGGTGAATATTTGAAATGTGGATGTGCCAATCAGCAAAACTCAAGTGTGTTGGAGTTCTCCTAGGGTATAGAGAATTCGCCCTGTGAGTTCACTGGGCCCTGCTTGCCTGGCCCTGCTCCAAGGAGCCGGGTTTGGTGAGCACTTGACATTAGCATGGCCAGGGGAATTGTGTACTTCCTGGAGACCACAGAAAGTGAGCTTTGCCTCCCCCTCCCCACCTATATATACCAGTTGCTGGGGAACATGGGCGGGAGGGTGCTGTTGCACTGTGTCCTGCCTGTGGGTCCCTGGTCGACAGGTAGTTGGCCACTGTGTGAGCAGAGTGCTGGACCAGATGGACCCTTGGTCTGATCCAGCAGGGGTCTTCTTGTGTACCAGTCGGGGCTTTAAAGTAGGGATGTGCTCCGCTTCTAATCGGACCAGCGAATTAGAAGAGGAGCGGGGGGCTTCGCCTGCGCGTAAGGTGGAGGCGAAGAGGATTGGGGGGCCGGCGGAGCGTGGCGAAGAGGAAGGCGGATCCTTCGCCTCGATCCGGAGCTCCGCCGGAAAGGTAAGTGGGGTTTACCGGGCCCTGCCGCTGTCGCTGTCACCCATGCGGCGACAGCAGCAGGGCCCGGTAACCCCCCCGCCCTCCTCTCCCTTACCTGCCTCCGTCCGCGGTCTGTCGGCGTCTTCAATTGAGCCCGCAGTTCAACCAGGAAGTCTGGGCCGCAGCGGAGCAGCGCGGAGCTGGCCGATCCGAAATTTTTGGATCGGCCCGCGGGGCGGAGCGGGGGGGTCCGTGCACACCCCTACTTTAAAGGCCCTCTTAAGGCCCCGATTGTCACGGGGGCTGGGGAAATTGCGTGTTTCTCTCTCACACACACCCCTGGCAATGGGGACCCTTAAAGGACCTGTTAATAGGGCCTTTAAGGCCCCCATTGGCACAGCCGGGGGGGGGGAGAAATGCAATTTCACCAAGGCTGGGGAAATTGTGTATCCCCCCCCTACTGCGTTAATGGCAGCTGGCATTAATGCAGCAGAGGAAAAGGATAAAGGGGGTTCCAGTCAGGGCAGAATTGTGCCCTACTCTTCTCAAAGGCTCAAGAGCAGTCAGACACAGGCTTTTCCTGGTGCTCGGCATGTCCACCTGGGTCCACAAGGGCCAGACACACTGCCCCCACAGGCCCAGGAGAATTTTTGCCCCAATGCTGGGTTCTCCTAATTTCACCTCTAAGCTAGTACCGCCTTGTATCCACATTAGATTGCATTCTTTGTTTCCTCCCCTGTTCACAGAAAAATCTGCATTTTCATTCCCCCCCCTCCGCCCCCATGAACACATTTCCCCACTATTGATTAACAGTGGCAGTGCTCAATTTTCAGATGTACATTTTTTGCGTGGGCATTTCCCCCCTAAATGTACACATTTTTGAATGCATTTTTAAAATTTACTGCATGAATCAAATCACAAGCTCAGAAATATACAGACTTTGACTGAGATGTGTTGAGGTCTGGGAGGCATGAACTGATTAAATTCTGGTCAAAAAGGAACGGAAACGAATTTGTCCTACATCCCTTATTTGCCACCACATTTGGAATGTTAAGAATTTGCTAAACACATAGACCAAGTTAATTAGAGCAGTCCATGATCATTATCCAAGACATGCTCTTTCTCTGGAGTAAGGTGGCCACTGACTCATTTATGTAAACAAGTCAATACCCATTTTACTCCAGGAAAAAAACATGTCTTGTATAATGATTGTGGATTGTTTTCACTGGGCACAACTATGTACTTTTCCCCCTGAACAGTATTCTCATTTTGTAGATATAACGATGCTAGAGGACACATCAGCTAAAAAGTTCATCATATACATACACATTAACATATTTTTGCAAGACATGGCATGCCACAGATACTCATGTGTGACAACAAACCACAGTTCTCTGGATGTGACTTCAAACATGGCGTACCTAAGATATTTTGGTTTGCAGACTTCATATTCCCTGTCCATGGTGCCGGGGGCTGATGGTGGTTGTAGTACAAAACATCTGTAATGCATTACACACTTTTACAAAGTGCTCAGAATGTTCTTCCAGCAATTCATCACATTTGAGAGGTGCAATGCCAGTTACCCTCCAAATAAATGGCAATGGTTGAAGCAGGCTGGTTAAAAATATTAGGACGCAGTACGTCATTCCACGCAACTGTGTTTTAAAGACTGAATTACTAGGGATGCTTTTTAATGTTTGTATTTTTTAAAATAATAATGTATTGCAAAACCTCCATAGATGCTCGATATGAAAGCAGATCCAAAGGTTTAAAGTGTGTATTAATTTGCCTAATACCAGGTTGTACTATTTCTCCATGTGACTCAGAATTGTGAGCTGCATTGGGCAGTGGTTCCACAGAATCTATGGGCTCATCTACACCAAGCAGGATATTCCACTATGAAAGCGGTATATAAAAGGCAGGAGCCACACTACTGCTTTATAGCGATACTTAAGTGCACTGCAGGATCTACCCTACTGCTTTATGGTGGCACTGAAGTGCACTGACAACCGTTGGGGCCCTTTGACACCTCTACACCAAGCAGGATATAGCACTATGTAAGTGGTATATGGTATGTGTCAATGGCCCCAACAGTTGTCAGTGCACTTCAATACTGCTATAAAGCAGTAGTGTGGCTCCTGCCTTTTATATACCACTTTCATACCACTTTCATAGTGGTATATCCTGCTTGGTGTAGATGAGCCCAAGGCAGAGGTCTTCCCCATTCTATTACTTGCACATGATCCTTTTAACTGGAGATGCTTAGGATTAAGCTGGTATCTTTTGTATGCAAAGTATCAGCTCTATCCCTGAGCTACTATTGCCTATTAGCATACAGCCAGTGCATATCCATCCTGCAGGATCAGAATTATCAACTGCATGCATTTGCAACCAAAATTACATTGCTATCATCTTTGCATGGCACGGTGATGTTAACCTTGCGTACTATACATTTTCCTATTGGAATTAATGCTCCTCCCTTTAAAATCTTGCATGCAATTGACTGAGTCGTTAAATGAAAATAAAGACGCAGGCGATGCAGCTTGGAGCACTTCAAAATTCCAAGAATTGAAAGTCTTGATCCCAGTCCCTGGAAGAGCAGATCACTTATTTAAAGTGTTTGGTTTTCTTGCTGTGCATCCTCTTCAGGGGGAATGTTAAAAGGCGTAATGCGAGCCACTCTGGGGAGCAGTCCTATATTCATCAGCCAAAAAGTGTTATATTGCAAAACATACATATCCAAGCATCAAATGAATTGTGTGCATCATGTGAAATGTGCACTGAGCATTAAAGAATGCCTTACTCAAGAGTTTTGCTATCCTCAAGGTCACTTTAATGTGATGTTGGCCTGTGAGTAGAGTTTACTTATTGAAATGCCTCCCAGGGAGACTCAAAACACATCTAATTTCCATTACAAAGTGTGGCCTCCTCTTTGGCATGGCCCTTGAACAAAAGGAAGAGTAAGATGAGAATGAGGCTCAGGCTGCTTTCCTTAGTGTAGAATAGGGTGACCATATGGAAAGGAGGACAGAGCTCCTGTATCTTTAATGGTTATATTGAAAGGGGAATTTCAACAGGTATTTGTAAGCATGCAACACCTGGTGAAATTCCCTCTTCCAACAGTTAAAGCTGCAGGAGCTACACTACCGTGATTAGATACAAAAGATGGCAGGGTTCCTGCAGTTTTTAACTGCTGTGATGAAGAGAGAATTTCATCAGGTGCTACATTCATACAAATGACACCTGCTGGAATTCCCCTTTCAATACAACCATTAAAGATACAGGAGCCCTGTCCTGTACGCATCTGTCCAGTCCTTTCCACTTCTCCCAATACTCATTCAGAACCACCGTCACAGGCCACACGTCCTGCAACGTCTCCCCTTTACTTGTGGGAAACCTCCCTCACTTGTGCCCCATGAGGGGCAATCCTGGAGGCGGAAAACCTTGGGCTGTAGGTGTAGATTAGCTGAAAATGCCCACCACTCTTTGGAATTCTGAATCCCAAGTGTGCACAGCCTTAATAGATAGACCTACCCTCCATGAATTTATCGAATGGCCTTTGAAAGCCATTTAATCCAATAGCCAACACTATATCTCGTGGCACCAAATTCTGTGAGTGAATTAAGGAAGTACTTGTTTTGGTCTGCCCTAGAAAGCAAACTCTTCTTTGATCCTTCATGCAGGTTGCAAAGGTTAGGGAAGAAAACCCACTATCAGAACTCTACTAATTGTAAGACATTTGCAAAAACCAGACCAAAACACCCTATTTGCCATTTATCATTGTATTTGTGGCTGCAACCTTAGTATAAATATGTCCCTGCGTTTAGACTGGTAGAACAGGAACCGAGTCCCTTTGGAGCAAAAGTGACAGACCTTCCTATATATTACAGAAAAAAGAGCTGCTGAGAAAAATGACAGCAGCAACAACTAAATAACCAGATGAAATTAATAGCAGGAGTTTCTAATATTCAATATTACTCTGCCTAAAGGCATCTAGCAGCAGTCCTGAAACAGAAGTATTTTGTCATTGTTGCTGTCAACTTTTTTTTTTTTACAATAGCGCAATTTATGTATAATTTATTTCATTTTAATGGACTCTTCATCCTCAGACGTTGTATTGTTGCTGCCTCACTTGTGAGGAATAGGCTGAGAGTCACTGATGAGGAAAGACAGGGAGGCCACGGTGTAATATCAAGTGATTCTCCAGAGTCACTGTGAGCTGAACAGAATGGCTTCAGGAGATGGAAAGGGATGCTTATTTTGAATCTATAAGTAGATCTGATGTCATGGTAGACTTGAAGTGCACTTGAAACATGCTTGGATGGTATCAAGGGCAAGCTGGCCTCTGGCAGCTGGTCTTTGGCCCTACTGCTAATGAAGAAACCCTTCTGAGTACTCCAAGGAGTGCTTGATGAACTCTTGCTTGCATCTATGACTGCTGTGTCTTCGTAGCACTCTGAGTTCAAAGGTCACAGAGTAGGACATTTGTTCAGTGATGCTGCTAGTGGAGGCTGGTGGTTCCGATAGTAGTGAGGCTGTAAATCCATTCTGGGTTTTAGTCAGAACCAGCCAGAACTCTAAAGGAGCTATCCAAGGTGCTGAAACCTACCCATCCCCTCCAATAGGTTCTCTGATAGCTAATAGAAGAGGTATGAATAATAGCTATGTGGGGCTGCCCTTAAGACTGCTCTGGAAGCTACAGCTAGTACAGAACACAGCAGCTTGGCTGTTGTCGGGAGCTGCCTCTTTTCAGCATGTAACTCCTTTGCTGAAGGAATAGCACTGGTGGCCTATTAGCTACTGGGCCAGGTTTAAGGTTTTGGTACTAGTGTACAAAGCCCTAAACAACTTGAGACCAGGATATCCAAGAGAGCGCCTTCTCCCTTACCAACCTCCCCAGACGCTGAGGTCATCCAAGGGCATACTTCTGGTGGTTTCACATGAATCTTTAGCCTGATTGAAGTCTACCAGGAGAAGAGCCTTTCGTGTGGTGGCACCTCTCTTTGGAACTCCCTGCCCCCGTAGGTCAGGCAGGCACCAATACCTCCTGCGCCTCCTGAAACCAACTCTTTTCCAGGAAGCCTTCTTCTCCTGACCAGCCACTGTTTTTATTTGTCCTTTGTCTTAAATGGAACAATTTTAATTTGTTATTTTTAATCTTTCTTTTTACTGTTTTCTTCCTATGTGCACTGCTCCAGAATCTATTTTAGATTTGGAGCAGTATGTAAATATTGTAAATAAATAAATAAATAATAGTGATATTGCTGAAATTCATAAATCCATGGTCCAATATATGAACTTCTCCATCTTGAAATGCTTGGCTATATAACTAATAAAGCCCATTCCCCCAACAAACCCTCCTTTGGCTTAGAATGTTAAATGAAATTCGGATCATGCGTGATCCTCTTTCAAAAGACCAGGCACCCAAAGCCATTTACTTTGTAAGGTATTTTAATATCTTACATGCAATGCAACACTTGTTGTTTGCTGTCAAATTAGGCAAATTAGGCACAGGTGCAAAAGTTCATGAACGTCAATAGTGATGGTGTAGTGAAGCCAAGGCTTGCAACGTGAAAGTGCCGGACTTTCTGAATAGTAAGGATGTCATCTGCCCACCCCTTCAGGTTTCCCTCTTCTCTCTGAGCTTAGCTGCAATCCTTGCAGTAGCTGAGAGTAAAATGGATTTTCCCAGCAACAACATATTGTTATGAGACATCCCTGTTGTAATGCAAATTATTTTATGGTGGCTTGATCTTCAATGGGCAATTAAGGCCATTAGCTTTGCAAAAGACTTGCTCTTCGTGGAGAGGAACACTGCTAAAATTTGATATGGATCAACACAGCTGCCGGCATTTTTGGACTCTCCTTGGGGGTGCAGCTATGGAGAGAGAAGCACCTGCACTTCAAAATTTATGATGACATGATTGATTAATAGCTCATTTACAATGAATCTTCCATTGATTGCTGTGAATGATGTGAAGAGACCACTTAACCAAGCAGCTTTATTGTTTGGTGATGATCTTTTTTATTTGAGTGAGTCAATTCTCTGGGTTTTTTTCTTTTTCTTGAAAAGGTTTATTGTAGCCATTGTCAGGACCTAATTCTCTCTTGCATCCAGATGTGTTCCCCTGGGGTGATGGGGTGGCTCAATTTTTGGGCATCTCTGTGACAGAGCTGGTGCTGTGGAATTGGTGCAAGGGAAGCTAAAATTCCCAAGGGGAAATCCGATAATGCTCATGGACACAGCGCCACCACACATGCGCCCACATGGAGACAACTCTCAGAGAGCAGACAATCATTTTCTGAATGCTCTCTCCAAGAAAGCTCGTAAATGCTGAGCCAACTCTGAATGCAGCCAAAGGGAGGTCACTCGTGAGCTCTACTGTTCTAGATAGTGTAGCCAAGGTGCTGATTTGAGGGAAGTAATACTATACTGTTAGGGTTTGTGGTTTCTCAGTGTTCGTTAGTCTTTGCTTCACTTCATTTTAGGCCCTGTCTCCCCTCCCCCAACCACAACACATAAAGTATTGGATAAAATTGTGGCAGGGATTTAATACCAAATGAAACCAAGCCAAGAGTCTTTCCTGACATCAGGGAAAAGTTTAGCTATGGAAATTCAGGCAAATTTGGGTAGGTTTGCTTACAAGGATGATGCAGCTATATTTTTAGCATTTCTCCATTTGTGCTCATTCCTGCTCATGTCTTGAAGTGGTTTTAACTAGGGATGTGATCCGCTTCTAATCGGACCGGCGAATTAGAAGCGGAGCGGGGTGCTTCACCTCCCCTTAAGGCAGAGGCGAAGAGGATTGAGGGGCCGGCGGAGCGTGGCGAAGAGGATCAAGGTGAAGGCGGATCCTTCGCCTTGATCCGGAGCTCCGCTGGAAAGGTAAGTGGGGTTTACCGGGCCCTGCCGCTGTCGCTGTCACCCATGTGGTGACAGCAGCAGGGCCCGGTAAATCCCCCCTCCTCTCCCTTACCTGCCTCCGTCCGCGGTCCGTCGGCTTCTTCAATTGAGCCCGCGGTTCAACCAGGAAGTCTAGGCCGCACTTGCGGCCCAGACTTCCTGGCTGAACTGAGGGCTCAATTGAAGAAGCCGACGGACCGCGGACGGAGGCAGGTAAGGCCCCCCTCCCCCTTGGTCCCTTACTGGGCTCTGCCGCCATCGCCTCATGGGCGGTGATGGTGGCAGGGCCTGGTAACACCCCCGCCCTCCTCTCCCTTACCTGCCTCCATCCGCGGTCCGTCGGCTTCTTCAATTGAGCCCGTGGTTCAACCAGGAAGTCTGGGCCGCACTTGCGACGATGGCGGCAGGGCCCAGTAACCCATCCCGCCCTCCACTCCCGGCCTTACCTGGCACCACTCCCCTCCACTGCGGAGCTCCGATTCGGAGCTGGAGCTCCGCGGCGAAGAGGAGCGGAGTATGGGCGGAGTGGCGCGGAGCGGGCCGATCCGTAATTTTCGGATCAGCCCGCGGGGCGGAGCAGGGGGTCCGTGCACACCCCTAGTTTTAACAGTGCCGGGAGTTCTCCTTCCTTTTCTGAGGAAGATCATGTCTCCTTCATGTTCTATGCCATTCCCAGGGACACTGATGTCCTTCCCTTCTTCAGATAGAGATGGTCAAACTCTCCAAACCTTTCCTCAGATTGGCCTATACCTTTCTGGAGGGTTTCAATCCAGATTTTGGGCACATGCAATTTCGGCCCACCAGTTCCTAGAAATATTGTGGGAGTCTGTGGGGTTGTGGTGGTGGTGGTGGAGTCCAACAGACACCACCCCCACTCGACCACCCAGCCCCCACTTCCCAAGCAGCCGTCAGTTACCAGACCCATTCGCCAGGTGCTTGCACGGTCCATGAGCACTCAGCAGCCTCTCATCCCTTAAGCAAGCTGCCTTTTTGTGGAAAAATGGCGGCTCATGTTTTCAGAAATCTAACATTACATAAATGGTGGCTGTAAAGGGGCCATTTACACAACATCACAGCAATCAGGCATGGGCGGTGGTGGCAGTTTGGTGAGTGCTTGGCAAAACCATACAGATGCGCATTTGTCTATCCCTACGTGTTCCTTCTCACAGCAGTTCCTCCACCCACTGAAAATGCTACACAGAGGCCAGGAGCACTGCTAAATGAGGTGAGCTGGAGCGATGTGTGGAGGTCAAACTCCCAAAGTCAAGCAAAGGCGTATTTCATGAGCGGAATCCTTCCATTCGATGAATGCCGATCTTGGATACAATTTTAAGTTTCCTGGCAGAAACCCTGAGCCAATAATAGGAGCTCTTGCGAGAACTACTTCACCTCATATATCCCTGTACACTGGCATTTCCCCATATGCCCTGTGCCCCATATGTCTGTGCCCCCTAGCTGAGGGTGGGCTGGTGTAAAGGAGAGAGGAAGGGGAAAAGAAGCTTCTCCATTCTCCTCTCCCCAAAGCTTTGTTGCTGCTTCCGTAGGTGCCACCAATTTATGGTAAAGAAACGGAAGTAGGGGTGTGCATTTGGCAGTGGGTGGCAGGGAAGGCCTTGAGGGCAGGCACCCCTGCAGAAAAACTGGGAAATCCCCGTTTCCCCGGGGTTTTCCCAGGGTCATCCCCGGTTGACCACAGGATCCCTGTGCATCATTTGGATGCATAGGGTTTGAATCTGGGGTGACCCTGGGGAAAGGGCCTAAGTTGGGCTTTATGAGGCCCAAATGTTCTTTTCTGAACCTGGCTTGGAAGTTGAGATATAAAGTCCTGGAAAAACCAGAAAAAAGTGGGAATACTTGAAAATTTGGGGATTTTTTAAAATTATTATTATTATTATTTTGGAAAATTTGACAAAAATGTGTAGTTTTCTCCCCAAAAAATTCTGGTTTCCTCCAGATCCACCCTTTCCTCTGGGTTTTCTCCCCCAAGCCTTCACATCTCTTTTTGGGAGAGTCATTGGCATCCCTGTTAGCTTGGATTATTGATGTCCTTGTAATGTCTTTGTGGTTTTATGCTTTTCCAGAACCTGATAAGAATTCTTCTTCCTTATGGTGGAAAGAAAAGGCAAATTTGTGGGGGTTATGAAGTCTTGCACAACAGGCATCGTTCAATGAACATTTTATAGCATGGTCATGACTGGCCACTCAGTTCGCGGGTCATTTTGGTGACACTGTCAGCCTCTTGCAAGTCTCCCACTCCGTTTCCCAGTTTTAGTGAGATATGAAGTCCTGGATCCATAGGGATTAATCCAGGGTGACCCTAAGGAAAACAATGGTGTAGAAAAGGCCTAACTTTTTCATTCTGTTAAAAAAGGTTTAAGTCTGGAACCAGAGGGCAGGGCAAAGAGTTCAGCTTTTAGAAGGTGCTCTTTCTACAATGTTCTCTTTCTAACTCATCTGCTCCACACCCCACTAGTAGCACACATTGTAGCTCTTTTAGTGTAGGGCAGATTGGGGGAGCTCTCCTATACATCCCTCATGCAGAATGTGAAATTCTGTGTGACTGCCTGTACTATTCTATTGACGCCTCTATAGATTCTCCCGCCAGCACACCCACCCTCTCCTCAAATTGCAGGGTGGCTAATTTCTAGGAAGAGCTGCCTGTCATGGGCCAGGCGTGATATAAAAGGTAGGCCGAAAAGCAGCCGAGGCCCAACGTTCAATACATCAGCTAAATAATTCAGTATCACTAATGGAAATCTGATCGTGGTAGATGAGGTGGCAGCTGCGGGCACTCACCGCTGACGTTTGGCGGCTCAATAGCATTGAAAACAACGGTGGAGCAGTAGGTGGAAAAAAAAATCTTTAAAGTGCTCACATGTTCTCCTTCCTGCTCTGGTTTTCCTGGAATCGTGTTACTCTTCCCCCTCTGCCCAGCTTCAGGGCTATGGCTAAAGGCTGGAGAAGATGGAAGAAAGGAATGGGTATTTCTAAGCCACGTGGAACCAAGAAATCGGTTCAAGACGACTTGACCTACTGATGGGCTGTGTGTGCAGTTTTCTTGGCTTTAAGAAGCACCTCGTCTTCCTGGAAGTTTCTAAACTTTTGTTGGCATGGTGTGAGCCTATTCCATACTTTTGCCCTTTAGAAGGACCAACATGCATTTAAGGATGAGAGAATCAGCAAGGTTTGAGGTTGTCAAGATTCTCTTTTTTTCACCTCTGCATTCAGTTCATCTTGTTCCTTAACCCTAACTTTTTTTCTGTTCAAACCAAAAACATGTGTGCATTTCAGTGCACTTTCTTTTCTTTTTTTTTAAAAAATTGTGAATCCAAAATGCTCACTTTTCCCCTCATACATCCCCATAGACTAAAGCATGTACAGCACCATGTACGTTGATGGTGCTATATAAACAAATAAATAATAATAAATATATATACTGAACAATATTGAACATGACCACAAGTTTGGGAACTTGTAAACTTTTCTGGAAAATTGCACTCCTGTTCAAGTTCCATTCAGAGTTGTGAACGAAGCAAATCCAAAGTAAAAATGAACCCAAACAAAATTCTCATACATCCCTATATGTATTATCATTGGAAAGAAAATGTGCTCAAAACTCTTACGTGTATGGCTTCCTTCGCCCATACATACACAGGGACATAGCAGCTGTTTCTCCTTGACATGATCGAAGACGGATTTGTATCATATGGACAACATAACTGCAATAGGTGGTAGCTTAGGGCTCATCTACATCTAGAGTCCTTTCGAGAATGGGGAGGAATGATTGCTGGGTTTCCAGCTTCTGGGATCATCCTTCAAGAGGCACATGTGAGGGAAGTTTCCCAGGAGTAAAGGAGAGCCATTGTGGGAGGACATTCACCCATGGTGGTGCTTTTGAAGATGTATCGGGAGAAGTGAGCGGGACTGGACAGTTAGGTACAGGGCATGCATTTTTAATACCTTATTTTTAACACCAGTGCAAATACACAGTACAGGGATAGGTACTGTGTTGAAGATGCGCTCCTGTGCATCAATATGTTTGTGTTAAAAAATACACATGGTAGGAGCCAAAACACGCTGATAACCAATGAAAAAATGTGCCCGAAATGGCAGCTGCCCACTCCTGCACATGTCTGAAACCTCTGGACACGTCCCTGACAGCAGGTTAGCTGTTCGCTGAGCCAGGAGCTGACACCAAACAGCAACAGCTTCGCAAAGTGGGGGGCACACCAGCTGCGGACTTTGGAATTGTAGCGACAGAGTCGAAAAAAACATGGCAAAAGCATTTTGCGATATTCCTGAATAACTGAGGGGTCGTTCCCTAAATCACCACGGGAGTAGGTGAACATCATGTGGTGCAGTAGGGATGGCCTCAATATTATTCTGGAATAAATGGCTGGTGTAGATTCAGGTTGCTTCCCAGAGTCATGGGATCACAAAATGGGGAAAAGACTGTGGAGTGTGCAAAAAGTCCACAGGGCTATGCTAAGGATATTGCGAGCACCTGAACGGGTCCAGGGATCTGGCAGACTTCCTTGTGCCAAGCCCCCCAAACCCTGCTCACTGAGCCTTGAGGTACTTGTGGGCATGCTTGATGAGAGCCATGTGGTCCAGGAGTGCCCCACAGCCAGACACTCTTCAATGTGAGCTGCCATTTTAACGCATGTTGGGGGCTCTAGAAGATGTGTATATCCAATATTGTGCAAAATGGTGGCTGTAAAGGGCCTGTTCTGTAATGTTAGAAGCATGGGGCCCTCTTTCTCTGGCTGTGTCCAATAGACCAGGCTTAAAGCTCCCAGGCATTTACTTTAGGTAGTGTGGTGGTTGTATATTAGGGTGGGTAACACTCTCCCCCCACCAAGAGATTACAAAGTTTCAAATAAAATTAACATTTTACTTAAGAAAAATGTTGGGAAAAGTTTTAAAATCTGAATGGAAATGCACAAAGAGCCATGTGAGCAATAGGGTAATAAAACAAACAGGAATAAAGCCATTCACCTAATATAACCAGACTGTGTTCCTGTTTTATCCAGGAAGGGATCTACACTAGTCAAGTTAGAATGCGTCTTACTGTTTTTAAGTGCGTTTGGTAGTATTTCGCCACATGACGTTCAGTTTGAGATGTTTTATTGTTGTCTGTTCTCTGGTTTTTATTTTGAACTTCTCTGAAATAAGTCGTTCTATTTGGTATGATGTGGCCAATTTCATTGTATTAAATGGGTTTCCTGTAGTTCTTAATTAGCCAATCGCATTCCTGGGAGCATGTTTATGTAATATCCGTGCCCAAAGTTGGAGCCATGTTTTTTTTCCCAAGCCTCTTTTTTGCAGACATTTTTTAGTTTCAATTTTGAGAGACTGCTTCCTGGTTTGTTTGCTGGTGGGAGGGGAAATTGGCAGGCGGAGAAAAAGAACAAACGGATTTGTTTTCTTAGTGTGGCCAAAAGGAATGCATTCCCACGGAAAGAGAAAAGTAAGTAAACATTTTAAAAACTGCTACGTTTTAAATCGTTCAAAAACAAAATGTTCAATGACTGTAAAAACAACGTTTCATGTACTAGTGTAGATCCCCTCCAGGTTCCTTGTCCAAGCAATATCTTATTAAAACTGGACAAGTTCTCTCAGGCCATAGCTAGACCTAAGGTTTATCCCTGGATCGTCCAGGGGTCAAACCTGTTCATCTAGGTGACACACAGGGGATCCAGTGCTCAGGCAGGGGCGAACCCTGGATGATCCCAGGATAAACCTTAGGTCTAGCTGTGGCCTCAGTCAGTTGTCCAATTCCAGAAACTCTCTTCTTTTTCTCTGCTTTTTCTGCTTCCCGGCCTCTCTGCCTTAAACTTTTAGGTCTAAAATTTATTTATTTTCTTTCCCCATCTGTAAACATTCAAGAGGAAAGTTTCTTGTTAATTTCTGTGAGCTAAGTTTCTATATCCTGAGTTACTACTTTCTCACTCTCTTCCTCTGTTGAACTTTATAATCTTCTGGTTTCATGAGCAAAACTTCCTGACCTCTACATGCTAATTATATTTTTGACCTCTGAACCGTTAAGCTCTTGATGGAAACTGGATAGCACACAGGGATGGACACACACACACACACACACACACACATGTTTTAATGCCATAATATCCCCAAACCATCCTGGATACAAAAATAGAGGGCAATTCTGTTCCTTCACACTCTTTGTTCTTATCACATCTGTAGGTAGATACATATTCCATAACGTTTCACTTCTAATGAAAGGAAATTACTTCTTCTTACAATTTGAGATAAACACTTGTCTCTTCCATCGCTATTTATAGGGATCTGCTTCAGGTATGAGAGAACTAGTCCACTGGAGCAAGGGTGGCAAGAAATCCAAAGTGCCAGTGTTGGGTCACCCCAATGCTGACCTGCTGCCAGCTGACAATGGTTGTAGTTGTGGTTGTATGGGCAGCATCATCTTGCTGAGCAACAGTGGGACAAGAAGAGACACGGGCTTGGGTAGAGGCATACAGCCCAACACTTCATAAAAATTCTGGGTGAGGTGGCAGCAGCCACCACCTTAATTTCCCCATAATAGCTCTGAGGCCCATGCTGAGACCCAGGGCCTTCCTAGAGGCCCGGTTTCCTTGCTGTGCGTCCACATGACGCACAGGGGAATCCGGGCCCAGGCCGCACTAAAGCCTCCCCTAACGCGCCATAAGCGAATTCCCTTATGGCGCGCCTTTTCTGCAGCCCCGGCCTGAGGCTGGGGCTGCGGAACGTCTAGCAGGGTCCGTGGCTTTTTGCTGCTACTCGCTTACTCGCGAGTAGCCAGGAAAAGCCACGGACTGGACACAGCACTCATACGAACGCTGTGCCCATCGGGCCAGGGGGGGGATCCCGGGGGGGGGGGGAAGGCCGGACCCGGCAGGAGAGATTGGGATGGCGCAGGGTGACACGGGACAGGGAGGGAGGGCACAGGGTGACACACGGGACAGGGAGGGAGGGCGCAGGGCGACACACGGGACAGGGAGGGAGGGCGCAGGGCGACACACGGGACAGGGAGGGAGGGTGCAGGGCGACACAGGGGACAGGGAGGGAGGGTGCAGAGCGACACACGGGACAGGGAGGGAGGGCGCAGAGCGACACACGGGACAGGGAGGGAGGGCGCAGGGTGACACACGGGACAGGAAGGGAGGGCGCAGGGCGACACACGGGACGGGGAGGGATGGTGGGGAAAGAGTGGGCAGGGGGCAGGGGGCTTAATTTAAAAAAGGGTGGGGGACTTAAGTAAAAAAAAACTCACTTACCTTCTCCGAAGTCTTCGGGGCGCACGTGGCCCCTTTAACAACAACAACAAAAAATGGCCGACGCTGCAGGGCTTCCGTAGTCCCTGCGCGTCGGCCGTCTAGGAGGCGGGGTGGGGCGGGCTAAAGTTAGCGTGCCGTCGCCCCGCCTCCCTGCCGGCTTATCCGGCAGGGTCTAGCAAGGCCCCCAGAAGTATTCTGGGGCAATTAAGATGGTGGCTGTAGATGCCTTGGCCAAGTCTTCTCTTAAGAGTGCTGACTTGTATTTTTTTTAAAAAAATATTACAACAAAGGGGCTGGTGTTAGCTGTGGTGGGCCCTCCAGGACCCCTGGCCTTTGCCCACCAACTCCAGGTACTGATATCAGGCCTACATGAGAAATGTTAACTGGAGGATAGTAGCAGACTTGAAGTGAATGACAACTTCAGGATTTTCTAACAGTTTTCAAAAGTACTTCGTAATGGGCTCCCTTATGGGGGCATCCATTCAATGAATTGCTTTAGGCAGCCCCAGCCTTTACAGCCTATGGAGATTTCCCATCATCCCTTATTCTTGTCAGATCCTCCCTTCTTTTGTTTTTTTCTGTTTGTCTTGAAGACCGTATTCTCAGTCTGTGGTTTGACTTCAGGAACTTTATATTGCAACTCTTCTTCTGCTTTCTTTCTTTTTCCAAAACACTCTCCTTTATACATAATCCATCTGAAACTGAAGCGCTTGAAGCAAACCCCAAGGGCAAGGATGAAACCTAAGCAGAGAAATGTTTTGCTTTCTGTGATCTTCTGCAAGCAAACTTTTTTTTTTTTAATAAAGGTTTGGCTTTAGTGGCACATCTGCTTTTATCACGGGGTTCACCAGACAAGCGTTTTATCGCACATTCGCTACTGCCCACTCACGTTATTTTCTGCATCCTTTAGATGACGACATCCACCTCCCACATGCATCCTGCTCCATCTTGCCTATTTTTCTGTCACAAAGTGGACCCCTGACTTTTAATGTGACATTTTTAAGGAAATGGAATGTGCCGCCATTTCCTGCTGTGTGCAGGAAAAGCGGCATGATAAAAACACCCCCTGAATGAGCCACGTGGTCTGTTTACTTCTTCTTTCTTCTCCGGGAAGAAAGAGGAAGTACTGTGGGACAGGAGCAGGGGTGGAGAAGGGATTCTGCCCCCCCCATCTGATGACACTCCATGTCTGAACCTCTGCTTCCAGTATATGATATGGCTTTTTAATCATAGAATCATAGAATAGTAGAGTTGGAAGGGGCCTATAACGCCACCTTAAAGCATCCCTGACAGATGGTTGTCCAGCTGCCTCTTGAATGCCTCTAGGTGGGAGAGCCCAGAACCTCCCTAGGTAACTGGTTCCATTGTCGTACTGCTCTAACAGTCATTTATTTTCACCTTGCCAGCTGTTTCAAACTGGGTTTTTGTTTTTTGTGTGTATGTTAACGTTTAGATTACATTTTATCATGTTATATTTTAGGGCATTTTTTAAAAAACAACAACCCCACACAACATCTTTTTATTTTTTATTTTTTTGTGAACCACCCAGAGAGTTTTGGCTAGATGTACTTTTTCAATGCTCCTCATTCCCCTTAAATGGGGAAGGATAAATCTTTAAATGTTAGTTTCTCATAGTTTCTCATTCTTCCAGTCTTAAGTTCAGTTCATTGAGAATTTCTCCAGTCTTACTTTATTTTATTTATTTATTTATTGCACTTATATACCACTCCCATAGCCAGGGCTCTCTGGGCAGTTTACAGAAATTCTAAAATTAAGATTAAAATGAGTATACAAAATTTAAAATCCTAAAACACGGAACATACACACATAAAGTATTAAAAAACCATTAACAAACTAAACATGTGGGTGATTAAGATGTGCCATCATATGTCTGGGCAAAGAGGAAAGTCTTAACCTGGCGCCGGAAAGATAGCAGCGTTGGCGCCAGGCAAGCCTGTCAGGGAGATCATTCCATAGTCTGGGGGCCACCACCGAAAAGGCCCTGTCCCTTGTTGCCACACTGCGAGCCTCTCTTGGAGTAGGCACTTTCACTTTATCCCAAAGTCTGAAAGTTTTGAAAATTTGCATGAAAATTCATAAGCATTCTTGTGCACATTTATCCTAATACAAACATTTTTGTATGATTTTTGGCCTATTACACACACTTTTGCAAGCCATGTTCTTAGTACAATGCTTTGAAATTGTTATCTCCCCCCACAAAATCTGCATTTGTACATTTGTTTAACTTGGAGAGCTTCATTGCAAAATTCATAGAAGTGCACATTTTAAAGGCTAACTGAGTTTTGGTTCACATTGTGGTTTGATAGTGCGGAATCAGGTAAGATTGCATTAAAATCTGAACTGGGTGAATGTCTCCTGCATCCCTACCCATAAGCCACACACCATCCATATGAAAACCACATTGGCAATCCCCCTGATAACTAGTATTGAAAGAGATTATGTGTGAGTTTCAGATAAGATTTGGGGCAGATGTAACCCCCATGGAAGGGAAAGGCATGCAGAAATAGGGATCGATGAATCTGTTATTCAGCACTAACGTGCTGGAATGCACAAGGATTCAGACCCAGGCTTTCAAGAGTTAAGCACTTTGTGGGAGATTCAGGACAGATAAAAGGAAAGTTCTTCATACAGCACCTAAACAAAGGAATTCACTACCACAAGATGCTGTGATTGCCACCTATTGTGAAAGGGGATTGGACTAATTCTTGGAGGAGATGGTTATCATCTGGTACTAGTCCTGATGGCTTTTTGCAACCTCCAGTATCAGAGGCAATACACCTATATACACCAGTCAGTGGGGAATATGGATGGAAGAATGCTGTTGCACTCATGTCCAACTTGTGGGCTTCCCATGGGCTGTTGGTGTGAACAGAATGCTGGACTAGATGGACCTTGGCATGGCTCTTATGTTCACTCAAAGCCCTGGATCTGAAAGGATGTGTGTTACATGACGTATTCTCATTACACCTTCCAATGAACTCACACACATTCCAACAAGTAGGTAATTGACTAGTTACCTTACCAGATATCCCTCCTGCTATCCAGAACATTCAATTTTTACCCCTACCTTTGCCTTTGGGGAATGTATTCTAGGGAGTCCATTAGCAACTGAATTGCTTGATCCAGTCTTACGTGATCTCTCTCAACTCCATTCCTGTGCCTTTCCCCCAACTTTGCTGAAGCTGGGGATGAAGACACCTGTCTTACTGGCATTGTCTCAAAATGGAGTCAGTCATGTTCACTCACAAGAGAGCTGCTTCATAACAGATGGATTTGTTAGTTTTAGGCCATAGCTAGACCTAAGGTTTATCCCTGGATCGTCCAGGGGTCAAACCTGTTCATCTAGGTGACACAAAGGGGATCCAGTGCTCAGGCAGGGGCGAACCCTGGATGATTCCAGGATAAAACTTAGGTCTAGCTGTGGCCTCAGTTTCGCTCACGTTAGATTTTTTTTTAAAAAAAATACTCAAGTTTTTTCCATCTTGAATATGAAGAAATTTGTGAATTTTGAAAAAAAACACTTATAAAAATGATTTGATTGCTTTGCATCCAGCTCTCTGCAAAAGCAAGCTACTTTTCTACTTTGGATAATGCTTCCTTCTTGGTCTTCCAGTGTCGTGCTACAATACCAAGCTGGAAGGAAAGAAAGCAGATGTGTAGAAAGAGAGAAGTTCCCTGCATGGTTCCAGCTTCTATTTTGTGCTTAGCATCACAACTGTTCCCTTTAGTGGAATGAGAACACAGTCTGTAACAGTCTGTAACACCCGTTCCCCTTCTGAGTCTCATGTGACATTAATGGTATCTGACAGGCCAGAAAAATATACATCCTTCTTGAGATGAAAGTAAAGGAAGAAACCAATGTGTTGGGAGAAGGGAGACCTTTTCACCAAGTTAAAAGCCCAGATGGAGGCAATATATCCAAGGATTGAACATCTTTGGCTGTTGCAGTTGGAAGGTATTAGATGACTCAGTATGGAATATCACTAGGTTGGAGACTTCCCTTTTTGTGGAATTCATAGGAAAAGTGGAATGACAGGAAAAGTTGATGGTAAGTGCTTTTTAAACCTCGCTGAAATAATCTAACATGCTGAAACCATCTAACTGGCAAAAGATGTCTTCACATTGGATTGAATTTGAAGAGTTTGGAAAATGATTTTTTTTTTTTTTGCCAAACAAGCTGGCTTCTGCTGATTAAACTTGTGTTAGAAGCCCAAGATGAAGCTAGGTCTCTTTTGCTTAGCCGCTTGGCACCATGATTTAAAAAACCTAATTACACATATGGCTTTGGGGGCAACTGACATTGAAAAGCCATGTCTTGCTTTTGGTGTGTGCTAATTTCGGATTCAGATTCAGTTTTGCAGTATAACCAAGTTGTACTGTTGGCATCCAACATTTCACTGAAGAAAATAGTGACCTTCTCAGAGATATATCAGCACCCCTGTGTCTGAGCAGGCAACCCATTCACTGTTACACATTGCTGGAGGCTTTTCGCTGCCATCTGCCTGTGTGCACATCTTATTTGCCCGTGCTCCAGTGGCTTCTGAGGCATGGCCTTCAGAAAACTCATCAGAACAGATTCCTTTTCTTAAAACATAGAAATGTTTATTCCTTGGGCATGTCTGGATGAGTCATTATCCCTGGGATCTCCCCGGGATCATCCCTGTGCATCCACAGGGATGATCCCTGTGGAAAGGGATGATCCTTCCCTTTCCAAGATAACTGGGACGGCTTTAATCCTGACTTTTCCCATGGTCTCGGGATTGTCCCAAGACTGCAGGATGTGTGGGTGGCCATCCTGGCTTCATCCTGGCTCCTCATAAGTAAACGTGAGGAGCCGGGAACTGGGGCATGGGGCACGGAGCTCTTGAGGAGCTCCATTCCCATCAGGGGTGGGAGGGGGGAGGAGGATTTTTAAAAACAACAACAACAAACAACAACATTTTTGATGGAGTGCTCATCTTGTGCACTCATCTTCAATTAAAAAAAACCAAAATGGCAGGCGCGACGTCCTCCTTCCTTCCAGGACATCGTATGCTGCTTGTGGACTGAGGGGGAAGATCTTGCAAGCAGAATATTGTGAGATACTCCCCCTCCCTCCCGGAACGTCGGAACGTCTAGACATGCCCCTGGAGTGGACAACTTGTGATCCTCCAGATGTTTTGGCCTACAGCTCCCATGAGGCCTAGCCAATATAGCCATTGGTGAGGAATAATGGGAGTTGTAGGCCAAAATATCTGGCAGGCCAGAAGTTGCCCACCCTTGGTTTACTCTCATAATTGATCTGGTTGTGTAGAAAAACTGCCATTCAATTGTATTCAACATTTATGAGCTAGAGGAGTACATGGTACATGCAACCATAGGCAAGTCCCATCTACCAGGTCAGACTAATCATCCCTGTGGCTCATTGTTACCTACTATGATGGGCAGGAGCTCTGCAGAGTCTCAGGCTGAGATCTCTCCCATCACCTGCTTCCTGATTTTTTTGACTAGAGATGCCAGGAGTTGTGAAACTGGGACCTTCTGCATTCAGAGTTATACCCCATATGTCCTAAGCATGTCTTTAAAAGCCAAAACAAGGACAGGGATTTCCCAGGGACAGGGCCAAATAATAAAACAATGCCTTTGATGAGATATAGGAAAAGTTCAGCATTTGCGATGAGTTCCAAACCACTATTTGCAAATTGGCACTTAAAATCCCTTCAAGTCTGGGCACCACAGCCCCAGAGAATCAATCAAGGCCACTTGGAAACATCAGCTACATGTGGTTACTTAAGTTTAATTCAAGGCACTAGTCCTGCCAACTTGCAGAGCCAAGTATTTTGCATTGGAAACAGAGTGAGTATAACATTTATTTATTTATTTTTAAAAAAGAACCCACAGAAAAAGGTGAGTGAAAAAATTGGCATTCTAGAACATAAAGTTCTCTCTCTCCCGACTTCACTCCATAGTTCTGTTATGCAAGTGCATTAGAACATGTTGCTAAAATATGGAAATGTTACTACATGTGTAATAGTATACTATGACAGTGAGATTTGGGTGATACAAGATTCACAGGTTGAAAACAGGCCTGTAACTGGACATGTTGTGATGAGAGGACCTAATTTAGAGAACACAAGAAGAAGCTGCCTTCAAATCTTCCTGCAGGATGTTGGAAGATCAGGAACATTGAGGATGGGGCTGGCGCTGCTAGGGATGTTAAGAATATAAGAACATAAGAAGAGCCCTGCTGGATCAGACCAAGGGTCCATCTAGTCCAGCATTCCATTCACACAGTGGTGAACCAGCTGTTGACCCACAAGCAGGACCCAGGTGCACCACCACTCTTCCACCCATGTTCCCTAACAACTGGTGCATATAGGCTTACTGCCTCGGATACTGTTACATAGCCAACAGGATCAGTAGCCATTGATAGCTTTCTCCTCCAAGAATTTATCCAACACTCTTTTAAAATCATCCAAATTGTTGGCCATCACTACATCTTGTCATAGTGAATTTCATAGTTTAACTATGCACTGTGTGAAGAAGTCATATCTGTCCTGAATCATGTCCTGAAGATGGTGCAGGCTCACATGGCCCATGGGCCCTACATGAGTTGGTGTTTGTTTTTTTTGTTCAGGCATAATACCTGAACAGAGCTAGTGTGTATAGAACAAGTCAGTTGGTCAAACATGTAGGTACTTCTTCTCCTGAAAGATGTGAAAATCAGTGAAACTCACGCTTGCTGACTTCTCTGAATTCCATCTCAAAGCCCATTCCAACTTGTGTCGGTATATCAGATTATGAGCTTCTTCTATTTTTTTTTGCCACTCATCCTGTGCCTGATTCCCATGCATGCTTGCGATCACTGCCCACTTTTTACGCAAATAGGAAATTTGCACAAACCAAACAGTGATTGAATGGGAAATTTGCGCAAATCTCCCAATTTGTAAAAATGTCCTAATTTGCTCAAGTTTCCTCCAGGGCTGATTCATTCTACTGAGGACATTTGTGTAAAGGAGGATTTGTTTTGCAGAAATTGAACTGGGAATTGGGAATGAGATGAATGCAAGCACGTGTTTGAGAATTTGTGAATATTTTCAGCAAACACATACTCAAACGGGGCATAACAATATCATACATCCCTAGGTAAGCAGGTGGGAGGTAGAATGTTTGCAGGTTCACTGTGGATGGATCGGGCCCTATTATGTCCTCATGGCATAGTGAGGAGTGTGCAGCTATCAAAAAGGGAAACCATGAAGAATGCCCAAAAAGCTAAAAGCAAAGAAGTAGACAAAAAGGATGTTAAATTCAATGAAAACAGTTCCAATGTATTTCAGATTGTACACAGGTCCTTTTTCAGGGCAATTTGATATCATGTAACAAGAGTTGTTTTCTCCTTAGACGCCAGTCTCCTATGCTAAAGAGGAGTGCAATAGGGTCCAGTTTATCTCAGAATGTATTTAAAAAAAATATTTTTACATTTATCTCTTGCCTTTTCCCCCTCTTGCAAGGAACCCTAGGTGACTTACACGGTCCTCCTCCTCCTCCTCTTCTCCATTTTATCATCGCAATAACCCTGTGAGGCAAGTTAGGCTGAGAGTCAGCGACTGGCCCAAAGTCACCCGGTGAACCTCATGGCCAAGTAGGGACTGCAGCCTGGGTCTCCAGAGTCCCAGGCAAATGCTCTAACCACTCAACAGAATTGGGATCATGATAAACTGATGTATTTTCTGAATTTGGGGAAAAGATGGGAGTAGTTTGGTTCTCTGAGCTCAGTTCTGAGCCTGACCGGGGTAATTCACACCATCACTAATTTCTTAGCACAGTACGGCTGCCAGCGCATTGTCAGAACCAAAATCCTGTATTAGAGAGATGTCTGCTGTGATCTTTCATGAATGGCTCCTCTGATGTTACAGCGTTCACCTGAAGAGGCTGCTCGCTCGGGCTGTTGTTGGCAGGAATAAGTCTTGACAAAATACAGTCAGAACCAACTGTTGTTAAAGACACAGAGTGTGCTTTCCGCCTGCCCAAAGAAAAGTGTTGAACATTCCTTGAAAAGCTGGCGAATTGGATGATGGCAGTGTCTGAAGTTTTGTTTTCAGACCTTGAATGTTATCTTCTTACTTTTCTTGAACATTGACTGAATCTGGTTGGAAAGCATATGCCACTTCTGACTGCAGAGTTCTTTCCCCCTTCCTGGCTTGGTGGGAGAGAGACTGCCCCTTGAGTGACCTGCTTTTAATAAGCTTCCCAGTCAGATCACATGAGTGAACTGTGTTCTCCCCCTCCCTCCGTTTCTTTTCTCTCGCTCGTTCACTCACTCACTCATTCAGTCTGCTCTCTCTATAGTCAAAGCAAGGATCAGATTCCCTGCCTTGAGTAGAAAGAAAAGAAATCTTGGTGAGAGAATTCAAGGAGAAGAGGAGAGGATAAACTGAAAAGAAGAGGAGTGCAGGAACATTGAAAAGATCTAGGGAGAAAGGAGTCAATAATTTCAGAGGAGAAAAAGAGAGGAGAAGAACGGCACTGTATTTGCAGAGCAAAGGTGTAGGAAGCCCAGGACTCATCGTCACGGGTGAATTGAAAACAGTGGAACAGAGACGGGAGATTTTTACAACTCAAAGTAAGTACCAGTGGGTTTGGCTTGTCAGAAGCCGGCAAGTTGGGGAGAGATGCAAAGTAAAAGGCAGCTGGGCATTCCTGAGATGGCATCTTCAGCTCCAAATGTTTCCATGGGTGGAGAAAGTTGATGGAGTCAAGGACCCCGTGGGCGACTTCAGGATGTGTATTTTGTGTGTTCATGTGGAACAAGGCTGACACTCCTTCTGTGTCATGGCAGCGGTGCTTGTATACACTCAAGAGAGATTTATGTTTCTAAAGCACCGAGTGCCAAATAATACGAACATGGTTCATCACAGTTGAGGAAGAGTCCTCAGAGTAGCAGAATACACCAACCAGGGACACCAGTTTATGTTAATTCTGAGTGAATTATGAGGGGCAAAATGTGTGTGTGTGTGTGTGTGTGTGTGTGTGTGTTTCCTTTGGTCCTTCTTTCCTGCTATATCTTTTGCATGAAAAACTGCAAGAAAACCCTTAAAAGTAGAAAGAGGGCCCAGTTCCCCCCACAATCCCACAACCAGGTTCTCCTGCCCTCCCCACCACCCCATCAGGTTCCTCTTGATGTTTGAGCACTGGTGGCATTTTCAGATGGGGTGAAGGGTTGAGTGATACACGGAAGGACTTGTTTCTCCTCATCTTCCCTTGAAGAGTGTGTGCCCAGCCTGGAGCAGAGGGGGAGGAGCTTTTCATACGTCCATCAGTACCAGCTAGTGTTGGTCACTTTTGCTTCTGCTCCACTGGATGCACTGACATTTAGAGGCTGACAGGGACAAGCCTGCAGAGAATTGGGCTCCATGTCAGTTTTTTCATAGCAGAAAAAGCAGCAAAATCACATTGTTCTGCTTCTTTGGGTCTTCTTTCAGGGATCTAATGAGTTTTTACAAGGATGGGTGTACAATGCATCCCCTTTACCTGTATAGAAGGGACCAGAAGTTTAGTGTAACAGTTCCTTTAAAAATGAATTTTATCTATTTATCTATCACATTTGAATGCCAGTGAAAGAACTCAGGGCAGTGTGTGTGTGTGTGTGTGTGTGTGTGTGTGTGTGTGTGTACGGGGTACAGAATCTGAGGCCAGAATGCCAGTGGAGGCTGATGACTTCGATTTCAGTGGGAGTGGGAATCCATTCTGGTTTTCAGTCAGAACCAGTCCAAACTCTAAAGGAGCTATCCAAGGTGCTCAGTTTTCTGGCTGGTTCTGACTAAAACATGGAATGGATTCCCAGCCCTACTGATAGCAGAGCCACCAGCCTCCACTGCTGTGGGACAAATCCTCCCTCTGAAGCACCCACTCTGGTCCTCCAGGGTTCTCCAGCAGGCCATGCCCCCTTCCCCTGGCCTCACCAGGCACCCAAAGCAGCACACATGAGCCTCCTCCTCCTCCTTTCAACTTTATCCTCAAAATAACCCTGTGAGGTAGGTCAGACTGAGAATCAGTGCCTAGCCAAAATCTCCCCGTGAGTTTCTTGTCCAAGTGGGGAGCCCAGGTCTCACCAGTCCCATCCCAGCATTCTGCCCACTACACCTCTCTCTCTCTCTCTCTCTCTCTCTCTCTTTTGTGAACCCCCTCCCCCCATTCTAAAAGGTTGAAATGCCTCTCCTAACGGTTAGTTTCTGGCAGTAAGAGGTTGAAGCTAAAATATGCCTGCATTTTTGGTATTTTGCCTCCCCCCCCTCCCCTTGGCCTTCAGCCCCACCAACCCCTGGAATGTGTCCTCTGAGAACTTTTCCCAAATGGAATTTTGCCCTCAACTGGAAGAGGTTCTTCACCCATGGGTTACATACTCCCATGGGCTACTTATATGTAAAAGATAATAATACCCTGCCTCCACCCCCCACCCCCCACCCCCCGTGGAACTCAATCTAGCATACATCATGTTCCAAGCAGCCTGCCCTCTGGGCACTGACCAAACCAAGTTTACTTTCCTCAGAAGTGAGGGAGGTGTGGCCTTCCAGATGTTGTTGGACTGCAACTCCTCGCCAATAGTGAGGGGACTTGATGGGACTTGTAGTCCATCCAAAAATCTGGAGGCCCAAACATTCCCCTTCCTTGGCCTGGCTTCAGTGTGGTTGCTGTGCCAGATGTGCCTACAGACCATGGCCTGGGATTTCGCTTGTGCCATTGCAGCATGGAGAACCTGCTTTCGTCTTTAATATGAAGAAGGCAGCAGGAGATAGTGCATCCACCATTCCTGCCCATTCCTTCCCACCCCTTCTATAGGGCGACCACTTATGCATTGCCAAAAAAGAGGATATGCACCATCAAAAAAGATGACCAAAAGAGGACACCAGTTTGCATAATATTTGTGCGTGCAAATTTAGAAATAACAGCTATATTTTAAATAGAAATACAAACTATCTCACCATAGAGGAGAGAACTGACTAGGTGACCCACCTGTCTTCTGTCCTGATACTAACTGTGACCAGGCATCTTCAAGGCCCTGGTCACCCTTCTGATGGTTAAACCAGACCTGGACTGGACACCTCTTCAATAGAGGGACCCTTTAAGTAGAGGACTGTCCTATATATAGTAGGACACCTGGTCAGGCTACCAGGAAATGAACCTTTAATATTGCTCCACAGCTGTTGTGGGAATAGGATGAGAAGAAGGACCAAAGAATGGAGATGCAGCAACCATGCCATTGTCCAGGTTGTAACCTGACAATCCTACAGAATGGTAGGGATGTCCCATTTTATCCTCACAATTGCTTGGTGAGGAGTTATGCTGAGTGATGGTGACTGAACCCAAGTTCACACAGTGAGCTTCATGTTGAGGGATGCTTTGAACCCAAGATGCTGGAATCTCAGCTGAACACACTATGCAGGACATCACAGAGAGTGCCACAGAACATAGTATGTCCTGGCATACAGCTCAGTGGGAATAAAGAATTATAAGCAGACCACATTGCCATTTGTCATGATAAAGTTCACTCAAGTTGGTTTCTACCCATGATTACGTGACTCTTTTTTAAACATGGCTCCAAATTACACCTGACCTGATACATATCCTGATAAACTTCAGTTTACATGCCAAGCAAAAACACTCATGTTGCCAGTTCACTCTGTGGTACTAATGTTAATTAAAGTGAATTGGTCTTCAGGGAGATCAAATATCTGAAGCTGGAATAATGGATGAGGATGTAACAACAGTCCAGGCTGGGCTGGAAGCAGATCAGCTGCCCTGGACACAGCCTGTCCTTGCCAAACCCCCAAACATAGAATCATTTAAAAAGAATAACGGGGCAACATTCCTGCCAACCATTCTTGACCTCTGGGCTACATCATCTTTTCTCAGAATTAAATACCTAGACCCAGATCTTTTTCTTTCAAGAAAAAAGACGGAAGGGTTATTTTTTGTTTATTTATTATTTTGGGATCATCCCTGTGCATCCACATGATGCACAGGGAATCCCGGGAGCAGGGAGGGATGATCCCTCCCTTTCCCCGGGATATTGCCCTACCCATTTTCCTGCTTCTCCCGTGGTCTCGGGATGATTCCAAGACCACGGGATGTGTGGCTGGGACACAGTTTGTCCCAGCTCCTCCTGAGTAACCTCGAGGAGCCAGGACCCATGTGGGGGGAACAGGAAAACTTTTTTTATTAAAAGAATACCTACCTTTTAGAATTATAGAATTGTAGAATAGTAGAATTGGAAGGGGCCTACAAGGCCATCAAGTCCAACCCCCTGCTCAATGCAGGAATTGAGCATACCTGACAGATGCTTGTCCAGCTGCCTCTTGAAGGCCTCTAGTGTGGGAGAGCCCACAACCTCCTTAGGTAACTGGTTCCATTGTCATACTGCTCTAACAGTCAGGAAGTTTTTTCTGATGTCCAGCCAGAATCTGGCTTCCTGTAACTTGAGCCCGTTATTCCGTGTCCTGCATTCTGGGATGACCGAGAAGAGTTCCTGGTCCTCCTCTTTGTGACAACCTTTTAGTGAATTCCATAGTTTAACTATGTGCTGTATGAAGAAGTCCTTCCTTTTATCTTTCCTGGATCTCCCACCAATCAGATTCATGGGATGACCCCAGGATTAGTATTATGAGAGAGGGGAGAAACAACTCGCTATCCACATTCTCCACACCACCTTGATGAAAGAAGTGCTATCGGGGTAAGAAAGCCACTGGGTAATTAACCACAACCAGGCAAAACAATGGAAGATTTGTATCTGCAATATGCACAGATCTGAAGAATTTGCATATGGGGAAAACTCCCTTCCCACCTTTGATTCAGAAAAACTGTTCGCAGAGAAGCATATTTCTGATCTGAGGTGTTTGGAGGAGAATGCCCTCTGCTCCTACTTTCATCTGAGGTTGTCTGTACAGGCTGTTTTCTTCCCCTGCCAGACACAGGAGGAGTGAAGAGGAGGCAGTGAACCCCTAGGGGGATTATTCCTGAAGGCTAATAGGATAATGGAACAAGTTCCATGATCTCAGCTAAGTGTGGATTTGATGAAACAGCAGAGAGCTCCATTTAGCTATTTCTTAATAACATCACTTTGAAATTATGGTGGATCAATATGGATAAATATTAAAAAGCTTTGAGGAAGCAGGGGGAAATGGAGAAGGAAGTATTGAGTTTCTGTCTGGACTTTTCTGTCACAGAGAGTGCACTCAGGGAAGACAGGAGGCTAACCGTTCGAATCCAGAAGGCATAGACTAGAAACAACTGTGGAGTCAGGAAGTGTCTGGATCACATCAAAACCAATTAGTGTCAAAATCTGTCCTGTGATAAGGAGGTTAACCCTGAGATTTCCTTGGCTTGACTTTTGTTAGTGTCCCCACACACCCACACTGCCCCTGTTCAGATGACACTTGGGGAAGGGTGGTTAGGCTAACCATGCTGCATGGTGGTTAACATTAACCACTATGTGTGCTGCTGCCAAGTGACCACTTAACCACCCTCTGTAGCATGGTTAATCTAACCACCTACCATCAGGCAGAATGCTGCAGCCCTCTGGCCACTTCCTCATGTATCTCAGCATCCTCAGTGGCCCAGACCGCCAGCGGCGGCCATTATAAGCCAATGCTAGTTACAGCCGTGGGTAGCCATTACAGGATCAGTGCTGCAGCAGTCACTTTTTAATCTTTTAAACTTTGGGGGAAATGCAAACATAAACAAACAAACGAACAACAGCCAAAAATGCACATTTATTTTATTTTATTTATTTATTAAGACATTTGTATCTAGCCCTATATCACGAGGATCATTTGTGCATTATGACATTGCCTAATACACATTTTTGGATGTTTCCCGCCCAAACCAAGACAATCCGATTCCATTGACAGGGACAGTGTGGCTAATGCTCAAGGGCGAGATCACCCATTTCAACCACAGAGATCCAGCAGGAGCAGCAGCCCTTTTTGGCTGCTCTTGCAAAGGAGCTCTATGGTAGCACTTGGTTAACCATGGCTAACTATGGGGCCCTGTTCACACAACACACTAAGCCATAGCTAGGGTTGCTTAAACAAAAATGTCATTCATATGACATGCTAAGCCATCATTATTAGCTCAGAATGCTTAACCATCATGGCTTAGTGTGTCATGTGAACAGGGCTACTATAAATTATAGTTATTAAATGAGTTATAGCTGTAATTAAATGAGCAAGAGAGAAGAAGAAGAAGAAGAAGAAGAAGAAGAAGAAGAAGAAGAAGAAGAAGAAGAAGAAGAAGAAGAAGAAGAAGAAGAAGGATGATGATGGAGAGCCAATGTAGTGTAGTGGTTAGAGTGCTGGACTGGGACTCAGGCGATCTGGGTTCTAGACACCCCCCCTTGCTCCTGAAGCTCACTTAGTAACTTTGGGCCAGTCACTGACCTATCTCATAGGGTTGTTGTGTGGATAAAATAGGGAGAAGGAGGATCATGGGCTCCTTGGAGGAAAGGTGAGATATGAAAGCAACAAATAAATAAGCAATAACAAAAATAGAATACATTATTATTCATATGTTTTGGATTTATTCTGCTGCACAATTTCATTTACGTTTTAAGGGATTTGTATGAAGGGAGGTAAGACCAAGGAAGAATTTTATCCTTGGCCACACTCAGAGAAAACATCATTAGTGTATTACATCGTTAACTCTGTCTGAACCCTCACATATCTCAAAGAAGATCACTCTATTCAGTGTGCAGCTTGGTAATTTTTCGACCCTGGACTTACTGGCTTCATGGAGTGGGAGTGGAGGCTTTCAATGGCCATGTGAATTAATTCAGTTGTGAAGCACAACACCAACATTTCTTTGCCCTCCCCCCTCCGACCACCATTTCATACTTTAAAAACGGCTTCTATATTCCTCATACAACAGAACAACAACAGCAAAAATAAACGGAGTACTGTGCAGTTTTGCACTTAAATCGTAGCACTATCATCAATACAGGAATAAAATTGAGTTTGCACCTGCTGACCTGCTGCTCCCATTACCTGAGGCTCTCTGGGTATTATTCCCCTCTCCTGGGGAGGGAGGAGGCTGTGGGAACCAAGCTGCCCCACTGATACTAATATGTAGCACAGCTGCTGAACGGTATGCATAGTGGGCATTAAGTAATATATGAGAAAGAGAACCTTCTCTTTTCAGTGCCATTAACATCCTGGCCAATGGTACAAGAAAATTGCATGACTTTCTATCCAACATCCTTTTCAAACATTACAAACATTTTCTGGAAAAATTACATGTAAATAGGGAGCATGAGGGATTCAATTTTTGGGTTGTATCCAGTAGGGGTGTGATCCACTCCGATTAGGAGCGTAGAAGCAGTAGCGGATTGGCCTGCTCCGCCTTACCCAGAGGCGGAGTAGGAGCGGACCGCGGACCCATAGAAGCAAGGCAAAGAGAAGCGACCATTTTTCGGAGCTCCTAGTTCAGGCGGAGCGCTCCGGTCGCCATCTTGAAAACATTTCGCCATAGGATTGCATTGCGGCAAATAATCGCGCATAACTAGGTTGTTTTTGAAGCTATCGTTCTGGAAATTCTTGTGCTCAGAGAGTCGTGGATGGGGGTCATTTTGAGACCACTCTTACCTCTCTGCGTCGTGTGGGTCGCGTGCTATATTTTTTTGAAAATCGGGTCAACCGCGCGGCTCAAACGGCGTTTTCGGCTTTTCGCCCATAGGATTACATTGAGGGAAAGAATCGGGGATAACTGGGGGGGGGTGTTAAGCTATCATTCTGAAAATTCTTGTGCACAGAGAGTCGTGGATGGGGGTCATTTTGAGACTACTCTCAACTTTCTGCGTCGTACGGGTCACGCGCTAGAAGTTTTTAAAAAATCGGCGGGAAAAATACCTTTTGCAAAGGGCTGAGGGGCAGAGTCAGCTCCCGGTCATGATGATCCCAAAGTTAGAGGAGGGCATAGGCAAAACAGGTAACTTGGGATTCTGGAAAACTTCTCTTTCTTCATCTGAACGGGCTTTTCCCCGTGTTTTTTAACACAGTAGCCCCACCAAATGCACAAACACAACCTGAAATCATATACTAAGCCAAGAATAAGAGATAGAAACACAGCACTGCTCCCCACCCTAACTTTGGGGAACAACTGAAAAGATGTGGTGCAAGGGGATGAGCTCCCCTAGGGCATCTCATTGTGGACGTGCCCCCACTCTCTCCTGCACTGGAAGGCCATTAGAGCCTTCCAAAGAGAGTAAAACGGTGGAGCAATGCCTATCATGAGTTGAAGTGAATGTTCACTTTTTAGTGGTGGAGCGATGCCTGTTATGTGTTGAAGTGAGCGTTTACTTCTTAATCTCAGAGCTGTTGGTGGCTGTCTTGAGTTGAACTGGCAGCTGCTTCCCCCTCCCCCGGGCACGTCCCCCTATTGCTGGTAAAAGACAGATATAGCCTTTTTTAAAAAAAAATCTTCTTGCTGTTTATTCAGCAACACTGCTGCTTTTAATTCCACCCCTCCTTTGTTTATTTATTGATTTATTCCATTTTATATGCATTACTGGCTTATCCTTGGCTCACTTCCTTATGCCCCCAGAAATGCCAGCTGCATGCCTGCCTGCCTTCCCTCCCTCCTCCCCTGCCCACCTCGCAGGGATGTTGTGTGTGTGTGGCTTTGACTCAGGGGAGAAGTCCTTCCTGCGCTCACTTGGAGTTTTGGAAGTTCCAAATTTTGCAGGTTTAAGCCCTGCCAAAAAACAGGGGATGATGGGACTGCCTTGAGTCTTGGCGTGCGTATGTATCCCTGGATAAGCTTTCATGGTGGTGAGTTTGAGGTTTTTTTTTAACGTGCAAAATTGATGGAGCTATGGAAAGGGGTGTTGGATTTTCATAAATTCCCCAAAAATCAGGGGATGATGGGACTGCCTTGAGTCTTGGCGTGCGTATGTATCCCTGGATAAGCTTTCATGGTGGCGAGTTTGAGGTTTCTAACGTGCAAATTGACGGAGCTATGGAAAGGGGTGTGAATGGGGTGCCCGATTTTCAAAAATTCCCCAAAAATCAGGGGATGATGGGATTGCTTTGAAACTTGGCGTGCGTGTGTATACCCCCATGAGGTGTCATGGTGCCAAACGTGAGGTTTCTAACTTGAACAGAAAAAAAGTTGTATAATTTTTTAGCTTTCAATGCAAGCCTATGGGGGGGGGAAACGGAGCTCCGGATCCGGATCCGGAGCTCCGAGCGGAGCGGAGCGGAAGTGGGCGGAGCGGGGGCGGGGCGGAGCGGCCCGATCCGGAAAATGGCTGATCTGCAAGTGAAGCGGAGCGGGGGGTCCGTGCACACCCCTAGCATCCAGTGTTTGTCCTACTCAGAGTAGACCCAGTGAATCGAATGAGGCTTAAGTCCAGGTCATTTCAGTGGGTCTTCAATCATTAGACTGATACAAACTAATTTGATCTGCATCTCCTAGACGAATGTGCATATTTTGCTGGCTGGGGAATACTGGGAGTTGTAGGACTTTTTTTCTGTCTCAATGTGCATAGGATTGTGCCCTTAGAAGTGTGTATTAAAATATATATTGAAATACTTTTCTTAAAAAAAAAAGTGGGTGGTGGTGGAAAGCAAGTTAATGTGTAAATGGGACAAAGCAGACTTCTGGGTAAACAAATAGAAATGTGACATGGACATCCCACGCCTGATGGGCGCAGTGCTCCTGAGGTGCTCTGCACCTTGTGCGCAGGTCCCAGCTCCTCGTGAGGAACCGCAAGGAACAAACTGCAGCGCCTGGCCACACATTCTGCGGTCTCGGGCTTAGCCCAGGACTGTGGAAAAACCGGGCTCAAAGGGTAAGGTGAGATCTCGGGGCAAGGGAGGGATCATCCCTCCCTGATCCCGAGATTTTGCCCCATCTAGCTAAGGCCTCAGTTTTGCGATAGGTATCATGGATGGGATTCATTTCATGGCTCTCCCTTATCTTGCAAGAAAAGTGTGCAGCATTCAGTTTATGCCACAGGGCATGAAAACAGGTCATTGTAACCAACACACACATACACATAATTCCTCATGAGACTGCAGTGCCCTGCCTGTGCTTGACCCAGATCTTTGGTGTAATTGCCTTTGATTTTATCTTCCTTGCTCACAGAGAACATATGCTTTGAAAACAGCCTCATGGCCATTCACCTGTCTGGCCATCTCCCAGCCACCCTCAACCTTGAGTACTAGTGCGTCTTTCTTTATTGTCGCCCGGCTGAATTTCCATTGTGCTTTGAAGTTTCTTTGTACTTCACCTTGGGCTTGAAGCAGCTGGGAAATGTTCTGTGCATACCAAAGGCACAGTTAGTACACACTGTTGCCACCTTTCCTTGCGTCCAACTTTCAAATCCCCCTCCCCCCCCCCCGCCCCACAACTGCCAGGCCTGAATGTCACTGCTGAATGCAATGCACCTTCATGGGCCATATCAGTTCCACATTGTGTTCATTCATTCCCTTCCATGACTGCATCAACCTGCACATTTTTAAAAAACGCATGAAAATTTGTGCAAAATATGTGCACTTTTTAATACATGTTTTGGTTCATTTTTTGAGCCAAGAACTGCATTGCAAAATTCAGAGATGTGTGAAAAGTGAAAGGTATCTTTATTAGGTTCTGTGTATTAGCGCAAATCAGATCCGTTTGCTTAAACATGTTGACTGAACATTTGGTTTTGGGTTATCTTTTGCAAGGCAATAAATAAATAAACGGAGACGCTCTGAAATTCTGTAAACAGATTACACACATAGTGTTATTGTTGTCATTAATTGTGAAGATTTGCTCCATCTGCTTCTTGCTGCAACTGAAATATTTGCTCCTTGTGTGCCTTTCTTTTGCTCTTTGGACGCTGCTGTGGTACTACATCGTTCCTTCACATTTTGTGTTATGATGGGGTGTCTTCACAGGGAATGCAGAAATGTAGTATGTTTTTGAACTCCCCCAGTTATAGGAGAAAGGCTGTAATTCATTGGTAGATCACATGCTTTGCATCAGAAAAAATCCAAAATTCAATTGCTGGCATCTCCAGAGAAGGCTGGAAAAAAACTAGGCTGTGCATTGCTTCGCTTCTAGATCTGGGCCGAAGAAGCCCAAAGCAGGTTGGATCACTCCTGAAATACTTAGGAACACTTGATCCTAATCCTGACTGCCCCTCATTCCTCCCCCACTCAACACCCCCAGACACACCTGCAAAGGTGTGTGAGGTAGACAGCACTGAACTTAATGGAACGATGGTTGGTCTGATATGTTCTAAGGCAACTTCCTGTGTTGCTATGCAGTTTGCCAGCACCAGGCAGAAACTGAAAACCATCTCTTTGGGGGTCAATATACTATGACTTTTGTAAACAGGGATTTGAGTAGAAAGCACATCAATTGTTTTTTTCAAACGGATTCTAAGAACACTTTGGTCTTTTATTAAACTCAGTTGAAGCCTATCCTCAGGACTTGGCTAGACCTAAGGTTTATCCCGGGATTGTCCCGGGGCCATCCCTGTTCATGTAAATGACACACAGGGGATCCAGGGAGCATGCAGGGATGACCCTGGGACGATCCCGGGATAAACTTTAGGCCTCAGTTACAACAGAATGTGCCCATCCCTGAACTTTCTATATCTATATTTTGATTATTACCTAGTAGGTAAAAGCAAACAAACTCACAAACAAACCTGTAATATGTGACTGTCTACAATTTTGCTAGCTTGGGAATCAATTCCGCCCTTACTGTTCTGTCAACATTTGAAAACTTTGTTTTGAAAACTTTGTCAGCTTCGTTGGGTTCAAAGTGCTTTTTAGGCTGAATTAAGTTTTTTTAAAAAATTACCTCAGAAAGGTAATTGCAGTACCTCCAGGAATGGTGCACATTAATTTTTGTGAACCGCCCAGAGAGCTCCAGCTATTGGGCAGTATAGAAATGTAATAAATAAATAAATAATAAATAAATAAATAAATAAATAATAAAGTCTCTCCCGCCTCACCCTTTTCTTTTTGGCTACAGTGCCTTGATCAAACCTGTGCTGAAGAACTCTACCTTTAAAGTCTTAATGCAAGAATTGTTCAGGATACTCAAATGTTTACAGGGTCTTACCTGTGATTAGGGTGGCCAAGTGTCCTATTGTACAGAGGACAGTCCTCTATTTGAAGGGCTATCAGAGGGCAGTCTTTTATCCATCCATCCATTCATTCTTTGGAGGACAGCCCAGGTTAAAGAGAAAGAATCCTAAGAACGCAGAGCAAGGGCCTTGAAGCAGCCCATTAACAGTTTGCAGTACCTGGACAGCAGACTGAGCAGGTGTTAAAGTCACCAGGTCACAGGATTCCCCACTATGGTGCAATGTATGGTATTTTTATTTAAATGGTAGTAGTGTAGTTCTTTCTAAATTTGCATCTCTACATATAATCCAGCATATGCAAATGTCATGCAAATCTCTGCCTTCTTTTGTAGTGATGGGTGGTTTTTTGGGGTGGGGTGGGGGCAATGTGTAAGTGGCCATCACCCTCCCAATGAGTAATGAAAATTTCTTCCTCATAGTCAGGTGCTGAATTCACTAACCCAAAACTATTCTTTCAAATGCTGCTTTCAACCGCAGCTTTTAAAGCTCAACTAAAAACTTTTCTTTTTCCTAAAGCTTTTAAAACTTGATGTTGTGCAGACTTCTACTGTTACTTTCTACTGTTAGTTTTACCCTACCCTGTGCCTGCTTACCCTACCCTGTGCCTGTTTGCATTCTCTTCCCCTCCTTATTGTTTTACTATGATTTTATTAGATTGTAAGCCTATGCGGCAGGGTCTTGCTATTTACTGTTTTACTCTGTACAGCACCATGTACATTGATGGTGCTATATAAATAAATAAATTAATAATAATAATAATAATAATAATAATAATAATAATAATAATAATATAATAATAACAAAAGTTTTGCAGCCTGTATCGTGGATGCTGCAAGCTGGTACCATTAGGTTTCGGTTGGCAGGTCAGCAGGGAGGGAGCCATACCACATTTATCCATCCTACTGCTAAGAATCCTTGCAGCTACTGAGGGAAGGCCTCCAGGGTGCCCGGATTGTCTCCCAGTGGCCTGGGCCACCTGACTGAGTTGTTTGTTTGGATTGCTGTGTTCCCAGAGGTCACAATGGCGTTTTTGTTTTGTGTGAGAAACTGTCTGGCTTCCATTAGCTGAGGTGCCGCTGAGTGAGCCTGCAAAGGGGGTAGGGAAGGGGGGGGGCGGTAGAGAAATAAATAAAAATCTCAGTGGAGTTTCTCTCGTGGACCAGTGAGTATACACATTAGCCAGTGTTCATGGGCTTTCCCTCCATCTGCAGCGGAATCTCCCTGGTTTTGTAGCATCTTTTCCTTCCAGATTAAAGTGAAGATTATTGTTAACAGATTTTGTGTAAACTTACAAAAGAGACAAAAACAAATCACTAGTGCAGTTCTTACCACACTTCAACATGTAAGAAAACTTGCTCACTAGCAGAAATATGCCGTCTCTGAAATGAGCAACCTCCAGGCATGTGAACCTCTCTGTACCTCTCTCTACGTGAATGGTTTGCCCTGGGGTGGATTCGCAGTAGCGGCAAGTCATCTACATGACGCAGCCGCCATTGCAAAGCCATCCGGGGGGCAAACCCCGGTCACCATGGGCAGCCCCAATGCCTGTAAAAATAAAAAAGGAGGGGGAGGAGAGGCTATTTCCTACCCCCTTTTTATTTATTTTTTATTATCTGTATCCCTGCAGTTGTGCAGATACACATAATAAAAATGAAAAGAAATGTGGGGGAGGAATGGATAACTAAAGGGAGTAGAGGTGGTTTGCCCTGAGTCCCTGCCCCCTCTTTGCATCCTCCTCTGGCTGTCTCGCTCCTTCCCCCCCCTATTTTTTATTTTTATTATCTGTATCTAGATACAGGTAATAAAAATAAAAAATGGGGGAGGAACAGCCCTGTTCCTCTCCTCCCCCTGTTTTTTGTTTATTTTTAAAGAGGGGAAAGTTCACACTTGCATTCCTTCCCATGTAGAAGTCGGGAAGGAACGCAAGTGTGGGAGCATGGCACCTTGTGCCGCCGTAAAGGCAGGGACTGATTCTGATAGACAGAGTGATAGAGAGAAGGTTTTGCCAAGAATACATTTCGATGCATTACATAGAGGCAGGAAGTACTTGAGATTTGGAAAACTGGTTCAAATCCTGCTTATTGCTTCATGACAAGTTTTCCTCTTTTAGAAGAAAATTCTCATTCCCTCCATCTAACACTGAAGGGAATTTCCCTTGTAGCTGCTCCTGCAGTTGTCCCAGCTTGTCCCAAAAATCATTTGGACTTTTTTGAGCAGTCCTACTGAGTGCTTGAAAACATTTGAGGAGTTCTCCAAGCATTCAAAAGGAAAATGCACGAAGTCAACATGGCTGGAGTGCACCCTTCTTTCCCTGCAGCTTCCCTTTGCCTTACCTTAGGAAAAGGGGAGGGGGATAATAGATGGGAGGGAGAGGTCACTACAACAGAAGAGAGCCCATGTGGGGCCTCTCCTGTGGGGTAGTCAGGAGGGGAGACTGGTGGATCTGATTTCGGTGGGATAGAGATTCCATTCTTGGATTTAGTTACACCTAGAAATCTAAAGGAGCTATCCAAAGTGCTGGTCCCATTTAGCGGCAAAGGTGATAGTTGCCTCTCTGTTTTTCCTGAGTTTTGCCAGATGGGCTTTTCATCCCTTTTAGTGAGGGTGCTTTGGAAGGGGATGAGAGGAGACTGGTGTAGGCTCAAGATATCTCATATCTTGGCCTCTCTGGTCTCCTCTCCTCCGTACACCCTCTTTCCTCCTCCTCCAAGGTTACTCTTCTGTTCTCAGAGGGCAGCTGGTGTGGTTTTGTCCATGCCACCTGTAAGGAGATGTAGTGGATCCTTGATTCCCCCTCTGAAGTTGGAACGCTGTCTTTGACCTTGGAAGCATTTTTCTAAGCAATTGTATGGTTCCTGGGACACTCTCCCAGGGACCAAAGGTTTGCTTTATAAATGTTATAGAGTACAGGACACTAAAAGTCATAGTTGTCCCACACAGTCATTTTCCAAGTGGTATGACAATTGGAAGAATATTGTGTAGTAGTGGGCATACTGGGCATAATCCATCTAGCTACTGATGTTCCCTTTTGTGGTGTGGGAGCTGCTGCAATATGGCTCCTTCCAGTGCCCTTTGTAAATGTTGGATGTCTGGGGTCACATGAGAGGAGTCCATGCCATGGCTATTTCCTATAGCAGCACACTCCAGTTCCCAAGATGGTGTAGAAAAGTGTCACAGCATAGATCCACATGAATTTAGAGTCCAATGTTACTGACTGGCACAGGGAGGAGCCATGCAAGTGTGGTTTTGCATGCTGCTAAAAGTAATTCTGGAACACGTCCTAAGTCCCATTAATTTCAGTGAAGGAGATTTAAGTGCATTCTTAATTCTCCCATTGAAATAGATGAGCCTTAAAAGTGCTTAACTTTGGCTGGAGCATGCCTTATCATTATAATTAAATTAGAGGGATATGCCGTCTACTATACCTAGCAGAAAGGACAATTTAAGTTCATAGCTTGGTCAAATTGTAAAACTTGCTTCACTTTTTCTGTCTTGCTTTTATGGGGTGTATGTCAAAGAGCTCCAGATCTCAGTGCATATTAGAATTAATTTTTGACTTGAGGTTAACAGAAGTGGTCATGGAATTGCCACACTGAAACAGCAGAGGGGCATTTCAAAAAGGGTTACCAATCCAGTTATTCCTAAACCATCTGGTCCAATATAAGGTTTTGGTCTACAACAAGTTCTGTTGAAAGGCAACTTCAAGGATTGTCTGGAAGCCCAAATGGCCAGCTTCTCAGTCCAAATGGCAATAGCACTCTCTCACACATTTTTTTTTATTGGACACTTCTGAGCCACAGAGATGTGAGCCAGACAGAACCTGCAGGAGGCTCCAGTTACTTCTCTCCAATATCTGTAGGGTTCTCTCTCTCTCCCTCTCTGTGGCCACAGCTAGACCTAAGGTCTATCCTGGGATCATCCAGGGTTCGCCACTGCCTGAGCACTGGATCCCCTGTGTGTCACCTAGATGAACAGGTTTGACCCCGGGACGATCCAGGGATAAACCTTAGGTCTAGCTATGGCCTGTGTCTCTCTTGTCATTCCACACAGCAATCGGAGGGGCTGTAGTTCAGTTGTAGAGCAAAGGCCCCTGTTCTGATCCATGGCATCTCCAGGTTGGGTAGGAAAACATTTCCCTGAAACCCTGGTGAGCCCTTGCCTAGAGATGGATGGACTCACCTGCGTCTGGCTCTGTTGGATGCTTGTGAAGCCACCTGCACTGCCCACCCCTGCTCGCCGGGCTGTGCAAACTTCTTCGTGGCTCAGTGAGCACTTTGCAAAGCTCTGAGCTTGTCTGCCCTTTGTCCGGAGCCTCCTTCTCCTACCTTGCAGAAATGGTGGCCGTAAAGGCCCCATATACGTAACGTGGGAAATATGCAATTTCTGGAGCCTGCGTTGTGCACAATAATGGAGTCTCTGGAAATCACATCAATGGATAGTTCAGGAAAAATGGTTTGGGAGACAGATCTGAATGTACAAATAGGACAACAGAGCTGGGAGGGACTATGGAAACAAAGAGCGTTAAGAAATATGTCAGTGAGAATAAAAGAGAATTACTTTAAAATTAAATGGAGGTGGTACCTAACCCCGGTTAGATTAAATAAGATAAATAATCAGCATTCAGCAAATTGTTGGAGAGGATGTGGGGGAAAAGGAACGTATTTACATATGTGGTGGGAATGCAAATATGTACAAAAATTGTGGAAGATGGTGTTTTTGGAGATTGAAGAAATTGTGGGAATGAAGATAGAACAAACACCAAAAGTTGCATTACTTTCACTATTTGAAGATTTAAAATGTAAAAAAGAAATTAAGGAATTGATAACGAATTTGCTGACTGCAGCAAGATTAATTGTAGTTAGGAACTGGAAGATTCAAGGAGATTATTGTATTGAAGAATGGTACAAAGAAGTATGGGATATAGCTATTAATGATAAATTGACTTGTAATATTAAATTGAGAAGAGGTATAGCTAAAACAAATGATTTTGAAGGAATCTGGAAACAGTTCCTAATATTTTTGTTTTCTAGGGAAGTGGGAAACCACCAGCAGAAGAAAGTATGAGATTTTGGAATCAGGAATGAGATCCCGAGGTGGGGGGTGCACTTATATGTTAAGTTTGATTATGTTATATAGATACGATATTAATGTTAATCAACATTTATGTAGTATGTTGTTTTCTTTAATTGTAATGGTGTATGTTTAAGTATTGTAGAAAAAGAAAAAAAAAGGAAATCACGTATTTCTCACATTGTGCAAATGGGGCCTTTACAGCCACTATTTATACAAGGTAGGAAATATGAAATGTAATTCATGAAACCTCTGTTGTGTGTAACAATGGAGGCTCCAGATGAGGCCAGACAGTTTCCAGGTACTCATTGGGCTGCAAGGTGCTCAAAAAGCAGGCCTGCAAATGTGACATGGCCCAGGAAGTTGGGTCTGGGGGGCAGACATGGGGGAGTCCATTGTACTCCAGGACTCAGTTGGGTACCCTATCCCTGCCAGTCTCTGTGGGCAATATTGGGCTAGATAGACCCATGGTCTGATATGATATAGGGCAACTTCCCATGTTTCTATGTTTCCCAGGGATGCAGAAGAGGTACAGATTGTGGCATTAGGGTGCAGAACTGAGCTTCCTGAAAAGCTTAGTTTTATTTTTAAAGGACATTTCTAGCCCTTAAAGCTGCAATGATGTGTATATAAGCGGGTTGGCAATGCCTGTTGAAATCACAGAAGCCAAAAGGGTAGTTGAATAAAGTGTAGAACCGGCACACACAAAAATCTTACACATTTTATATGGATTTTAAAGTAAAGTACACATGGTTCAATATGCTTGTTATGGTAAAATAAGATGCTTGTTGCTATGCTTTTAAAGCTGAAAACCGCATCACAAAATTCAGAGAAGGCCAGAATCAAAGGGATAACTGCATTCCAATCTGTATGCGAGATTGGGAGGTGCAAATTTGGACAGTTAGTTTCTGAATGTGGACTCCAAAAATCCTTGAGCATCCCCTACCAGTGACTAGCAAAATCAGAATAAATTATGCAAAATAAAAGAAATTTAGAGAGCACAGGAAGCTCTTTATACCAGGTAAAACTATTTGTCCTTCTAGTCCAGTATTATCTGGTCTGATTGGCAGCGATGGCTTTCCAGAGTCCCAGGCAGAGAAAAGGATTTTCCCATCACCTGCTACCAGATCCTTTTAATGGGACACATCAGGAATTGAACCTGGACCTTCTGCAGGCAAAGTATGTAATCTACCATTGATCTACCATTTCCCCACTTAGCCCAGTCTTCTTAATTTATTCAGATCACAGAACCCAGCTTTTCTTTGGCAAAGGTTGGATTGCTACGGGGTTGGGGTTGTGAGTCAGAAGAAGACAGAGACTGGTGTTTGCCTGAAATCCCATAGGTTTTTGAGAGTTGGTTGCATGGCGCTTCTCCCAGTTGGTTAATTCCTGGAACTCAGGGTAGCTCTTTCTGCTCAGAGAAGCAGAAAATAACGGTGCTGTGGGTATTTATGGAATGAACAGCACAAGTGTTGTCAGGTAATATTTACGAATCTCAGGGGAAGTATTGTTAATTCAGAAGCCATAGATATGAAACAATAATTTAGATTGCACACACACACCTGTTTCGGTTGACTCCATTGGAGGATCCCCTTGAGAAGTCTACACAATATTCTAGGCCACCTTTCCTCAAACTGGTGTTTGATGTATTGGACTACTATTCCCATGGCCAAAGGCCATGCTGGCTGAGAATAATGGTAGTTGCAGTATAACACATATATGTGATGGAACCATGTTGGTGAAAGTTGTTGTAGGACAACTTAGGCTGCCATCTTACACACATTTACCTGGGATTAAATCCCACTGAGCTCTATGGGGCTTACTTCTTTGAGTAGACATGTCTAGGATTGCACTGTTAATAATTCTGTGTTATTGGCATATTGTTGTAGACAAATTCATATGACTGAAATGAGGTCCTGGCTATGTGACATATTCAACACACATTACAGCTGGCTGTTTGGCCAAACAATCAATTGCTGCATTTTCTGTCCAGATTAATTTATTCTGATCAGTGATTGGAGTTAATTATCTTTTCCATGCAAGGCAGCTGGCCGTATGACAGACAAATCACTTTGCTCTTCAGCTAGTTGTTGTCATTTGTTATTTATAAAGTGTCTAAAAATTTCCAGATACTGTGTGGAACATAACAAACAGCACAGGCCCCTGCTTTCTGCCTTACAAGTGAATAGACCCCGTTCATAATGAAAGGGAGGCAGGAGCAAAAAAGAAAATATGTTGAGGCATAAATTCTTAGAGCTGTAACATTGACTCAGTTATATAAACTGGGCTGTTGGTACTGTGTGAATCAGTTCTTCTTAATAATCATTCTCCACATTGTGCCTAGGGTGACCATGTAAAAAGGAGGACAGGGCTCCTGTACCTTTAACAGTTGTAGAGAAAATGGAATTTTAGCAGGAGTCATTTGTTTGCATTCAGCACCTGGTGAAATTCCCTCTTCATCACCACAGTTAAAGCTGCAGGAGCAATACTAGAGTGACCAGATACAAAAGAGGATAGGGCTCCTGCAGCTTTAAATGTTGTGATGAAGAGGGGATTTCACCAGGTGCTATATGCATGCAAATGACACCTGCTGAAATTCCCTTTTCTATACAACTGTTAAAGGTACAGGAGCCCTGTCCTCCTTTTCATATGGTCAGCCTAATTTAATAAAGCCCCCCTCCTTAAGATGTATTTATTTGCATATAGCTTTGAAAAAGCCTGCAATATTTACAATGCAATTCTATATAAGTCTACTAAGTAGGAAGTCCTACTAGGTTCAATGGTGCTTACTCCCAGGTAAAAACCCCTTCCTGGATGCTTGAGCAAGGCAGTGGTCTCTCTCTCTCTTTCTCTTAGAGCTTTTCTACATGAGATATTTAGCATGTGCTCAACATTACCTACTCATGGTTGTTTACATATTTAGATGATGTCATGATCCTTTAAATAGCACTTTTACCTCTTGACCAGATACAAAAGAGGGCAGGGCTCCTGCAGCTTTAACTGTTGTGACGAAGAGGGGATTTCATCAGGTGCTGCATGCCTACAAATGACACCTGCTGAAATTCCCATTTCTATACAACTGTTAAAGACCCAGGAGCCCCGTCCCCTTTTTCATAGGGTCTCCCTAGCTGAAAGTGGCTCCGTGCATTTACCCTCTGAGGAAAATCTAGGATTGGGAACCCAGTACAAGCCAGAATCAAAGGGGCCAGATCCACACCAAGCAGGATATAACCCCTTGAAAGTGATTTGAAAATGGTATATGTGTCCTGTGCCCCAACAGTTGGCAATACCGTGATAAAGCAGTAGTGTAGATCCTGCCAGGTAGGCACGGTTGGGCACCTCATGAGGGCCGACATCCCAGCAGGGGCCCGCTGACAAGAGCCCCCTCAATTTGCTCCTCCTCTTCCCCATTGCTGCAGCCTGCTTGTTCACCTGCCCCTCACCCAGACAACAGTGGTGGTGTAATGGAGCAGCAGATGCCCTTGCCTACTTGTTCATTGGATCTCATCCTATCAAGCAAGCAAGTGGTCGTAGTGGTGAGAAAAGATGGTTAGGATCAAGAGCAGCTGGTGACAATGGTGATGAGAAGGCAGACTCACTGATGGAGGGCACAGGAGGGTATCTTGCCCAAGCTCCCTCAGAAACCTGGAGCCGGCACTGACCCAGTATTTTCCTCGTAAGGTGTAGTTCCACTGTGATGTGCCTTAGCACAAATCAGGATGCTCAATTAGTTGCCTCAGTTCTCTGGTTGATCTAGCTAAATTCTTGATAGTTTTCGCCAGAGTTGCCAAATAATCAGGGCCGGTGCCAGACTATTTTGCGCCCTAGGCAAGGCGAGCTACTTGCACCCCCCCACACACAAATTGCCAACTTCGATTCAGCTGTTCAAGAAGAGTTTCTGAACTATTATTTTTCCTTTTATTGTGTTTTTTTTCTTAAAACAGCTAATTTGTATAAAACTGTGACCCTTAAAGGGCAGTACTGCGCCCCTCTGAGGTCTGTGCCCTAGGCGGCTGCCTAGTTGGCATAATGGTAGCTCCAGCCCTGCAAATAATTCAAGCTCTTTTACTTGATTAATCATCTCCCTGTTTAAATTTAAATGTGCTGATATATCATGAACACCTTTCCTTTCCTTTCCTTTTACATCTTCTATTGCATAAAGGCACCAGAGGAGGTGGGTTGACTCAAAATCAAACAAGTGCATCCATACCTCACTAATCATCATTCCCCCCTCGCTAGGAATTATGGTTTTGAAATTTGAAATTGGTTTTTGTCAAACCCTATCAAATCTTGGCTATTACTGCATGTTACCACCTCCATCTGATCTTTCATACCGGTATAACCCTGAAGGTTATGCATTTCGTCCTCCTGTTCTGAAAAGAAAGCTACAGCACAGAAATCATTTAGTTTCTGAACAATCTCTTCATCCTTTCTGATTGCTCCCCCTTTCCGTAGCCTGGTAGCCTAGCAGGCCCACCAATTCTCCCACAAGGCATCTTATTTCTGATGTACTTAAAGCAATCCTTATGGCTTGTCACCTTGCATTTGCCTCTTCGTTCCTCAAATTTGCTCCTAGGCCTCTCTTTAATCTCCAATTTACATCTTGCCTGCCAAAGTTGCTCCTTTCCATTAGCATCACTTGGGCTGGATATCCCATTTCTTTTTAGAAGGGGACTTTTTGTTTTTTGCCTATGTAAGTTCTGATACTTATTTATGCTGGGGGTTTGTGTTTGATTTCCCCAGTTTTTTGTTTTTGTTTTGCTTGTAAGGAGTTTTTACAGTTTTTATGACTGAATTCAGGTATTATGAATACATTCATAGTAAATTTTTGAAGTGTTATCTCTTCTTTTTTCCTCCTTCAGCTTCTACTAACATTCTATTTCCCTCCTGAAACTTCTCAAACCCAACATGCTGTGATGTTTTAGAATAAAAAGCACTAAGGATCCTTGAGGTGACAGGATCTTGGCTGAGGAGTGGCCTCCTCCCTCCCCTATATACCAGCTGATTTCCGAACAGAAATCTGAAAACTGATTGAACTACATGTGAATTAAGAAAATATCAATAAATGTTTTCTGAAATAAATAAATGATTAAATCAATTTTAAACAGAAATAACCAAAGGGGGAAGGAAAGTTGACATATTTCCAGATGACTTATTTCCAGGCCTCACTCATTAAACACCAAAAAAAGAGGAATGAATCACTAGAATTTGCATAATTTGCATATGCAAAGCAAGTTGAGGAAGGTGGATGCTAGAAAGAAGGCTTTTTTTGTTGATGTGGCACCCTGATTATGGAATGCACTCTGCAGAGAGGCTCACCTGGCACCTGCATCGTGCTCTTTTTGGTGCCAGGTGAAGACCGGTATGAAAGAGCACATTCAGTGTTGTGTTTTATGGTTTTAATTGCTGTGAATCTCCCAGAGAGAGTCAGCTATAGGGCAGGATAGAAATGTAACCAGGCCTAGATCTATACTGATAAGTGCACTGATAACTGTTGGGGCACATTATAGATTACATATACCATTTTCCTAGTATTATTTTCTGTGTTTTATTCTACATTATCCAAAATACTGCAACAAATGTCATTACGTGTCCTATGAAGTATAAATGCACAAGAGGGATAGAGTGTTACCATGATGTGATCATAATGATTTGACACAAGAGCCAGATCTACACCTTGTGTCAAATCATTACAAATGTGGAATAAAAAGCAGGAAATAACACTATGAGAGCAGTGTATGGAGTGTACATTGTGCCCCAAGAGTTATCAGTGCACTTCAATACTGCTGTAAAGCAGTTGTATAGATATAGCCCAGGTGTACATCTGGCCCAGGTGACCTAAGTGTGCTAACTATGGATGGGCAATTGTCCTTATGGTCCTTTATCTTTAAGCCAGGCCAGGCCTTCAAACAGAGGATACTTTCAACTATAGGACTGTCCTCTATAGGAGTAGATACATGACTACACTACAAGAGATGTATCACAAGAGCTACTTCCCCAAACAAGCATGCCCATGCTGTACAGCCTCAAAATGGATGCAATATATTGCTTTTTAATAGGTAGTTATTGCAGAGCTATTCAAGGGAGCCAAGTGCCCCAATACTATTAACACTGAATCAGGCTGAGTACCTCGTTCCTTAACTGCCCAATCTTCAGGCCTTGCTGTGCAAGTACATACATTCTTTGAATCAGTCTTTCTCACTGTTTCACAATTATGTCACAAACTATGACATTGTTCCAACACTAAGGGACATTTCTCCAAATTACAGATAGGTGCACTGGTGCATTTGGCTAATATCCAGGCTGCCAGACCCTACACATTTATCAAGGACTGCTCCTGCTTTTCTACTTAATTTCAAGGAGGGCTGCACAGGAGCACTACGTGATGAATGGTTCTCTATCAGGATTGTACCATGTGATGTGAAGGAAAGATTGAGTGCCAGAGGACATGGGCTAAATTGTGTTTTCACATCTGCAGAGCCGTGGAAAGCATTCGAATGAGTAATGAAAAAGCAGTGGTAAACGTTGTAGTAATTACTATGACAACTTGCCTCTTTATTAAGGCAGTATGAATTAGTAATGGAACAAAACCATGCTTAGGTGCTGTTTGCAGATTCAGCAAAGCAGGGAAAGTTCATGCACAATTTGGGAGATGATCACATTCATCCCTTGCTACCCTTGGTTCTCCCTGTTTCTCCTCTCTTCCTTCCTGGGGAGGTGCCACTGCTTGGTGATTGAGCACACTCTTTGCATGTAAGAGGGCCTAGGTCCAATTGTTGGCATCTCCATTTAAATGGATCGGGTATCGGGAGCCATGAAAGACATCCTCTTGAGACTTGAGACCTGTTGCCGGTCAGATTACACAATCCTGGGTTAGTTGTACACACTAGGGATGTGCTCCGCTTCTAATTGGACCGGCAAATTAGAAGCGGAGCGGGGGGCTTCGCCTGCCCTTAAGGTGGAGGCGAAGAGGATTGGGGGGCCGGCGGAGCGTGGCGAAGAGGATCGAGGTGAAGGCGGATCCTTCGCCACGATCCGGAGCTCCGCCGGAAAGGTAAGTGGGGTTTACCGGGCCCTGCTGCTGTCTCTGTCGCCCATGCGGCGACAGCGGCAGGGCCCGGTAACCCCCCCGCCCTCCTCTCCCTTACCTGCGTCCGTCCGTGGTCCGTCGGCTTCTTCAATTGAGCCTGCGGTTCAAACAGGAAGTCTGGGCCGCGGCCCAGACTTCCTGGTTGAACCGCGGGCTCAATTGAAGAAGCCGACGGACCGCGGACGGACACAGGTAAGGCCCCCCTCCCCCTTGGTCCCTTACCGGGCTCTGCCACTGTCGCCATCGGCTTGTACCTTGGCGTGCATGTGTATCCCTGGATAAGCTATCATGGTGCCGAGTTTGAGGTTTCTAAAGTGCAAATTGACGGAGCTATCGAAAGGGGTGTGAATGGGGTGCCTGATTTTCATAAATTCCCCAAAAATCAGGGGATGATGGGACTGCCTTGAGTCTTGGCGTGCGTGTGTATCCCTGGATAAGCTATCATGGTGGCGAGTTTGAGGTTTTTAACGTGCAAATTGACGGAGCTATCGAAAGGGGTGTGAATGGGGTGCCCGATTTTTATACATTCCCCAAAAATCAGGGGATGATGGGACTGTCTTGAGTCTTGGCATGCGTGTGTATCCCTGGATAAGCTATCATGGTGGCGAGTTTGAGGTTTTTAATGTGCAAATTGACGGAGCTATTGAAAGGGGTGTGAATGGGGTGCCCGATTTTCATACATTCCCCAAAAATCAGGGGATGATGGAACTGCCTTGAGTCTTGGCGTGCGTGTGTATACATCCATGAGGTGTCATGGTGCCAACTTTCAGCTCTTTATCTTTAAAAATGACAGTTTTAAAAATAATAATTTTAAAACCTCATTTTTAAAAAAATTCCTAAAAAATCAATGGATGAACGGATCTGTTTCAAATTTGGTGTGGCTAAAGCTCTACCTAAGTCCTATCATGGTACAAAGTTTCATCTCTTTAACTTTTAAAATGACGATTTTAAAAATAATAATTTTAAAACCTCAATTTTTAAAAAATTCCTAAAAAATCAATGGAAGAACAGATCTGTTTCAAATTTGGTGTGGCTAAAGATCTACCTAAATCCTATCATGGTACAAAGTTTCATCTCTTTAACTTTTAAAATGACGATTTTAAAAATAATAATTTTAAAACCTCAATTTTTAAAAATTCCTAAAAAATCAATGGAAGAACAGATCTGTTTCAAATTTGGTGTGACTAAAGCCCTTCCTAAGAGCTACGATTGTGCCAAGTTTCATGTCTTTATCTTAAAAAATGACAGAGTTATAAGCATTTTGTTAATTCCCATTAGAGCTGTTCTTTGAAAAAAAATCCCGAACCCCCCCCCCCCGGATTTGCCATCAAAAACCCGGACAAATCCAGGCAAATCTGGTCATATGATCACCCTAGTGGTATTGAAATGCACTGACAACTGTTGGGGCCCATTGACACAAACCATATACCGCTTTGATACCACTTTCATAGTGTTATATCCTGCTTGGTGTAGAGTTGTCATCGGCCCCAACAGTTGTCAGTACATTTCAGTATATCACTATAAAACAGTAGTGTACATCCTGCAGTGCACTTCAATATCACTATAAAGCAGTAGTGTGGCTCCTGCCTTTTATGTACCACTTTCATACTGCTTTCGTTGTGGAATATCCTGCTTGGTGTAGATTACGGTGACCATATGAAAAGGAGGACAGGGTTCCTGTGTCTTTAACAGTTGTATTGAAAAGGAAATTTCAGCAGGTGTCATTTGTATATATGGGGAACCTGGTGAAATTTCCTCTTCATCACAACAGTTAATGCTGCAGGTGCCCTGCCCTCTTTTAAATCTGGTCACTCTAGTATAGCTCCTGCAGCTTTAACTGTTGTGATGAAGAGGAAATTTCTCCAGGTTCCCCATATATACAAATGACACCTGCTGAAATTCCCTTTCCTATGCAACTGTTAAAGATACAGGAACCCTGTCCTCCTTTTCATATGGTCACCCTACACCTTGTGTCAAATCATTATGGTCCCATCATGGTAACACTATGTCCCTCTTGTACATTTATACCTCGTAGGACACACAATGGCATTTGTTGCAGTATTTTGGATAATGTCAAATAAAAATCAGGATATAACACTATGAAAGTGGTATATGGAATGTGGATTGTGTGCCCCAATAGTTATCAGTGCATTTCAATACCGCTGTAAAGCAGTAGTGTAGATCTAGCTTCGGTTTGTCTTCTGCTAGTTGGCCCGGCTCAGCCTGCAGGAAGTCAAGCTCGCTAGAGGACATTCAGTGTTTTTTGTTTGTTTGTTTTTGAAAATGTGCAAATGATGGCCACAATTTGTCATTCTTTCTGGTATCCACCCACAGATGGATCAAGCACCAAGCACTTTAATCTAGTAACTGAAGCAATAACAGACCCTAATTCGTTATTTTCAATTTGCCAGTTGAATATAGCAAGCTTTAAGAGTGTTTGTCGTCGTCATCATCATCATCATCAACAACAACACATGACAGACAGCACTAATCTAGTGTCCATTCACAGAATTCTACCTAAAAGCTGCTTAAATTAGTCTATCAGGGACGGGATGCGGGGTGGGTGTGGGGAGATGCTTGTTAAATCCAGCACAATCCAATTATCTGGCTAATAAGGAAATGCAAAAGAGAAGAGTTAAAGAAGAACTTAGAAAATGGAGCATAAGCAAAGTTACGTGTGTTTGTGTGTGTGTGTGTGAGAGAGAGAGAGAGAGAGAGAGAGATTCAAAGATATAATTTCCCATCTGGAGCTTAATCCACATTTAAAGTCAATTGCTATAGAGTGCCCATCTGTATGTGTCTTTGCTGAAGATTAACCTTGGAGTTTGAGAGTGAACTTCTATTAGTGCCACTATGGTGACCATATGGAAAGGAGGACATGCTCCTGTATCTTTAAAGTTGTATAGGAAAGGGAATTTCAGCATGTGTTATTGTATACATGCAGGACCTGGTGAAATTCCCTCTTCATCACAACAGTTAAAGTTGCAGGAGCCCTTCCCTCTAGAGTGACCAGATACAAAAGAGGGCAGGGCTCCTGCAGCTAAAACAGCTGTGATTAAGAGGGAATTTCACCAGGTCCTGCATGCATGCAAATGACACCTGCTGAAATCCCCCTTTTCTATATAATTGTTAAAGATACAGAAGCCCTGTCCTCCTTTCCATAGGGTCACCCTAGCAGATTCGGTACAGTGCTGGTTCTACACCCCTAAAATAAGTGATCTAAGTAACTCTCCCAAATGCTGACTTTAATTTATCACAGAATGACTCCCTGAAGCAAAGGATCCTTCACTTTTTGCCCCTCCTCCAAGATACATATTTTTCTTGTGGGAAATGACACTAAATTCTTTATTTGTTGTTGAAAGAACCCTTCATTTTTTAAAAAAAAAAAAATCTTATCTCCTTTGTTTTCCTTTCACAAATCACATAACTTCCTGCATGAGGTAATCTTTCCCCTCGCTTCCTCTTTCTCCCTTGCCCTCTCTTATGACTTGCTTTTCTAGCAGTATTTCTCTCTGGGTCTCTCGCTCTGTGATGAATGAGTTTCATTCATCTTTCTCTCTGGGGTTTTGTGAAAAGCTTTAGACTTCGCTTGCTCTAATTTTTTTTCAGCTTGCTATTCATTCCCATGGCAACTGAGCAAGAAGGGGGTGGCAGAGTGGGTGGCAATGGGGTCAGAGGTCAAGAGTGGCCACTTTCTGAATGAAAGCTTTGAATTCCATTAGAGGTGGCACAATGCAACCTAGAGTAACTCTCCAAGAAATTGGCTGTCAAAAGAATCAAAGCAAGGAAGGAGGGAGGGAGGGGAAAAGGGCGGCGTGGGGGGGGGCAAGTGATCAGGGAGAGAGAAGGTAAGCCCTCGCCTCTGTCAGGATTACACTTGGTGACTTAATCGAGCAGTGATTCATTTGTGCAGCCATGCGCCATGTTTCGGCAACCCCGCTCTCAAGTTTGCTCACAAGTGATGAAGGGTCCTCCCTCAGCTGAAGTTCAACACAAGGACTGGGCAAAAGGTTGTGAGGAAACGTTTATGATTTCATACGGAGCTCGTGTCTATTATTTTCTGTGTGAATGGCTCATGTTTATCCCAATGGCAGCCCAAATTGGATGTGAATTGAGGGCTCAGGCACAGAGAACAGCATAGAGAGTTTGTAAAATAAGGTGTGTAGAGAATTGTGGGTGCCCATTTCATTGAGTTCTACAGAGCCAGAAGGAGTTAGATTGTGTTATGCCATATGTGCATAAGAAATAAACGCCTCATGGAAAGGTCGGCATTTGCTGCTTGTAAGATGAGGAATGTGTGTAAGGAGAATGGAAGTGTAGTAGAACAGATGCGGATGGACACTGATATACTTAATTCTACTTTATTTATTTATTTATTTATTTATTTATTTATTTATTTATTGCATTCATATCCCACTTTTTTTCCTCCAAGGAACCCAAGGCGGCATACATAATCCTCCTCCTCTCTATTGTAGCCTCACAACAGCCACCTTGTGAGGTAGGTTGGGCTGAGAGTCTGTGACTGGCCCAAAGTCACCCGGTGAGCTTCCATGGCCGAGTGGGGACTAGAACCCAGATCTCTCAATCCAACACTTTAGCCACTACACCACATTGGCTAAAGACAGGTTGCCTGTTGATACTTGATTTGAGTCAAAATACACACAGAAACGGAGGGAAGAAGTGATTGAGAGTGAGTCTAGGAGGAGGGGTCTTGTCGCCTCTAGAGATTGCCTAGAGATTTTGTGAACCGTCCAGAGAGCTCCGGCTATTGGGCGGTATAGAAATGTAATAAATAAATAAATAAATAAATAAATAAAATATACCAGCGTTCCCTAACCTTGTGCTCTCCATATGTTTTGGACAACAGCGTCCATCAATCCCTGATGATATTGTAAATGGTAAGGGAAGATGGACACTATAGTTCAAAAGATCTGGAATGTACCAGGTTGGGGGGAAGGTTGGCCTACGTCTAAGTCCAGTTCATGTGTTTAAACCTGCATTTGATTAGAATAGTAAGACAGTGGATTTACCTCTTCCGACACCATCCCCAAGAAGGTTCTAAATGGCGCAAAGAGACTACTTGGCTCCCACAGGCTTCCCACTACAGACGGTTGCCAGTGCACCAGTATACTGGCTTGGGTATGATGGGAGTTGTAGTCCAAAATATCTTGAAGGCATCAGCTTGGGGGGAAGCTGCCTTAGGCATTCCTCTAACCTCTCAGTTATCCCAGTTTTCGTTCATATCCATATTCTTGCAGAATCTGTGTATCCAATAATTGTCCTTCTTGTAACTATCATGTGCCTTTTGGGGGTCAGGACACACATTAAATCATGGAGGCCCCTTCTCTTTCAGTTTTCAGTCTTTAGCCATTTTTGCTGGCTGAGATCATCTGTATTATCAAGCAAACATTCAAAATCCTTCCATTATCCTAATAACCCTTATCACAACCCGGTCAAGCAGACCAGTGCATTCATCCCCATATTATAGTTGTGCTTGTATGCATGTGTGGGAGAAAGTCTGAGACTAAGGGCATCATCCTCCGAGCATATTATCACACGCTTGTTACTCTCCACTCATGGTTTTTCGTGCGTCCTTTTGATTACGACATCTGCCTCCCGCATGTCTCCTGCCCATTCTGGCCTTTTTTCCATGACAAAATAGACCCTGGTAATTGCAACTTACTTTTTAAAAAGGAAAAAGTGGTCATTGCTGCTTCCTCTTCCTTCCCCATGCAAAGAAATCATCGCTATTGTGGGACTGCAGCAAGAGGCCATAGCGACGGTAGGGAAATGCGATTCTCCCCCACCCCCATCTGATGACTCTCTGAGAGAAGTGGGTCATTTAAGGCCTACTCATTTAGTTCATGGCTAAGTAGAGTCTGATGGCTTCTAGCTTGTTATACAAAGCAGGTCTGCCTTAGGAGGCATAGGCAGGGATGCATAATCTTCTCTCCACCCTCCCATGATACGTTTTTTCTGGTCATGACAAAGTGCTGTTGTAGTGTTTTTCAACTTCAAAGCTCTAAATGGCTTGGGACCAAGTGATTGGAAAGACCATCTTCCATCCTATGTCCGTAGGGTGGTCAATTACTCATCACTGAAGAAGAGGAAATGCATCATCAAAAAAGGCAGTGAGTGACGAGGTGAACGGGTTGCCTGTTCAGTCTGCTTTCCAGGTGCTCACTGTGGATGATGGGCCACTTCAGGGGCCCTGCTGCTCTCCTTTCTTATGGTTCTTTGAGTTTAAACCAGACTTGGACTGGACAGCCCATCAAATAAAGGACAACTTCAAACAGAGGACTGTCCTCTGTAAAGTAGGACACCTGGCCACCTTATGTACCTATCCAAACCTTATGATCTTCTTCAAAGCCCATGTGATAGTTGTAACAGCTCCTTTTTTTTAAAAAAAAAAACACCAGTTCTTTTAAAGACAGAGGGCCTTTCCACACGTCGCACCGAGGCCGCTTCTAAGCGACCCCAGTGCGACCCCAAACCGGTCGTCTAGCTTACCTTTGGAAGAGATGAAGAAGAGGCGTCCTTGCCGCCCCCGCCGCCGCCACCCACCTCCCTCCTCGCTGGCCGGCTCGGAGAGCTTGGCAGAACCCCGCCTTCTTCTGCCGAGCTCTCCGAGCCGGTCGGCGAGGAGGGAGGTGGGTGGAGGAGGCGGAGGCGGCAAGGACGCCTCTTCTTCATCTCTTCCAAAGGTAAGCTAGACGACCGGTTTGGGGTCGCACTGGGGTCGCTTAGAAGCGGCCTCGGTACGACGTGTGGAAAGGCCCAGAGTTTCCTGTTGTGCGAAAGTGGTGGCAGCAATTCCCCTGCCCCGCCCATGGTCCAGGGCTGTTCTTGCCCAAAATGGAGGATGGAAATGGTATGTCATGATGTGGTGTCCTTCATGGTGCACTGTAAAGGATTTTTTTTTTTTACAGCAGTGGCGGGACCCATTTCACCCACCGCTACAGGGCATTGTGAGGGATGCTGTGTTGGGATGTACCATGATTCCTCAGATTCATTGCAAGCAAGAATAACCCCAGGTTTTGCAGGGGAGTTTTTGGTGGGGGTGGGGGAAGGAATTACTACCACTGTTTTCACACAGTTTTAGCAAAGAAACACTTTCTTAAAAATATGAAAAGAAGCTGCTGCAACCAATTCATGGGCTGTAAGTCCCTTGCTCCCAAATTATTTTGCTCCCCAAATGTGTAGAAAAGGGCAAACCACATTTGCAGCCTAAGAATGGGGCTGTGAAAGTGGCAAGGCACTCTCTGAACAGCCCAAGCTTCTGGTAGCTTAGGGAAGATTTCCATCACATGTTCCTGCCCATAAGCGGCCCTTTTTCGGGTTCCTCCAACAGGTGGTGATGAAGCAAATGCCCTTTTCCATTGTGGTTGTAGTATGTCGAGGGAAAGCATGTCTTGTAAAAAAACAAAAACCCTCTTATCTCTGATCCAATGTTCTTGCTTCTCCATTTCAGAGGAAATGCCCTCTCATATCCCAAGCAGGAGTAAAGAAGAAATATCTCCCACTTCACACCTCTTACTTCTACCTTGCTGGGTTGGAAATGTGTTAATGGCCCATCTCCCCAGGTGCTCCTTCTCTCGGTATTGAGTGTATTATACCTACCTGCTGCTTCTGATTGAAGGATTCTCCTCTCCGTCAGCACCTCCTCCCCAATGTCTACAGGATATATATATATATATATATATATATATATATATATATATGTGTGTGTGTGTGTGTGTGTGTGTGTGTGTGTGTGTGTGTGAGAGAGAGAGAGAGAGAGAGAGAGAGAGAGAGAGAGAGAGAGAGAGTGAGAGAGAGTTTATACCTTTTGCAATTTTTGCCATTCTTTTTGACATCCTTATGTTCTCAAATGAACCACATAGGTGACCCTTGCATATTGCACCTAAATCATGAAATCTCTCTTTAGAACTTGTATTAAGTGGGCTATTGAGAAGGTAGACTGTTTTATTCCCTTTTTGGATGTTATAGCTAACTGCTGTCCCCTAATCACAATAAAAATTCTTACATTTGGGGCCTGGGAGTTGACTGTATATTTCTGACTAGGGATGTCGGACAAATCTGCAAATGAATAAGATGAGTTTGGATTTTTATTAATCTGACCCATATATTCTGCAACAGACCAGCTTTGCCCCAGTCTGGCAGATTCTGTGGATATGAAGAACCGTTTTTTTTTTAAATGCAAAATTTTCCACAAATGTAGTAAAAAAGAAATATGCAAAATATAAACTTGGGTCCCCCCCGCACATTTCCACAAGTGTGAATTTGTGCAAATGCCAGCTGCAGGACAGTGGGGTCAGGTAAAAGCACATCTTTGACTCCCCTTTCTGAGGTCAGAGCCCTGTCTCTGACATTGAAGGGGGGAATCGAAGCCATCCTATGATCCCTGGGATGCTTGCCCATAATGAGTTGCATCCAGTGTTAGCCTAAGTTCTCCCATTAATTTCAAACCTTAAGTAGGACTAACGTTGGGTACAAGCTTTCATTTTTTAATACTTGTAGTACAAATACATACCACACCATGTGGAAGGGGGAATCATGCTAAGCCAGGAAGAGCACACACAGTGAAAGAGGAGAATGGGCAAATACATCCCATCCTCAAATAAGAAGAACTGTGAACTCTGGAAATGTGGGTTGGGGGAGACTAGTTTATCTGAATCTTGGTTGCAGATTAAGGGCCTTGCTGACCTACCTGAAAATCTGGGTGTGTGGAGGGGCCAGCCCACGCTACAAGTAGTGCAGGCTGTCGCTTCTATCCACACATCAGATGCGACGGGCTACAGGAAAGCCCCGTCGCGTCCACCATTTTGTTTTTGACTTAAAGGGCCGGGTGCGCAGGAGTGCACCACTGGCAACGGTAAGTGGTGTTTTGTTTTTTGTTTTAAAAAAAAGGTTCTCCGCTCACCCCCGGATTCCCCCCCTCTTGGCCGCGATCCCCCCCCCGGCGATCCCAGCTTCCCCCCGCAATCCCCACTTCCCCCACGATCTCCCCACCCTGATCTCTCCCCCTGCCCCAATGAGCCCGATGGGCTCCATCCACTGCTTTTCCTGGCTACTTGCGAGTAATTGTGGTAGCTGGGAAAAGCGGCAGACCAGTCTACACGCCTGCGGTCTCGGGCTGAGCCACAAGTGGTGCCGGTTATCCCGGGCCAAGGGAAGGTTACCCCTGCCTGAGCCTGGGATCCCTTGTGCGTCATCTGGATGCACAGGGGCGGGCCTGGGGCTCGCACTGGGCTAACCCTTCATCTAGCAAGGCCCTAAGAGTTGAATGCTGCAAGTCACCTTTTTAAAGGGGGGTTAGATGATAAATGCTTGTTAGTATTCTAAATATTGTTTTATTCATGTGTACATTGAGTCGACTCATTGACTAATTTAAGAATTGTAATATGACTAATCAACTGTAGCCCTTTGCGCATGTTAGGACTGGGTTTATTTATTTATATTTATTTATTTGTTACATTTATATACTGCCCCATAGCTGAAGCTCTCTGGGTGGTTTACAAAAGTTAAAAACAGTAAACATTAAAAGTATACAAAATTTAAAAACATAAAAACAACAGTATAAAAACAACAGTTCTGGGGGTCTGTTAAAAAACAAACTTAGCATTGTTAAATTATGTTAAATGCCTGGGAGAAGAGAAAAGTCTTGACTTGGCACCTACAAGATAACAGTGTTGGTGCCAGGTGAGCCTCATTGGGGAGATCATTCCACAGTCGGGGGGCTACCACCGAAAAGGCCCTCTTCCTTGTTGCCATCCTCCGAGTTTCCCTCGGAGTAGGCACTCGGAGGAGGACCTTAGATGTTGAGTGCAGTGTATGGGTAGGTTCATGTTAGGAGAGGCGTTCCATCAGGTATTGTGGTCCCAAGCCATGTAGAGCTTTATAGGTGAAAACCAGCAACTTGAATTGAGCTCGGAAATGTATAGGCAGCTAATGCAAGCGGTCCAGAATCAGTGTTATATGTTCAAACCTCCTTGTTCCAGTTATCAATCTGGCCGCTGCATTTTGCAGAAGCTGCAGCTTCTGAACAGTCTTCAAAGGCTGCCCCATGTAGAGGGCGTTGCAGTAATCTAATTTGGAGGTTACCAGAGTATGGACAACTGAAGCTGGGCCACCAACCGGAGTTGGTAGAAAGCACTCCATGCCACCAAGGCCACCTGAGCCTCAAGTGACAGAGATGGTTCTAGGAGAACCCCCAAGCTACGAACCTGCTCCTTCAGGGGGACTGCAACCCCATCCAGAACTGGTTGACTTAGTGTGTTAAGGGTGGGGGCAAAGAGATGATGCAGAGTGTTACTTCTGAGCAGTGCTATGTACTCATTGATCAACCCTGTATACAGAGAGCCTATATGTGTGCAGCCTTTCTGTGTGCAGGGCTTTTGAATACAGAGCCAATCAGTTTAGGGACAAGCATTCCAGACTCCAATTATGTGTTTAAAAGCCTTAAGGTTACTTCAACCAGGTGACAATCCTAGTTACTACTGCATTTTGACAATGCAAGAATAAGTTACTTTCCCTGCAAGAGAATATAGTGCACTGTAACGTAAGAATGGATGGGACAATCATCCGTATTTACATTTTTGAGCTTACTTAAACACTCCAAAAATTACTTTGAAGCTAATTTTGGCTTGCTCTCATTTTCATTTTCAACTTTTTTTCTCCTCAGTTTGTATGCATATTTCTCAGAAATTCTCAATTCCCCCATGGACTAAAGCATGAAAACCATGTGTTTTAATAACACTTCAAATTGTGTGTATGTGTGTGGTTTTATTTTTTTTAAAAAATGCAGTTTTGAATGTGATCACAAATTCTGTAATTTGTGAACATTTCAATAATGATGATGATGATGATGATGATGATGATGATGATGATGATGCTCTGGCTTGTGTACATGATCAGGATTGTGAACAGTACATGTTCACATGATTTGTGGACAGAAACCAAATTCTCCTTCCTCTCTGAATGTAAGCATGGTGCACTTTGGAGTCTGAAAAACAGGGCATCCTCTGGCAGGGAGATCATGCTTTATGACGGAATTGGATGTGAGCCGTGGAATATCAGGGCAGTAGGGTGCAGCCTACTGCAGGGAGAACAATGTGTTGTAATGTCCACATAACCCTGATTTACTGTGGCACATTTCAAGCATAGGGCTTATTGCTACTAGGAAGTAATTGTTTGTTGGATATATTTAGCAATTGGGAAGATCCCAGAAGCCCTTGCGGCATCACACACACACACACAGAGAGAGAGAGAGAGAGAGAGAGAGAGAGAGAGAGAGAGAGAGAGAGAGAGAGAAGAACGTGCCTTTTCCATTCCTTTAGGCAGATACCTCAATCTATCTATAAGAAAATTTTGGAATATGAAGGCCCAAGGGGGATACTTTTGAGAGTGGAGTTCAGTTTGCAGCACAGAACATTTTGATATGCTGCTCTACCCAATTCCAGTTAAGTGGAGACATGGCTCTTGAGGCTGTTATTATATGGGAAAGCATTCAATCCTGTTTGTGTTTGCTGCTGGGGTGGGAAACATGCAGCGCCAGCACCTCACGCAGCTCTCAGCCTAATTCCACGCAGCCCTCGGCATTATTCAGCATGATCATCCACTGTGTGAGAGAGGTGAAGACAGAATGGGGTGGCATGAAGAGAAAATGAGATCCTGCAGTGTTGTAGACTCCAACCACGTTGGCTTTGGTTCTACCTACCATTGGCTCGAGTCCCCAGTTGATTTTCCCTGTGTGTCCATGGCCCCTCCTAGGGAAAACTGCACAAAAACCAGGAAGCCATCAAATGATGAGTCCCCACTTGGTTAAAGAAGCTGTGTAGGACAGCCATTTACTGGGAAAGAATCTATGAGACGTATATACAAATTTTGGCTTTTATCATCACTTCCCCTCCATGTATGGAACAGGGCGGTTGTTCTTCTCTATTCCCTTGCGTTAAGCCCTATTCCACAATCTGCACCTGAGTGTTCAGAACTTAGTGCAGAGGGGCTAGAGAAGGAAGAGGTTATTGGCAAAATTCTCGCCCTACTCCCCATATGAGTGGAAATGCTTTCCATTAATGCAAGAACACCTTCAGATCTAAGACTTTATATGTCAAACTTTCAGGAAGATATTGCGCTGTCCTAGCTCAGCATAGCACCCAAAGGAGACTGGGTAACAGGAGTGGTACTGCCTGGAAAGGCAGGATCCTGTCTGGCACAGCAGACATGCCAGCAGACATGTGACCCAGTAAGGAAAGCTCAAGTTAGGCAATGCTGGTTTCCATCTAGTAAAACCAGGCCTGTTGGGGCCTTGGACAGCTCAGTAGCTGAACTCACCCACAAAGAGCTCTTGTCTTAGCAACATGCAGAGGCCCTTATGAAGGCTGGCAGGTTTGGACCTGCCGTTAACTTTTCTCTCTCTGTGTAAAGAGATGTCTACTTCTTAATGTGGCCACTGTCTGATTTTGCAACCACTCAATCCTTCGGCATGGAGGTGGTGAGGACTGCATTGGAGGGGTGCCCTCTGAGTCCAAAGAGTCTGGTAAAGCCTTGCCATCTCATCTGAAAGGTCTCAGAGTAGCAGAAGATGGGTTACTGGATGAAGCTTCCATTGAGCCATGGGGCGGGGGGGATTGTCTAGAATTCTCCATTGCATGCGGGGAGAGAACATGTACATGCTCACAAGCCCTGCCCCTCCACTTTTTGGTTCTGCTTCATGTGTGTAAGCACCCTGCGTAGTTGACAGCCCTGATCATGTGCAGTTTCAAATTGCACGGGCAGCCTGCACACATAGAGTAGGCTCTCAGCTTCATGAATTCACCCCCAACATGGGAAGGGAGCCCAGGCTGCCCTGTTGGGAATGGGATGGAGGGGGCAGGGTTAGCAAACACCTCCCCACCCTCCCCCTTGGAGAGCCTTTGATTGAGTCTCAGGCTTTAGCTAGACCTACCATTTAGCCCGCAACAGAGGAAGGAAGATCCTGAGATACGTTTTTCGCAAGATCCCGCCTCTGTTTACATGCGATGTGCGATGACCTCAGAAAGAAAGGTGTCGCATCTGCCATTTTTTTTTTAAAAAAAGGGGGCAGCAGCGCACGAACGCTTGTGCGCTAAAGGTAAGTGGTTTTTTAAAATTTAAATTACTTTTCCTGCTTCCTCCACCCTACCCCCAATGGGTGCAACACTCCTGAGGAGCACTGCACCCCATGGGTGGCTCCCGGCTCCTCGCAAAGAATCGTGCAGAGACAGGTACCCCGCCACATGTTCCGCGGTCTTGGGCTCAGCCCGGGAACATGGAAAAACCAGGGCCAAAGGGGAGGGTGAGATCCCGGGGCAAGGGAGGGATCATCCCTCCCTGATCCTGGGATCCCCTATGCGTCATGTGGATGCACAGTCAGTCCATCAACTTGTCCAACCATTGGTGAAGAACATCAACTGCCTCACCTTTAATAGATCAGAAGGAGAGGTACAGCTGGATGTTATCTATTATTTGTTTGTTTGTTTGTTTGTTTGTTACATTTATATACCACCCCATAGCTGAAGCTCTCTGGGTGGTTTACAAAAGTTTAAAACAGTAAACATTAAAAGTATACAAAATTTAAAACATAAGAACAACAGTATAAAAACGCCACTATCCATTTAAAAACAACAGTTCTGAGAGTCCTTAAAAAAACAATCTTAGCATTGTTAAATGGTGTTAAAAGCCTGGGAGAAGAGGAAAGTCTTGACCTGGCGCCTAAAAGATAATAGTGTTGGTGCCAGGTGAGCCTCATTGGGGAGATCATTCCACAGTCGGGGGTCCACCACCGAAAAGGCCCTCTCCCTTGTTGCCATCCTCCAAGCTTCCCTCGGAGTAGGCACTCGGAGGAGGACCTTAGATGTTGAGCGCAGTGTACGGGTAGGTTCATGTCGGGAGAGGCATGAACCTACCCATGACATCTCATCCTCAGATAATCTCTGCCAACAAATTCATGGAGTTGCTGACAAGCATGGGGAATAAAATAGAGCCCTGAGGCAGGTACCCAGCAGAGAAAAAGCCAAGCCATCTCTACTTTTATTTATTTATTTATTTAGGCATTTGTATCCTGACCTATGTCACTGGGACCTCAGGGCGGCATACAGATAAAATCATACAAACAGTAGAAAACAATAAATATACACAGCTAAAAAGCAAATTAAACCATTAATCAAGCTAAAACCAGTATAGACTTTAAAAGCAGTATAAACAATGAAAACAATTACAACTATGTGCAACCATTAGTGAATTTAGCCATCAAAGGCTTTGTTAAAAAGCCCTGTTTTAACTTGGCGGCGAAATGAGACCAGCGCCTGTGCCAGTCAGTCCTCCAAGGGGCGGGAATTCCACACTTCACCCATATCACGCCCAGCACTTTTAAGATGGCAGGCTTCAAGACATGGCCATACTGTGCTACATCACCTCTCACGTCTCCACTTTGTGTGAAATGGTGTCGCTTTCACATGACCTCAACGTGATCAAACGGTCGGGGGAGAGAGCACTGCTAAGGTTCCCCACTTTTTCTAATATTCCTCCGCATATTTACTGACGCCTTAGGTCTGCTTCTATTTTCCTAAGTTATTTCTGGAACATTAAATAGGGGAGGTATAAAGCCTTGAGCATTGCGAAGCAGTTAGCTTAATCATCAGAGCTTGTTTTGGCAGAAAGCTGCTTACGAGCCTGGCTTGTGAAGGGGAGAGGAATCCATAAATAGTTGTGGGAGGAAGAAGGATAGGACAGCTTGCATTGCAGATCAGGAGCAGGTGGCACGAATCCCAATCTTTGACGCAAAATGTGTACAGTTAACTTCTCCGATGGCCTTTAGACCTAACTACATGTTTATCTGCAACAAGATAAAACTAAATCAAACGTTTGCCCTTTTCTTGGTCTCCACCCCCTTTCAGTGGCAAATAAATACTGTTTTTTCTTCCCCCTTCATTAAGGTAATGGTTGACTTTTAAAGTAGAGTTGAAGGCAGATTTCGAGACATTTAGCACAGAACTCTGGGTATGTCCAAAGGACGGATGTGTGAGGATTTTGTTTGGACCCCATTTTAAAGTGATCCGGCCTTATCCATGCTGCCCAGACTAAAGTAGGGGTTGGAACACAGTTTAGAGCTCACACTCCTCTGAATTTTGCAATGAAGTTCTTGTCTTAAAAAAAATAACAAAATGCATTATAAATTAATATTTTAGGATGAAATTTGTTTAGACATGCCTGCCCCATCACTGAGGTCATTTGAGGGCAGGCTCCTGGTGGTTCCACATCGACCTATGGTTCAATTAGAGTCCACCAGGACAAGAGCCTTCAGTGTGGTGGCCCCCTTCTTATGGAAATCCCTGCCTCTGGAGGTCAGACAGGTGCCACCTTTGTATTCCTTCCAGTGCCTCCTGAAAACACTGTTATTCTAGGAAGCCTTCCCTTAATGACCAGCCACTGTCTTATTTGCTCTTAATTCCTTTTACAAATGCATTTTAATGTGTTTTTATTCTTTTATTCTATTTCAAAATTCTTGACTGGGGAGAGGTATACAAATGTTTTAAACAAATAAATAAATAAATGTTCTGAGAGAAGATATGCTCAAATTAATGTGGAAATGGGATGTATGAATGTACACATGTGAAATTGACATGGACTAGGATTAGGCTGATCCACCCAACTCTACTCCACACCTCAGGGTTGAAGGAAATGATTTCCAAGCCTAATGTCTTGGACTCAGTCGCTCGCTAGTGTCTTCATCAGCCATTTCATTTATTTATTAGGCTAACTAAATACATTGCCTTGCTTCTACAAAAAATAGCACTCAAGGTGGATAACAAGATCCCCCTGCCCAAATATAATAAAGCAATAATAATAATAAAAAACATTTAAAACTATTGAGAACCAGGAGAAGCAGACAGTAGGGCCGATAATTTCAACATCAGAGCCAACGTTTTAAAAATAAAATAAGATCCAGGTCTAATAAAAATAAATAAATAAATAAATCCCAACCACTTATGTTACTAGGCGGAGGAAACTCAAAAAAGAAAGAAGGAAAATGCGAGAGCATGGGAGAAAATTCCACACATGTGGGGTGTGGCCATGGAAAATGTTCTCTCCCAATTCCTGACTATCTTGAGACTCTGTAGGGATGTTCAAACAAGCAAAACTCAAGCTGAAGTCCTTGAAGCTTGTTCCAACTAGAGTCCATCTCAGATTGTAAGGTCTTTCTTTTCATTTCAATGGGTCTACTCTAAGTAGGGTTTATGCTGGACTATTCCCAATGCTATGTCATGATGTAGCAGCATTCCCAGGGGCATTCTTTGTTGTTGTTGTTTTTAAAGATGGCTGCCCCTAGGGATGGATGAATCTGTCAATGCTGGTTTCTCATTTTTCTGATCTTAAGTTTAGCTTGTCTCGAACTTTGAGAATTTCTAGTTTTAAGTTCAGTTCATCTTCAAACTTCGAGACTGATTTTTTAAAAGTTGGCACGAAAATTCGTAAGTATTTTTTGTGCACATGTCTCTCAACTCATGCATTTTCGTATATGCATTTTGGCCTAATACACACATTTTGGGGGCCAGCCATTTTCATGATATAATGCAATTTTTGCATTATTTTCCCTGAGTTACATGTTTTTTTGTTTGCGCATTTTCTGACTGGATGACTGCATTGCAAAATCCCACAAAGTGTGAACTTCAAAAGGTAACTCAGTTCACATAGTGGCTTGAAAGTGCAAAATTAGGTAAGATTGTCTTAAAATGTAAATGGAGAGGGTTTCTCCCCCAGCTTTAGCTGGCCCCCACTAGCAGGAGGTCTTTCTTTGAAATTGCAGTGTGTTCAAATCTCTGCTTTGACATTTCATGTCCTGGGTCCTGCGGCAAGCAGATGGAGCACAGCTATCCCTCCCCGCCACCATTCATCTCAGAGATTAGGTGTTGTCAGTCCAGATCTACATCCAGACTTTGAATTCCAGTGGGAACTCAGTGCTGATCTTCTCCCATTGCTCTGATTCACAGACCAGAGATACACAGTAACCAGCACTGCTGCTCTGGGACCCAGGAGGAAAGCTTCAGACTGACTGCTTGGCTGAAGTTTTAATTTGCTCATCATCTTCGGCTGATGTGATTAGCAGCCGGGGCTAATTACCTGCAGAAACGTTTCCCTCGCTCTCCTTCGAGCACACACTCCAGAAGGGCTGCTTGGAGCCTCTTGTGAAGGAGAGAGGTCTATAAAAATGACAGGGGCGGATGGTGGCTGAGTTCAGAGAAAGAAGAGCTCTCCTTCCTGTGCCTCTGCAGTTTTGTTGATTGCCTCATCAATTGCTGAAATTAATGTTTGAAGAGTGCTCCAAATTTGCCATGTCTAAATTTTCATGCTTCAACTTTATGTTCTTCTTTGGATCCCAAACGTATATTTTTGTCACTTCTTTACTTAAAAAATTGCTGCTGCTGCTGTCACTTATAATGGGAGATGTATGGATTGTGCCAATCTGCATTCCACAGACAGTCAGGTACTTTTTATTCCACCATCTGCCCAGCGATGGAATCAGATTTTTTCCCCCAATTCCCAAATTTATGCAAAGGCGAATCTGTGCAAATTGACATGTGTGCAAGTGTATAATTTTCCCCCACTTTAGCCTATGGGGGAAATACACATTTTTGACTGCTTTTTAATTTACATATTGCTCAATTTTTAAATTTGTGCAAAATCCCCAAAGGATAGAAAAATGGTGCATAAGCCCGCAGGCTCTGCCTTACAGGGGGCGAAATCTGGGGTCAGATTAATAAAAATCCAAATTCTTTTGTGGTTTTTTCTGTCATCCCGGTAACCACCAAATATATTATAATGATTATTGTCATGGTGTAACTTCCATAGGTTTCATCTCAAAGAATCTGTGAAGTTGTGCTGGTGGGGAGGGGAGGAAGGAAAAGGTTTGGAAGGGGAGAAAGGCTGGATAGAAGAGGTTCAATTAGACTTCTCCCCACCAGCTATGTTTCCTCTGCAACTCCTCTCTTTCTGGCCTGTTCCTGCTCTCCATCTTACCCCCAAAGCTGCCCCCCCCCATGCCCAAGATGTGTTTCCTGAGCAGGTGAAGGAAATTGTCTAGATAAGGGGTGCAGAATCTCAGGCATGTGGGCCTAATCCATCTCATGGACATTTCACATCTGGCCCATGGTGCCTCTTTGGGTTTTCCTTTGGGGTGGGGCTTTGTCTCCAGGCCCTGCTGCCTTGAAGAAACCTCCCCACCCTAGAGGAATCCACAGTGTTATCTCTCTTCTGAGATCAGAGTTGGGATGTTCATTATTTCCAAACTTGGCCTTTTGGAGCCTGACGGATGCTCGCTCTTGCACGGCTCAGTTTGCATTTGTGACCCGACCTGTGAGCTTTTCCAGGAATCCAATGAATTCTCCCTTAAATCAATATTTGGGCAAATGATGCCTGTAGTTTGCTAAATTTGTCTAAATTGCACCTCCAATTTGCACAAATATCGAGTTAAGAAAAACAAAACAAAACAAAACTGAGAATCTGCAATCAGGCAGATGATGAAAGCTCAGCAAACTTCGTGTCGTGGACAGATGCCTCGGACATCCCTAGATCAGAGATAACAGCAGGGATTCCCCTTTGGCACTGGAGAATGGATTGCAAAGGTAAAGCAGTGGGTGAGGAAAGGATTAAAAGGCAAAGCACATGGTTTACAATCAGAAGATCCCAGGTTCCACCCCCAGCTACTCCAGGGAGGTCTGGGAAAGACTCATCCCTGAAACCTTGGGAAGTTGCTGCCAGTCAGTTAGACAATTCTGGACCAAGGGTCTGATGCAGTATATGTTGAGGATTCCTAGGGGCCAAAGGGAACATAAAAATGCCACCTGGTTTTGATTTTGAAATCCAATCACACAGCAAAAAGAACAGACTTTTTTGGGGGGGCTGTTCTGCAACAACGACCACAGGGAGGGGGAGAAGACAGGAGTTTGTCCAAACATCGTTTATCTCTCACTCTGGCTTTTCCAGAGCTTTCCTCCTCTATTCTCTGGGGCTGCCTCTTGGTTGAGTAGGCATCTGGATGTGACACAACTACAGTGGGAAGGTTTATTCAACAGGAGAGCAAGCCAGGTTTTTGGCAGTCCTTCTTTGAGCACCTGCTGCTCTTGGTAATTTCTGTCTAGATTTTCTTCTGTGTTTTTTCTTCTTCTTTGTCGGGTGGGTGGGGATCACATGTTGATTTTGTACAAGTACTCTGCATTAATTTGTTTACTTTTGAGTCACAAGGCCCAGAAAAAGTCGATCAGAGTTTTGAACTCTGTTCCGCCCCCCCAATTTAGGAATAACTTCCTTTCAATATGCTGTGTTCTTAAAGAATTCCCCATCAATTCCATTGCTTAGTGGCAGAACTCATAGGTCAGATGCATTTTTTTAAACGGTTTTTAATGCTTTATGTGTGTATGTTCTGTGTTTTAGAATTTTAAATTTTGTATACTCATTTTTATCTTAGTTTTGGAATTTCTGTAAACTGCCCAGAGAGCCCTGGCTATGGGAGAGGTATATAAGTGTAATAAATAAATAAATAAAATAAATAAATAAATAAATAAATATTCCATTTAAAGTACAAGTACTGAAACCCAGGCTTCTCGGTAGGGACGTGTGGATTTTGTTAATTCCACTCAGTTTTGTGTCTTCCATTCCATTGTCCACTCATGGACAGAATCAGATTTTGTTTAGGAACATAGGAGAATTTCATGTGCATTACTGCAAATTAGGGGTGTGCACACACACCCCGCTCCACCCCGCGGGCCGATCCGAAAATTTCGGGTCGGCCCGCTCCGCTCCACGCCGCTCCGCCCATACTCCGCTCCTCTTCGCCGTGGAGCTCCGGCTCCGAATCGGAGCTCCGCAGTGGAGGGGAGTGGTGCCACGTAAGGCCGGGAGAGGAGGGCGGGAGGTTTACCGGGCCCTGCCGCCATCGCCGCCCGTGCGGTGACAGCGGCAGAGCCCGGTAAGGGACCAAGGGGGAGGGGGGCCTTACCTGCCTCCGTCCGCGGTCCATCGGCGTCTTCAATTGAGCCTGCAGTTCAACCAGGAACTCTGGGCCGCAAGACTTCCTGGTTGAACCGTGGGCTCAATTGAAGACGCCGACGGACCGTGGATGGAGGCAGGTAAGGGAGAGGAGGGCGGGGGGGTTACCGGGCCCTGCCGCTGTCGCCGCATGAGCGACAGCGACAGCGGCAGGGCCCGGTAAAACCCAATTACCTTTCCAGCAAAGCTCCGGATTGAGGCGAAGGATCCGCCTTCACCTCGATCCTCTTCGCCATGCTCCGCCGGCCCCCCAATCCTCTTCGCCTCCGCCTTAAGGGCAGGCGAAGCCCCCCGCTCCGCTTCTAATTTGCCGGTCTGATTAGAAGTGGAGCACATCCCTACTGCAAATACGCCCTTGCGGTAATGTGCATTAATGGAAATGTTTGAAGGAGGCATCACACTTCTTCCATCCTCTTACCTAGTACATCTAAATCCCTGCTCTCATGAGTGTTCTCACCCATATATGCTTGATACAACTCGCTAACATATTAAACTGTTGTGTTTTTTTGGACCAATCAAAGCATCATGGCTAACCTAAGACAAAACTATGCTGGAAAGAAGGAGGGGGGGATTGATTATGTTTGGTCTTTTCAGCGAAGATAACTATAGGTTAATGCAAAAATAGAAGGGTGTCTTGTTTTATTAAGACTCTCTCCCAGGCCCCAAGGACTTCTGTATGATGGCTGAATTACCAGATGTCCCGATTCCTTGGCTGTCCTCCCATTCTGCACAATATCAAGACACACAGTTTGAAATGCTCTCTTGTCTCTTATTGTGCCAGATCAGCAACTGCGGCATTAGCACAAAACTCACCCTGTGCTCTGATGGTGGCTTGGTTGAAAGCTGCAAGTCTAAAGGCAGAAACTTTTAGGATTTGGCTTCAACAATGCAACAAAGAAGGATGAAGATAGATGGAGGAGCAATGGATTCAGCCAGTTCCATTCTATTTTTGTTCCATGTTATTTTTTGTTCCTGCATCCCAGTACTCCACCCTGTTGCTATCCATTTTAGCTTGAAGAATTCCTAAGATTAATTTTGGAACTGACATGTTCACAGTTTGCTACATTTCACAGTTGTATCCTTGAAGTTTGCCAGTGAACACCAATGTATGTACATCCATTGACCACAGCCCCAATTGCAACTGTGCAATAGTCTGATTGCACAATTGCATCAGGATGCCTTCATGCATTGTGAATGAACCAAAACAAACGTGTGTGCATGTGTAATTAGCTGTGCTCACTTGTGCATTGATTCAGTCACTGCATCAAAATGGCCTGCCATGGGAATTGCACACTTTCTGGAGGCCTCGGATGCTGGCGATGCTGAGCGCTTGCTGAGCCTACTCAGTCGGAAGAGGGCCGGCTGAGCAGTGCTTGGCCAGTGTGCAAGGTGAGCTCCCATGGAGCCTGCCATTCACTAATGTCCCCTGATAAAACATGTCCTAGGATTAAAAGATAGACTGTCGGTCACTAAGTTGCAACTCTCCCTATCCATGCCACCTGCAAACCCCCCCCCCCATTCATAATCAATGGTTTTTGGAAGCAAAACTACAAGGTGCAATTTGGAGAGGAGACAGAATGCCTGTAACAAATCCCCATCCTGGTCTTGCTTCATTTCTAGTTGCTTCAGAGGGGAGACCATTTCAGGAAGCAGCAGACACAGTCCAAAGAGGCCCGAGTTTGCTTGAACTAGAGATGCAGGAGTAATCCACAGTGGAATCAAATGAATTCAGATTTTTATGAATCTGATGTGTGGATTCTGGAGCAGACAAGGTTTTCCTCTTTGGGGTGGATTCCATGGATTTGCAAACTAGTTTTCTAATTTTCCTGAATTTTACACACTTTTAATAACAGAAAAATATGAAAAAATATTAATAATAATAAAGAACCAGCCAAAATGTGCATTTTCCCTGTAGGCTAAAGCATGAAAATGCTAGTGCATTTTTGCTAATATGAATTTTTGCAAAAGTGGATATGTGCACATGCACATTTCTGCAAATCCAGAAACTAAACAAAATCCAATTTTATCAATGAGAGGGCAAAAGAAGAATCCATAAAATGCAGGCAGAATGGACTTTACACAATCTATGCATCCCCAGCTCAGACATCAGCCAAATCTGATGCACATTCCTAATATACACAGAATTTGAACAATTTCCAGAATTCAAAAAACAAAAGAATGGCAGAGCATCCATGCCATTCTGGAAACACAAGTAGGGAATTAGGAACCCCCAAATCCAAGGAGGAATTCAGATAGAATTTCATATTCATCCCTAAATTACACCCATTTACATTAACTATGTTTGGTGTCCTTTTATATCTCTACCAGTACTTTCAGTTTTGTCTGAGAAGGTTGTCCGATATCTCCTGAGTTGCAAACTGGAGGCTTCCCTGCCCCAGCTATGCTAGAAGCTTCTTACCTCTAGCCTGCAAGTGGAACCTGTAGATACCAGCTGAGAGTCTGTTTTTCTTAGACTGAGTAAAATGTATCCATTCAGCTAAGACCCCATTTTGTGTGATTTATGTTTCTCCGCAAACCACCACTTTGATTACTGTGCTGACTCAAAGTGGAGATTTGGGCTGTGGGGCAGGTGTATGGAATTACATTTCCACATATAGGCTTCAAGTTTCTTTTGTATCTCTGTGCAATTTCTCAGGTCTCAGCTCAAGCTATTTTTGCAGATTTGTTAGACTCTGTACTGCAGTTCATTTTCTAGTAGCATTCCTTTACTGGGAAAGCTTAGCTAAAAAAAAACCCCAGTGGGCATTGTTTCCTATAACCACAACTCTCAGGATTCTTTTCCCTTTGTAGATAGCTGCTGGCCATGGGAGCAAATGGCAAAATATATGTGTACATTTCACCTTGTTTAGGGATATCGCGAGCGTCCAAGTGGGTCTGGGAGTCCGTTTCGTGAGCGCCTTATGGGGCAGCCTGCCCCCTTGCTGAGCCACCATTTTATGGGAAATGGCAGCTCAGGAATATTCTGGCAAGGTCATGTTGCATAAATGGTGTCCATAAAGTGGCCATTTACAGAACAGTACAGACCACAAGAAGCTGATGCAGTGCCACAGGCTGGAGCGGAGTGAGGCTGCCAAAAATGGATGGAGTGAGTCCATCCATCCCTAATCCCGACCAAGGGATAAAGAGGCAAGTCTCAAGATTTGGGAGGAACGAACACAGGCCACAATTTTAAAAAGTATGAGTAGGGCCTGTTCATCCAGCCACAACATCTACCAGGCTACTCCATTCCACTCACCCTCCCAGTTGGTTTACCATCCCCATCTCCAACAGCCAGACAGCATTCTGTGGCCAGTGAACATGCTTAGTTATCAATTGATTGTTTTTAGAGTCCCCCTAACCCCAGAATTCTACCCCACTAAATTATTTGTGTACTTTGACAATAATGTGGGTTTCCTCAAGCCTGCTGATACCTATCCCAATAGTTCTATTTTTGCCAGGTAAGAACACACTCACCTCTAAACTTCAGAAACAGAGGGGATGATTCTTTACCTGGGATCTGCTATGAACTAATCTCCACCTGACTTCCTACCCATACTGTGGCTACACACCTTGCACTGAAACATCAGAAGCCAGGATTCAACATGTTTTCTGTTGAATCTGAGTGCTGCTGGTCATTGGCATGTCCAATGGAAGCAAAATAATAGCAAGCAACCTAGGAAAAAAGAAAGAAGGTGTGCTGTTGCCACTGCTAATGGTGAGCCCCACCACTGGGAGGAAAAAAAAAACATTGGAGAATTTCCCCTCTCTTTGGAGAAATTTGGTAAATTCCCCCCCCCCCCCCGATTTCTCTGCTCACAAATAAGGCAGAGAATTCCAAGGGTCCATTTGCAGAAAGAAATAATTTTAATACTACTAAATCCATGATGCCACAGAACCACATCTGTGATGACACTGAGGGTCTAAATTAGAAATGTGTACTAACTCTCAGCTTTGACTCAGAAGTTTCAGAGGAATAGGTGCAGTTAATGATGATTTCAAACCAGTTTAAAGCTATTTTTCATAGTGAAGGCTGGTGGTGTTGGAAGAATGTCCATCTTACGGTTCCATTCTTGGCCTCCCCCAAAGCATAGTAATTGGAGCTCCTGATAAACTGTGTCCTTGAAATAGAAGGTGGACCTGTCAGCCACTCAACTACACTTCTTTCTCCCTCCCTGTTTCCCCTGCTCATAATCACCGTTTAGAGAAACAAAATGAAAAGACACTATTTGCTGGTGACATAAAATCTACACATCTCCAAACTATAAGTTGGTAATGAAGCCTCCTTTGGTTCTGGCTTCAGTTCTGTAACTGAGGGAAGCTCAAATCACTTTGGGGAAAAACAGAAGCAGACTGAAGCAGCCCAATTCTGTTTGGGCTTCAGGCTTCATCCAAATCTAATCCACATTGCTAGTCTAAATTTAATTCCCAGATTCGCTGAATAATGTTCTCCTAAATGGATGCCCCATGATAAAACTTCCCCGTTGTGTCTTGGGGCTAAGGATACAGCATTCCACACTGGTGTTTCCCCCATAACTGAGAATGCAGGAAGTGCATAAAACTTACCTGCTGTTGAACGGGGATGAACATTGGCCATGGTTGCATTAAAAAAACCCAAACCTGCTGCTTTCAAATAAATAACAAATGGGTTATGCAAAAGGTGGCTTCCTTGGTGCTAGCCCTGGCCAAACTCCATCAGAATAGTCTTGAACTGATGCTCTTGAGTTAGTTTGCCATCTGGATAGATTAATTAGGTTCCCCCCACCCCCTTTTCATTGTTAGCCTCCAACAGAGCTGGTTTTCTTCTTTTGTTTTTAGGTGGGTGAAACCCTTTGGTATGGTTCATAGCGGTTGAAAATTATTTTATTTCTATGTGTTATAATAACCCATGGTTCCAACAATAAACTTTGAACTGAAACAGACAGAACCCTGCCAATCTTCAGAGCAAGCAGAGCTTAATTTGAGCCAGAATTCAGAAATCTTTTGGCCTATAGCCAGTTTTCATTGGCAGGCTTCTCTAGTGGAGCACAGTAAATAATAACAAAGAAAGGATGACTGCCTTTGAGAGGGTTCATAGTAGGGATGTGCTCCGCTCCGATTAGGAGCGTAGAAGCAGTAGCGGATTGGCCTGCTCCGCCTTACCCAGAGGCGGAGTAGGAGTGGACCGCGGACCCCCTAGAAGCAAGGCGAAGAGAAGCGACCATTTTTCGGAGCTCCGAGTTCAGGCGGAGCGCTCCGGTCGCCATCTTGAAAACATTTCGCCATAGGATTGCATTGCGGCAAATAATCGCGCATAACTACGTTGTTTTTGAAGCTATCGTTCTGGAAATTCTTGTGCACAGAGAGTCGTGGATGGGGGTCATTTTGAGACCACTCTCACCTCTCTGCGTGCTGTGGTTCACGTGCAATATTTTTTTTTAAATCGGGTCAACCGCGCGGCTCAAACTGCGTTTCGGCTTTTCGCCCATAGGATTGCATTGAGGGAAAGAATCGGGGATAACTGGGGGGGGGGTTAAGCTATCGTTCTGAAAATTCTTGTGCACAGAGAGTCGTGGATGGGGGTCATTTTGAGACCACTCTCAACTTTCTGCGTGCTGTGGTTCACGTGCAATATTTTTTTAAAAATCGGGTCAACCGCGGGGCTCAAACTGCGTTTCGGCTTTTCGCCCATAGGATTGCATTGAGGGAAAGAATCGGGGATAACTGGGGGGGGGGGTTTAAGCTATCGTTCTGAAAATTCTTGTGCACAGAGAGTCGTGGATGGGGGTCATTTTGAGACCACTCTCAACTTTCTGCGTGCTGTGGTTCATGTGCAATATTTTTTTAAAAATCGGGGTTTGGGTTTTTTTTATTTATTTTTTTATTTTTTTGGAAGCGATGACAGGCACATTCAACTCCCAATCCTGATGAGAATTGATCTCCTCAGAAAGCATCCTCCTCCAATCCCAGCGTTGGAGGGGGGACTAAGGCAGACCCACCCTGAGAACTTTCTGTTTTGTGTCTCTTTGTGGGTTGGCGTTCGTGGAGGGAACACTTAGTGCTCCTGCTTTGGACTTTGGAGATAGATTAGGATAGGTTTAGTTTGGCGCGTGTGTGTGTTTGTTTGCTTCTTTCTGACTTGTAGCTTAGTTTGCCCTGTGTTTTCCCCTTACTTTGATTTAATATAAACTTTATTTTTGAATTTTGGAGTGTGTGGTTGGGTTGGTTGCCCCCCCTTCCCTGTATTAAAGCCTGACTGTTCTGCTTTTGTGAAAGCTTTCTTTTGAAAGCATACACACACTTTTTGTCCCATTTCCCTACATTTATATTCTTAAACATATTTTATTATATTCTTTCACATAGTCCATTAGTATATATTCTCATACATATTATATTAGTATTCATATTTTGTTCTTCTTATAGTAGTGGTTGGTTCTTTTTCCCCCTCCCCTCTCTTAAATCCTGATTGTGTTTCCTTCTATCTTCTATATACCAAATATACCAAAAAAATTGGATTCTCTTTTTCTTCTCTGTGTAACTTCGACGGAGTGGGCTGCTTTTGTCAAGTTCAACAGGCAGCCACAGATTGAGCATTTTGGGGAAAGCATACGCACACCATTTCCCTATTCTTAAACATATTATTATTATATTCTTTGACATAGTCTTAGTAGTCTATTAGTATACATTCTCATACATATTAGTAGTAGTATTCATATTTTGTTCTTCTTATAGTAGTGGTTGTCCCATTTCTTGTCCCATTTCCCTACATTTATTAGTAATATTCTAAAACATATTATTATATTCTTGTAGATATTCTTAGTAGTATATATATATATATATATATATATATATATATATTAGTATATTCTCATACATATTAGTAGTAGTATATTTTATTGTTCTTGTCCCATTTCCCTACATTTAAACATATTATATTCTTCTTATACATATTCTTAGTAGTACCTTATACATAGTATTAGTAGTATTAATATTTTGTTAGTCATCATGAAAAGAGGAAGCAGGCGTGCTGAAAGCAGCAAGGCTCAGTCTGCCAGCAGTAAGCAGGCTTCCTCTCCTCCTGTGAAACTCAAACGGGCAACTCCTTGGCTGACTGCTCCAAAACAGAAGCAGGACAAGCAGCAGGCAGAGCCACTCTCTTCTGCAACTTGTGCCCGGCGTTCTCTTTTTGAGGGTGGGAATGGGAAAAGTGCCCGTTTGCAAGAGGCACGTGGCAGCAGTGCCATTAGAGGAGGAGGAGTATCCCCAACTCCTTCATTCTCCTTTCAGCCCACGAGCCCGCTGATGGACCTAGACGAGGTCCTCAGCACAGTGGAGGGGGGGGGAGGAGGAGGAGGCGGTGGGCCTCCAGGATGTGGGGGCTGAGGAGGAGCAGCAGCAGGCCGAGGCTCTCTCCCCAGTCTCATCCCACACCCCTGTTTCTGTGGCAACACCAGAGAGCTCAGGCGGGCAATTGGTGGTGTCACCACGGAAACGAAAGACAAGCATCGTGTGGGACCACTTTGAGTTGGGAGCGGATCCCCGCTTTGCTGTCTGTCGCCACTGCAAACTCAGCCTAAGCAGGGGTTCATCGACAGGGCATTATGGAACCAGCAGCATGAAGATGCATCTTCATAGGCAGCACCAGGCGATCTTGCTGGGGAAAGAGGCGGGCAAGGCGACTGGTTCCAGGGGAAAGCCGAAGGCTGCTGCTGGCACTGCCACTCTAAGCTCTCCATCTCCCATCCCCACAAGGGTTAGGCAGGCAACCCTGCAGGACATGGGGTGGGGGAAGTATTGACCCACAAGATGGCGTTTTCCAATGCCCACCCAGGGTGCTACTGTGTTGGGGCATCTGCCGGGACTGACTCCTCCCCAATACTAGATCTATGACATGTCACTCTGCCTGCCCCTCTGCTAGCCTGTCCTCCTCGGTGACCGACTCGCTGGGATGGTTTGCGTTTGCAATGCGTGACTAACTGCAATGCTGGCTTAGAAACCAGCCATCACTTCCTTGTGCCCCCAGAAATGCCCGCAGCCTGCCTGCCTGCCTGCCCGCCTGCCCGCCTCCCCCGGGGTGCTGCTGTGGTGGGGCATCTGCCAGGACTGACTCCTCGCCTACTCTGCCTGCCTCTCTGCCCGCCTGGTGCCTGGTTTGCTCCCAATCGTCCTCCTCTGTGCCCCTCAAGGCGTAACTGCTGGCTTAGAAAGAAACAACCAGCCATCTTTGCCTCACTTTGCGCCCACTTATGGGTTGGTTTGCTATGCGTTAGTGCTCAAGCCATCCTTGCGGCACTACAATGCATGCTGCCTGCCTGCTTTCCCTCCCTTCTCCCCTTCCCGCCTTGCAGTGATGGTGTATGTGTCTTGCTTTGACTAAGGGGAGAAGTCCTTCCTGCGCTCACTTAGACTTTATCAAATTCAATAATCCCTTTTTCAAATGTGCCAGAAGATTTAGGGTTATCTCGTGGCATGTTGGGATTGCCTTGGAACTGGCCCCATTGAGCTGTCTGCAATTGCAACTTTAAATCCCTGACATACTGGAGTGTTCAAATTTCAAAAGTTCCCCTAACATCAGGGGATGATGGGATTGCCTTGAAACTTGGTGTCCATGGGGACACATGGGTAAGCTGTCATGGGACCAAAGGATAGGTTTCTAACGTGCAAATTGACGTAGTTGTAGAATGGGACTTGATTTGGGGTGAGTTAAAAAGTTTAAGCCGCGCCAAAAATCAGGGGATGATGGGATTTGCTTGCAACTTGGCGTGCATGTGGACACATGGATAAGCTCTCATGGTGCCGAGTTTGAGGTTTCTAACATGCAAATTGACGGAGCTATCCCAAGGGGTGTGAATGGGGTGCCCGATTTTCATAAATTCCCCAAAAGTCAGGGGATGATGGGATTGCCTTGCAACTTGGCGTCCATGTGGACACGTGGATAAGCTATCATGGTGCCGACTTTGGGGTTTCAAACATGCAAATTGACGTAGTTGTAGAATGGGACAATTTGGGGTGAGTTAAGCCATGCCAAAAATCAGGGGATGATGGGATTTGCTTGCAACTTGGCGTGCATGTGGACACATGGATAAGCTCTCATGGTGCCGAGTTTGAGGTTTCTAACATGCAAATTGACGGAGCTATCCCAAGGGGTGTGAATGGGGTGCCCGATTTTCATAAATTCCCCAAAAATCAGGGGATGATGGGATTGCCTTGAAACTTGGCATGCATGTGGACACGTGGATAAGCTATCATGGTGCTGAGTTTGAGGTTTCTAACGTGCAAATTGACGGAGCTATCTAAAGGGGTGTGAATTAGGGTTATGGGAGGTGCGTTAGAGGGTAGAGCCGCGCCAAAAATCAGGGGATGATGGGATTTGCTTGCAACTTGGCGTGCATGTGGACACATGGATAAGCTGCCCTGGTGCCGAGTTTGAGGTTTCTAACATGCAAATTGACGGAGCTATCCCAAGGGGTGTGAATGGGGTGCCCGATTTTCAAAAATTCGCCAAAAATCAGGGGATGATGGGATTGCCTTGAAACTTGGCGTGTGTGTGTATACGCCCATGAGGTGTCATGGTGCCAAACGTGAGGTTTCTAACTTCAACGGAAAAAAAGTTGTTTACTTTTTTAGCTTTCAATGCAACCCTATGGGGGGGCAAAAACGGAGCTCCGGATCCGGATCCGGAGCTCCGAGCGGAGCGGAGCGGAAGTGGGCGGAGCGGGGGCGGGGCGGAGCGACCCGCTCCGAAAAATGGCGGATCTGCAAGTGAAGCGGAGCGGGGGGTCCGTGCACACCCCTAGTTCATAGTGACTTTCTTAAAGGACTAACTCAAAGCAACAAACCCTGTCTAGGCAAACCTGTTCAGAGGGGGCAATGATGTCCCCCTTTGGTCAATTTCTTGGGTGAGGTTATAAACATGGGCAAAGTTTGATCTTTGGCCATTTCTACATCAGCCCAATAGTCCGGGCTGGTCATGGCTGAATCCCTGTGCGTTGAAATGATGCACGGGGACTCCTGGGGGCAAGGCAGGATGAGCATGGTTTTTCCCAGGGATAAAATAACCCTGAGAAAAACCTGATTCTTCCCACAGTCTTGGGATCGTCCTGGGACCGCGGGAGGTGTGTGGCCCCCTGCTTCGTCCCACCTCCTTATGAGTAAACATGAGGAGTAGAGAAATGGGCATGGGCAGGAGCTCTTAGGGCACTCTGTGCCCATTGGGAGTGGGGTGGGGAAGCGGGGCTGCGGCAATTTTTTTTTTAATCTTAACTTTTGCTGGAGCGCCAAATTTCAGGCATATACAAAAAAGAGAATTTTAGGTTATAGTCCTAGGCAAATTTACTCAGGAGCAAATCCAATTAAACTGACTAATTAGGGATGGGTGAATTTGTCAATGTCAGTTTCCTTAAGTTTATTGTTTATCCTATCTTATGTTTGATTCATTCCAAACATTGAGACATTTTCCAGTCTTAAGTTCAGTTCATTCCAATCTTTGAGAATGTGCTACAAAAATTCACGTTTCTGTGCATTTCTCCTAGTATTTGTCCTCATTTTTATATGTAATTCTAACTAATACACATTTTTGCAAGCATGTTTCAAAGTATAAAGCATGTCTGAAAGTTATTTTCACTAATATATGCATTTGGGTATGCACCTTTCCCTATTATATACATTTTTGTACACATCTTTTGATAGGAAAACTGCATTGCAAAATTCAGAGAAGTGCAAATTTTGAAGGATCACTGAGTTCCTATTTGCATATTGGTACAAATGTCTGGAATTAGGTAAGATAACACTAAGTAAACAAATTTGTCCCCCATCCTTTGTAAATATGCATACAATGTTAGTTTGTCTTCTCAGGGTACCCTCATTCCTTCCATCTCATAGAAAGTCTAGGATAGACTAATCTGGAATTACTCTAAGAATTCTTGAATACTGAGCAGAAAGAAGGAATGGCTCATGTTCCCTACAAATAATACAGCTTGCATCAGTTCCTTGGTCATTCCTACTATACACACTGAACATTTGATCCTTACACAGAACCATCTTCTGTCACAAGATGTGTCACACAGCAATAGGTAGATAGAGAAAAAAAGCAAACTCCGTAATCTCTATTAGAACTTGAAAACTCTGTTGTGTTGATTAGATCTATCATATTCCAGTAGAGGGCTGTGATGCATTGTGCTGGCATAGAGAAAGAACTTTACAGGATTACTCACAAGAAATGGCGACTGCTAAAATGCAGCAGCATGTTTAATTTACAGTGAAATGCACTCACTTAAAAAAAAAAACACCAAACATCTGGAAGCTGGGATCCGGGATTCTGTCGTTGATGTTGTCTGTTGTACAAAGCACGGCAAACCCACAGTGAGTTTTTAACTTGATTTTCCCAAGAAGGCAAGGCGCTTTCCATCTGCCCTCTTCAATGGCACGGTTTTGCAAGATTTCTTAGGGGTGACACGGGCAGCATATGCCAAACTGAAAATGCAAAAAGTAGCAACACAATCATTCATCTTCCCTGGGCCTAGAGGCAGACGTCATCAGCCATGGCAGACTACCCGTGCCGTAAAACCTTCCCAGGCCATTTGGGTATGTCTTAGATTTTCCATCTGACAAAAACTTGATACATCCCTATTAAGACAGGCCATCTGGTCACAGCAGGTGGTGGTAACATCAGCCATGCTAACTGGTGTCAGTAAATTCTGCAGAGACCATGGGGAAGGAAGGGTATTATTTATTCATTTGTTTGTTCATTCATTCATGTATTATTTGTTTTTTGATTATTTATGTATTATTTATTTATTTATTTATTTATTTATTTGTTTATTTATTATTCACTGTCTTTTTATCCTGCTTTCCCGGCAATTATTGTCTCCCAATATGGCTAACATCAATAAAGGAAGACAGGCCCTACCGTCAAGCTTACAAACACCTCATTCCCTCTCCAATTAAGTCCAATTAAGTCAATTAAGGGATATGGAAGAGGAGACGGATCAGTACTTCCAGGCCAGAACAAAATGCTGAGCTATAAGTGGGGGTTTCTATGCAGTTATGGTCAGGGTAATCCTTGCTTCAGTAGCAATTGGCTGATGGATAGGGCAAGAGCATTCCTTCCCTGGGCATCTCCAGAGCCAAAGCAATTCGTAGATGGTGCTGGGCATATTCTTTCTGTCATGGAGGAAGACGTGAGCAGGGATATAGGAGAATTTCATTTTTGCTCACAGACCTTGCGATCAATGCCCTGTTTGGAGCTCTGAACACGAGTATATATTTGCAAATTGTCAAACACGTGCTTGCATTAATCCCATTCTCAACTTCTAGTTCAATTTGCATACACTTCCTCCATAGATTGAAACAGCCCTGCTTCAGTTGACGGGGGAAATGTGTGCACATTTGGGGAGATTTGCGCAAATTCCCCATTTGGACAAAGCAAGCAGTCATCAGAAGAAAGAATGAAATGATGGGATGTTTGTGAAATGAAGAGAAGGTTATGTAGGAGCATAGAAATGTGTTTAAAATGAAAGAGCTGAATTTTAATTGGTTTCACTTAGGTTTCATTGAAAATGGTGGGAGTTAAGTTGGCCATGCCTAACTTTTCACATTGGTTTTAATGGGACCTACATGTAGCTAAATCAGTCTTGATGCAAACCAATGTATTCTTTTATCTAACCTGAAAGATTTCAGTGTCACAAGCGATCACTTTGTCATCTGATTTGTTTTGGTAATCTAGGACAGACACAGGAAGGGTCTTGAAAAAGATTGTGAAGCATGAGAATTGAAAGTGAAAGGAAGAGAGAGAGAGAGAGAGAGAGGGAGGGAGCGAGAGAGGGAGAGAGATCTCAGTCCCGCCTTTCCTTGTCAGACTTCCTAATACAGGGAGTCACGAAGCAATTGTTTGTGTCATGCGTTTGTGGGATTGGTCAAGATTACCTCTGAGGGATCCCTCCCAGTCCAGTGTGATTCTGAGTGTAAAAGGTTCAGGATTAGTGTCTACGTGTGTGTGTGTGTGTGTGTGGTGTGTGTGTGAATGAATCAGGATTTTGCTTAAGGAGATCAAAACCATTTGGACAAGTTTAACCTGTCAGGCCCAGTTTGTTAAGGAGATTTCTCTCAATTGATGAGTTATTTTGGAAGAAGGGTGCTAATTAGGAATTCTGTGGAATGTGCTAATACAGAGTTCTGTCTAAATGCATGCAGTTCTTATCTGCAGCTGGGATTGCTTTTGAGGAAAGGTCAGATCTGGGAGTTGCTTGGAAACACCCCACTCCCTACTCCACCTGATTGGGAAGCAGTATCTATTGGAGTGGGTTTAAGCTGTGAAACCTATGCTCAATTTATATATTTGTAAATAACTGCAGATTTTATGAAATGGCATACATCTCCATTTTAGCTCTTATTTAACAAGAAATCAATTCCTGGGTAAGTGCTAGGACCCTTGAAACCAAACTGATCTCAGAGTTTGGATGTGCCTAAGAGAGAGAGAGAGAGAGAGAGAGAGAGAGAGAGAGAGAGAGAGACTTTGCTGCTGAGATGGCCGTCTTGTCAATTTTGTGAACATCTTCAGTCATCTTGTTACAATTTCCCCTTACAGAGAGCGATCTACACTACTGCTAAAGCGCTTTAAAGCAATAGTGTAGATCCGGCCCAGTGGTCTGCAGTGTTAAGAATGCTTGAGCATAAAGCTTTGAAACTCAGTGGCAGGTGACCTGTGGCTGATGAATTTATTTACTTGGTTAGTCTGCCAATTCCTGAAAGCTTAGAGAAAGGTAGCAAAGTTTACACAAATGGCTGCAATCCTAGAACATTTACCTGGGCATAAACTCTATTAAACCCAGTGATGCTTACTTCCATGTAGACATGCATTGTATTGCATTGCATTGTTAGGCCATAGTTCTATGCATACTGTCCTGGGAGAAAGCCTACAAGGTGGCTTACAGACACCAAAACAAAATTGTGTAACCATTATTGCAGAATGCAGATCGGTCTTCTCAACGGCTTTTTCTTTACACATCCGGGCAGTTCCTTACATTACAGGTTTGAAGTTGCTTTGAATAGTTGCATAGTAGCATATTGACTGCTTTGGTTACATATGACAAGGCCAGCCTGAAGAGTAGGCAGGCTCAGACCCATACCCTGGCAGGGACTCAATGATGAGAACCCCTAGGAGTGGGGTCTCCTCTTCACTATTACAACCAGCTTGTTCATCAGCCTCTTGCTCCAGGCAGTGGTGAGAAGGAAGAGCAGTAGATGACACTGCCCACTGGCTCACTTACGGTGACCACATGGAAAGGAGGACAGGGCTCTTGTATCTTTAAAAGTTGTATAGAATGGGGTATTTCACTAGGTGTCATTTGTATGCCTGCAGCACCTGGTGAAATGCCCTCTTCATCACAACAGTTAAAGCTGCAGGAGCTCTGCCCTCTTGAGATACAGGAGCCCTGTCCTCCTTTTCATATGGTCTCTGCCTGTGAAATTAAGCAAATGGTAGCAATGATGAGAAAAAAAGAGAGGAGGAATAGCAGTGGGTGACAATGGTTGGGAGAAGGTAGACTCACCAAGGGAGGCGGGCAGTGAGGGGGTCTTACTCAATGGCCTCAAAAACTCAGAGCTAGCACTGTTGTATGGCATGAACCAATCTGCAAGCTCATATGTGCTACCTAGCAATGCTTCTTTCTTTTTACCCTCTCTGTTCAATTCTGCTTCCCTGGAGTGCAGAAGGAGTTAAGTTTTTATCTGGGGCTCACCACTATTGGCCCTGGGAAAGGCCCTCAGCTTTCCCTCTATTTCTGCCATGATTGCCAGGACTATCTGAAAGAGAGCACTGCAGCTCACCAGCGGCCCATGGGCAACTGTTTACAAATTGGCAGGCTGTGTTTTGTGCTCCTTCCTAAGTATTATGGAGAAAAACACAGCTGCTATTGTTACATCCGGGCTAAAATTATTAATATTTTCTTCCTTTAAATGAGGTAAGTCAGACTGATGCCTGCCAATTCTCAGCTGGGCAGTGACTCCCGACTGCTGTAGCCTGTGGTCTCAATAATAAGGAGGGCTTTTGAAGGGAAGTTCTGACAGGTCGAGATCTGGAGCTGGCCTGAATGGTCTGGCCCAAATAATGGAAGGCCTGTGGAAGACAGCAAATGGCTGTTTGTTGACATGACCCCACAGGGAGCCGCTGCCAAGAGAACACTTTCTCTCCTTGCCAACTTCTTCATATTTGAAATACAGTAGGGGATTTCTGCATGTAATTATGGGCTGGCAGCTTGGGAGCAGGAGAGGTGGCTGCTCTCATTATACCACCATTCCTGTGAAGAGGGAGAGAATGTTTTAAGAAGGGTGGCCTAGCTCTTTAACCATTGACTCATATGGGTTCTTAGAAGTCCTTGCTAAGTCAGAAGGTTCCCACATTGTGTATCCAGTCCTGGAGTGATCTGTGGAAACAAGCCTGGCTCTGACTTTATTTGAATGTGGGACATTTGTTTTCTACTGTCCGGAGCAATACATACACACACACACACACACACACACACTATAGTCAATGGAGGACAGTGCTACTTTTGAAAAAATGTGCACAAAAAGGCACATATTCCTCTTTTGAAATACACGCTTTTCCTCTTTGGACAAACTAGAAAACAGATGGCAAACAAAAATGGGGGCAAAGCTGGCTCTCCTGGAAACCCAGTTTGGCCCTCTGTGGTTCCCCAGTGGGCCACACACCCCTTAAGAACATAAGAAGAGCCATCCTGGATCAGACCAAGGATCTATCTAGTCCAGCACTCTGTTCACACAGTGGCCAACCAACTGCCAATCAGGAACCCACAAGTAGGACACGGGTGCAACAGCACCCTCCCACTCATGTTCCCCAGCAATTGATGTACATAGGGTTACTGCCTCTGATACTGGAGGTAGTATAGAGCCATTAGGACTAGTAGCCACTGATAGCGATCTCCAACCCACTTCTAATGCCATCCAAATTGGTGGCCATCACCACATCTTGTGGTAGTGAATTCCATAGTTGTGCAGTGTGAAGAAGTCCTTCCTTTTATCTGTCCAGAGTCTCCCACCAATCAGCTTCATGGGAGGACCCTTTTCCTGGGGGCCCTCTTCGTTCCCCTGACTGCCCATTGTTTTGTGGTTTCTTGGCTTTTGTGCAGTCCCCCCCCATTCCAAAAGATTGAAATGCTTCTCCTAAGCTTTAGTTATTGACAATAAGAACTTTGAGCCTTTTGCCTTTGGATCTGCCCAACACTGGAATGTGGCCTCCAAGAATTTCTCCAACATGCAATTTGGCCCACAAGCTGAAAGAGATTCAACACCCCTGCTCAATATACAGGATTGAGAGGGTTTAGGAATAGGGCTGTGCACTGCCTTGGGCCAAATCCCCAGATCCGAGGCAAGGTGGGCCGATTCAGAGCGGGTCCACCTCAGGCCAAATCCAGAGCAGTACTGGGTCAGCTTGAGGTGCCCCAAGGTCAAGGCAGACTGGTACCAAAGCCTTGGGGGCACTTTGGGCCAATTGGAGGCAGTGCTGGTCCTTCCCCTATCCACCCACCTGCCTGAGAAAGCTAGTGCAAGGCTGGCCATGAGCCCAGGTGAGTCCATTAGATGCACCAGACTCACTTCCCTCTCCTGCCTCATCCTGTCCACCCCCCCTGCCCTCCCACTGCCGCCGCCACCATATTCTTGATGCATAGCATGGATCATCCTATTGCAATTTCTTCCTACATACTGTGTGCAAGGAATCCTCTTCTGCTGATATCCAGTCCTTTGGTAGTGGTGGTGGTGGAGGTGGATAGATGAATTACTTACCCAGAAAATGATTTAAAAGCCATTTCTGCACCTTAGTCATTACCATCACAAGGCGGATGAAAAACAAAAGTCATTTGCAACAGTACATTTGTTTTGGATGAATTAATTTCCTTTTTCATTTCTTTACAGTTCCGTCTCTCCCCCTGCCCCAATGCCTTGAGAGGTTTTCTTTCCCCCCTGATTTATTTTATTTTTATTTGAAAAGGGAGGCAATTTCCAGGATGAATGTGAATAGCTTGCATGTCTGTGAAAAGACTAATAGAGGGCAGGGGTGAAAGGTCATAAGTGTTCAGCTTAAATAGCTTTCCAATAATATTGTGTTTTTCAAGAGAGCCGAGGGATGAAAAAGGCATGATGAAGAAATCAAATCAAGAATAGTTCCTCTGGGTATGCCATATAGTTTATAAAATGGAAAACAACACAGAACTAAAGCCTTGATTACACTGAGATTATTTCTATATAGGTCAGAATTGATCTGGAACTCAGGATGCAACTCCATCCATCGGCCACCACCAGTCTCATGCCTTCCAAATGTCTTGGACTACACGCCCATCATCTTCAGTCAGCATGGCCATTGGCTGTGCTGGCTGTGAATGATAGGTTGTAATCCAACACATCTGGAATTCAAGAGATTGGTGAAGGCTGATATATAGGATTGTATTCAAGTGTCCCAAATCAACACTGAACTGTATTAGGGGAAAAAAAATCAGTGTAAATAACACTTCAGGTTAACGAAAGTTGCAATGCAAACTTACTTTGATCCACATTTAGTCATACTTCAAGTAGACTCCAGTGAAATTAATGGGACAAACTAGTCAAAACTAACTGATTACTGGATCCAAATGAATGTTTTCAGTACAAGTGCCATAGGTGAGATGCAGGATGTAATAGTACAATTCTATAGATGTTTACTCAGAAGACACCTCAGTCCTCCAGAAGCTGCGTAGAGGTTACTTTCCTTCAACACAACAGAGAACCTTTGGTCTTCACCTCTTCACAGTCATCACCACTGAATGACATTTCCTTCTTCCCCTCAGGCCTCAAGCCCACTTCCTCAGCATTAAGTCCTAGTGAATTCAATGGGGCTTTCTCCCAGATAAGCAACTATAGGAGTGTAGTCTAACAGTGCAATTCTATGTGTTTGTACTCAGACATAAACCACATTGGCCCCGTTCAGAAGACACCTTAAACCACATCTTTAACCATGGTGGTTAAGCTAGAAAACTGGGCTGTGTTCAGAAAACACCTTAAACTATGGCTTTAACCATGAACATTAGTCACCATGGTTAAAGCCATGGTGTCTTCTGAACGGATCCAATGTGGTCTGAGTACAAACATATAGGATTGCACTGTTAGACTACACTCCTATTCCCACTTATCTGGGAGAAAGCCCCATTGAATTGACTAGGAGGAAGTGGGCTTGAGGCCTGAGGGGAAGAAGGAAATGTCATTCAGTGGTGATGGCTGTGAGGAAGTGAGGACCAAAAGTTCTCTGGTGTATTGAAGGAAAGTAACCTCTATGCAGCTTCTGGAGGACTGACATGGCTAGGAAGATATGGAGACACACACACACATAGACACTTGTCCAATTTGATTCTGCCCTTCCAACATGGTTCTTTCCTTGCCATGTTACTAGAGCAATGTGAGAATCAGATCCCAGGACAGGAACATTTCAGTCCATTTAAAAGCAAAGTGGCCAGAGAATATCCCCACTTGCCTCAACTCGGTTACAGTTTAAACTGGGGCTCCTTAAGCTTAGAAAAACACACACAGAGTGGAAGGAAGGAAGGAAGCATGATAAGGGAGTATAAAATTATGTATGGCATGAAGAAAGTGGTTAGAGGGATGTGTGTTTTTTCCTCCCTCTCTCATAATACTAGAATGCGGGATCATCCAATGAAGCTGAATGGTTTTAGACTCAGGACAGATAAAAAGGAGGTCTTCTTCATGCAGTGAAGAGTTAACTGATAGTTAACTGATGGAATTCGTTTCCACAAGATGTTGTGATGGCCACCAACTTGGATAGCTGTAAAGGGAGAGTAGACACATTTATGGAGGAAAAGGCTACCAGTAGCTACTAGTCATGACGGCACGACAACCTCCAGTACCATGGGAATACAGCTAGGAGGGTGCTGTTGTGCTTATGTCTTGCTTGTGGGCTTCCCATATGCATTTGGTTGGCCATTGTGCAAACAGAACTCTGGAATAGCTAGCCCTTTCGTATGAACCAGCAGGGCTCTTCTTATGTTGTAGCATAAAACTCTGCATACAACAACACAGCAACAGCATCAGGATATAGGATACATTTTCCCATTTCCTACAAAAATAAATAAATGCAATTGTGTTTCTCTAGGCCATTAGCTGCAGACGAAGTAAAAAACAAAACTGTACAAAATCAATGAACAGCTGTATATTGAAGACTTCATACTAATCAAAGTGAGTTTCTCATTGACTCTGCATTGTTCATTTTGTATCCAATGACCTGAATAAAATACATTGGGGTAATCAATGTAGAACTCCCAGTGGCTGGATTGGACTCAGAGCTTTATGATCTATATTCAAGGAAGGAGAAGGAATTTTGTGGTTCACTGTGTTGCAAATTGGGTGTGAATTCATCACTTTGAAGCAGTGAGCTGAATATTTATTGGACATATTATTGTGAAGGCAATGGGGTTAAATAACAGATTATGCAAACATACATTTTAGTAATAAAGAAAAATGAATACTCAAGAGTAGGGATGCATGGGAATTTTGTTTCAGTTTGCAAATCATCAGAACTTGTTCCATTCAAAACCCGGAATGTGATCAAATTCATGTCTTTCGTAAAATGTTCACACATTCCTAAAGTTGTGATTGCATTGGAAACCTTTCAAATGCTCAACTTTAAAAAAGGAGAAGCACATTTCTGAAAAAATGTGCATGCAAATGTGCACTTTCCCCATTCGAATGAAAAGGAAAATAGATTGCAAACAAAAATGGAAGTGAGATGAATCCAGCTTTGAAGTAGAGTTCAGACAATCTCGCTGAGTACTTCATGTTCTCCCATCCCTACTCAAGAATTGTGCCTTTTTATTTATTTTATTTTATTTTTTATTTATTACATTTTTATACCACCCAATAGCCAAAGCTCTCTGGGAGGTTCACAGAAATTAAAAACATGAAGAGCATAAAAACAACCAACAAATTTAAAACACAAATACAATATAAAAAGCACAACCAAAATAAAACCACACAGCAAAAATTAATATAGGTTAAAATATTAGATTAAAACAGCAAAGTTTAAATTTAAGTTAAATTAGATGTTAAAATACTGAGAAAATAAAAAGGTCTTCAGCTGGCAATGGAAAGAAACAATGTAGGTGCTAAGCGAACCTCTCTGGGGAGCTTGTTCCACAACCGGGGTGCCACAGCAGAGAACTCCAACTCCCAGCTCAGACAACCTATCCAGAAGGATACTATGGTAGATGGTATCAAAAGCCGCTGAGAGGTCCAGGAAAACCAAGAGGGTCGCACTCCCCCTTTTTCTATCCCGGCAGAGGTCATCCCACAGGGCGACCAAGGCAGTTTCCGTTCCAAAACCAGGCCTGAAACCCAACTGAAATGGATCTAGATAATCCATTTCATTCAAGAGTGCCTAGAGTTGTCCTGCAACCACCCACTCAAGCACCTTGCCCAGGAAAGGGATGTTCGCCACCAGCCTACAGTTTTTAGCATCTTCCTGATCCAGGTTTGGCTTTTTCAGAAGTGGTCTGATTACCGCCTCTTTTAAAGTGGATGGTACCACTCCCTCTCTCAAGGAGGCATTTACAATCTCCTGGACCCAGTCGGCGATGCCCTCCTTATTTGATGTAATAAGCCATGTAATAAGCAAGGGTCAAGCACACAGGTGGTAGACCAGACTTGGCCAAGCACCTTGTCCACATCCTCAGGCCTCATACGTTTAAAATCCTAAGGTATGTCTACACCACCCATTAAATCTGGGCTGCTCTCATGTGGGTCCTTGTGCTTCTATATGATGCACAGAGAATCCCGGGGACAAGCAGGGACGGCCACAAGCTTTACATGGGTTATTGGGAACCACGGAAAACCCAATGTTCCCCACGGTCCCGGGAGCATCCCACAGAATGCGGAAGGTGCCACACTTACCTATTTTTTGGAGCTCCGGATCGAGGTGAAGGATCCGCATGGTCTGAATCCGCTTCGTCTCGATCCGTAGCTCCCCTGACCCGATCCGTCTCCGCCTTTGTCGGAGGTGGATCAGGCTGCTCCGCTATCGGTTCTAAGAACCGAAGCAAAGCAGAGCACAGCCCTAATTATCACAACAGTTAAAGCTGCAGGTGTCCTTCCCTCTTGACCAGATTCAAAAGAGAGCAGGGCTCCTGCAGCTTTAACTTTTGTGATGAAGAGGGAATTTCACATGGTGCTGCATGCATACAAATGACACCTGCTGAAATTCCCTTTTCTATACAACTTTAACAGTTTAACAGTGGTACAGTTGTATGGTCTCCTGTTTCACTAGGGTGAGCATATGAAAAGGAGGAGCCCTGTCCTCTCCATATGGCCACCCTAGTGAAACAGCTTGGCTAGCTGAAAAATGCAGACTGAACAGATCCTTCCACATCTCCAGTTGGGATGCACATTTGTAAGTGCATACGTTGCTTCCAACATATGGAAAGTAAGTGGTGGGACTATTGAGGGATACAACATCAGGGGTGGGGTTAGTAATGTTCACCCCTCCATATGATTACTATCATGTGGACAGAATGCCTGAAAAGGACTATATTGAGTATAGGAACATCACAGCATTCCGTAGCCAATCACGTTTGCCTACATGACAACATTATGGAGAGCAAACAGAGTCAATGGAAGTGAAGGTAAATGCTTCCTGGGCCTGTCACATGGGTGATCCCAGCTAGTGGGATGTCATGTTTTGAATGGGGTAAAGCCATGATGATATGGCTGTGCTGATATCACTGGGAGGTTAGCAAAATCATTTCAGAGAGTCAAGGCAATGATTTCTGAAAATATTTGGAGTTATCACCGAAAGTTGCTAAACAGAAGACACATTTCAATGTTGCTAAGTACTTCTGATTCAGCCCTAAATGACTACATCTGATTCAGCCCCAAATCCCAGTTTAGCTATGGTGAGGATTGATCTTGGGTGATTTACCCTTAGCCTCTTAGGCCATAGCTAGACGGGGTGATATCCCAGGAGCAGGGAGGGATGATCCCTCCTTTGCCCCGGGATCTCACCCTAGCCTTTGAGCCCACTTTTTCCACATTCTCAGGATGATCCCGAGACCATGGAACATGTGTGCAGGCGTCGTGGTTTGTCCCAGCTCTTCGCGGTTTCTCGTGAGGAGCCAGGACCCATGCATAGGACACAGAGCTCCTCAGGAGCTCTGCACCCATTGGGGTTGGGTTGGGGGGAGTGGGAAAAATTATTTATAATAAAAAATGTACCTTTTGAGCATGAGCGTTCGTGCGCTCTTCTTCTTTAACAAAAAAAGATGGCAGGCGCAACGTCCTCTCCCTCAAAAGTCGTCATGCGCCACATGTAAACAGAGGGGGAGATCTTGCAATAAAAATATTGCAAGATCCTCACCCCTCCGTCACGCTAGATCCGGTAGGTCTAGCCGAGGCCTCAGTCTTTCATCCTCAGTTCCCCATCTGTAAAAAGGGAATAAATGCGGCACGCCTCTGTCATCACCAGCTGGCTCACTTTAAACAGCCACACTTTGCTTTGTTTTGTGCTTCACATTGACCCTATTCAGATGACATGCTAAGCCACCATGGCTCATGCATTTTGGGCTAAACAATATGCCTTAGCGTGTCATGTGAACCATTCCTAAACATGCTGGCTACATAACCAGTTTATACATGCTCACTAGCTATACTGCAAAAGGTTTAGCAGCCTAGCCATGGGTTAGTGTGTCTTCTGTTACACCTACACATTCACCTGTTGAAAGAGTGGAAGCTTGCTTCAACCTGGGAATTCATTCAAGAATAAAGAATAAAGAATAATATATATTTTTAAAAAACTTCTCTAAAGACTCAGGCCTTAGCTAGACTTAAGGTTTATCCCGGGATCGTCCCAGGGTCATCCCTGTTCATGTAAATAACACACAGGGGATCCTGGGAGCAGGCAGGGATGACCCCGGGACAATCCCGGAATAAACCTTAGGTCTACCTAAGGCCATAGTCAGGTACAACTAAATCGCTTAGCGGTTGCCTAACCATAAGAAGCCGTTAGATCTTCGCTGCTAGTGATGTACTTCGTTGAGCCTTGTTTCTTGTGAAGACCTTTGCCACTGTTCAAAGTGCTATTTAAATTACCAACAATTATAATAACAGTGGGTTGTTGTTTTTAATTACGGCAATTTTATACATCTGTAGGTGTTAACATTGCTGCACATTATATTTGCACTTAATTTTTAAAAAATGTGGTACTGTGGAAAATCTAATAGAATAAGAATTATATTTGTTATTTACTTGTTTACAGTAGCTATTCTCAGAAGGGCTTCAGGGAGGAGAACGTTAGTAAAAATAGTGTAGGAAAAAGTGACTCAAAGATAAAAATTGAACAAAGAAGCCGGAGGCACACTTTCGAATAGAAGATGAAAGATCAGCCCATATTTTGCAGAGCTCTGCACGGGGGATGTAGGAGGCAGTAAAAGATAATTTGGGGTGACAAGTTGAGGGATCGCATCAACCATAGCCTCAGAGTCATCAGTGGGGGACCATCCGCCGTCCCCCAGTGGGGTGTAAAACCTTTGTGTACAGACTGGGGATGCAGATGCAGGAAAGGCATTTTAAAGAATCACTTGGATAACAGGTCTTTTCATTCATAGGAGAAAGATTCTAAAAACAACTGACACTACATTTTTCATGCGCTGCCTTGGTTTCCACTCTCTATAGTGTTCTTTCTTTAATGTAAACATGGATAAGAAGTGGCACTGCACCATCTTACTTTGAAATAGCTGAATGTATTTTGCATTTCTGCATGCACATGTTCTTGCATAATTTTATTTATTTATTTATTTATTAAAACATTTATATTCCACCCTATATCACAAGGCGGTGTACTGACAAAATCATACTAATAAAATAGAAAAATAAATATACAATTCTAAAACAAATTAAACCATTGTTCATTTATTTATTTACTTACCATTCATGAGATTTCATAGCAATTCATCAAATAAAACAATAAAACATAATGAAACAAATTAATAAAACTGTTGCAGCAAACAATAGCAAACCCAGCAGACGAGTTAATGGGAAATTTTAGAAATAAAAAATCTTCCGAAAGAGAACAGACTTCAGTTGTCTGGGGGGCGGGGGGCACGCTAAATGTCTCTCAATTTTTAGAGCAATGGGGCTGCCACAGAGAAGGCCCTGCTCTTCATGAGATGCAGTCTGAAGCAAGATGCCTCTCCCCTCCTAGAAATCTCAAATGTGAGAAGATGTGAATTGGAAGCAGAGATGTACAGATTTTGTTAAATCTGATCCATCTCTCATTCATAAATTGTCAGGCATGTTTTGTTCTGTCGTCGACTCATTGACAGAATTATTATTACTATCATCATCATCATCATCGGGATGTATTAGATTTTTGTTTCTGTCTGTAACTATGCATCTGCTCTTATATGCACTTGCTCTAATCCACCATCCCCTAAAGTTTTTTTAAAAAAGTCTTTAAGTCCAGGCAACCTGGAAAATGCTAGTCCATAGCAGAACCTGCAGTTCAGATAATAGAAGTCCAGATGTACTGAACCCAATGTAGATTTCTCCCCTGGCATCCCTAATGGGAACCCAGTGCAACTGCTTCAGAATTGGTGAAATATGAGAAGTCTGATATACCTGTCCTCAGGCACACTGTTGCACATGCTTTCTAATGCAGTTTTTCTATACAATTTTGTCTAATATACACATGTATTGCAAGCAGCTTTCCTAGTATAATGCATTTTAACATTATTTTCGCCAATGCATGCATTTTTGTTTGCACTTTTCCTTAATATAAACATTTTTTGTATGTATTATTTGATAAGGGTACTCAAATGCAAAATTTGGGGAAGTGTGAATTTTGAAAGATTCGGTTCACATGTTGGTTCAAAAGTACAAAATTGGGAACACGTGCAGATGGAACGAATTTCTCCCCAGTCCCTAATCCCCACCGAGCCATAAGCTCATCTCATCACCTTCAGTCCACTCATGAACTCTGAGCTTAGTCTACCTTGCAGAATTGTTGTGAAGATAAGATTGGATAACCCCATTTACATCACCATCTGTTCCTTCAGAGAACAAATAGGATACAAATGTGTGTTCAGAATCATTTTTTTTAAAGTTTCTGTATTCATGCAACTGAATGCAAATATGCACAAACCCACATGTGCAAAAATGTGCAAAATTCCCCCAAATGTGCATTTCACACTTTTGCCCAAGAGGGAAATGCACATTTTTGGCTGTGGTTATTTTTATTATTATTTGCTATTTTTCTATGGCAAAATGTGTGCAAAATTCAAAGGTTTGCATATCTGTGGAATCTATCTGATGGGGAAATCTTGTCCACTGTGGAATCCATAGGTTGGATTCATAAAAATCTGAGCTCATTTGGCTTTTTTTTTTTTGCGAATTTCTCCAACACCTCTAGCAGAAACTTTCCAGTTGTTGTTTTTATTTCAAGCAAGCTCATACACTTGGCTAACTCAGAAGCCCTCTGCTGATTATATCATATTTATTTCTCCCCTCTTTTTTATTTCCTTCCCCCTCCCAAGGCTTGATGGTGAAACGAACCGTTACTTCTCAGTAATACCTGTCCCTCACGCTCCTCTGGAGAAGAAACTAGCTGCATTGCCCTTCTCTAAGACAGCCTTGTTCTTCTCATTATCTGCCTTATGCTTTCCTAGCTCCAACTGTTGAAGCCCTTATTAACTGCTGGTTGTTTCATTATATTTCTCATTTCCTCTCTTAAACTGCCTTGTGAGGCCCACTTGCCTGTTTAAATGGTTGTGAATCCCTCCTTTTTCTCTCTCCATCCCTCGTGCATTCACTGAGGCTTAGTTGCCTTCCTTCTCTACAAACTGCTAAACAAATGAAGTATCCTGGAATGGTGTCGGACTATTGGTCTATCTAGTCCAGCATTGTCTACCCCGGCTGACTATAACCATGGCCTTAGCTAGACCTAAGGTTTATCCCAGGATTGTCCCGGGGTTGTCCCTGCCTGCTCCCGGGATCCCCTGTGTGTCATTTACATGAACATGGAAAACCGAACATGGACGACCCCGGGATAACCTTAGGTCTAGCTAAGGTCCATGACTCATTGCTGTGGGAGCCACAGGTGAGGATTCTGAGTGGTCCAACCACAGCCACTTGGAGGTGATGTCATGTGGGTGCTCCAAAGCCCTAGACAAGAGCCAGTGGGAGGTGAGGTGGAGGACCAGGAGCCCAGAAGAGGTCCTGTAGGGGAGAGAGACATAGGGCAGTTAGTGGAAGAGGGCAGTGGAGAGGATTGGAGAAAGCCCCAGAGAAAGAAAGAGGGTTGTGCCATTGGCTGCAGTAACTTGACTCACCAGGCTGGAGAGCTCTGGCTTGAGGTAGAAGGGGAGGATCTGGTATGGTAACTGAGTCCCTGCTCTAGTGGCCTCAGTCAGACTTGGAGAGATGATGGGGATGGACTTGGGAAGGAACAGAACTCACCCTATTAATGACTCTCATTGCCCTGGTGGGAAAACAACTGGATATGGGCGTCACAGGGCAAGGAGGACTGAGCTGACCCATGGTCAGGAGCCTAATCTACACCTGCAGCTCTTTGGCGATTGGGGAGTGATGATTGCGGGTTTCCAGCTTCTGAGATCATCCCTCAGGGGTTACACATCAGTGCGTTCTCCTGGAAGTAAAGGAGAGCCATCCCAAACAATGTCTTTTTAGTGTGTGTTTTTACTGCTCCAAATGCATGTGCAAGAGCAGAGCTGCACTCCTGCGCGAAGCTGTGATGTTTTAAAACACACACCAAACAAACACACTCAGCACTGGAAGATGCCAAGACCCCTCCAAAATATGGCAAAAATTCTCTCCCCCTCACCCCCGATACCTACGGGCTCACCCCACTGATCCCTGCTACTCGTGAGGAACAGTGACGAGGGGGGGGGCACACCACACACAGACCTCTGGATTCTCCCGAGAGAGGGGAAAATCGGGAAAAAACCATGCACCAATATCCCGGGAAAATAGAGTGGTCATCCTTGGATCACCGCAGGAGTACATAAACATCATGTGGCGCAATAGGGACAACCGCGATACTATCCTGGGATGAATGGCAGGTATAGATTAGGCCATAGGCCCCACAGGGCCAGAAAGAGTTACAGATTGCAACTGATAACTTTATCCATTAAGCTAAAGGTGTAAAGGTGTATCTCAGAGTGCTTGTCTGTTTGGGAAACCTGAACTTACCTGGACCATTCATTGCAAAGTTTCCCCCAGCCAACCAAACGACACTGAACGAGACACGAAGCAGAAGCTACTTTAAAGATGCAACTTACTTTTTCACTGTAAAGTAAGCACAGGCACCCTGATCCAGAGCCTAGCTTGGGCGGGGGGCGGTTGGTTGGTTGGGGGTGGTTGGGGGGGGCCTTCAGTTCTTTCTCTCTGCTGTAGTCCCAATCCAGATTGGGCTCTCCATGCCTGTAGTTCAAAATGTTAAAAAAATGGATCACAATTTGGCAATATTGCAGGTGTGGGACTCCTGATCTGTACTGGGACCAAAGTGAGGGAAAGGATTAAAGCCTCCTCCCCCCATCCTGTTCCCTGATTTGGGTTCATCCACCTGTGTTTACTCTAGAGTAAAAAAGATATGAGACATAGGCCCTTTCTAAACCTCCTGGCCTTCCAGGAGGGAGGATTGTGTGATATTCTGCTCATGAGATCATCCTCCTGGAATCACACATGGCATGTGACATCCCAGGAGGAAGGAGGGATGTCGCGCCCCTGATTAAAAAAAAAAAAAAAGCGGAGATGAGCACAATTGCGCTCCAACAAAACTGTAAGGTGTTTTTTTTAAAAAAAAGAATCCCGACTTAGGGATGTCATGGGCATCTGACTAGGTCGGGGATTGCTCCATTCAAGCCTTTAATGTGGCATAAATGATGTTTTACGGCCACCATTTACGCAATTTTGAAAATATGCAATTTCTGGAACACCCATTGCTGTGCACAATGGCGGCTCCAGATGAGGGCAGCCAGTCCTCCGGCTTTGTCAGGGGCTCGCTGGGCCACGAAGAAGCACATGCAGTGCCATGAGCAGGGCCAGCTGGCCGAGGTGGCCCAGTGAGTGGCCGTCTGGGCCTGGCACGGGTAAGTCCATGCAGCCCATTAAAATTAGTTGTAATCTGTGAATCTGGGGGATGAAACTCTTCTTTAGTTTCTAAAATACCAGATTTATTTATTTTATTTATTATATTTGTCTCCTGCCTTTTGCCCAATGCTGGGCCTCAAGGCAGCATTACAAAATTTAAAACATAGATTAAAAACCTATGAATAGAAACATACAAAAGTTAAAAATATATTAAATACGTTCCAATATTAAAACATTTAAACTACGTGGCTATTTTAAAAGTCTTGGCACAGACGGAGGTCCAGATTATTCGCCAAAGGCCTGCTTGAACAAAAAAAGTCTTTGCCTGCCTCCGAAAGCATGTCAAGAAGGGAGCCAGTCTAGCTTCCCTGGGAAGAGAGTTCCAGAGCGCTGGAGCAGCCACAGAGAAGGCCCTCTCCTGCATTCCCACCAGGCATGGCTGTAATAGTGGTGGGACTGAGACAAGTGCTTCCCCTGAAGATCTTAAAGCACAGGCAGGCTCATAAGGGAGAATACAGTATTTCAGATAACCTGGACCTGACCTGTATAGGGCTTTACAGGTCATGATTAGCATATGGAAGACCTCATTTCAAAAGCTATGTTTATTGAATAAATAAATAAAAACAGCAACATGCAACACAACGAAATTCATTTCAAAGAAACCCCGAACCCTATATATACACTCTATCTCAAAGTATAATGTCAGAGGAAGAACAAAACCTCACACAGAGGTGATGCCAATGGTTTCCCTAAACAAAAACTCTTCAGATGGGGATGGAAGACAATCAATAAGGAGTGAGAGAAATCTTAAGGGCAGACATCACAGGAAAGGTCCTTTTCTGCATTGCTACCAACAGATGGGACACTAATGAGCTTCTATTGTATTTTTTTGTGGCCAAGCAGGGTTATAATACAGCAGAAGACGGTCCTTTTGATATCTTTGCTCCAGGTTGTTTAAGGCTTGAACGATAATAAAAACAGAGCTTTGTGAATTGCATCCAGAAATAAATTTCTCTTCCAAGATGCTCCCCAAACCTTTAACGTTTGAACCTTAAAGACATGGGTAGGCAAAAGTAAGATTGGGTTAGATCCAGACTTAATCATACTTAGAGCAGACCCACTGAAAACCAATGGGACTTAAGTTAAGTTAGTGGTGACTTAAGTCCCATTGGTTTCAATGAGTCTACTCTAAATCTTGGTGCAATCCTTTGCATTTCTCATAGGGTGCAAATTAGGGGTGTGCACGGACCCCCCGCTCCGCTTCACTTGCAGATCCGCCATTTTTCGGAGCGGGTCGCTCCGCCCCGCCCCCGCTCCGCCCACTTCCGCTCCGCTCCGCCCGGAGCTCCGGATCGGATCCGGAGCTCCGTTTTTGCCCCCCCATAGGCTTGCATTGAAAGCTAAAAAAGTAAACAACTTTTTTTCCGTTGAAGTTAGAAACCTCACGTTTGGCACCATGACACCTCATGGGCGTATACACACACACGCCAAGTTTCAAGGCAATCCCATCATCCCCTGATTTTTGGCGAATTTTTGAAAATCGGGCACCCCATTCACACCCCTTGGGATAGCTCCGTCAATTTGCATGTTACAAACCTCAAACTCGGCACCAGGGCAGCTTATCCATGTGTCCACATGCACGCCAAGTTGCAAGCAAATCCCATCATCCCCTGATTTTTGGCGCGGCTCTACCCTCTAACGCACCTCCCATAACCCTAATTCACACCCCTTTAGATAGCTCCGTCAATTTGCACGTTAGAAACCTCAAACTCAGCACCATGATAGCTTATCCACGTGTCCACATGCACGCCAAGTTTCAAGGCAATCCCATCATCCCCTGATTTTTGGGGAATTTATGAAAATCGGGCACCCCATTCACACCCCTTGGGATAGCTCCGTCAATTTGCATGTTAGAAACCTCAAACTCGGCACCAGGAGAGCTTATCCATGTGTCCACATGCACGCCAAGTTGCAAGCAAATCCCATCATCCCCTGATTTTTGGCATGGCTTAACTCACCCCAAATTGTCCCATTCTACAACTACGTCAATTTGCACGTTAGAAACCTCAAACTCAGCACCATGATAGCTTATCCACGTGTCCACATGCACGCCAAGTTTCAAGGCAATCCCATCATCCCCTGATTTTTGGGGAATTTATGAAAATCGGGCACCCCATTCACACCCCTTGGGATAGCTCCGTCAATTTGCATGTTAGAAACCTCAAACTCGGCACCAGGAGAGCTTATCCATGTGTCCACATGCACGCCAAGTTGCAAGCAAATCCCATCATCCCCTGATTTTTGGCGCGGCTTAAACTTTTTAACTCACCCCAAATCAAGTCCCATTCTACAACTACGTCAATTTGCACGTTAGAAACCTATCCTTTGGTCCCATGACAGCTTACCCATGTGTCCCCATGGACACCAAGTTTCAAGGCAATCCCATCATCCCCTGATGTTAGGGGAACTTTTGAAATTTGAACACTCCAGTATGTCAGGGATTTAAAGTTGCAATTGCAGACAGCTCAATGGGGCCAGTTCCAAGGCAATCCCAACATGCCACGAGATAACCCTAAATCTTCTGGCACATTTGAAAAAGGGATTATTGAATTTGATAAAGTCTAAGTGAGCGCAGGAAGGACTTCTCCCCTTAGTCAAAGCAAGACACATACACCATCGCTGCAAGGTGGGAAGGGGAGAATTATTATTATTATTATTATTTATTTATATAGCACCATCAATGGAAAGCAGGCAGGCAGCATGCATTGTAGTGCCGCAAGGATGGCTTGAGCACTAACGCATAGCAAACCAACCCATAAGTGGGCGCAAAGTGAGGCAAAGATGGCTGGTTGTTTCTTTCTAAGCCAGCAGTTACGCCTTGAGGGGCACAGAGGAGGACGATTGGGAGCAAACCAGGCACCAGGCGGGCAGAGAGGCAGGCAGAGTAGGCGAGGAGTCAGTCCTGGCAGATGCCCCACCACAGCAGCACCCCGGGGGAGGCGGGCAGGCAGGCAGGCAGGCTGCGGGCATTTCTGGGGGCACAAGGAAGTGATGGCTGGTTTCTAAGCCAGCATTGCAGTTAGTCACGCATTGCAAACGCAAACCATCCCAGCGAGTCGGTCACCGAGGAGGACAGGCTAGCAGAGGGGCAGGCAGAGTGACATGTCATAGATCTAGTATTGGGGAGGAGTCAGTCCCGGCAGATGCCCCAACACAGTAGCACCCTGGGTGGGCATTGGAAAACGCCATCTTGTGGGTCAATACTTCCCCCACCCCATGTCCTGCAGGGTTGCCTGCCTAACCCTTGTGGGGATGGGAGATGGAGAGCTTAGAGTGGCAGTGCCAGCAGCAGCCTTCGGCTTTCCCCTGGAACCAGTCGCCTTGCCCGCCTCTTTCCCCAGCAAGATCGCCTGGTGCTGCCTATGAAGATGCATCTTCATGCTGCTGGTTCCATAATGCCCTGTCGATGAACCCCTGCTTAGGCTGAGTTTGCAGTGGCGACAGACAGCAAAGCGGGGATCCGCTCCCAACTCAAAGTGGTCCCACACGATGCTTGTCTTTCGTTTCTGTGGTGACACCACCAATTGCCCGCCTGAGCTCTCTGGTGTTGCCACAGAAACAGGGGTGTGGGATGAGACTGGGGAGAGAGCCTCGGCCTGCTGCTGCTCCTCCTCAGCCCCCACATCCTGGAGGCCCACCGCCTCCTCCTCCTCCCCCCCCTCCACTGTGCTGAGGACCTCGTCTAGGTCCATCAGCGGGCTCGTGGGCTGAAAGGAGAATGAAGGAGTTGGGGATACTCCTCCTCCTCTAATGGCACTGCTGCCACGTGCCTCTTGCAAACGGGCACTTTTCCCATTCCCACCCTCAAAAAGAGAACGCCGGGCACAAGTTGCAGAAGAGAGTGGCTCTGCCTGCTGCTTGTCCTGCTTCTGTTTTGGAGCAGTCAGCCAAGGAGTTGCCCGTTTGAGTTTCACAGGAGGAGAGGAAGCCCTGCTGGCAGACTGAGCCTTGCTGCTTTCAGCACGCCTGCTTTCTCTTTTCATGATGACTAACAAAATATTAATACTACTAATACTATGTATAAGGTACTACTAAGAATATGTATAAGAAGAATATAATATGTTTAAATGTAGGGAAATGGGACAAGAACAATAAAATATACTACTACTAATATGTATGAGAATATACTACTAAGAATATCTACAAGAATATAATAATATGTTTTAGAATATTACTAATAAATGTAGGGAAATGGGACAAGAAATGGGACAACCACTACTATAAGAAGAACAAAATATGAATACTACTACTAATATGTATGAGAATGTATACTAATAGACTACTAAGACTATGTCAAAGAATATAATAATAATATGTTTAAGAATAGGGAAATGGTGTGCGTATGCTTTCCCCAAAATGCTCAATCTGTGGCTGCCTGTTGAACTTGACAAAAGCAGCCCACTCCGTCGAAGTTACACAGAGAAGAAAAAGAGAATCCAATTTTTTTGGTATATTTGGTATATAGAAGATAGAAGGAAACACAATCAGGATTTAAGAGAGGGGAGGGGGAAAAAGAACCAACCACTACTATAAGAAGAACAAAATATGAATACTAATATAATATGTATGAGAATATATACTAATGGACTATGTGAAAGAATATAATAAAATATGTTTAAGAATATAAATGTAGGGAAATGGGACAAAAAGTGTGTGTATGCTTTCAAAAGAAAGCTTTCACAAAAGCAGAACAGTCAGGCTTTAATACAGGGAAGGGGGGGGGGCAACCAACCCAACCACACACTCCAAAATTCAAAAATAAAGTTTATATTAAATCAAAGTAAGGGGAAAACACAGGGCAAACTAAGCTACAAGTCAGAAAGAAGCAAACAAACACACACACGCGCCAAACTAAACCTATATTAAATTAATCTATCTCCAAAGCAGGAGCACTAGCTAAGTAAGTGTTCCCTCCACGAACGCCAACCCACAAAGAGACACAAAACAGAAAGTTCTCAGGGTGGGTCTGCCTTAGTCCCCCCTCCAACGCTGGGATTGGAGGAGGATGCTTTCTGAGGAGATGAATTCTCATCAGGATTGGGAGTTGAATGTGCCTGTCATCGCTTCCAAAAAAATAATAATAATAATAAAAAAAAACCCAAACCCCGATTTTTAAAAAAATATTGCACGTGAACCACAGCACGCAGAAAGTTGAGAGTGGTCTCAAAATGACCCCCATCCACGACTCTCTGTGCACAAGAATTTTCAGAACGATAGCTTAAACCCCCCCCCAGTTATCCCCGATTCTTTCCCTCAATGCAATCCTATGGGCGAAAAGCCGAAACGGAGCCCCGCGGTTGACCCTATTTTTAAAAAACTTCTAGCCCGCGACCCGTACGATGCAGAAAGTTGAGAGTGGTCTCAAAATGACCCCCATCCACGACTCTCTGTGCACAAGAATTTTCAGAACGATAGCTTAAACCCCCCCCCAGTTATCCCCGATTCTTTCCCTCAATGCAATCCTATGGGCGAAAAGCCGAAACGCAGTTTGAGCCCCGCGGTTGACCCGATTTTTAAAAAAATATTGCACGTGAACCACAGCACGCAGAGAGGTGAGAGTGGTCTCAAAATGACCCCCATCCACGACTCTCTGTGCACAAGAATTTCCAGAACGATAGCTTCAAAAACAACGTAGTTATGCGCGATTATTTGCCGCAATGCAATCCTATGGCGAAATGTTTTCAAGATGGCGACCGGAGCGCTCCGACTGAACTCGGAGCTCCGAAAAATGGTCGCTTCTCTTCGCCTTGCTTCTAGGGGGTCCGCGGTCCGCTCCTACTCCGCCTCTGGGTAAGGCGGAGCAGGCCAATCCGCTACTGCTTCTACGCTCCTAATCGGAGCGGAGCACATCCCTAGTGCAAATGCTATGTGTTTGGATGCACATCACCTTGCTTTGGGGGAATAAATGTTTTTCTAACCTTGCACCTTAACTTGATGCTTAATGGAAGCATCTGTTTTCTGTTGATTGGACGTTTAAAGTGAAATGTATCAATAATGTGTTAAAAAGCTTTGGCTTCAAGACGTACATTGAATCATCCAGTCTTGCATTAACATTGAGTCCCCACATTTCAGAAAGAGGAAGAGAATAAAACAAGGATATTTAACTGAGGTCATGACATATTTGATTAGCTCTGTGAACTAAATAGGCCAATCAGGGATAAAAGCCTTTCTGTACTGGATGAGCCATCCTTTTCCTGAGCTAAGAACTCAATCATTCGATGTGGGTGGTGGGAGGGTGGTAAGAGAGCGAGACCTGGTTGTTAAAGAACATACCCCTGGGCTCAGGATTGCTTCCAGTGTACATTTCTTTACATATGTTTCGAAAATATGTGAGGAGGAATTGGATCTTTACAAATCCCAATAGGAACTGACTTGATCCATACCTCCTGGGCAAATGTCCTGATCAGATCATTCATCCGTCTATTCTTTAAGCTTATGAGTCACCCTACAGCCCTGGTTCTCAGGATGAAATACACAATAAAAACAAAACAATAAAACCAATCACTTCGAAAATGGCATCATAATAAAATGCCACAGCAAAAACACAATTTAAAAGAAATTCAAAAGAGATATTAAAATAGCAACAAGGAAGCTCAAAGCACAACTTCTCAGCCCCAAGATATATCTGGGCAATACAAAACAGATAAGGAGATAAAACGCTTAAGAGAATGAAAGGTTTTGCCTGGTGTCAAAACAACCAATAAGGAAGTTGGCAAACCTCTCTAGGGAGGATTTCACATAATGGGGAGAGGCACTATCAGAAGGCCTGGTCATGAGTAGTCACCCACTGAATGTGGGTGCCCTGAGAGCAGGGCCTCTGATGATGACCTCAGGACACATATGGGAACAGAGAGTCCTTCAGACACTGTGGCCCCAAGGTGTGAAGGGCTTAATAAGTCAAAATCACTAGGACTGTCCACCGATTCAGTTCCAGGATTGGATTCCAAGCTTTGAAGGGCAGATGGCTACAAGAGCTCATGACAGGTCCAGGTAAAGAGCAGAGGGCTTGCACGTCTCAGTGGACAGCTCACACGGTCATTGGGCACATCCATGTTTTGTTTTAGCAGGGGCAGATGTTTGCAGGTAATCAGGAAACTTCAACATCCATACCTTTTCAGATGTCTGAATCTGAAGTTGGACTGGGTCCAAAGTGGGCTGAGGCAGATCAGGGATATTCAGATGCTCCAAATCACCCTCTGAAGAGTGTTTGGGGTCTGTTTGCAGCCCTAAAAACCACTGATTCATGTACTTTCTTTCTGTGTGGTGTTCCAATGCAGTTTTTGGTTCATTTTTTAAAAAATCAAAATACACTTAAACATGAGTATTCTGAGATAACACATGTGAATTTTATTTGAATGGATTTTTGGGGTGCATGGGTGGGTGGAAATCTTCTAGGCATGTTGGGGAAATCTGCAATGCAATCAAATCAGTTCAGATTTCTAATAATCTGACCTACGGATTCCTCAGCAGACCGGCTTTTCTGCAGACTTGCAATAATAATAATAATAAACTTTCTGGAATTTTACACACATGCAGTCATAGGAAAATATATTTTTAAAAAAGAGAGCTGAAAATGTGCATTTTCCCAATAGACTAAAGCATTAGGGGTGTGCACGGACCCCCCGCTCCGCCCCGCGGGCCGATCCAAAAATTTCGGATCGGCCCGCTCCGCGCTGCTCTGCCTGAATCGGGGCTCCGCAGTGAAGGGGAGTGGCGCCAGGTTAGGCCGGGAGAGGAGGGCGGGAGGTTTACCCGTGCGGCGATGGCGGCAGAGCCCGGTAAGGGACCAAGGGAGAGGGGGGCCTTACCTGCCTCCGTCCGCGGTCCGTCGGCGTCTTCAATTGACTTCCTGGTTGAACCGCGGGCTCAATTGAAGACGCCGATGGGGGCAGGTAAGGGAGAGGAGGGCGGGGGGGGGTTACCGGGCCCTGCCGCTGTCGCCGCATGGGCGACAGCGACAGTGGCAGGGCCCGGTAACCCCCACTTACCTTTCCGGCGGAGCTCCGGATCGAGGCGAAGGATCCGCCTTCACCTCGATCCTCTTCGCCACGCTCCGCCGGCCCCCCAATCCTCTTCGCCTTCGCCTTAAGGGCAGGCGAAGCCCCCCGCTCCGCTTCTATTTCGCTGGTCCGATTAGAAGCAGAGCACATCCCTATAAAGCATGAGAATGTGCATTTGGGCATTGATGTGCACATTTTGTAGGGGATTTGCTCATTTCCAAAAGTATGAGTTTGCACAAACGTAAATTTCCACAAATTTGGGAAACTAGAATACCCCCCAATTCCGTCAATGAGAGGATGATGGAATAATATAAGGCACCAGACAATTTGTGAAACACAAATGAAATGGATTTTACAAAATCTGTGTATCCCTAACCACAGATTAATGCAGTAATGGAAAAGAATAGGGGAAATAGGATATGGATGAATGATGTGAAAGGGACCTGGACTGGAAATTGACCAGTTCACCCATCCTTAGGTGGGACAAGAAAAGTTAGCAAACATATAAGGTATTAAATATGAGATCTTGGAGAGCTGAGCAGGACATGTCCACAATACGGAACTGTCAGTACTGAGCTTTTCAGAGTTGTTGGAGTCGTGTCTTGGTCACGGAATTAATTTTATTGCAATCAAGTACTTCATGTTGAAGTATTAAAATATGTTCTCTGCAGCTGAACCTGTTAGCACTCTGTTCTCTCTGAGACAAGGCTTCCCTTCCCAGTTGTGCACATCAATAGCAATTATGTGACTTTTCAGCAAGATGGCGACCAGCAGGAGACCCTTAAAAGTGGCAAATGACATTTTCAGACACATTTCATGGTGAGAATTGCTTCTTCCCTTGTCAGATTAGACACAGAATCCTTTTACTTCCTTTTCAAAATATGAATTTAAAACCATGCTTTTCAAGACTGAAAGCTGCTTTATGTATTGGGTAAAAATCAGCACCATTAAATACAACCTTCCTACAGATCAGCCCACCTGAAAGGTAAGACATGCTTGAGGGCCTCCCCTGGATACTTTCACCTGCATTAGGTAGGCAGGTGGTGGAGATGGGGTACCATTGCAGAAATTACCCAATTCATGGACTACCCTGCCCAGATAAGGGAGGGTGAATCATTCTATATCTGGCCCATGTTTGGCATATATTTAATCATACATCTATTCCATCCAATTTCTGAATCAGTCTGCAAATTCTTTTCTTTTAAGAAAAGGCATGGAAATTCACATTGATTTTTATATGCATCTTTTGCTAACATACACAGTTTGGATGAAATTTCCCCTATATATGCTATACACCACTTTAGTTCTGGATTTGAATCCAAAACCTGAGTGACATGATTCGTCCCACTTCAGTCCGAATCTGGATGGGGAGCAGATTGGGCCGAAGCAGGCCGAAGCAGATCAGATTGGGCCCAAAGGACTTTGGAGCAAGCCACTGTTCGTATCTGCTGAGCTGAACGACCATTTGCTCACATCTGGCAGTCGCCTGTCCTCCTTGAGAGCCACCATGTTTAAAGAATATGGGGGCTCTGTATTGCCATAGATGTGATGTGCACAATGGCGGTTGTAAAGGGCCATTTCTGGGAAGTCCTAATTTTTGTATGTATCTTTCCCTAATGCAAAGGTGGGGAGCCTTTTTTAGCTAAAGAACTGGATTCAATTTTGAAGAAGCTCTTGGGTGCCTCCTTCCAGTGGTAGGCAGGGCAAAAGGATGCAGGTACAAATACAAAGAAATGCCCAGAATATGAGCCTATTTTAGTTTCAAGCGCTTACTGGCAGCTATTAAGCCTTCGGAGAGGCATTTCAACTACTTGGAATGGGGAAGATAATTCACAAACACTGGGAAACCACCAAGGGCAGATCTACACCTTGTGCTATATTGATACGATCCCGTCACAAATGATGCTAAATCCCTTTGGAGCATTTATATGTCGTAGCACACACAAAAGCATTTGTTGCAGTATTTAGGATAATATGGAATAAAAAGCAGGAAATAACACTATGGTCATGCCTATACCTAAGGGTGTAGAGGGAGGGAGGGGGAGGATCATGGTCTTACCTGCTTCTGCAATCTTCTGTTAGCGTCTTCGTGGTGGCGCAATGTGCTGGAAGGAAAGAGGGACGTGGCGGTTGCCATTTCCCCCCTCAAGCAGAGACAGAGCACAATTGTGGTGCAATGCAAAGTAAGTTTTTTTTTTTTAAAAAAAAAAAACTGAACCCGCTCCCCTTTATGCACACAGAGCCTCCCCATACAGCTCCATGTCCATTTTCAGAGCCCTGCTACTTACAGGGAGGAAAGGAAGAGATGGGAGCAGCAGCCACACTGGCTGTGGTCCACAGAATGCTCCCAGGACTGCAGGAAAGATCAGGTTTTCCATGGTTCCCGATATCTCCCAGAAAGCCCGTGGCCATCCCCATTTGTCCCCGGTATTCCCTGTGCATCATGTGGATGCACAGGGACCCACACGAGACCAGCCTGGATTTAATGGCTGGTGTAGACATGCCCCAAGAAAGCAGTATATGGGATGCATAATGTGCCCCAACATATACTTCAATACTGATAAAAAGCAGTAGTGTAGGTCTAGCCCGAATGATATATGGTTAGGTTAAAGGGGGTGGGGAAGGGGGCACGGTGAAATGGGGAACCTTGGAGGACCATATTGGGAACCGGGGGGGGGGCAGATTTGGCCCCTGGACTTTTAGTTCCACATCCCTGCTCTAATATATGCATTTTTCTGTATGCACCTTACCCTAATGTATGCATCTTTCCCAGATATACACATTTTAATACATAATTTTTGAGCTGAGAGTTGTATTGCACATTTTAGCAAAGTGTGCAATCCAAAAGAGAACTACTGTGCATTCCAGTCTGTGTATTAATCTGAGAATTGCAAATTTAGGTTGGCTATTTCACCTAAAAATGAGGACCAAATAAAATTCACCTCCCTTTCTAACACAAATATTTATTTATTGTATTTCTATCCCACCTTTCTCCCTCCAAAGAACCCAAGGCAGCATACATAATCCTCCCCCTCTCCTTTTTTGTCTTCACAACAACAACCCTATGAGGTAGGTCAGGCTGAGAGTCTGGCCCAAAGTCATGCAGTGAGCTTCCGTGGCCAAGTGGGGATTAGAACTCAGATCTCCTGACTCCCAGCCCAATACTCTAATCATTACACTGCACTGGCTCTCCAAGTAGGTGCAGGGCAACAAAACCTTCTATCACTGTTAAAACAGACTACGTTTATTCTTGAAGATGATCAATAGATTAACTGGGGTTGCTGATCTTATGGATTCCTTTCATTTTATTTGTGTTCAGATTGCTTCTCCTCTTGGAATAACTACTCATGCTGTTTTATAGCTGTTTTCTATTGATTGTATGCATTTTTAATCATAAAATGCTTCAAATGTTTTAAATAGGAGTATATAAATGTTTTAAAGGAATACATGTGACAAAATGGATGAGAACCGAATATAGAGCATCATGTGTACGCACAGGATACATGTTAATGCAGAACAGGATGCAAAAGATGCTCACTTAAAAATAAAATAAAATAACATGTATCTCCTTTCTAAGAAAATTAGATTTTACTTCCATATTACAGAGGTGCTTTTAATGTTACATACTGGGACGTTCATCTACCATCATGTTGTACTTTAGACTTAGGTTACTGCTAGGTTTGTGAGTTGTTCTTTATTATTGATCGTTCTCTTCATTTTCCTGTTATAGTGTGTGTGTGTATGTTTCTAATGTTTTCCTTAGGGCTCAGTGGAAACTACTTAGCTGGTTTATAGTAATTTTCACAGATGTCAGAAAAACATCTCCCGCTTCTAGCAATTTTTGACACTTGCAAACCTCTTCATACTGTTTTGATACTATTATAAATATAAGAAAGTACGCCAGAAGTAAAGCTGTGAGAATGACTTGGTAATTTTTATATTCTTGGCAAGACTAGTATATTTGACGCAGCCAAATGCAGACACACAAACACACTCACACCTACCCATATCCATCACTAAGTATTGACATTGTTATGATGCGTTTCAATGCCTTTAACTTGCTGCATGCTTGCAATATTTTCTTCTTTTCTGCCTTTACTCTGCTCATCCTTATCACTGCCCTTTCAGCTGTGCAATCCTATGTACAGCAAGTCCCACTGAGCACAGTGAGACTTATTTCTGAATAAAAACACACAGGGCAGCAGTGCATGATGGGTACGAAAGCTGGTTCTTTCAGTCACACGTGAACTACTTACCCATAAATTAACATCTGATGTTATCTCCCCCCCCTTTCTTTCCTTTTTGCCAATTAATTCCCAGAATGCAGAAACAGCAAGAACAGTGTCAGATATTTACAGCCATCCTCTTCGCATCTATTTTCCTGCTAGCAGCCGTGAGCATTACTGAAGCTGGCAAAAAAGAAAAACCAGGTAGGGATGTTGTTAATTATATTATTACATATTTAGACAAGTGGTGGCAGATGTACCTTTATCTTTCCATACTTATTTTACACGTGTGTTGGATGTGTTGGTATTAAAGCTGTTGGTTATTTGTTTGTTTTTTAAATAATAATAGTTAAAGTTTCATTGTATTTCAACTGTTGGGAAATTCCCATCCCCTTGAAATTCTACAATACACAATTAACAGTTCAATTTACCTTATACAAGGTGATAAGAGCCCATAATTAAACAGCAATCTTTTAACATGCAGCTTTCATCAGAACAACTGGCTCTCTTTTTTAGTTGATTGTTCTCTAGCCATCCCTCTGATTGAGAGCCCTGCCCAATGGACTAAACCACCTACTCCATAGGGGTTACACAGACAGCTTTTATTTGTAAGTCGTTGCCTCCAATTACAGCACTGAGGCAAAACAAGCATAAAGGCTTCCAATTCAGGGCAAGGAATTACACCTTCTTCCTTGTCCTTCTAGCTTCAAGTTACACAAATGTCCAAGGCCCTTTCTACACCTAAGGATTATTCCAGGAAAATCATCCCTGCCTGCTCCCGGGATCCCCTGTATGGCATTTGCATGCACAGGGATGATCCCTGGACGATCCCGGGGGAAAAGGCAGGCGTAGAAATGGCCCAAGTCTCACCCTTTTCAGTACTGGCCTTTCAGTTGGCAAATGTTCCTCATTTTTCTTCACAGGAGGTTGTCCAAGCAGCAGATTGTGTTCTTCCAGTGCCTTAGAGAAAGATGCTAACCCCAAGCCTGAATATGCCTGAGGCCTTCCTGGGGTTGCCAGCCAGGGATTTCCTAGGCCTGAGCTAGACCTACCTGGTCTAGCATGACGGAGGGGTGAGGATGTCATGATATTTTTATAGCGAGATCTGTTTCCACGTGGCACGTGACAACCTCGGAGGGCAAGGACGTCGTGGCCGCTATTTTTAAAAAACAAACAAACAGAAGAAACGCACGAGTGCTCCAGCGCTCAAAGATAGTTTTTTTAAATAATAATAATAATAATAATAATAATAATAATAATAATAATAAATGTATCCACTCCCCCCATCCCACCACCAATGGGCGCAGTGCTCCTGAGGAGCTCTGCGGCCCATGTATGGTTCCCGGCTCCCCGGCCACACGTTCCGTGGTCTCAGGATTAGCCTGGGACCGTGGAAAAACCAGGCTGCAAGGGTAGGGTAAAATCCCGGGGAAATGAAGGGATCATCGCTCCCTGCTCCCGGGATCCCCTGTGTGTCATGTAGATGCACAGGTGATCCCTGGGATAAGCCATCGTCTAGCTATGGCCCTAGTTCTGTCTGCCTGCTTGCACACCAACCTGTCTTCCCTTCTTTTGTCCGTCCCCGCAGTTCTCCCCTGAGGCGGTTTCAACAGATGCAAGAATGGCCAGAGCTTTGTGTTTTGTTATGAAATATAGAGAAACCATTAACTTCTTATTTATTTATTTATTTATTTATTTATTTATTTATTTATTTATTATTATTTTAGAGACAAAGTGACCAGGGACTGGCAGAACTGACAAGTTGCTGACGTTGTGTTTCATTGTAAATGGCAATGGAGGAATTAAGTGCAGTCAATTCTGACAGCCCTGGAGTCATTGGTTTATTATAGCCAGGAAGAAATATAACATCACAGCAACAAAATTATCTGACTCAGTAAAGTCTTAGCAAGGCCACATCCTGGCATGGGATCATGGGGGAGGATGGGGGAAGCAGCTGGCAGAGCGGAAAGCTGTTTAGGAGGAAAAAGTTGTTGAATTCCAAATTCAGTAAGTTCCAGCAATTTAACTTGCTTTTCAATTGCACAGGTAATTTTTAAGTGATTATATAGTGGATTGTTTCCCTGTGGACCACCTGCTCCCATAGGCATATACGACCCCACCCCACCCCATCTGCATTTCATGGATTGTCAGGTGCCTTGTCTGATCATTGGTGGAATCAGATATTTTCCAAATTCCCAAATTTGCGTAAATTTGCACATGCAGTTCACAGCCAAAGTGGCTAGATTTTGCACAGCAGCCATAAACCGCCGTAGAGAGGTGATAAATTAACATTGTTGAATGTCCTACGGATGGGTTTCTCCTGTTGGTGCTTGTAGATTTTGACTTTTAATCTCTCAATTTTAACTCTGTTGTTGTTGTTGTTGTTGTTGTTGTTGTTGTTGTTGTTGTTAACTGTATTTTATTGTTCATTTGTTCTGACATGCTGGCTGTTTGCCATAATAAACTTGATTGATTGATTGATTGATTCACATGCATCAACTTTCATCTCAGGGAAGGTTACTGGGAGCTACTTACCACCTACCATGTGTCTGGGGGCTCCTCTCTTGATAGCTTTTTACCCCCCTTACATTTTATTTTGCCCCCCCCTTTACATTTTATTTTTTCTGATGTTTTTTCAGTTCCTTTTTTAAATCTGGGAGTCTGGCATATTGCAAAGCAGAATACTGCCCTCCAGCGCCATTTCTATTTGGGTTCAACATAGTATTTTGGTGTTTTGGAGCCAATTATTTTTCGTTTAGCCTCTCCAGTGTGTCTCTTAGGAAATGGAGTGCTTTGTGACTTCCCATGCCTTCCATAGTAGCCATGTTATTTGTTTATTTACAATATTTATCTACTGCTCCATATCTACTGTTCCATATCAAAAATAGATTCTGGAGCAGCGCATATCGGGATAAACAGTAAAAAGAAAGAAGATTTTAAAAAAGCAAATTAAAATTGTTCAAATTAAAACAAAGGATGAGTTAAAACAGTGCCTAGTCAGTTGACGAAGGGTTGTTTTCAGGAGGCGCCAGAAGCAGCCTAGTGACCTCCAGGGACGGAGAAGGGGCCACCACACTAAAGGCTCTTCTCCTGGTGGATTCCAGTTGGGCCATAGGTCTATTTAAATGAGCAAGTCTCCATGGCAGCCATTTTGTGATAGCACCCATGACATATTGTGAAAATTCCAGATATGCCCATGAAACCAAATTCCTTGAGGAGCCCTGCTCTGTTCATACATGCCACTCATAGACATACTGGGTGACAGCGATAGAGGAGGCCCTTACTTCTGCACTGTTGAGCTCAATGGGACTACCACATCACAGAGCTCCAACTGAGCCAGACTTTTCTTAGCCCTTCCTTTCCCCAATGGGAAAGGTGAGGGTCAAGTGGAGCCAACTGAGCCACATACACCCCAAGATCCCAGGGGTGCCTTGAAGTGTCAGCTTAGTCAGAAGCCAGCTTTGCTCACCCATTTCCTCTTCCGGCAGTAACGGTGAAGGGTGAGCAGAGGCATGGAGAAAACCAGCACTTCAAGGCACTTCAGTCACCTGTGACATCAGCTCACAATGGATCTGGCTCCTGTGTTCCTTCTACGAGGGGGCACGGGCTTCAGGTGGGGAGGAGGACCCTCCATGGATGCTTCACAGGCCAGACAGGGAGGCTTGGAAAGCGAGCCTCTGCCTGCCAGCCACAGGGTTCCCCATCCCTAATATAAGAGGGCATATGATGGCAATGACAATAAAACTTCAACTGAGAATAAAACTTAGCATTTGTATAGACTGATTGGTGATCCTGGCTGGTTGGGGTTCTCTGCAATTTCACAGATCCCCCCCCCCCCCGACAAGAATTTCCAAATTCATGTTAACTTCCCTTTAGAAGAAACCTGGCAAAAGCTCTAATTTCAAGGGAATTTAAGAAATGCTTTAAATAAGATTTTTTGTTGTTGAAGTTTCTGGTGTTTCATCAACAAAGCCATCTCTTGTTCCAAACCGTTACCCATTTGCGATTCCTTGTTAAGGGCACGATCTTATTGTTTCTGCCTTCAATGATCACAAACCTCCAAACTCAAAGGCTGAGCAGGAAGGGGCAGTGGAGGTGATCTTCCCACTCTGCATTTTCTCTGGATGGGCTTTTTGAGTGCATTTTGGAGAGAGAGAGAAGGAGGCTGGAGAAGACTCAGGATAGCTCATATGCTGGCCTCTCCTGTCTCCTCCTCTCCCCGCCCACTGAAAGGCCCCCTTCTCTCACCCTCTGGGCGTGTCTTCCTGACCTGGGAGAGCAGCCAGTGCAGTTCTTTCCACACCAGCTGTGAGGGGGAGGGAGGAGTCAGAGCATGGATCACCCCTTCCAAGGTTGGGGTGCTCTCTCTGACCTAGGATCTATGAATCCAACATATCATATGGTCCCTCAGATGCGTTTAAGGGACGTAGGATTGCTCCTTAAGCTGAAATTAGCATTGCATCCCATTAGCAGCATATAACATCTCCAATTGGGAATCAGGGAGGAATCCTGTTTGTTTTGTGTTTCAGTGAGAACATGAAAGCTTTGATTAAAACAGACATGCTGTGCAGGTATCCATTATGTTACACTTCTTCTTTTTTTCTTCCTTTACATACATCAGATCAAAAACAGTTTTAAAGGAAAAACACTTACAAAGGAAACAGTTTTATTACATGATAGAAAAACAGGAATATTGGGTTAATTGCCATGTTGTACCTGACATAATATTTAAAAAGATCAATGCAGTAAAACTCCCTGTCACATCCTCCCCTCGCACATGAATGGCTGCATCTATGGGAACCCTCCACCACTGACACCCTATTCATTGTTTATTTCCCCTTTTCCGTGCCTCTTATTTTGTGTATTCTGAGCATTTGTCAAGGAGAAGACCCAATTTTTGTAGGTGGTCTCTGATTGTTATTTTATTTGGGTTGTTCCTTGTGGTTCTTTCCAGAGAAGAAGGTAAAGAAATCTGACTGTGGGGAATGGCAGTGGAGTGTGTGTGTTCCCACTAGCGGAGACTGTGGACTAGGGACTCGTGAAGGCACCCGGAGTGGAGCTGACTGTAAACAAACAATGAAGACACAAAGGTGTAAGATCCCCTGCAACTGGAAGAAGCAATTTGGAGGTAATGTCCATTGGGCCTAGATTCACCATTATTCCAAACATGATGGCTGCAATATTTAAATCATTTAATTTAATCGGAATGCAGGCTATGTGATATGCATGTTACAGCACTAATAAAAAAAGAAAAAGAAAGAGGAGAGACTACTCGTAGAGCATCCTATATATATTAATGTTTAAAATTTTAAATTTTAGAACTTTATAAAATTCTATTTTTTTAAAAAAATATATAGAATAAAAACTATAAAAAATATAAACTGGATGTGCTACTAGTGGACATTATTTATTTGGAGTGCTTTAAAATAATAGATTAATCAATAAAAGCCCTTTTTATTTGACTTACAAGGCATTCCTAATTAATTAGGCAATACATCTATCTATCTACCATCTATACATCCATTTATCTATATAAATACCCTGACAATTGCAGATGGCAGGCATCTAAAATTGTGTGTGTTTACATGAACAGACCATGTCAACATGGCAATCCATAGTCTTACTTTGGGGTGCAACCCACTGCAATGATCATAAGCCTCCACACGGAGGCTTTTGGTCATCCTATGCAGGACAGGAGGACCAGCAGAGATGAACTTTGCCTCTCTGTCCTCCCATCTTGCATTTTTGCTGGATGGGCTTCTTTGTCTCTCAGAGAGGGAGGGCAGGAGGGTGGAGAGGCCTCAGGATAGCTCTCAGTCTGCCCTCTCCGGTCTCTTCCCTTCTCCACCCACTGAAATGCTGCTTTTTTCCTTCTCCAAGGTTGTGTTCCCAACCTCATAGAGACAGCCAGCATGGGGTGGGGAGGGGGAGGGGGAGGGGGGTTGGAGCTCCCAGACCCAGACCCATGTTTGTTGTGTTGCTTCTGACCTCAGATCTGGAAATCCAAAGTTCTTATGGCCCCTCAGACACTGTCTAGGGGTGACAGGATCATTCCCTTAACCTCTCACTTATTGACATGTTCAGTTTGTGATTAAGGTGCAACCCTATGCATGTTTAGACAGAAAAACAAAATATTATTCCCAGTATGTCCCAGCCAAGATGTAAGTTGATGTACATTTTGAGTCAACAGTCCCTGACTAGAGATAGGTGAATCTATCCATTTTGCTCACTCCTATATTCTTTTTTAAAAAAATCTCAAGTTCTTTACATTCCCATTTATGAAGACATTTGCAAAGTTTGGTAGGTTCTTATAACCCCCCCCCCCAAACCCAACCCAAATCCTCAGCCATCTGTACCAGCCAAATTCAATAGGGACAGCTATTCCCAGTATGGAGAGGACCTCGTTGTACCTGCTTGCCTTGTAGCTGTTCATGATGATTAGCCCAACACAACAGAAGAGGTTGCAAATCTGATCAAGTATCATAAACACGGCTGAATGCACAGGGAATCAAATCAGCTTTTTAAGAGCTCAAAGCCCCTGTTTGGATAGCTGAATGCGTCGGCTTTCCTGTTTCAATCGTGCCTCTATTTCAGATGACTTCTTTTAGTCGTTCTTTAGTCACTCTTGCTCTATGGAACATTAAAATTCACACATGCTGGAAACAGATCCCTGTATTAGTTGAATGATGATGTGGGTGGGATGACTTTTGTCACAAGCCTTGGCTTTCCCAGTGATAGTGAGGGTGGGAATTTTGTTCAGTACATTTTTTGATAAGAACTTACCAAAATGTGCAAATTTCTTCACAAATAGGACAGAAGGAACTCAATTAGCAAAACTGTGGAAGTAGGTTCTAGAATTAGGTGCAACACTAACAATCATCCCCACTACATGGTAGGTCCTAATTTGAGCCTCTGTAGCGCCCTTACACTTTCCATTTTAAGACTAATGAAATGCAGGCTCCATGGCTTCAGAATCAGCCATTTTCCCCTCACTCCACCACCTTTTATTTTATTTTATGTTTTGCTTTCTTTACCATCTTATCAGATGAAACGTGCTGAAGAATCCATAAGATTACACAGTGTTGGAATATTAAACTATTACGATAATATGGATTTTAACATTTTTCTTCTGGAATGTTTCCTTTGGCCAACGTTTATTTATTTTATTTTTATTTTATTTATTACATTTTTATACCGCCCAATAGCCGAAGCTCTCTGGGCGGTTCACAAAAATTAAAACCACAATAAAACAACCACTCTTGCTCTATGGAACATTAAAATTCACACATGCTGGAAACAGATCCCTGTATTAGTTGAATGATGATGTGGGTGGGATGACTTTTGTCACAAGCCTTGGCTTTCCCAGTGATAGTGAGGGTGGGAATTTTGTTCAGTACATTTTTTGATAAGAACTTACCAAAATGTGCAAATTTCTTCACAAATAGGACAGAAGGAACTCAATTAGCAAAACTGTGGAAGTAGGTTCTAGAATTAGGTGCAGCACTAACAATCATCCCCACTACATGGTAGGTCCTAATTTGAGCCTCTGTAGCGCCCTTACACTTTCCATTTTAAGACTAATGAAATGCAGGCTCCATGGCTTCAGAATCAGCCATTTTCCCCTCACTCCACCACCTTTTATTTTATTTTATGTTTTGCTTTCTTTACCATCTTATCAGATGAAACGTGCTGAAGAATCCATAAGATTACACAGTGTTGGAATATTAAACTATTACGATAATATGGATTTTAACATTTTTCTTCTGGAATGTTTCCTTTGGCCAACGTTTATTTATTTTATTTTTATTTTATTTATTACATTTTTATACCGCCCAATAGCCGAAGCTCTCTGGGCGGTTCACAAAAATTAAAACCACAATAAAACAACCAACAGGTTAAAAGCACAAATACAAAATACAGTATAAAAAGCACATGGCTACTTTCATTCTTTGGGCTCATCTACACCAAATAGATATTCCACTATGAAAGTGGTATGAAAGCGGTATATAAAATGCAGGAGCCACACTACTGCTTTATAGTGGTATTGAAGTGCACTGACAACTATTGGGGCCCATTGACACATGCCATATACTACTTCCATACCACTTTCATAGTGTTATATCCTGCTTGGTGTAGTTGTGTCATGGGCCCCAACAGTTGTCAGTGCAGTTCATTACCACTATAGATCCTGCAGTGCACTTCAGTATCACTATAAAGCAGTAGTGTGGCTCCTGCCTTTTATATACTGCTTTCATTGTGGAATATCCTGCTTGGTGTAGATGAGCCCTTTTTGTAACCCTGAGGTGATAGCTTCACAATCTAGTTGGTGTAATGGTTGTACAGTGTAACCAACCACCATGGAAACTGGCAAACATGAGAACTTAACTAATGCACAGACATATCTGGGGCCTCATGAAATCAGTCGCTTTAGATCCAAAGAATTTAATCCATCTGTCCTTTAACAACAAAAACAGCAGTTTCCTTCAAAAACTTACAGTGCAAACCTATATAGGTTTACTCAGAACAAAGTCCCATTGAGTTCAACAGGGCTCACGCCGGATAAATGGGCATAGAACTGTAGCATGCAATGACTTGATGAGATGCTAGCAGAACTCAAGAGCCTGGGGGTCACCTTTCTGGTGGCCCTGCACAACTCAAGTGAGTTTTCAAGCTCCATTCATCTCTCTCCGAGTTCAAGAAAGGATCGGAGCAAAAAATAATAATTAAAAGATGGCTATGTCAGGCTGAGTGGGTTAATTAGCTCATCAAAGTCCCTGGGACAAAAGGGAATTTTGAGCAAGAGAGAGTGAGTTTGATGAGACAGTTAAAAGATACACCAAGGGTGGAACAGTAATTAGGAGCAACATTCTATCGCCTGTAGTTGCTGGAGCATGCAATGCTGTTAAATTAGGCAGTTGTCTTCTGTCCTGTTTGAGCTTCATGGAGTTCTTATTTTTGTTTGTTTGTTTGATACAGGGAAAAGGTGGGGAAACCTGGTGAAAATGTAATATTCCCTTTTTATACCTCACTTTGGCCAGATCTACACCTTGTGTCAAATCTTTACGAAGTAAAGGATCTTCTGTGCTGGTACCTTTGAGTAGCTATTCCCCCCTCCTTTTCAGCTGCTGCTAATAACATGCGATGTGCTCTTTTATTCCTTGCAGCGGAATGTAAATACCAGTTCCAGGCCTGGGGAGAATGTGACCTGAACACTGCCTTGAAGACTCGAACTGGGAACCTAAAGCGAGCCCTACACAACGCGGACTGCCAGAAGACCGTCACCATCTCAAAGCCCTGTGGAAAGCTCACCAAACCCAAACCTCAAGGTAGCACTCTTTTGAAATAATTGCCTCTCTCAACATTGCATGTAAGTGGCTGTGACTTCAATCCCCAGCCTCTCCAGTTAAAAGGAAGTAAGGTAGGGAAAGTCCTCGAAGACCTGCAGTCAGTCAAAGTAAATAACACTGGGCTGGATGGTCCAATGGCTTGATTCTATCCAAGGCATATTTTCATGGAGAAAAGCTTACTACAGGTTAGGGATCGATGGACTCACCTGCACCCAGCTTTGTTGGGTGCTCACCAAACTACTTTCTGTCCCTGCTTGTGGTGCCGCGCAAACTTCTGGACCGCTCGGTGAGTGCCCGACGAAGTCACAGGGCCATCCATCCTCGTACCGAGCCACCATTTCCCACAACATTGGAGGCTCAGGCTTTTCTGGGAAGGTAATGTTATCAAAATGGTGTCCATAAAGGGCCCATTTACACAACATTATAGGCATGAATGCTCCATTTATGTCTGTAATGTTGCATAAATGGCCCCTTAAAGCTGCCGTTTGTGTAACGTCACCTTCCCAAAAAGCTCCAAGTTGTCATTGTTGTGCAAAATGGGGTGGTGGGGAGGTGGTTACAAGTGGGGTCTGGGAGGACGAGCACACAGGAATCTGTCAGACTCCACCACCCATCAGCAGACTCCTGCGGCATCTTTAATAGGCAACCCGGGTCCCTCCAGATGTTTTAGACTACAACTCCTATAAGCCCCAGCCAGCATGAGTCCAAAACAACTGGAAGGCATCAGGCTGCCTACCTCTGGGTTAGTGTGAAGTCTGTCAACTGATTAAGGGCACAATCCTATGTAATCAGCCCGTGATACCCATAATCTTCCAAACCCAGTGGTTTATCAGTATTCAGTGCAGAGCGGGAGGTGTATCAGAAGAGATCATTGCCTCCACCGTGCCTCTTGCTCTGCATTTAAGTTAGATGGGCTTTTTTGCCCATCTAGCTGAGATGTAAGAGTGGGGAGGATGGAAAAGCCTCTGGATACAGTGGAAGTCACCCCCCCAGTCCCCTCCCCTCCCCACCAACTGGCACACCCTGTTTCCCCTCCTCTCTGAGGTCACCTTTGCATGCCGTCATTGTTGTGCAAAATGGCAGCTGAGTGGTCATGAGAGGGGTCTGGTTAGTTTCCATCAGAACACTGGCTGGTTCACAGACCCACCAAAATCGGAATCACCAGCTTCCACTGGATTGACGAATCTACCAATTAAACTTGAAGATTGCACCCCCTCATTATTATACAGATGTCTCTTTTACCTGTCTATTAAGTTGATTTTTCCCCTGCCTTTATGTGGGCCAGATAAGGACAAACACCTCTGATCCAGACCATCACATGGATGGGAGCATGCCCATCCTTCCTGCCAACCCATCTGTCCTATATCTTGGCACATCCACAAAAGGATGCCATGTTTGGATACAGCCTAAAAGTGTAACCTCCAATGCATGAAGACCAACATTGCACATTTGATTACCAGATTTAATGTGGGAAATCAACAGTGTGATTCTAGCCTATGTGCTTTGGAATTACGCATGTAGGCCGCATTCAAATGTTATATCGCCACACATCTGATGGTGGATGCAGGACAAATGTGCTTAGTGGGTTGAAAATCCATGGGAGATGTATCATCGGATCCAGCCCAATTTGGTTTTGTCTAAGGCATACCTGTCATTAGAAAGACCATCTAAAGAATTCTGGTGAAAACAGCTGGCTATTATATTCCATTTGATCTTCACTGTGTATTGTAGCATTATCTGAAAGATGCTATTGGTATAGTTTGCATTGACAGATAAACTACTGCAAGAGGTAAGGTTTGCCACTGTAAAAGAAGCACCCTTCTCTTTCATTTGAATGGCTATGCAGAATATAGAATTGCTGCCTTGCAGATAACACTGATTCATTTTTGTCAAGACCTAAAAAGAAAGGCAAACTGATGAAAGTTGTAGAAAGATGTACTTGTACCAGAATGACAAATGTTCTGATAAGATAAGTCTATATGCTTATTTTACACTTGAGTTATATTTGGAATGATCTTATAATAACAAGGATGTTATCTTTCCTCCTTGTTCTCTTCTTTGAAATAGATAACCGATTTATTCTGTGCTATATTTTCTCCCATAAACTCCCAAAATGTTCTAGTTTTTGGTAAAGAACTCATTCCCCAGCCCTGACCCCCCCCCATATTCCCTTTTGTTTGCTTCCTTCTCCCTTCCTTATATCTGCCCCCTAACCTTTCCAATTGGGTTGCTTGATTTTAGATTGTTGTGACCCATCCGGCAGGGGATCTCCTTTTAACATATATTAAACAGTGGCATGCAGATTTTAGGCACTTTGTTAAGGTATTGATGTTAATGTTGGAGAGATAAGAGTAATAATGAAAATGAGTATGTGGCACAACTTCAGAACAGTAGGTTGGGGGAAAATGAGAAAGAGGCTCGTATATATTCATTCCAACATAATATACCATGCAATGAAAGACCAGAGTTGACTTGGGAAAGAGAAATGCTTAACATATCATCATCATCATCATCATCATCACCATCATCACCATCATCTACATTTCTATACCACCCCATAGCCAAAGCTCTCTGGGCTGTTTGCAAAGATTAAAAACCATTAAAAATTATAGTATGCAAAATTTAAAGACCATATGAGGGAAGAGTGAAAGAAGTGGACATGTTTAGCCTGGAGAAGAGAAGACTGAGGGGAGACATGATGGCACTCTTCAAATATTTGAAAGGTTGTCACACAGAGGAGGTCCAGGACCTCTTCTTGATCATTCCAGAGTGCAGGACACGGAATAATGGACTCAGGTTGCAGGAGGCCAGATTCCGGCTGGACATCAGGAAAAACTTCCTGACTGTTAGAGCAGTACGATAATGGAACCAGTTACCTAGGGAGGTTGTGTGCTCTCCCACACTAGAGGCATGCAAGAGGCAGCTGGACAGCCATCTGTGAGATATGTTTTGAGGTGGATTCCTGCATTGAGAAGGGGGTTGGACTCGATGGCCTTAGAGGCCCCTTCCAACTCTACTATTCTATGATTCTATTTACATAATACAACAGAAATAACACAGAGAGAGACAACATACATCTAAAATCAGCTTGTGGTCCCAAGCCGTGTAAGGCTTTATAGGTTTAGGAATATTTCATACATTACATACCAGCAGATCCTGGTTTGCCATGGAATGTACATTCAGGAGGCAGCTGCAAGCTGGCTTCCTAGTGAGTGTTTGAAAGTGCCCCTGCATGTACAACAGTATGGATGCAGAGTTCTCTCTATGCGATCATGAATCCTGGAAAAGCTGGTCTCCTGACTGTGCGAAGAGAGAGCACCAGATGTACAGATGTAGATACACAGAGATCTTTTCAGATGTTATAATCAGGGACTGCTCTACCATTAGGCAGACTGAGGAGACTACCTCGGGCAGCTGGTTTTTGGTGCCATAATAAGGCAGTTGTGAATTGTAGGACATTTTGTGTGTGTAAACATGCATAGGTTTCTGCCCTAAATATGTTTCCTATTCACTTACATAAGCAAAAATATTGATGGATTCCATTGGGTGCTGGATGGTTTACATTATGGATCTTCAAAATAGTACATTCTGTTTAAGTTGCAATATAATGTATATTTAGGCAGGAAAAAGTCAAGCAATGCATGACAGACTGAGAAATGCTGGGAGTTTTAGGACTCTCCCCTTCTCTAAACAGGTAGGATTACACCTTTAGTCTATTTTCCATAATCTGAGGAAAGACTTTGGCCATAGCTAGACAGGGTGGTATCCCAGGGATCATCCTGGGATCATCCCTGTGTGCCCACATAACTTACAGGGGATCCTGGGACCAGGAGGGATGATCCCTCCCTTTCCCTGGGATATCACCCTATCCTTTAGTCGTGTTTTTTTCACGGTCTTGGGATGATCCCAAGACGATGGAAAGGACATCATGGTTGTCCTGGCTCCTCGCGGTTATTCTAGAGGAGCCAGGAACCACACAAGGGGTGCAGAGCTCCTCATTGGGGGTGGGGTGGGGTGAGCGGGGAAATTAGTTTTTCTTAAAAAACACTTACTTTTCAGCGCACGTGCGCTTCCTCTGTTTGTTTTTTAAAACAACAACAACAACATGGTGGGCGCAACATCCTGTTCCTCCAAGGCCGTTGCGCGCCGCGTGTAAACGGGGTGGGGGTGGGGAATCTCACGATAAAAATATCATGAGATCCTCACTCCTTTGTCATGCTAGAGCCACAGGTCTAGCTGAGGCCTTTGATAGATGTTGCTTCAGATGTTCCCAATTTGTATGGTATAAAAATCGGATCTTTTAAACGACTTGTGCTAATATTAATTGATAGGTCACTTTTTCCTAGCATGGCTATTTGCAGAAAGGGTTCACATTTTCCTGTGTATACTTAAAACACCTTTTAAAAATGGTGCAGTATGAAGCAACCCTTATTCTTCCTGGTATATATCCCAGGATATCCGATATAAGTCGAAGGTTGGCGATTGTTCATCAGGCTGTCTTCCATCATGATGATGTAGGTGGCAAGAGGGGGGAGGGATGAAAAACATGGGTAGTTAGGTGTGTCTTGTGAGTCTTTTAAGAAATAATCTGTAATAGAAGTCCCAGCAGAGGACAGCATCCTCCACCAAAGGCATACCTGTGTCAATCCAAGATAAATATGGCAGGTTTTGTTTTCTCTTGTTCTAATTAATTGTGTCTTTTAATGAACTCTGCAGCTGCAGCAGGTGCTGTGTGCATTGAGAAACTGATAGCAGGGAGCATAGGCTGGGAGGGGGGTACTACTGAGCCTAAGACAAGGTATCTCATATCCTTCACAAAAGGTGCACTGCTTGGCTGCTTGTTTACTGGCTCAGAGATGCTGCTGTTACCTGAAAAGCAGCTGAGCTTAATCAAATAGCAGGGGTTTCTTTCTTTTGATTCACTCCGTTTGGATAATGAGATGAAGATTACATGGAAATAGAAGGAGGTGAGAGTCTTCTAAATCAGTGTTTCTCATACGTTTTACCTTCAGGCAAGTCTTTCCATACCCCGTGGCCCAGTTTTATTCATTGTATTCATTTATAATTTTTATAATACTGCTGCACATCTAGACAGATTCTGGAATGGTGAACAATAAAAAGAAAAAAGAAAAAAATACATTATTATTATTATTATTTTGAAAAAAAGTTGGTTTTAAAACAGAGAACCAATAAAAACTGCAGCTGGTCACTCAAGGAAGGTTTCTTGAAATAAAGATGTTTTCAGAAGGTGTCGAAAACAACACAGCGTTGGCACCTGCCTGATCTCCAGAGGCAGGGTGTTTCATAGAAAGTGGGCCATCGCACTGAAGGCTGCCCTCCTGGTGGACTCCAATTGGGCCATAGGTCCATGCAGAGATGGCTGTCATGGGAAATCTTGTTTGTCTTTGGCTCGATGAATGCCCATGGCGCCCCTGACTTGGCACAAGTTCATGAGCTGAGTGGTGGCTCAGTTCCCAAAACTCAGGAACTTTCCCTTTATTAAAAATATATATAGAATCATAGAATCATAGAAGAGTTGGAAGGGGCCTACAAGGCCATCGATTCCAACCACCTGCTTAATGCAGGAATCCACCTTAAAGTATACTTGACAGATAGCTGTCCAGCTGCCTCTTGTATGCCTCTAGGGTGGGAGAGCCCACAACCTCCCTAGGTAATTCGTTTCATTGTCATACTGCTCTAACATGAGTTATTTTTTCCTGCAATTCTGCCCAAATCATGATTCTGCAAAGTTTGGCTTTGAAGGAACCACTCTCCCTCCCAACGTTTCTGCTGATACACCTCTGTTTGTTGCAGAGAATTGTTGGGAGTGGGTGTGATAAATACATCCAACCCTTCTCTGTAGCTGCTGTGAGGAGCTGCTGTGATCTGTGGACAGCTGTCCCATGTGGTGAGCCAATGAACTGTAGGTGCAACCTTCTCAGTGAAGTATCCTTAGGTCCTGGGCTGATTCCATTCATCCAGTCTGGCCACTGGATCCTTCTGGATAGGAAGGAGGAAGGAACATAAAAGGGCTTCCTGTTCCAGTTGAGCCTTACATGCGTGTCAAGGTGTGCTGCCTGAGCTCTGCCATATTCCTGTAGTCTTTTTCGTCATTAAGTCCCAATTTACTTCTCCTTCAATCCTGACTCACTTGTGAGTAAAGCTGTTTTCTTTTGTTCACCAAAGGAAAAGTGTGGTCCCTTTTTCTTTTAGGATCGCCTTGTGTGCATTTGGGACTGGTGGTAAACAGTCATTCTGTTCTGCCTTTCTCTCTCTCTCTCTCTCTCTCTCTCTCTCTCTCTCTGTGCTAACTGCCTTTTAAACAGGCGGCAGAAATACCAAATTATCCCATCACTTCCAAGGAACTCTTTAAGATCAGTTATGAATCCTTATCAGTTATGATAAGGATCATGACAAAGGACATGATAAACTTATCATGATAAACTTATCATGACAAAGGACATGTTAAACTTAGGAGTGGCTTCACAGATAGCTGAGAAAGCATAATAAAAAAATAAGCTAGCAGTATCCATATCAGGGAGTAGAATAATGTCCTTCATAAAAGATTTGATCAATAACAGTTCCTTGGGGTCAACAGTTTCCTTGATTTGTAGAGAGATTTATATATGGACTGAATGACCATAGATTTCTGGCAAAATCACAGTGATGCAGAATCTGGTATCAGTGCCCATTCTGCAAACAACGGGAGAATGACAATTGCTGTTATTATTTTGCAACACGGGGCAGTTCTATACAGATGTGGTGGTCAGGCTGAAAGAAAATAAAACTATTGGAATAGAGTGATTAATTAGGAGGATGTGCTAAGTGCTCCAATATCATATAATTGTTTGCTCTATTTGTTAAATGATGTAAGGGAATCATTTTCGGAAAGTGTTCTGGAAAGCCAGCAAGTGGGGTCTGGAATCCCTCGGGGGTAGACAGTCATTGGCTGGTGGAAATGATACTACCAAGTGAGAAAGTCATCACTGTAGTTTAAATTAAATGAGACCAATTGAAACCCATTTTAAAAGTCCAGAAAGCTCTCTTGGATGCAAAGATGCGTGGGACTCTAATTATATAGTATGTAGATAGAATACTTGTAAATACCAAATACTGGAGGCATACGGTGAGGAGAGGCTATTGCTTCCAAGCCCTGTTTGCATGTTTCCTGGAAGCATCTGGTTGAGTACTGTGGGAAAGCAGGGTGTTTACTATTATTAGGGTTGGAGAAATTGTTCAGTTCATATTTTAATTTTGCACTTTCAAACCAAACATGCAAACCGAAACTCTGTAATCCTTTGAAATTTGCACTTCTCTGAATATTACAATGGAGTTCTCCAGTCTAAAAGTGCTCACAGCAAAGCATACCGTGGGGAAAATAATGTTCAGGATTGCATTCTAATAAGAAAATGGCTTGCAAAAATACATCTATTAGGCATAGAAAAATGCATGGCTTGGGAGAAATGGACATAAGAATGTTTAAGAATTTTCATGTGAATTTTTTTTTAAAAATAAAAATCCCCCAACTTTGGGGCAAATTGAACTTGACCCAAGATATTATCAAAATATGAGTTGAACTGAATGTAAGACTGGGGGTGGAGGTGGAATGAGAAGAGGAGAGAAAGGTTCAGCCATTGCTAGTTGCAAGGTTTTAAAATCACCAGAACCGAGGTGCCTCTTCATGGGTTCTAGTCATGTGAGTAATGAATGCAATGGAGGGCGACAGTGGCAGGCTCCGCCCCTTACCCTCTGTGCATTCACTGATGCCCAAAGGGAGTGCTGGCATGAAGAGCTTTAGGTGCAAAAGGCTGTGTTCATGTTTGTGGGTCTTCTTGCTCACATGGACATAGCCTTCTGTGCATACAGTTGCCTGTGCAGGTGCTCCCTTCAGTGAATTATTATTATTATTTATTTATATAGCACCATCAGTGTACATGGTGCTGTACAGAGTAAAACAATAAATAGCAAGACCCTGCCGCATAGGCTCACATTCTAATAAAATCATAATAAAACAATAAGGAGGGGAAGAGAATGCACCAAACAGGCAGTATAAAAGTCAGAGCAAAATCAAGTTTTAAAAGCTTTAGGAAAAAGAAAAGTTTTTAGCTGAGCTTTAAAATATTATTAATAATATTTTAAATGTGTGAAGAGGGAAGGACAAAGCCTATCATCAGCCCTTCTGCACATCCATTACTGATGTGAAAGGAATACCTGAAGGGGGCTAGGCTTTCATAGGGGTTGAACCCCAATCCAGAGAAAAGTAATCATGCCTAAAGTTATCATCCTGTTCATGCTTACCTGGTCAAAAGCCCCATTGAAATCAACAGAACTTACTTTTCCTTTTATTTATTTGCCAATCCAAAGTTTATTGTACTCGCCAAAGGCCATGACAAATACATCAAAAGAAAGCATCCATACATATGTACGGTAATACAAATAAGTAAAAATTACACAGATAACTTGAAATTTACCATAACTAAAACTCAGCTTTCACTCAGCAGTCTGAATCTCTATGGCAGTTTATGGCAAATTTGTCTAGTTCTCTCTTCCTTGTCTTTTTTTGCTGCCAGTGCAAACAAAGTCACTTCATGTGTCACATAACTGTTGGTTTCACTCAGAAGAAAAAGAGCTGTTTCTGCAACTGTTTTGAGCAGACATGCATTGGATTGTGCTGTGAGACCCATTGGAATTCACGAATATTTGAGAGAACTCTGCAGTTATTCAAATCAAACGCTTTAATTGATTGATTGAAGTTATAACTCATCTTTCTTCCAAGGGACTCAAGACAGTATAGATAGGTGGTTTCCTATTCAGGGAGTGACCAGGTTTTATCTGCTTAGCTTTGGTATGGTTGCTGCATCATGTGCCTTCAGACCATGCTCTGGAAGTTTCCCGTGTGTGAGTGCTGATTCCTGGCTCTCCCTCCCTTCCCTCTAAGGTTGCTTGTGGGCGTCTGATATAGTCTGTCTTGTCCCATGGGATTTGAGAGATTTCCGTAGAAAACGTCGGGAGGGCCAAACATACCCTCTCTTTCATTTCCTTGGTCCTATTTCCACCACTAGGTGTCCCTCTTGCTAATCGTGTTTCCCCCTCGTGGGTTAGGAAAGTTAATGCTGTGGTCTGCAGTGCTGTGTTCTATCGCCAGGTGGTGGTGTTTGCCGTGAAGTGTCTTTCTGTTAGGTAGCATTTCAGCCAACACCAACAGCAAAATCCCAAATATAAAAGAGCCCACATTTAAACACAGATGCCTGTTTTAAAAATAGAACCTTCAAACGTCTGCTCACAAAGGCAGGTAAACAGACTCAGTGAGAGAACCACATATATTAGTCATTTCCAGAGATTGTTAATAGGTGTTTGTAGGCTGCCAGAACCAGAACATTTGCCTTTGACCTATGATGACCCTATCCCAGCTGAATAACCAACGCTATGAAAGAGTTTGTCTAATAGGCTTAAAGAAAGGAAGAGCTGGATTTTTTATGTTCGTATTCTTCTAGAGCAGCCTTCCCCAATCTTGTGGACTACAATTTGGACTACAACCATCAGCACCAGCAAGTATGGCTGATGGTGAGGGATGATGGGAGTTGAAGTCAAACCATCTGGAGAACACCATGCTGGGAAAGCATGCCCTAGGGAATATCAGCAGATGCAACTAAGTAGAACAATTTTCTTCAATGTGTTGGGTCTAGGTCCCATCCAGAAAATGCTTTTGTCCTAACCAACTCTCAGAGTTGCATCCCACTAGGTTCTAGCTAGGGTGAGTTCAGGGATAACCAGGTTTGTCATGCTAATGATGTTCAAGTTCTTCCTAACAAATGTGAAGGAATCCATCCCTTTGGGCCAATGTTTCATCGAGCAGAAAAGCACTACTGACAATGTCTACCTGCTCTACCTCAGAGATGGACATTCCTCCTCCTCCTCTTCCTCCTCTTCCTCCTCCTCCCCCTCGCCCCATACCACCACATGCAGTCAGCTAGTGCAAACAAGAACATTGGACAAGGTTTTTAAAAAACCTGCTTTACTTAAGTCTCACTGATGTGAGAAAGAATCACATCAGTCACCAGACCTATGAAGTTCCTTCTTATAGGTTTCACTGGAGTGGCGTGGGGACCAGCTTTGAGACAGTGGCTCCTCTTTGATAGCCAATTGTGAGTGGGCCTTGTGGCAAAACCTCCTTGGTCCATTGACTCCATCAGAGACACAGCAGCTAGAAACAGGCTTTAACTCAACAGTTTAATAAGGAAGGCTCTCCTAGCTACTGGCTGTCTCCAAACAGAACATAAAACAACTTGGGAACGGCTGATTCATTAGGAGAAAACTCTCCACCTTCACCTACGGCAATGGCATGGACTGATGCTGGCCAGGTAAATCATCTCCCCACAGCTTGTCTCTGACAAACACCCAAGGAGACCCAGTGCCCACAGCTGCTAAATCTTCTCTGGTGTTTCTCCCTGTTACCTTTCCTTGAGGAAATTCCAGCTCCTCCAGCCTTGGGCAGTTAAATTTTTAGAGCTTGCTCTTAAAGAGGCAATGGAGGAAGAGGGGTTGGTCTCTTCTCTCTTCTCTTCCCAGTAAGTTAAGTGGCTCCTACCAGGTATATAGAAGAGCAGAGATTGGCATTTCCCCCTTGAAAAAAAGCAATTCCTCCCTCCAGCCTTACCTTTCTCAATTCTGCTGTTGGGTCTCTGTTCATCTCCCCATCTCTCCTCCATCTCCTTACCACCTATCTCCTTTCCCCCTTTTTAAAAATCCAGTGCCGGCATGCTTCCACCCCCACCCCCTATCATCCTCTTCACCCTGTCGAGCCTGGTGGCTCTGATTTCAGTGGAGCTGTGAATCCATTTCGGCTTTCATTCAGAACCAGCCAGAACTCTAAAGGAACTATCCAAGGTGCTGAACCATAGGAGTGGAACCCTGGCTGTCCAAAGTGCTGAACCCCAGATTCAGCACTGTGGATAGTCCCTTAATGTTCTGGCTGATTCTGATTAAAACCCAGAATGGATTCACAGCTCCATTGAAATCAGGGCCACCAGCTTCCACTGGGTGAAGAGGACGATCAGAGGAAACACATGGATTCACAGCCCCACTGAAATCAGAGTCAGCAGCCTCCACTGTCTTCACTCCCTCCCTCTTCCAGGTGAATCCAATCACACCTATTAACATGAGCCTGGGGCATGTGCTGGCTGGCTCTCCTATCCATTTTTGCTGCTCCCACTTGCAGCTACCCTGGGCAATCTTAATGAGTCCAGTGTTTGGAAGGGCTCAGGGCACTCTGGCAACACAGTGATGGTGCCCGATAAGAGATGACGAGCTCCACCAATCCATCACAACAATGAATTGACTTGAGGCTTGGGTTGATCCCCTTGCTTTGGCTGTGTGATAAAACAACTGTTTTTAGAAGGTTCCAAACCATCCAACGATGCTTTGAGCAAATACCAGGGAGCATTACCTCCCATCTCTCTTCCTTGTGTGCTGTTGGATAAAACTCAAACCAGAAACAGATGGCCATTTTCAGAGTGTGTCCCATGCCGGCCTGTGACATCCACCTGGCTCATCCACCTGCAGACAGAACGTTCTAAGGGTCCATTGCCAGAACAGGCTGCCTTCCATTGGCAGTCAACTGCGGGAAAACTCCATGATCCTGTCTGAATGGATCACTTGCCTGGTTTACAGCTTGCAACGGTTGAAATAGTGCAACCACCCTGTGGGCAGAAGTGGCTTGTGCCATGGTCGGTTCATCTGGCTGTCATTTTATAAATCTAGAGCTTTGGCTATAGAACTTGGACCATCAGGTGGCAGTGAAATGGAATGAATACATCAATTAAATGTGGTCCCAAACAATTTTTTCTTCCATTTTTTTTCAAAATAGTGCTGCGGGCTTTAATAGTTTGAGTTGGTAGACGAGGTTCAGGAAACCTGTAGTCATAGACTGAAATTTGTCCTCGGGTTAATTAGTAGGTCTGTGGTTGGAGGGTACATTGCCTTGGTGACTGCACAGATGTGCTGGTTCCATGCGCTGATGGCCAACTTTCTCCACTAAAGGGAAAGGACTTCGGACCAACTCCACTTACCCTACTTCATAGATGCCCCTTGCAAAATTAGATCCATTTGGGCTGCAGCATACCTGGGAGCTCAAAGGGAGTAAACTTCATTGAACATGATGGGACTTCTGAAAAGACATGCGGAGTGTTGCATTGGAAGCATGGCTTTTCCTTCCAGTTCCTATCTCCATAATATAAATACATTTAGCAATGCACAAATCTGCCAAGTTCAATTCTGCTACGTTTCTCATTTCTTCTACATTGTGTTCATTTCATCCCATTTCTACATCGGTTTGTGAATTTGCTTTTTAAAAGTCCTCATGAAACTTTGTATGTATCCATGTGCATTTATCTCAATGTATGCCTTTTTGTACACATGTTTCTAAATATATGTGTGTGTTTGCAAGCAATTCCCCCTACTTCTGGAAATTTTGAATTTCAGACACTCAAAGCACCTGAGAGGCTCTGGAGGGTGGTGGAGAAGCCCCACGTGTGAAATCAACACGGACTGGGAAGAGATAGATTTCCTCATCCCTATTTTAAGGACTTCTCTCTCTCTCTCTCACACACACACACACACACAAAGAGAGAGAGAGAGAGAGAACACTATTTTGTCCTAGTTCTATGCAAACCTGGAAGAACATGAGACATGGCTGAACTCCAAAACCTGATTTCAATTGTATCCCTTTGAGCTCCTACAGCAAGCATGGTGAAGCTGTAGCCTGCATCTTCTCCAGGCCCAGCCCATTCTCTCCCAGCAAGGAAAGTTCTTCTCTCTCATCAAGAGGAGATCAGAGATCAGAGTCTTCCCTGCTGAGTGCTGAGAAAGGGAGCCTTTTTCAGTGCTCTACAGGGAAAAGGTCTTATCTTCAATTAAGGGTGTATGGATTTTGTTAAATCCATCCTGTCTGTGTCTCATGAATTGTCAGACATCTTTCATTCTCTTGACTGCTCATTGACAGAAACAGTTTCTTTTGGTTGGTTGAAAATCTGCACTTGGATGAATGTGCTCTTGTGCAAATGTGCATTAGCATAAATTTGCATTTGTACAGATGCACATCTGTGCAATCCTCCCCACAATATTTTTTTTAAAAAAATGGTATGCAAGTCTCCAGAATCCACATGACTTGTCAAAAGCCACTCTCCTACAGAATCTGCAGGTTGGATTCATGGCAGTCCAATCCAATTTGAATCTGTTGTGGATTTGTCCATCATCTCAATCTCCAATCAACTGCTGAGGGGAGGTTACAACAGCTGGGATTATTTCGCTTTTTGGGGGAAAGGAGGTTAAGAGGAGACATGATACAGGTGTACAAAATTATGCATGGTGTGGAGAATGTGGACAGGGAGACATCTTTTTCTCCCTCTTTAGAACCCAGTGGGGTCATCTCATGAAGCTGATTGGTGGGAGATTCAGAACAAATAAAAGGAAGTACTTCTTCATACAGCACATAGTTAAACTATGGAATTTGCTACCAAGATACAGTGATGGCCACCAATTTGGATGGCTTTCAAAGGGGGTTGGATAAATTCCTGGAGGAGAAGGATAACCATAACCCTGACGGTTATGTGCTACCTCCAGTATTCAAGGCAGTAAGCCTGTGTGCACCAGTTGCTGGGGAACATGGGTGGGAGGGTGCTATTGCACCATATCTTTCTTTGTTGGTCCCTCATCAACAGTTGGTTGGCCACTGTGTGAACAGAGTGGTGGACTAGATGGACCCTCGGTCTGATCCAGCAGGGCTCTTCTTATGTTCTTATGAGATATAACTGTTACGATGCTGAGGAGAGAGGTTTGAGACTGGGGAGGATGTTGCTGAGTGAACTTTGTTAGGGTCCTAGCTTAGTGGCAGAGCACCTGCTTTGCATGCTGAAGGTCCCAGGTTCAATTGCCAGCATCTCAGGTATGGCAAGGACAGAATTCTGCCAGAAACCCCACAGAGTCTTTGCCACTGCATGGCAGGAGCCCAATTTTCCTTCTTTCCTAAGCTTTTGGTGGCAGCAGCAACAACTGTGTTGACAGCCTAGCTACCATTTTGCACTGAATTAGGGATGGGTGAGCCCCCCAATGTCCAGACTCAGTGTGTGTGGGGGGGTGCCATGGGGAAATTTGTGCTGCTTGGGGCTCACCAGATTTCCCTGAAGCCCTGGTACACGCTCCTGATTTTGTGTCTACATTTCCCTGGCTTAAAAAAGGGCAAGATAAGATATCAACAGCCACAAAGGCAAGATACAAGATTTATGGCTGTATTTTATGCCTTTAGCAGCTGTAAAGCACAAATTGTGGCTGTAAAACTGCCCCATGTGTAAACTGGAGGTCACACAGGTAAGGGCAGCCATTCAGCTGTGGGCTCCACAGGTCAGATCCTTGGGAATTCAACCTCACTGGAGTCCACAGGGGATGCTTCCAGCTTACCCAGGACTAGGCTAGCACCATTCTAGAAAATATTGTGGAGTGGGGGGCGGGAATGACAGTCACCACCAAAATGGTGGAACATTCTGCAAAGCAGCCTTTTTTGTCTAGGGTGTGGGTGTGGGTGGGGTGGGGTGGGGTGGGGTGAGGGAAATAAAAATAAAAATTTCAGAAATATTCTCAGAAAAACATCTTCTGATAAATTTCAAGCCAGCTCTAGTTTGGGCATTCAGCAGTGCCCATCAGCAGAGAGTGCCTGAAGCTATAAGCATGTCACATAAAGTTTAAGAGGCAGGTCTCTCACCTGTGGAATAATAAAAGCAGAGCTACATCACAGGCTTAAAACGCCGATATAATCTGTAGGTTGATGCAGCAGCATGACCAATAAATAAATAAATATCATACTGCCCTTGTATGAAGAGAAAAGGAGGGGGACAGCCTCTCAGGGATTTCAGCAAATCATTAACAATTTATTTCAAAGAACCCCCCTTTTTTAATCTTGGGAAATAGGTATTTACACTCATTCTATTGTGTTGCTGGCATGGTTGTCTGCTACACCAAAATCTATTTATTTGTTCTAAAGATTCCTATACTACCCTTCTGCAAAGTTGCTTTATATTAAAATAAGATAAATACATTGCTAAAATATAATAGACAATAGCATGTTTCTTTGTTTTAATTATCTGTATCTATATACTGCTCCATATCTAGATTCTGGAGCTATGAACATTTATTTATTTATTTCCAAGAATCATAGGATCATAGAATAGTAGAATTGGAAGGGGCCTATAAGGCCATCGAGTCTAACCTCCTGCTCAATGCAGGAATCCACCCTAAAGCATACCTTCGCTTGGCACCTACATTATATGCCTTTAGACGCCAGGTGAAGACCTTTTTATTCTCCCAGCATTTTAACAGTCTATAAATAAATTTTAACTGGTGTTTTAAATTTATAATTTTGCATTGCTGCTGTTTTTATCTGGTTGAGCTTTTATATTGTATTTTATATTATGGTTTTATACTGTTGTTTTATACTTTGAATGTTTTTAATTTTTGTGAACCGCCCAGAGAGCTCCGGCTATTGGGCGGTATAGAAATGCAATAATAAATAAATAAATAAATAAATAATACCTGGCAGATGGTTGTCCAGCTGCCTCTTGAATGCCTCTAGTGTGGATGAGACCACAACACTAGGGATGTGCTCCGCTCCGCTTAGAATCGGAGAATCAGAAGCGAATTGGCCTGCTCCGCCTTGCCCAGAGCGGAGCGGACTATAGGCAGAGTGGGGCGGAGCGAAGCGGCCCGATCCGCAAATTGCAGATCTGGAAGAGAAGCGGATCGGGGGGGGGGGCGTGCACACCCCTACACAACACCCTAGGTAAAAAAAGGAATAAATACAATAATTCTAATAAAAGACCTAGTTGAAATTAAAAGAATATGCAATAAAACATTAAAAACCCATATAAAATGTGTTGTGTCCACCACAAAAACCATCAGCATGATGCTGGTGGCGGTGGCAGAAGCAGCAAGGAAGCAGGCAGGCAGGCTGGCAGCAGCCAACAGCCAACTTGCTCTCCTTCCCAGGCAATAGGCCTCCTCCTGCAGGTGATAGAGCATGTCCTGGACCCCAACAGTTCTCACTACTGTTACAAACCGTAAAGCAGTAGTGTAGATTCTTGCATATATAGTCTGTATGGAGTATAAGCAGAAATTCTGAATGCTAAGCCAGTTATTCTGAATCGTTAATGGGAGATCACAAAATCTGGTTCTGCAGCCCATGGTGGGGGGAGCTGGAAATTCCTTTACAGGGCATTCAGTTCTTTAACAGTTGCATTAGCCTGTCAGAGTCATGATTCAGCGTAATCTGGATGATTTGCACCATTTTTTAAGGATGCTACACAAAATGCATGTGTTAGAGTTAAAACTCTGCCAGTCCCTCCTCCTACTGAGAAAAAATAAACAGAGTCATGTATTTTAGTTTGACTTCCATGAAATGGTAGCTATTCTGTTCTATTGCCCTTTCGTGGCTTTAAAATTGTGGGCTTCTTGCTGCAATCCTTGGGTACCATCTCTTCAGCATAATTGCTTCCCCCTGCGACTTTTGTAGTAAAGGTTTGTATACATCAAGTAAAGGTGAAGATTTAGAAAAGGTTACCAACAGCAATTCAGTATTGTGTAGCATTTGCTGCTGAATGACTAAGAAGCTAGGGTGACCATATGAAAAGGAGGACAGGGATCCTATATCTTTAACAGTAAAGTGGAAAAGGGAATTTCAGCAGGTGTCATTAGTATATATGGGATTCCTGGTGAAATCCCTCTGCATCACAATAGTTAAAGCTACACTAGCTATAGGAGAGTGGCCAGATACAAAAGAGGGCAGGGCTTCTGCAGCTTTAACTCTTGTGATGAAGAGGAAATTTCACCCTCTTCAATTGGCACCTGTTGAAATTCCCTTTTCTACATTACTATTAAAGATACAGGAGCCCTGTCCTCTTTTTCATATGGTCACCCTATAAGAAGCAATGCTGAGCGGTCACACCTGGACCCATCTCAAGCAACGGGGTGTCTTTCTAATTCAACGTTTTGTTAGGATTGAAAAATAAGTTCCACTAGATCCAAGACATTGCTTCTTTAACCACTTTATGAATTGATTCCCACCCTGGAATTTGATTGTCTATAACTAAAAGTGCTTTTATGGCACACATATAAGCACTCATGTAACTTTTGTGGATTTCCCCAAGGCATCGTGGGACCTCCGGTTTTACAAGTGTGATGAAGGGCTTCTAAATTAACTATTCATTCAAGATGATATCTGACAGGCAAAGGGGGGTGGGGTGGAACAGTTCAATGGAACTGGAAGAGTTGCTATGCCTTTAGCAACTGTATGACAAGCAGAAATTCAGCAGGCAAAGCTTTCCAAATCATGCTGATGTAATGATGGGGAAAGTCTCATTTGTAGAATTTCTGCTTGCCCCATGGCTGGTGAATTCACAGAAGGCCTAGTAGAACAAGGATGATAATCTTAAGAATGTAAGAAACACCATTCTAGATTAGACCAAGGCTCCATCTAGTCCGACATTCTGTTCACACAGTGGCCAACCAGCTGCCTGTGGGAAGCTCACAAGCAGGTCCTGAGTGCAATATCACCCTCCTGCCCAAGTTCCCCAGCATCTGATGTGTATAGGTATAGTGCCTCTGATACTGGAGGTACATGTAGCCATCAGCACTAGTAGCCATTGATAGCCTTCTCCTCCATAGATTTATTCAATCCCCTTTTAAAGCCATCCAAATTTATGCCATTTATGCAGGGTTGATCCAGATAGCAGGGAAAGGTCAAAACATGGTCAATCAGTCAGATGTGTTACACAGTTCAGAGACAGAGTCAAAAAAAGAGTTCAAATGTCAATAACATGGAACATCAATCACAGCGCAAGGTCCAGGGAGCATGGTACATGGCAGAAGAGCTGGAAAAATGGTGTTCTTCTAACACTGGCTAGGTCTACAGTGAAGGCTTTTTAACCCCTAAGATGGCTAAGCCCCACCCAGAGCTGAGCTGCAGTAATCAGAGCTCCTGTTCAGAGCGCTGCTCATAAGCAGTAATTTCTCCTGATGAGTCCTTCTCTGCAAGTGATCACTCCTTCTCACAGGGGCCTACTTGTCTGTCCCTTGAGGCAGTGATACTCCTGGGGGCCAGGGGGTTGTTCAGCCACAGTCCCAGAGGATGAGAGCCCTTCTCCTGATAGGGATGGACTTGCAACCATCACCCCTGAGGGCCCAGACTCCTACTGGTCTGGTGGCGGTCCTTGATGTGGGGTGCTCTGGGTCTCCAGCTCCTCTTCTGAGAAGGACTCCTCTAATGAGAGATGACAGGCCTGAACAGGCAGTGTTTTGACTCACATGATCACATGATCACATATGAACAAGGAGCAGCCCTATTCAAGGACTCTTAGCAGACAGCAGCAGTAGGACATGAGCCCACTTGAGAGATCACTGTAAACATCAAAGGAAGATTTAGGAATTGAAGTAAAATGCTTGCTAAAAAATGAACAGTTCCAATTTCATGGGCTGAACTCAAGGTCTTGAATCTGGTATGCTAAGACAGATCAGCCCCAGGTAGTTTAGATTTCATGTTTCTGTTAGGAATATGAAAAAAAATGATGGTTTATCAGGTGCAGAATGTCTAATAGCCATTCCTCAGTCATCTTCCACTTCGCCCTTCTCAAGGATTCAACCCTCCTCCCTCTGAGTAGGGCCCTTTCTACACCTAAGAATTATCCCAGGAAAATGGAGGGATCATCCCTGCCTGATCTTGGGATCCCCTGTGTGTCATTTGGATGCACAGGGACGATCCCGGGACAATCCCAGAGAAAAGGCAGGTGTAGACATGCCCTAGTTGCGTTTATATGTGTGGAAACAACATGATTATAGCCCAATCTATACATACCATGGATGATGTGGGAGCTGCTTCCCCATAGTAATATTTCACACTGCTGTAGTATTTATATGACCCCCAGAATGAGTGCCGGGTCCAGGTCTGGGGGGAACAGGCAAAGTGTTCTCTGGTGGCACCCCTCCTCTGTCAGTGCACAACCAATTGCATATTGTCCCCATGTGACTAAAGCATGGAAATGACACCCACGCTCATGGTTTTTAAAAACTGCACATCTTCTAAGATACATATTTTATGAATGTGATTGGAAGCTTGGGAATAGGTGAGTGTTGCCTGAAAAATCCACTCAAGGGTGCAGCCGGGGCACGTTCTGAGGTTTACAATCTAAAATGAAATTCTTGTATGCCTCGATTTTATCTTTAAACCAGACTTAAATTGAATAGCCATTCAAATCGAGTGCACCTTCAAATAGAGGACCGTCCTCTGGAAAATGGGACACATGGTCACCCAGAGATGGCCCAAGTCAGGCCTGTCCCTCTGCAATATTATTTCCCATATCTGTTGTCTACTTATCTGTCAACAGCCATCATCTGCTCTCTCTCCCCGCCCCCCACCTCCATTAAAGAGTCTCTTTCCTTAGCAGAAAGGGTAAACACTGACAGCATCTCAGGAGGGGGAGAAGGGCAGGAAAAGGTCTTAAAAGCTGCCTCACCCCCTCCGGGGTCATTTCAGCTCTCAGAGAAACCTGAAGATTCCACAATAAACAAGGGGAGAAAGGTGGGAGGTGTCTCAGTGTGTGTGTTTGTGTGTTTGTGTTTGTGTTTGTGTGTGTGTGTGTGTGTGTGTGTGTGTGTGTGTGTGTGTGTTTATAGATGTATGTCTAAAAACCTTTCTCTTGCTTTCCACTGAGCCGTGACCTGCTTTCTTCAGGAGCTGCCTGCTATTTTCAGGGTGGTTTCTCTTTCTCCCCCCCCCCCCACCTTAAGCTAGTGCGTGAAACAATCATTTGCATGCCAAGTAGAACTGACTGTAAAGATAGGAAAGGCTCTGGCTGAACCACAGGCATCTCCCCCACCCCCACCCCAACCATGGTTTCTTTAAAGCTCCTTTGATATCTTTTTTGATTTGATTTTGATTTTAAGAAGTAAAATGCACCACATTATTGCCATCAATGGGGAGGGGTTAAATCATTAGGAGGTGGTAAATTGAGATGTCTTGTTTTCAGTAGTAGGGTGACCAACTGTCAGGATTTCCCTGGATTTCCCCAGGCTTTTGTTCTATTTGGGTGTCAGGGGGGATTTTCTGCAATTTTCTATAATGTCCAGAAATGACATACATTCCCCTTTAAGGCTGCCATTTGTGTGGTGATAGGGAATGACACACTTTCTGGAGGCATGCCATTCCCCTCCACTGCTCCAATCTGGACCTTAAAAGGGAAAGCATGTCACTATAGAAAAGGCCCTGATTGGAGCAGAGAGGGGAATGTATAATATGCTTTCCCCTCCTCCGCTCCAATCAGGGTCTTTAAGGCTCCAACTGGAGTGGAGAAGGGAATGCGCATTTTCTGGGGCCTCCAAAAAACATGTCTGGCAGCCACCATTAATGTAGCGGTGGGGAGGGAGGGAATGACACACCTTTTAGAGGCCCTGGAAAGTGCGCTTTCCCACCCCTCCCCCTCCACTGGGTGTCCTTTTTTCTTAGTTTCCCAAATATGGCCACCCTACAGTATGGACTCCACATAGGTGGGTAGGTGGCTTAGAAAAGATGTCCTGAGTGGGCCCAAATCCATCCTTGTCATAATCACCACTGGTGGTTTGTGGTCCTTCTACTTGTGAACACAGAACACACCACTGCCTTGAATAAGAGGGTGATATGAGCAAAGGCAGCAGCTGCTCCCTCTTCTTGCACCCTGCCGCTGGTGGCTTCTTTGCTTGTTTGGAGAGGGCAAGTGAGCTGGCAATAAGAAGCTGCAGCAGGGCCAGGAATTTCAGGGATTCTGCAGGGCCACACTCTCACCCTGTTAGAGTGTGGCCCTGGGTAGTTGCCGGGCCATTCCAACCTCTGAAACTAAACCTGCTCTTTTGGTCCCAGTAATTCCTAAATTTTTCACCATGGGAAAATAAATTAACTAGATAACTGAAGGTCCCTATGAGCCCCAAACACCCACATATGAAGGAGGCTACCTGCTAAGTGTCTGTATGGCTCATGACTCTGGCTTCCCCAGGTCTCATCTGCATCTTTGGACAGCTGGTAAAATCTTTTTCAAATCAGATGAAATCTTTCAACCAATCCTCATTAGGAGGTACAGAAGAATTACTTCCCCTCATAGGAGTCTGCCTGTTGGATCTCTGCCTTCCTCCAATCAGGGGACATGTTAAGAACAGTGACCCATGCAGAAACATAGGGATCAGGGTGAAATGCCACCCCCCCTTCAGCATTTTATTGCTTTATCAGCAGCACACAAAAGTGGAGAACCATTTCAGTGATTGATGGGGTGGGCGAAACTTGCCAGGAAATGTTTCACCAGACCTCTTTCAAAACTCCATCAGGAGGGGAGATGCCATTTTAGATATCTCAGAATGCCCCAATTGTTGTGGTGACTGCACTTTCCCCCTAACATGCCCTTTGGAAGGAGATATTGATCCTGTTGACACAACACACTAAACCATGAAGGTTAAGCATGTTGAATTAAACATTATAGTTTAGCCTGTTGTGTGGAACACAATTTAGCATGCCATGTGAACCATTCCTAACCATGGTGGCTACATGATCATGTTTTAAACACACTCACTAACCACTTGTTGCAAAAGGGTTAGCAGCCTAACCAAGGCTTAGTGTGTTGTCTGAATCTACAATGGCAGCCACTAACCCAATGTGAGTTTTGAACAACTCCACTAAAAAAACTTCTTATTCTTTCACTAGACTGTACTTCTGATCAGTGTTGGCTCTGGGGGTGGGGTGGGGGTCTTGGGCACCCTCAGTCCATCCATCCCTAACTTGGAAGAAACAGGGCATCCAAATGATTATGATTATGTTTCTTTCATTCCTATACTGCTCCATAGCTGAAGCTCTCTAGCTGGTTAGACTACACATGATGTTCTTTGATATTCTGTGCAAAGTAGAAATGGTGTAGCCCTGTTAGGGTGGTGGGCAGTCGACTGGTTTTGGGGCCCTGCTTGCCCCCCTCTGGAGCTGGCCCTGTATCCCTTGCAGTTCTGACACTGTCATTGTTATTTTTCTGTACACAGAACCCAAGAAAAAGAAAAAAGAAGGCAAGAAACAGGAGAAGACGCTGGAATAGGGATGCTGTTCTGGGCTGCACAGGACAGGAATCGGACTTCCTCGAATGTAATCTGTTAACACGTTTCATTGACACCTAGGCATTTTATCCAGAAGTTATTTATAGCTTAATTGTACAATAGGAAGAAATAAACATACAAATTCATCCACTTTCTTCTTCTTTTTTATTTTTTTACTCTAGTACAGCCTCTCCCAACCTGGGGTCTTCTGGATGTCTTAGATTATAGCTACCATCAGTATAACCAGCATGCTGGCTGGGACAATAGGAGTTGTAGTCCAAAGCCCCTGGAGAGCACCAGTTTGGGGGAGGCTGCTTAGCATTTTAAATGTATACTCCTTAACAGCATTTGTAGAAGTCTTCAATAAAAGGCAGTAATGTCATTTAGTACATGAGCGCTATTGTATATTGGAAAGCATAGATCCATTCCGAATTCCCCTTTACCTCTCTGAGTCCAATGTTTTTAGGCCTGGCTCTGCATGCTAAGGGCAGGGTTTGTAACCTACACGGAACTCCCAAGATGTATTCTATGAAGGTTCTATAATGTCCTAATGGTCCGTTCATATGCTGTGCAGAGGGGCCACTTTGTGGGTCAAACAGACCGAACTCCCCCACCCCCTTTTTATGTTTTATAATAGCAAGAGTAGGTCTCCATCCCCTGACTGTACCTGCACTGAAATCACTAACTTGGTTGTAATTTACAACTTTTAATAAAACAATTTAAGGCTCTAGTCCATAATGCTTTGTATGTGCTTCCTGACCTGAACACATTTCCCTTAACTTGTGGTAAACGTGAAAGTATGTTTGTTCCAGAGGTTTCTTGTTCTGCCTCCAATTTTTTTTCATTTTTTTCATTTATTTATTTATATCCTGCCTTTTTTTCCTCCAAGGAACCTGAGGTGGTGTACATAATCCTCCTCTCCATTTTATCCTTACAACAACCACCCTGTGAGGTAGGTTGGGCTGAGAGTCTGTGACTGGCCCAAAGTCACCCAGTGAGCTTCCATGGCCGAGTGGGGACTAGAACCAAAATCTACTGACTCCCAGTCCAGCACTCTAGCCACTACACCACACTGGCTCTCCAACTATGAAACTAAAGCTGTAGTGCCAATCCCACCCCTAAGCCCCTCTTTAGCAAAAGAAGACCAGAGAGAAGAAAGAACATTTAAATAGTCAAGGTGAAATAGGACCAGACAATGGACAAGGATTTTTGCCGAAGGGGCAGACAGGAAGATGGTATTTTTGTGAAGTCATAAAGGAAGAAACAACATCACTTGGTGATGGACTAAATATGGGCAAAGAAGGAGAGAAATAAAGGACATCAAAGACAAACCCACCTGGAAAAAGGCAAACCTAGATACCCTGTAATAAAATCTGGTCGTGGGGCCAAATGTTCACAGAATGTACCATTTTTAGTTGAATTGGATCAAAGAAAAACATCATGTGTAGCCTAACCAGCTAGAGAGCTTCAGCTATGGGGCAGTATAGGAATGAAAGAAACATAATCATTCAACTGAAAAACGACATTATAAACAAATGGAGTGATGTGCAGGTGCTCCAGGGAAGCATGAGCTGGGAGGGCAGACCTCTCTTTGCCTCTGGAAAAAGGCCCGGTCTACTGCGAGTGAGGAGGGAGGGCGCCTCTCCACCAGGCTGCCTGGAAGCGGGGGGGGGGGGGGAACTCACATCCAAGATCACGGAAGCGCCTTTCTTCTGCTCCGGGGCAAAAGCGGTGGTGGCCGCTGTGTCATCCTCCCGCTGCAGCAGCTCCTGGTCAGGCAGGATGCTGTTGTCACTCATTTTTTTCAGTTAAAGAACAGAACACACACACACACACACACACACACACGGCTTGAGTGGACTTAAAATAATATTTGAAGGAACAATTCAAAGAAAAGTGGGTGAAACGAATGAAAAACAGGTCCCTCTCAGTCATCTCTCTGCAACCCAACAGAAGATCTCATAGATCTCTCCTCTCTCTCTCTCTCTCTCTCTCTCTCTCTCTCTCTCTCTCTCTCTCTCTCTCTCTCTCTCTCTCTCTCCTAAATAAATTCAATAACATTATCTTATTTTACAACATACACACTATCTCACTTTCCTCTCTTTCTCTGACTGAATGCCACAAGACCAAGCACCGCAATGAGTGCACAGAACGAAAGACTGCGAGAAAAATGATTGGCAATCCCTCCCCCACACACTGTGATTAGAGGAGAACAGAACACAGTCACAGACAGGCAATTCCTAATTGGTTAGCCACAGATGTCAATATCAATTATCAAAATTACCCCCCCGATCACCCCATATTCTTTATTGGGAGGTTTTCAATTAGACACCACACACACACACACACACATACACACTGGTTGAATAATTACGGAGATGTTAGAAGCACCAATTGGCCGCGTCTCTGCTCGGAAATTATTCAATGGGTTTAGAAGCGGCCAATTTCTGCTCTGGAAGATTGAATGCTCTGTGGACATTTGCGGTTATCTGATCTTTCTGGAGTGGAGAGCACACCCCTAATGGCTAGCCACTGGTGAACATATCCTTCATGAATTTGCCTAGTCCCTTTTAAAGTGATCGAATCCGGTGAGCAATCAGCATATTCAATTAGTGTAGGTATTACTATTTTTTGTATCAAAATTAAAGTTAGAGGCACAGAAATTGGATTAAAAACTGACATTTTAAAATCCCAAAATGAAATTCTGGATCTCAAGTATATAAATAAGTAAATACAGATAGATAGATAGATAGATAGATAGATAGATAGATAGATAGATAGTGTTTGACCATCTCATGTGCCCTTCATGCTGAAATGAATTGGAATTATTCATAGTGGATTTTGTCCAATTAATTCTTGAGATAATCCTATGGGCCAGAGAAGAGAATCCTCTTGATTCACACTCACACATTTGTCCCCGGGGTGGGTGGGAGTGGGGACAACTAAAATAGCCATTGGAGAGATTACATTTCCACATTGTTCCAGATATTGCTGTTTATCATCTGTTTTAAGGTACATCATTTGAGAAACTATTAGGGCTGACATTGAATGTAGATTAGATTGCGGGGAGGGTGTGTACAGGGAGGATAGGTAAGGCATCTATATATCTTTAGATGAAGCAGAATAAATTATAATGTGTGAACCACCCAGAGAGCTCCGGCTATTGGGCGGTATAGAATAAATAAATAAATAAATAAATAAATAAATAATAATAAATAATTAATAAATAAATAAATAATAAATGTATGATGCCTGAAACCTGAGAAGACTGAGGGAAGACATGATAGCACTCCAAGTACTTGAAAGGGTGTCACACAGAGGAGTTCCAGGATCTCTTCTCGATCATCCCAGAGTGCAGGACACTGAATAAAGGGCTCAAGTTACAGGAAGCCAGATTCTGGCTGGACATCAGGAAAAACTTTCTGACTGTTAGAGCAGTACGACAATGGAACTAATGATGTAGGGAGGTCATGGGCTCTCCCACACTAGAGGCATTCATCTGTCATGTACACTTTAAGGTGGATTCCTGCATTGAGCATGGGGTTAGACTCGATAGCCTTATAAGCCCCTTTCAATTCTACTATTCTATGATTTGATTATCTGTTTAGCCACCTGCCCAAAACAGCTGTTGTTGGGGTTAGTTATTAAGCAGCATTCATATTTGAATGCAGTTCTCTATGCAAAACAAATTTCAGTGTCTAAAAACCTTGTTGGGTTTGGCCAGAAGCCCATCTAGTCAAGCACCCTGTCTGCAGGAGTGATCAGCTACCCCATGACTGTTCAGTTAGGGACAGCCAACTTGGTGTGGCATTCCATGGTTTCTAGGTTTAAATGGTAAAAGCTGCCAGAACTGCTCTGCCCTGTATCAACTGATGTAAAGCCTCTCCGATTTCTTCTATTGAAATATTGATGACAGCTGACATTTCTAAACAAAACAACAGTTTGACATAAGACACCAGCCTTGCATGAAAGGATGTAAGTATATTGGTTTTCCAGCTATGCCCGAGGTTTCTTGGAAAGGTTTCTGTAAACACCTTAGAGTGTCTCAAGAGGGCACTATTGAAAAGAGGGCTCCCTCCTGTTAAATCTTGAATAAATGTTCTCAGAAAAGGTATCTTGGTCCTTGAAAATCTTCCTGAAGATACCCACAAAGATGGGTAAGAATGCGTAAAAATTAGGGATGTGCTCCGCTCCGATTAGGAGCGTAGAAGCAGTAGCGGATTGGCCTGCTCCGCCTTACCCAGAGGCGGAGTAGGAGCGGACCGTGGACCCCCTAGAAGCAAGGCGAAGAGAAGCGACCATTTTTTGGAGCTCCGAGTTCAGGCGGAGCGCTCCGGTCGCCATCTTGAAAACATTTCACCATAGGATTGCATTGCGGCAAATAATCGCGCATAACTACGTTGTTTTTGAAGCTATCGCTCTGGAAATTCTTGTGCTCAGAGAGTCGTGGATGGGGGTCATTTTGAGACCACTCTCACCTCTCTGCGTTGTCCGTGTCGCGTGCTATATTTTTTTGAAAATCGGGTCAACCGCGCGGCTCAAACTGCGTTTCGGCTTTTCGCCCATAGGATTGCATTGAGGGAAAGAATCGGGGATAACTGGGGGGGGGGGTTTAAGATATCGTTCTGAAAATTCTTGTGCACAGAGAGTCGTGGATGGGGGTCATTTTGAGACTACTCTCAACTTTCTGCGTGCTGTGGTTCACGTGCAATGTTTTTGTGAAAATCGGGTCAACCGCACGGCTCAAACTGCGTTTTCGGCTTTTCGCCCATAGGATTGCATTGAGGGAAAGAATCGGGGATAACTGGGGGGGTTTAAGCTATCATTCTGAAAATTCTTGTGCACAGAGAGTCGTGGATGGGGGTCATTTTGAGACCACTCTCAACTTTCTGCATCGTACGGGTCGCGGGCTAGAAGTTTTTAAAAAATCGGCGGGAAAAATACCTTTTTCAAAGGGCTGAGGGGCAGAGTCAGCTCCCGGTCATGATGATCCCAAAGTTGGAGGAGGGCATAGGCAAAACAGGTAACTTGGGATTCTGGGAAACTTCTCTTTCTTCATCTGAACGGGCTTTTCCCCGTGTTTTTTAACACAGTAGCCCCACCAAATGCACAAACACAACCTGAAATCATATACTAAGCCAAGAATAAGAGATAGAAACACAGCACTGCTCCCCATGCTAACCTTGGTGAACAACTGAATCGATGTGGTGCAAGGGGATGAGCTCCCCTAGGGCATCTCATCGTGGACGTGCCCCCACTCTCTCCTGCACTGGAAGGCCATAGAGCCTTCCAAAGAGAGTAAAACGGTGGAGCAATGCCTATCATGAGTTTATTTATTTATTTATTATTTATTTATTTATTTATTACATTTTTATACCGCCCAATAGCCGAAGCTCTCTGGGCGGTTCACAAAAATTAAAGTGAAGTGAATGGTCACTTTTCAGTGGTGGAGCAATGCCTGTTCTGAGTCGAAGTGAGCGTTTTACTTCTTCTCGGAGCTGTTGGTGGCTGTCAGTGTCTTGAACTGGCAGCTACTTCCCCCTCCCCCGGGCACGTCCCCCTATTGCTGGTAAAAGACAGATATAGCCTTTTTAAAAAAATTCTTCTTGCTGTTTATTGAGCAACACTGCTGCTTTTAATTCCACCCCTCCTTTGTTTATTGATTGATTTATTCCATTTTATATGCATTACTGGCTTATCCTTGGCTCACTTCCTTATGCCCCCAGAAATGCCAGCTGCATGCCTGCCTGCCTTCCCTCCCTCCTCCCCTGCCCACCTCGCAGGGATGTTGTGTGTGGGGTGCCCGATTTTCAAAAATTCGCCAAAAATCAGGGGATGATGGGATTGCTTTGAAACTTGGCATGCGTGTGTATATCCCCATGAGGTGTCATGGTGCCAAACATGAGGTTTCTAATTTGAACAGAAAAAAAGTTGTATAATTTTTTAGCTTTCAATGCAAGCCTATGGGGGGGGGAAACGGAGCTCCGGATCCGGATCCGGAGCTCCGGGCGGAGCGGAGCGGAAGTGGGCGGAGCGGGGGCGGGGTGGAGCGGCCCGATCCGGAAAATGGCGGATCTGCAAGTGAAGCGGAGCGGGGGGTCCGTGCACACCCCTAGTAAAAATGGCCTCGGTATTTCATATCTCTCTATGGCTAAATAGTTCATCCTTTAAAGGTCCTTTTCTGTGTTTGGCCCTGACTTTGGAATATCAGCCACATAGTGGTATGGCAGATACTGACATTATAACCCTGGGTATAATGTTTGGTGTCAAGTTTTAGTCATGCTTATTGTTTATCGCCCTAGTATCCATGAAGAAGAAAGGCAGCCTA